>NC_045705.1:36639982-37324357 GCF_009834535.1 Camelus ferus
GACAAACTAACGGTTACCAGGGGGAATTGGGGTGGGGAGGGATAAATTGGGAGTTTGTGATTCGCTGATACTAACTAACTACAGTATATAAAATAGATAAACAACAAGGTCCTACTGTATAGCATAGGGAACGGAACTATATTCAATACCTTATAATAGCCTACAATGAAAAAGAATATGAAAAGGAATATATATATATATAACTGAATCATCATGCTGCACAGCAGAAATTAACACAATATTGTAAATCGACTGTATTTCAATAAGGGCCCTGCAGGGCCAAAGACAAAGCAAGACAAAAAAGGCACAGTGATCTCTTTGAAGTACTATTTAGTGTCATGTGAAAGACACTTCATACAGAAAAATATCTGTAACCACGAGGCTCTGGAAAACAGGGAAGAAATTGGTGCCATGAGTGTCTGGAGTAGGAAAAGTAGTGAAAATCCAGGAAGGCTTCCTATAGGAGGTGATATTTCAGTACAGGTAGATTTGTAGGTAAAGCTGTGAGTGAGGGCATTTCAGAAGAGGAAATGGCCTGAGAAAAGGTGAAAAGGTGGGAAAGGACAGGGGATTTTCATGAAAATGGCAAAGGCCTGACCACTGTGCTGTACATTATAGAATATATTAAATTAAAATAGATAAGGTCAGGCTGCCTTGCTGATTAATACATGAATCTCCATGGAAAAGCCTCCTTAACATTTGTTTTAGCATTTTGAAGTATTCAAAATGTTCAAAATGTGTTAAGTATGTTTTTGCTTTGTCTGTCTGCAATATTGCAACAACGTAGAGAAACTAGGCCTGGATGGGAAATGTGACCAGGGTCACAAACTGATAAATGGCAGAGTTAAACCTTGAACCCAGACATCTCCTGGCTCCTGACCTTACTGCTCTGTAGCCACAGAAAGTGCTGTGGCCGAAGAGTGACCTTACTTCTCCATTCTCCAGAAACGATCCTGCTGAACGTTCGCTTTAAAGTGTCTTATTGTGGGTGACAAATTATTTGGTCACCCTAATATCCCAGCAGATGTGACTTTTGTGAGCTCCTCATAACTTTTAGGAGGAGTGGTGGAAAAGTTCAGACTGTCCTAGAGACACAAGCCCCCAACTCCAGGAAGCAGTTTCCAGCCTCTCCCCACAGAGTGCATGAGCCAGTGAGCCAGGAAAACGTTCTCACTTCAAGCTGTGAAAATGGTCTTATTTTTGTAACCAGTGGTTTACTTCAGTAGTCAGTAAAGGTGTCCGGGGAGAGGAGGGGATGGACCTGATCTGAACCCTATAACTTCTTTCAAATCGTTCAGAAAGAAAGTCTGTGTGAGTGTGTGTGTGTGTATGTGTGTGTGCGTGTGCACGTGCTTATGTACATGGTGGGCAAAGAGAGAGAGACAGAGAGAGATGTTTAAAGCAAATACATCAAGATGATCATGACAACTGAAACTAGTTAAAAAAGAAGTATTTTTCAATGGTTTTGTTGATTTGAATACTTTCAGTATATGAGACAAAAAATAAACAACTGAAAATTGAATGCAGATACAATTACCTGGGGTTGGGCGATGAAGTCACCCATCCTAACGTGGGCAATTAGAAGTTAATAAGACTGCCCTTCATGCTCACAGGCGGGCGGACCTGCCTGCCAGTCACATCTGTAAAGCGTCAGTCGCACACTAGCCGCACAGCGCCCTTTAAGGGTTTGCCTGCATCCTCGACCCCAGCCGGCCTTGTGCACAGCCGACTTCACTCTGCAAGCCTGAATCCAATTCTCCACTTTCTCCACCTGCTGGCCCTGGCATATATAATGTCAGAGCCCATTCTGACTGACTGCAAACCCCATCGCCTACCACCAGTGAGGCTTTCTGATGAGGGCACACTGGGTAACTACTTGGGGAAAACAATGCTAAGTGGTGACACAGAATACAGATCCCGGTGCCGGATAAGTCTAGGAGGAGGTCTAGGTTTGTCACGCTTTGAGAGCAAGTGAGTTCCCAAAGCTTGACTCTGGGGCCCCTGATTTCGGACCTGGTTGAGGCAGATGGAACCTGGGGTGGGAGTCGGAGCTACACAGGATGGTCAGGCAGGTTTGTAGACCCCTCCCCCTCGCCCCGAAATCGTCCTTGCTCACAAGCAGACCTTTTTTTTGGCTGGGGATAGGTGAAAAGCCAAAGAGTTTAGGACCACCATGGGCCCCAGTAGAGGGGTGCAAGGGAGGGGGAGGGGAGGAGGAGTCTGCCTGATTCTAGCTACATGGCATACAGAAACCAGCCTAAATGAAGTGGTTTGCCTTGTTAGCAAAGAGCATTTGGGTTGATTCTTCGGCCCTCCCTCTATTACTCCAACATGAGAGAACAGAACACGGAGTAACACCCAGAGCAGGGAACAGCCAACTTATCTAAATGTTAATGACAATAATGACTGGCCTGGAGAAAATCTTTCAGTTCAACTGAAATATTTCACAAACATCACTGGGAGGATTTGTGTGGGGTTAGCAGTTCTCCTAGCAATCAGGGGCCTTTATCAGGGCTAGCATGACTTCCCAGAAAAGAATTGACACCCTGAGGGCTGACTGGGGATTCAGAAGCATGGGACAATCTGAACATTGTGGCAAAGGAGAGAAAAAAAGGATGTCCTGGGAAGATCATGGTGACAGTGTCTGAGATAGGGGAGGATGGGTAGCTACACATAGTGCTGTGATTAACCCAGACTATGCCCCTGACTTTCAGCAGCCCATTTCCCACTTCCAGAGCAAGGCTCAGTCAGCTGACAAACCACAACTTATTGGGGATGCTTTTACTGACAGGAAAATGGTGAGAGGGCAAAGAAAAGTATGGAGACTGTAGGAAGGGGATGGGTGTACAGTTAGCCAGCCTGGGATTAAGAAAGAATCTGGGGATCTAGCAAGAGAGAAGACTGCAGGAGATCTCTAGAACAAAGTTTCTCAAAGTGTGACACCTGAAGCAGCACCATCAGCATCACCTGGGGACCCTGTGAAATGCATACTCTCAGGTCCTGTACCTGCTGTTTTAGATGCATTTTCTTCTCCCTTATAAATGGAAAACTTGACCTCTTCTACTTTTGTTTTCTTGGCAGGAATGTATTACAGAAGAAGACTAGAATACATTTGCCAGCCACCCCCCATCTAGGTATAGTCAATGACATATGAGGGTGATTTTTTTGTGTGTGTGCCTCTTTTGATTCTTCTTTCTGCTTCAAATGTGGATGTAATGGCTGGAGCCCCACCAGCGACTCTGTGTCCTTGAGAATAAAGGCTACTTACTAAGAACTGTTGAAAGAAAGAGAAAAGTTGGTGCACTTGGTAAATTGGTGAGGCCAAAAACAATCTATGGGCTGTCCAACACTTGGATTTTTTTTTTTAAGTATGAGAATAAACTCTTATATTTTTAAGCCACTATAACTGGGCTTCCATACTACCAGTTAAAGAAAATTCTTAACTCATATAGTCAGGAAGGTCGTGTGGACTGAAAAAAGAGTGGAAGCAAATGAACGTGGTGGTGAACATGCCTGCCATGCTTGGAGAATGGCCTTGAGGTTAGAGCAGCTGGAGAGTGAGGTGTGGGGAACCATGCAGAGGGCGGTGTGGCACAATGAGCCTTCCGGAGCTTGTGGGGATGACAACAGGGGAAACCCGATTTAGAAAGTGGAAGTTTCTCACCATGTTTTTTTTCCATAGGCACCTTAAGCTCAGAGGGCCACAGAGTGAATCTGTCATCCATCATCACCTTCCTTTCCAGATCTGCTGCTCATGCTGTGAAATGGCATGTGGTTCACCCAATGCCACAAACTGGAAGCATAAATGGCTGCCAAGATCCCTGTCCTTGTCTCCAAAGCCCGTAAGTCACCAGATCTCAAAAGTCTCTCCTACAGTCTTCTCCCTCCTTCACTAACTTCTGTTCCCAGCGCCTAGTCCCCACTTCCCGCTTTCCAGTGAAGGTGCTGTGACAGCTGTTTATTTCACATCTTTATTTCCAACCTGGAGGCCTCCTCTCCAGGCCCCATGCTGTAACCAGAGTGATATTTTAAAAGGCAAAATTGATCTCACCAGTTCCTTGCTTAAACCCTTCCATTCCAAAGAATTCCCTGCAGGGATGTTCCATGAAATTCAAATAGATATTGAGAGGGGAAGAAATAAATACTTGCATGTTTTAGAGATTTTAGGAAAATGCTGGAAGTAAACTAAGTTAAACAGCTTTCTTACTGTTTAGCAGGTTTGTAAGCTGATGTGCAACACAGGCCTCCAAAAAATAAAGGTTTTCAAATTTTGTGTCTTTGGAACCTATCCTGCAGGGGCATCTTCTGAGAGTTGGGAATTGCTAAAACAGTATTATAAAAGCCAAGCTCCTTAGCCTGGCCTCTTGGTTAGGCCTCTGCATTCTCACCCCACCATTTGCCAAGCCCCCACCTCTGCTATGAGTGTCATTCTGTGGCCACCTCTAGCCATATCATTGCCCACTCAGCATTCCTGAAAACACCGTTCACCACTGACTTATTTTTGCAGAGGCGGGGGTGGTGTAATTAGGTTAATTAATTAACTTATTTAATGGACGTACTGGGGATTGAACCCAGGACCTTGTGTATGCTAAGTATGCGCTCTACCACTGAGCTCTACCTTCCCCCCACCATTGACCTTTGATTCTGCTGTCCGTCTCTTTGAAATGTCCTTCCCCATCTCCATATGTTGAAACTCTCCCCTTGAAAGATTGAGCCCAAAAACCATTTCCTCTCTGAAAACATCCTAGATCCATTTCCCACAGTTCAAAGAAGAATTTTTTAACTCCCTCTTGATCCTCAAATTTCTGTGTGTGTCTTTACCAGAGAACTACCACATTATAGAAGAATTAGGTATAGACTAGTACGTTGACTTCTAGGCTGGGGGCATCTTGAAGCTGAGGAATGTGCATTGTCTACCTATCATCCATCTATCCATCTATCTACCTACCTACCTACCTACCTATCTATTTATCTGTCCATCCATTCATCCACCATGATGGATTATACATTGTACTCAGAACAAATGTTGTCAATAATAAAGTGGTGTACATGTTAACCTAGCAAAAAACTATTTATATTACAAATTCAGTTTAGGGTAGAATTATACACAGGAGCAACAGCTCTATAGTAGCATTTCAAATATATCTTTTTCAAGGTATATTGTCTATCAACCTACCTACCCGTAAGGTCTAGTAGGACAGGGACAGCATTCTTTATTTACTTATTTAACAAATATTTCTTTGTGCATCTTCTATATTCCAAGCACTGATCTGGCGGCTACATTAAGAGGTAACAAAATGCAAGCCCTCCTGGAGACTGCGTTCTAGTAATAAGAGAAAACGTGTCACTGAATATGCAGTATGTGAAATAGTGAAAAATTACTATGGGGATAATAAATCAGGGAGGAGGGCAGACAGTTATGGGGAAGATGGAATTTTATACAGGGTGGTTAGAGAAGTCAACTGGGGGACTTCATCTGAGATCTGAAGCCAAGGCAAGAGTAGGTCATATGGAGAGTGGGAAACTCAGAGCCCTGAGGCAGAGGTAGCCCAGGGAATCCAGTGTGGCTGACGCAGATTGCAGAGGGCAAGATGAGGAAGAGACAGGGTGCGGCAAGTGCCAGAGAAGATGCCCTCACAGGTCCTTGGAAGGCATTTGGCTTTTACTCTAAGTGAAATGGACAGACCTTGGAGAAATTTGGGTAGAGGTTTGCCATGATTAAATTTGCATTTAAAGAAATGATTCCATTATGTGGAGAATGCAGAGGGAGGCAGGTGGGAAGAGATCCCAGAGAGCCAGGCTAAGAGAATCGATCAAGGCAAAAGATGAACTGGTTTGGTCCTGTGCTGAAGAGGTGAAGTCGGTGAGGAGCAGATATAGCTGTTGATGGGAAGAGCAGAACTCGCTGATGGAGTGGATGTACAACGTGACAGAAAGAGAAGAATCAAAGATGACTCCAAAGATTTTGCTTGAGCTATTGGAAGGATAGAATTGAAATTTTTCTAAGGGGGGACAGACAGGAATGAGCCTGATTATGAGGTGGTGGGGATTAGAAGTTCAATGTTGGAAACCTTAATTTTGAGATGCCTGTCAGCCAGCCAAGAGGTGATGTCAAATAAGCAGTTTGATGCACAAGTCTGGAGTTCAGAGGACAAACCTGACCTAGACATCTAAAGCCATGAAGTGCTACACATACATTTAAAACCACGTAACTGGATGACATCAGCTACGGGTAACCACGGATCGAAAGTAGAAGAAATCAGAGAAAGGAGCCCTAAAACATTACAACTTTCAGAGCTCCAGGGCATAATGATGAACCAGCAAAGAAGGAAGCAAGTGGAGAGGAGAAGAAAGAATGGTATTCTAAGACTAGGTGAAGGGAATATTCCAAGGAATAGAGAGTATTGATCTGTGTTAAATTTTGCTGATAGATCAGGTGAGGTTAGAACCTAGGATTGACTTCTTGGTTTATCCACATGCAGTTACTGGCGACACTGGTAGGACCTATTTTGCAGAGATGGAGACAGACTTCTGATTGAAATTGGTCAAGAGAGACCGAGAACACAGGAAATGGTGACCACATTTTAATCCTGTTTTTCCTTGGAGTTATGTTGTATACAGTGAAATTCATGGACTGTGTGTTATGTGTGACCCATGAATTCATCCTAGAGGCAAGGGGCTCATCTCTAAGATATATTCCTCTCCATCATTTTCTGAAGGATAAAACAATCCAAAATTTTAAAATAATATTTTCTCCCCATTTCCATATTCATTCATTTGGTGCTCATTATGTTTTGAACACAACCTTATAAAGAAAGTACTATTTGCATCCTCATTCTTTAGATGAGAAAACTAAGGCACTAAGGGCTTAGGTGATTTGCCCAAGGTCACATGACTAAGAAGTATCACTGCCTTCTAAGGGCAGCATGAGCAGTTAGAGAAACTCAGGGTTTCTGTTTCTCGGTCCCTTGGGGCTGCGGCTTTATCTTTGCCAGCTTTCCTCTGATAGTGGGTTCAGGAGTGGGATAGCTTTCTTTAGAAATCAAGAGATTTCTCTGGGCAGATTCCTGCAGAGACGAAAATTTTGGCTATTGCTGCAAAGTAAAGAATACGGCACGTGTTCCTACGCCTGCCATGCTCCTGGGTTTCCTGCAGGTTAGCAAATAATTTTTTTTTCTCAGTCTTTCATCGGCCCACTTATTTTTAAAATCTGGAAAAGAAAGCTTTTTTTAGGCACAGAAAAGTGGTATCTCTTTTATAAAGATTCTGTGTGTATACATAATGCTTCATGGTAAAGTAAATAAAGTAGCAATGGAAAGACTATTGAGGGAATGCAAAATATTTTGACCTTCAAATTTGAATTGAACATTTTCTGTCCCAGGAGATAATTTTTCTCTCCTTCTTGATTTGCTATTATTAAACATTGTGCTGCATGTTATTTGCCTTTACACCAGCTCCGTGTCATTATGTGATAGTAAATAATAAAATAGACATTACCTCAGACATATTCTGGTCACACAGAATGGGATAAAACCTGTAGTCAGGCAACCGAGATTTAAGTTCTAGCTCAACCTTCGCTCCTGTGTCTCAGTGGCTTTTCCTTGGCCTATTATAATGAGCTACTCACACAAAGTCAAATAAGAAAAAAGAAGGGAGTCTGTGCTATTCAGCCTCCTTAGTGATCATTCCTTTTTCCCAGCTCCTGCCCCTTCTTTTTCTGAGATACTGAAATAGCCTCTGAACTATTTTTGTCTCTTCCATTCTTGCCCTCCTTCAATCCGTTTTCCACACTATAGCCCAAGCGACTTTACAAAACACAAAACGTGAGCATGTCACTCTTCTGATCTAAAGATTTTAAAGGTAGTTCTCCATTGCATGTAAAGGACAATTTGTTTAAACTATTCATATCCCCACGCCTGCTAATGGTGTACCATTCTCTCCACCTTCTCTTTGGGACTCTGCCTACACTGGCCACGCTGCTTATTCTGACGTCTCATGATACTCCATCTGCCTGGGAAGCTCCTGGACCCAGCCCCTCATCCATTAATTAGTTCCTATCCATTTTTTTTCAGAACTCAAATCAAATTGACTTCCATACAGTAATCTCTTGTGCCTCCATAAATAATTCCAGGGTAGTTCCAGTCACTCTATTTTATGCTCTCATAGACCCTGCACTTCGTGGTAGCCCTTACAAAAACTGAAATTACCTATTTGTTATATGATAATTTACCTGATGACTATAATGTCTGTTAGAAATCAATCTGTAAAAGTAAACATCTGTCCTTCTTTATCACTTAGCTCCATGCCTGGTATTCAGTTGGCCCTCAAGAAATACTTGTTGAATGAATGAATTCAAGACTCACCATACACATCTGTGAAATGGGAAGTGATTTCTACTTTTCTGTCTTGCAAGGGTCTTGTGGCACCCAGACATGCCAAATACCCTTTTGAAGCATAAGCTCAGCTCATAATGATGCCTCCTTTGAATCTGGAAATTATCCCCCTTGTATCTGGATGGAATAGGTTTTCACAGACGTACATTTTCAGTAGCCACTTATGTACTCAGATCACAGATGGGTGGACCTCAAACTGGGCCAATCAGGAGCTGTTCATCAGTTTGAAATTAAGCCTCAGAGATGCCAGTTTATTCTAGACTTATCTCTGAATTGAGAGATACATATTTAAAAAAAAACTCACAAGCAACAACAGAAGCAGCAATAAAAACCAAAACTAAAAGTAGAGAGGCAGAGAAGTGGACATTTTCCAGAATTTGAAGCAAGAAGCAGAGAAAGTTGATATGCAGAAAAATAAAACAATGGCACGGATGTGCAGAGAGAAGCTGAGACAGAATGAGAGAGAAAAGTCCCTGGATTCCTCCTGACTTTCCCCTCTTCCAGTTCTGCTTCCTTTGTGCAGCTTGGCTGCCTGCCTGCCCTTGAGCTGCTTCCACGAGATAGCTCTGTATCCTTTACAATAAGTTCTCCCCTTCCCTATGGCTCCTCTGTGTCTATTGTTTGCAGTGAAAGGATTCTAACTAAAAGAATATTTAAAAATACTGATAGAACATAGTAGGGACTCCATAAATAGCAAGTGATATATTTATGCTTACCTTAAATGCCACTGCTCAAATGACACTTGTACTGGTGGCATTCAATGAATATCTCCTACTTGACTGGTATAAGGGCTTTTTGATACAATATCTCAAATTTTTGCAAATTATTGTAAAGTGGACTGCTGGATGCTTTGTATATTACATTGGAATTTGTTCTGTATGTACCAGTATCCTTCATCATAGCTAAACATAGCAATGAGAAAGCCTCTGCCATTATTTTTTAATACTGGCACCTCAGACAGTTCCTCATATCTTACTATGTATAAGGTACCTGTTTGTTGAATGAATGATTGATTGTCTTGTGTAAGTTTCTAAATCTCTCTGAGCTGTTATTTCCTTATGTTTAAGTATGAATTTGTACCTGCTACACAAAATTGGATTGAAAAATCAGGTGACAGATGTGAAAGTCATCTGAAAACAATGATATAAGGTATCAGTTGCTATTAACACTCTTAGTACATTTGCAGGGAGGAACTTTACAGTAGAGAAACTCAACAAATACTATTTCAACCAGGTGATCAAATTTAACACCAACAGCAATGTCCTATTGATAGTACGTACTCTGTGTATCATGTGAGGTAATAAGAAGGACATTTACCTCTTTGTCCTTCTGACCAAAAACCCGTAACTCCAGTCTAATCTTGAGAAAACATCAGACAAATCGGAACTGAGGGACATTCTACAAAATATCTTACCAGAACTCCTCAAAGCTATCAAAGTTTCCCAAGTTTGAGAAACTGTCATGGCCAAGAGGACCCTAAAAAGACATGATGAGTAAACATTATGCATCCTAGACGGCATTCTGGAATAGAGAAAGGATCATGGGTAAGAAACAAATACGAAAAACAGAGAACCTATACTAAGTCAATCTGAATAAAAGAAGGATTTCAGCTAATAATAATCTGTCAATACTGGTTCATTAATTGTGACAAACACAGCACACTAAAAATAAGGTTTTAATAGTAGGGTTATTAGGGGTGGAGTATATAGGAACTCTCTGTACTGTCTTTGTAATTTTTCTGTAAATCTAAAACTATTATAAAATAACAAAGTTTATTTTACAAATATACAAATGTGGTTCCATTTACATAAATTCTGTCATTGTTTATATATGCATAGATATCTTAAAGGATATTCTTGAAAATATTGGCAATGATATGACTTAGGAAAGAATTTTCTATAAATTATTTGTAGTCTGTTTTGATTATTTTTAAATGTTATTAAAACATTTATTATTGTATTAAAAACTATCCTATCTATCTATCTATTTATCTATCTTTCTATCTAATTCTTGGAGACATCCTGCCACTTTATTCCTAAAGTATATTTTTCTATATTATTTAAAAAAGAATCAGTCCCTTTTGTCCTTGCAGAAAGATATACTGGCATCTCTGGCAAGCAACAAATTTTTTGTCTGCTAATATGCCCCAGCTTTAATTTTTTTCAGTCCATCAGGAGAGCTTCTAACAGTTTGAGAGAGCTAATCAAAGTAATTGTTGAGTCTTGATGACCAGAGCTTCACATGCCAAGCATTTGCTCCCAAACTGGATTATTTAGAGTCCAGTGAAGCTGGGAATAAATATATAAAGCTAAGTAATTTGGGGAGATTGAAGAATTTTCAGAAAATGCCTTTCACTTGGAAGCATGAAATTACATGCACTACAGTGGAATGAAATCAAATCAATCAGCAGCTTGGAATCTCCCGGGCTCCACAATCAGCGGGAGTTCAGGAGCCTCTCACTGGGAAAGGAGCTGAGATTTGGTAGAAAAGCTCCTGGCACTGGAACACAAAGAATCCCTTGTCCTCTGGGAGATCCCGCTTTGGCAGCTGCTGAGAGGTGTGGACAGGAGAATACAGGTTAAGCAGAGGAAAGGCAGAGAAGCTGGAGTGACTTGCCCTAATGCCCAGTTCTCCAACCTCCACTTCCCTGACAGAATCATTCCATGACTCCTCATTTCCTCCTGGGTAAAGTCCAGACTCTGAGTGAAATACAATATTCTTGAGCATCTCATGCTTACCTCCCTCTTGGGCCTATTTTCATCACTTCCCCCATTAAACCAACATTCAATCTTACCACCTGCATATGTCTTCTTGTGACTTTCTGAATGACCAAGCTCTCCTGGGCCTCTGCCTTTGCACTGGCTTGCCCAGAACACCCAGAATGTTCATCCCCTGCCTCATCACCTGGCAGACTCTGAGATTTCACCTCCTCCAAAGCAATCCTCCCAATGCCTTCGTTCTAAGATAGGTGCCCAGGTCTGTGTTCCCACAACACATTGCACCAGATCTACCTGGTGCACACAGCACACACCACATCAGGTTTCTTGGGCTCTTTCCCCAGGACTGTGGACCTTTTGAAAATAAAGCCTCTCCCTTCTGACAGAGTATCCTGAGCATATAACAAACTCCAGCACTGACCAGGTGATCCAAAGCTGCCTGTGGAATGATAGACAAATGAATGTGGCAGTTTATAGAAAAATGTTAGAATTTGGAACGTGCTACTTAGTTTAGGGAAAAAAAAAAGCACTAGATGAGGATTTCAAACGTTCAGGAAACTTTTCTGAAAGGCATCTACAAAAGCACTGAACACTGCAACCTGAAATGAATATAAAACCTAACCTGAAAGGAAAAACAAGAGATGATTCTTAAAATGAACCTATTACCAATGCCAGCTTTTCTAATATTTTTTCTTATGATTTGCAAATAATGTTCCCAATGCATCAGGAAGAAATGGAGGCAGAGGACATTCACAAACACCGTAAATCAGCTCAGTCTCCCATAATCAGGTGGTTATCTGTCTGAGAGAATGACTTCTGGAGTGATTCAGTAATTAGGGAGCTAATGGAAAATTACCAACCAACAAAATCTATGACCGTTCCGAGGACAATGGAATCACAGGCTGACAATACCCCAGGTTTATTAAGAATAAATCATGCCCGAACATTTTGATAGCTTTTTTGATAGTGGCTGCCCGAGTCCTGCCACACTTGCTCCATTGGCTCTGCATTGCCTTCTAAATCAATTTAAAATGCCTTCTTTTGAGTTGACCTTCAAGGCTCTCCAATACTTGGTCTATTACTTTCCTTTTCTCTCCTTTCTCCCTAATTCTCCCCTGTGGGTTCCCTTCCTTTTGGCGATCCCTCCTGCCTTTGTCTTTGATCATCTGCTGGGACTTTGGGTAGACTCTCATATAACTGTGTCTTCACACCTGTTACTTGATCTATGCAAAAAAAAAAAAAAAAAAAAAAGCCTGTTCCTACTCTAGGCTACCTACTGAAGTGCTGTCTACACACCCTTCAACGCCTACCTCTGATGACACCATCTTTGGGAACCAACCCTGTGCTGGCCAGTTTTCGACATCAGAGTCGTAATCTCTCACAACTTGATGTTCCCTCCCATACACATCTATTGCTAACCTATAACGTAATTTATTTTTACTTGTATTGTTTGTTACCTATACCTGTGAGTTAATTTCTTTTTTGTTATATTCACTGTTTGTTTTATTTTTTATATTTGACACGTAAGTTATATCATAAAAATGTTTGATATTTCTCTGACTTGTTTCACTAAGCATAATACCTTCCAGGTCCGTTCATGTTTTAACAAATGGCAAAGTTTCACTATTTTTAATGGCTGAATAGTATTCTGTTGCTTGTGTGTGTGTGTGTGTGTGTGTGTGTGTGTGTGTGTGTGTGTGTGTGTGTGTGTGTTCTCACACAAACATCTTCTTCATTCGTTCATCTGTTGATATACACTTAGGTTGCTTTCATATTTTGGCTGTTTGTAAATACTGCCGCTGTGAACCTTGAGGCACATGGGTCTTTTCATATTAGTGTTTTTGTTTTCTTCAGATACAGACCCAGGAGTGGAATTGCTGAATGAAATGGTAGTTTTATTTCTAGCTTTTTGAGTAACCTCCATACTACTTTCCACAATGGCTATACCAAAATATACAAGGGTTTGCTTTATTCCATATTTTGCCAACATTTGTTATTTGTGGTCTTTTTGATGATGGCCATTATGAAAGGTGCAAGGTGATATCTCATTGCTGTATTGATTTGCATTTCCCTGATGATTAGTGATGTTGAGCATCTTTTCATGTGCTTGTTGGTCATCTGTACATCTCTGAAAAAATGTCTATTCAGTTCTGCCTATTAAATTTTTTTATTGAAATATAGTCAATTTACAATGTTGTGTTAATTTCTGGTGTATAGCATAGTGATTCAGTTATTCATACATATATATATATATATGTTTCTTTTAATATTCTTTCTCATTATAGGCTATTATGAGATATTGAATATAGTTTCATGTGCTATACAGTATAAATATGTTGCTTAACTATCTTATGTATAGTAGTCAGTAAATCCCAAACTCCCAATTTATCCCTCTACTCTCCTCTTTCTCCCCTAGTAACCATAAGTCTGTTTTCTATGTCTGACTTTTTTCCTATTTTGTAAATAAGTTCATTTGCATCATTTTTTTTAGATTCCACATTTAAGTGATCATATGGTATTTTCTGTTTTATTCTGGCTTACTTTATTTAACATGACAATCTCCAGTTTCATTCACATTGCTGCAAATGGCATTATTTTATTTTTTATGGTTCAGTAGTATTCCATTGTATAAATATACCACATCTTCTTTATCCAATCATGTGTCCATGAACATTTAGATTGCTTCCCTGTCTTAACTATTGTAAATAGTGTTGCCATTAACATTGTGGGTGTGTATATTTTCTTGAATTAGAATTTCCTCTGGATTTATGCCCAGGAGTGGGATTGCTGGATCATAGGATAAGTCTATGTTTAGTTTTTTAAGGCATCTCCATACTGTTTTTCCATAATGGTTGCACCAAACTACATTCCCATCACCAGTGTAGGAGAGTCCCTTTTCTCCACAGCCTCTCCAGCATTTATTGTTTGTGGACTTTTTAATGATGGCCATTCTGACTAGTGTGAAGTGATACCTCATTTTAGTTTTGCTTTGCATTTCCCTGATAATTTGCAATACTGAGCATTTTTTTCATGTGCCTATTGGCCATTTGTATATCTTCATGCACTTGGGCTTGGCTATTTTTAAATTTTTTTAATAAGAAGTTGTATGAACTATTGATGTATGTTGAATATTAACCCCTTATCAGTAATATTGTTTGTAAATAATTTCTCTCATTCAGTATGCTGTCTTTTTGCTTTGTTGATGGTTTCCTTCATTGTGCAAAAGCTTTTAAGTTTAGTTAGATCCCATTTGTTTATTTTTGTTTTTGTTACATTTGCCTTAGGAGAAAGATCCAAAAAATATTGATACAATTTATGTCAGAGTGTTCTGCCTTATCTTTTCTGGGAGTTTTATGATTTCCAGCCTTGCATTTAGTTAGTTAACTCATTTTGAATTCATTTTTGTAAATGGTGTGAGAAAATGTTCTGATTTTATTCTTTCACATTACAGCTGTCCAGCTTTCCCAACACCACTTACTGAAGAGACTATCTTTTCTCTATTGTATAGTCTTGCTTCCTTTGCTGTAGATTAATTGACAATAAGTGCATGGGTTTATTTCTGAGCTCTCTATTCTATTTCATTGATCTGTGTCTGTATCTGTGCCAATACCATATTGCTTTGATTACTGTAGCTTTGCAGTGTAGTGTGAAGTCAGGGAGCACGATGCCTCCACCTCTGTTCTTTCTCAAGACCATTTTGGCTATTGAGAGTCCTTTATGTGTCCATACAAATTTTGAAATTATTTGTATCAATTCTGTGAAAAATGCAAATGGTATTTTATAAGGGGTTGAACTGCATCTGTGGATTGCCTTGAGTAGTATGCTCATTTTAACAATATTAATTTTTTCAATACACGAACACAGTATATTGGTATATCTCTCCAACTGTGTCATTTCCAATTTTTTTCATCAGTGTCTTATAGTTTATTGAGTACAGGTTTTTTACCTCTTTGTATAGGTTTATTTCTAGGTAATTTATTCTTTTTGCTGTGATTACAAAGAGGATTGTTTCCTTAATTTATTTTTCTGATAATTTGTTGTTAGTGTGTAGAAATGCAACAGATTTCCCTATATTAATTTTGTATACTGCAATTTTACCAAATTCATTAGTGAGTTCTAGTAGTTTTTTGGTGGAATTTTTAGGATTTTCTATGGATAGTATCATGTCACCTGCAAACAATGACAGTTTTCTTCCTTTCCAATTTGGATTCCTTTTATCCTTTTAGAGAGCTCAGAAATAAACCCGTGCACTCGTTGTCAATTAATCTACAGCAAAGGAAGCAAGACTATACAATAGAGAAAAGACAGTCTCTTTAATAAGTGGTGTTGGGAAAGCTGGACAGCTGTATATAAACGCATCCTTATCTTATTCCTGATCTTAGAGGAAATGCTTTCTGCATTTCACCACTGAGTATAATGTTAGCTGTGGGTTTGTTACATGTGGACTTTATCATGTTGAGATATGTTCCCTCTATGTTCACTTTCTGGACAGTTTTTATCATAAATGGGTGTTGAATTTTGTCAAATGCTTTTTCTACTTCTGTTTAAAAGATTATACAGTTTTTATTCTTCAACTTGTTAATGTGACATGTTACTCTGATTGACTTGTGGATATTAAGATATCCTTGCATCCCTGGGAAGAATCTCACTTGATTATGGTGTATGATCCTTTTAATATATTGTTGGATTTGGTTTGCAATATTTTCTTGAGGATTTTTTCATCTGTGTTCATCAGTGATGTTGGCCTGTAATTTTATATTATTGTGATATCTTTGGTTTTGGTATGACAGGTGAAGCTGGCCTCATAGGATGAGTTTGGAAGCATTCCTTTATCTGCCATTTTTTGGAATAATTTGAAAAGGATAGGTTTTTAACTCCTCTCTAAATGTTTGGCAAGACTTACCTATGGAGCCATCTGGTCTTCAACTTTTTTGGGGGGAGTTTATCTTTTAATTAGTTCATTTTTTCTTGATTCAATTTCAATATTGGTATTTGGTCTGTTTGTATTTTCTGTTCCTTCCTGATTCACTCTTCGTAGATTGTACATCACTAGGAATCTGTCCAGTCCTCCTAGAGTGTCCATTTTATTGGCATATAGTTGCTCACCATAGTCTTTTATGATCTTTTGTGTTTCTGTGGTGTGAGTTGTAGCCCCTCCTTTTTCATTTCTAATTTTACTGATTTAAGCCCTCTCTTTTTTCCTTGATGAGTATGGCGAAAGGCTTATCAATTTTGTTTATCTTCCAAAAGAAGCAGCTCTTAGTTTCAGTAATCTTTTCTAGTGTTTCTTTACTCTCAATTTCATTTGTTTCTGCTCTGATATTTATGATATCCCTCCTTCTACTGACTTTGGGTTTTGCTTGTCCTCCTCTTTTAGGCTCCTTACATATAAAGTTAGGTTGGTTTTTGGAGATTTTTCTTCTTTCTTGAGGTAAGCTCATATCACTAAAGACTGCCTTCTGAGAGGGAGCTGCTTCTGCTGCATCCCATAGATTTTGAATCAGTGTGTTTTTATTTTTATTTGTCCCCAGGTATTTACTTCTTTGATTTCTTCAGTGAACCCCTGGTTGTTTAGTAGCATATTGTTTAGCCTCTATGTTTTTGTGTTTTTTGTAGTTTTTGTTTTCTTGCAGCTGATTTCTAGGCTCATTGTGGTGTGGCTAGAAGAGATGCTCGATATGATTTTAATTTTTAAAATTTACTGAGGCTTGTTTTGTGGACTAGCATATGACCTATCCTGGAGAATGTTCCATGTATACTAGAAAAGAATGTGTATTCTGCTGCTTTGGGATGGAATAATTCCAACTATTTTAATATGTCATTTATGGCCAATATTTCCTTATTCATACTCCATCTGAATGATCTGTCTGTTTATGTAAGTGAGGGGTTAAAGGTTTCTATTATAACTGTGTTACTCTCAATTTCTCCCTTTATGTGAATATTTGTTATCTATTCAGGTGGTCCTATGGTTGCACATGTATTTACAACTGATATATCTTCTTTTTGGGTTGTTAATTTGATCACTATGTAATGTCCTTCTCTGTCTCTTTTTGTTTTGAAGTCTGTTTTGCATGATATAAGTATTATTACCCCATCTTTCTTTTGATGTTCATTTGCATGGGATAATCTTTTTCCAACCCCTCAGTTTCAGTCTATGTGTGTCTTTAGATCTAAAGTGAGTCTCTGATAGGCAATATATATATATGGGTCTTGTTTTTTTCTATCCATTCAGCCACTCTATTTCTTTTTCTACTTTGATTGGAGCATTTAGTCCATTTACATTTAAAGTACAAAACAAAATGACAGCCAACAGAATAGGAGAAAACATCTGCAAATGATGCAACTAGCAAAGGTTTAATTTCCAGAATATGCAAACAGCTCATAAAATTTAATAACAAAAAAAAAAACAACCCAATCCAAAAATGGGCAGAAGACATAAACAAGCAATTCTCCAATGAAGACATACAAATGGCCAATGTGCACATGAAAAAATGCTCAACATTGGTAATTATCAGAGAAATGCAAAGCAAAATTACAACAAGGTATCACCTCACACTGGTCAGAATGGCCATCATTAAAATATTCACAAATGATAACTGCTGGAGAGGGTGTGGAGAAAAGGGACCCTCCTACACTGCTGGTGGGAATGTAGTTTGGTGCAACCATTATGGAAAACAGTATGGAGATTCCTCAACAAAACTAAAATAGACTTACCCTATGATCCAGCAATCCCACTCCTGGGCATTTATCTAGAGGGAATTCTAATTCAAAAAGATACACGCACTCCCAATGTTCATAGCAGCACTACATACAATAGCTAAGACATGTAAACAACTTAAATGTCCATCAACAGATGACTGAATAAAGAAGCTGTGATATATTTATATAATGGATTACTACTCAGCCATAAAAAATAATAAAATAATGCCACTTGCAGCAACATGGATGGACCTAGAGATCGTCATTCTAAGTGAAGCTAGAAAGAGACAGAAAAATACCATATATCACTCATATGTGGAATCTAAAAAGAGAAAAAAGAGAACACTAATGAACTCATCTACAAAACAGAAACAGACTCACAGACACAATAAACAATCTTACGGTTTACTGGGGGAAAGGGGGTGGGGAAGGGATAAATTTGAGAGTCTGAGGTTTGCAAATGTTAGCCACTATATGTAAAAACAGATTTTAAAAATTTCTTCTGTATAGCACAGGGAACTATATTCAATATCTTGTAATAGCCTATAATGAAAAAGAATATGAAAATGAACATATGTTTGTATATGCATGACTGGGACATTATTCTGTACACCAGAAACTGACATATTGTAACTGGCTATACTTCAATAAAAAAAAATACATAAATAAATAAAATGATTACTGATATGTACATAAGTATTGCCATTTTAAATTGTGTTGTGGTTGCTTTTGTAGTTCACTTTTTGTTCCTTTCTTCATTTGTTCTCTTCCCTTTTGATTTGATGACTATCTTTAGTATTAGGTTGTGATTCTTTTCTGGATTTTTGTGTGAAGCTATTACAGTTTTTTTTTTTAATTTGTGGTTACCAAGAAGCTTAAATTTATTAATCTACATATAAACATGGATATTTTAAGCTGCTGATCTCTTAATTTCAAATGCATTTTAACAATCCTACATTTTTACTCAGTTCCTCATATGATTACTGATTTTGACATCATATTTTACATGTTTTTAAATCCCTTAACTGTTTATTATTTTTCTATATATTTGCCTTTACTTATGAGCTTTTTCCTTTGTAATTTTCATGTTTCTATTTGTAGCCTTTTCTGTGGAGTCCCTTGAACATTTCTTGTAAAGTGGCTTTGTGGTACTGATTTAACTTGTCTGAAAAACATTTATCTCTCGATCAAATCTGAGTAAGAACCTTGCTGAGTATTCTTGGTTGTAGGTTTTTCCTTCTCCTCGTGTTAAACATCCTGCGCTACTCCCTTCCAGGCTGCGGCATTCCCACTAAGGCAGATGACAGCCTCAGTGGGAGTTCCCTTGTATGTAACTTGTTGCTTGTCCCTTGCTGCTTTCAATATTCTCTCTTTATCTTTAATCATTGCCATTTTAGTTACAGTGTGTCTTGGTGTGGTCTTCTTTGGTTTGATGCTGTCTGAGACTTGCTGTACTTCCTGGACTTGGCTGTCTGTTTCTTTTCCCAGGTAAGTGAAGTTTTCATATCTTCAAATATGTTTCTTCCCCTTTTTGTCTTCCATTTCCTCCTGGGACCTATATAATGTGAATATTAGTACACTCGATGTTGTCCTAGGGGTCTCTTAAACTGTCCTCATTATTCTTTTTTTTTCTTTTTTCTGTTCATCTTCAGTGATTTTCACTACTCTGTCTTCCAGCTCATTGGTCTGTTGCTCTGTATAATTTGTTCTACTGTTGATTTCCTCTAGGATATTTTTCATTTCAGTTACTATATTCATCTCTGTTTGGTTTGCCTTTATTTTCTAACTCTGTTAAAAACTTCTAACTTGTCATTGCTCATCCATTCTTACTCCTAGCTCTTTGATCATCTCTACAATTATTACCTTGAACACTTTCTCAGGTAGACTGGCTATCTGCACTCCACTTAGTTCTTTTTCTGGGGTTTTGTCTTGTTCCTTCATTTGTAACACGTTCCTTTGACTCCTCATTTTGCCTAGTGTGCTGTTTTTATTTCTGTGTATATGGTAGTTTGGTTATGTTTCCTGACCTTGGAGAACTGGCCTTTTTTTGTAGGAGACATCCTATGTGTCTTAGCACTCTGGTCACTAGAGCTGTTTGCTCCAGCGGTGCCCTGTGTGGGCTGCTTGGGTCCTTCTGTTGTGGTGGTGCTGTGGGCAGTCTGGTAGGCTTGGCTGGCTGCTGTCCAGCTTGTTGCCAAGCCCAGTCTTCTGTGGATGTCGGCAGTCACTGTTTGTGCCAGGTCACGAGGCTGCTTGTTGAAGAACTTCGGGGGACTATGGGGCTATTGCTGCCTCACTGGTGGTTTGAGTTGGGGTCCAGGAGATCCCCAGTCTGGTGCTCACCCACCAGTGCAGGGTCCAAGGATCCCAGAGTTGGCATCAGTTGGTGTTTCTGTCTGGCTCCTGACATAGCTGGTTCTGCTGTCCAGAGCGTCCCCACTCTGCTGGTGGATGGAGCCAGGACCCAGAAGGTCCCGGCACTGGTGCTAGACTTCTGGTGAGTGGGCTACATCTGCAGGCTGCAGGGCTGTGCTTTCCCTGGGGCTGTACCTGATCCTTGGTAAGCAGTGTTGGAACCCAGTGTCTCTGGCTGCAGGGCCCTAAGGGTCTCAGATCGAGTGCTTGTGCATTGGTGTGTGGAGCCTGCTCCTGGGCCCTCTGGTGTGCAGGGCCACATTCCAGGGGTAGCTGTGAGCTCAGGAGGGTCTTAAAGCAGCTTGTATGCTGGTGGGTGGTGCTGTGTTATTGCCCATTTAGTTGCTTGGCCTGAGGTATCCCAGTACTGCTTTCTATTGGCTGATGGGCATGGCTAGGACTGGGTCCTGAGGCTAATCAGGCAGAGGGAGGATGCCAAAATGATGTTTGTCAGCAGTAGGGTCCACATGGTAGAATGAGCTCCCCAAAATGGCTGCTGTCCATTGTCTGTGTCTGCAGGGCTAACTCCAGATGATTCCTGCCTCTCTAGGAGACTCTCCCAGATTAGCAAGTAGGTCTGACCCTGTCTCCTTTCAAATTACTGCTGCCCTGGGTCCTGGATCATGTGAGATATGTGTGCACCCTTTAAGAGTAAAGTCACTATTTCCCACAGACTTCTGGGTCTTCTGGAAGTAAATGCCACTGGCCTTCAAAGCCAAAAGTTCTAAGGGTTCATCTTCCAGATGTAAGGGCCCCCAGGTTTGGGAGCCTGATGTGTGGTTCAGACCCCTTGCTCCTTGGGGGGAAACTCTCAATTGTAATTATTCTCCTGTCTGTGGGTCACTCACCTGGGCATGTGGGTCTTTATACCACAGCTCTGTCCCTCCTGCCCACCTTGCTGTGGTTCCTTCTTATATTTTCAGTTGTGCAAGAACTTTTCCATAAGTTTCCAGTCTTTTCACCCATAGGTGTTCAATAAATAGTTGTAATTTTGGTGTGCCTTTGAGAGGAGGTGAGCTCATAGTTATTCCATCCATCATTTTGACTTCATACTTAGTTCTTTTTTTTTTTTTTTTAGAATTGTCCAGCTGTTTTCCAGAGTGATAGTAGTCTTCCATTTGTAACACTGATATATGAGTGATTCAGTATGCGTCTGTTTGTCCGTATATCTATCATCATGCATCCATCATGAAACACCTAGAACGACTTTAAAAGCTGACAAATCCTTTTTGTTTTCCTGTCTCTGAGAGGGTCTTAACTTCCTGTTCTTCCTGATGGATGTTTTTGAAGGGTATAGGATTTGGGATTGGCATTTATTTTCTTTGAGCACTAGAAAAACACTGTACCAGCTCTTTCTAGCCTCTTTGTTTTATGATGAGAAATCGCCCATTATTTGCAATTTTCCTCCTATATGTAAGATATTTTTTCTCTTGTTGCTTTCAAGCTTTTTCCTTTGTCTTTAGTTTTCAGAAATTTAATGATGATATGGCTTGGCATGAATTGTTTTGAGTTTATCCTGTTTGCATTCCACTCGGTTTCTTGTCTATAGGCTCATGTCTCTTGCCAAATTTGAGAACTTTGCGGCCATATTTTTTAGTGCTTTCCCACAGTTGCCTCCTTCATCCTCTTCTTCCAGGACTCTGATAACCTAAATGTTAGATTTTTCTTATAGTCTCACATGTTTCAGAGCACTGTTCAGTTACCTCCAGTCTATTTGTGCTCTGCTGTATAATTTGTTTTACCTTCCTGTTCACTGATTCTTTCCCCTGTCCATTCTATTCTGCTGTTGAGCCATCCACTGAGATTTTTCACTTTAGTTACAGTCTGTATCAGTTGTAAAATTTCCATTTGACTATTCTTCATATGTTCTATGTCTTAGCTGAGGCTTTCTTTTTTTTTCCATTTGTTTCAAGGGTATTCATAATTACTTTTCGAAGACCTTTTATAATGGCTGTTTTAAAATCTTTGTCAGATAATTCCTACATGTCTGTTATCTTGGTGTTAGCATCTACTGATTGTCATTTTTCATTCAGTTTTGAGATTTTCCTGGCTTATGATATGAAAAGTGATTTTTGATCGAAACTTGATCTTTTCGTATCATGTTATGAAACTAGATTTTATTAAACCCTCCTTTTGCTATACCTGGCCTTTTTCTAGCACTGCCTAAGCAGAGGAAGGGGAGACCACCTCTCATTACTGGTCGGTGGAGGAAAAAGTCCAGGTTCCTTACTCAGCCTTCTCTGTCACCTGAGGCAGGGGTGGCATTCTGTCTTGCCATCTGCTCTTCACAGGCACTGTGCACTGCGGTGGTGTGCAGGTGGCCTTGTAACCACTGGGTGGTGGCGAAAGCTCTGACTTTTTGCAAGGCCTTCCCTTTCTTTTTCTGCCACACACACACACACACACACACACACACACACGTACACTCACATGGAGAGGAGGAGGGGGAAGGATGTTTCATTTCTGCCAAGTGGGAATAAAAGTACAGAGTCCTCTCCTGGCCTCTACTGACACAAGTGTGGGGACTCTTGTTACCGGCTGGTGGGGGTAAAAGTGTCAGCTCCCTGTGCAGCTGTCTCTAACACCACTCCAGCAGGGTTGTTACTGTACCTCATGACGGCCTCACAACGATGAAAATCTAGACCCTCCAATGATGAAACTCCGGACTCCCCAGTCGGTTTTTGCTGGCACGGGTGGGTGTAAGATCCACTGTTTTCCTCTGTGGCATTTGGCTAGAATTGTTCTTTCTTTCTAGGCTGCCTCTTTCCTGGTCTTTTGTCAAGAGAAAGCAGGCTTTGTTCCCCATTTTGGTCTTCATTACTGACATTTTGGGGTTGCCAGTTTCTTTAGTTCTAAGTTTTGATACATGAAACAAAAATAAAATACAGGAGCCTCACCACCATGTTGTTTTTTGGTTCCAAAATGCCTAGGCAGTCTATCTAATTCCCTCTACCTTTCAGAGACTCCTTACATTTGTTTTACATACAACATCCAGGGTTTTTAGTTTGAGTTTTGCAGGAGTGCTCAGGTAAAGTATCTCTACCTCATCTTCCCAGAAGCAGAATTTCCCCTGAAGTAGGTGTTATTATAATTAATTTTATTATTATTAATCTCATTTTACAGATGAGAAAATCAGGGTATATAAGGATTAAGTATCTTGTCCACGGTTAGACGTTATTAGGTGGCAGAACCAGGATTTGAACTCAGGCTACCTGGTGCTAAAGCTTGGAGTTTGCATAAAATTGAGTTGAATGTATAGGTGAAGCTAACGGTCCCAATCCCATGAAGCACTGGTCTGAGTAGGAGTATAGATGGATTATCAGCCCCTTCAGCACTTGGGGGCTGGGACTGCTCACCTGTTGGTGTTCACAAATTATCCAGGGTTGTCCAGGGCTCTGTTCTTCCACTAACACTTAATATGCTGACTATTCTAGAAACTGGCCTCAGAATCTGATTGGTTTCTCAGTTCTTCCAGTGAGACTGGCACTTCACAGGAGCTCTCGATAACTAGCCTCACCTTCAACAGTCTTTATTCCTCATGGATTAAACCCTGGCAAGGGGCTCTCCTATAACTTCCCCTGTTCCAGCTCCAACCCTGGCAGGTTACCAAGAATCTCCTGTTGCCTCTACTGTGTTGAAGATCAAGATGGGGCTTTACTGGGGATGGAAGTGTTGGAGATATTGGCCTAGGTCAGTTTCCTGTTTGATCAGCTCTTTGCACACAAGCATTTGATCATCTCTTTGCACACTAGCATTTGGCCTGCTGGCCCCATCATATCTCCCCATGAGTGCCTCAGTTTGGACTCCACTTGATCCTTCCTCAGCCTCTTGCTTCAAAATTCTTGCAGATGGAGGACCAGGGAATTGCAGAGCTGAGCCCACTGTAGTAAATACCATTTCGCTAACCATTTCAAACTACTTGTTGTTGTTTTTTCCCTTTTTTCTTTTTTTTTTAACTAGAACCATAGACTGTCAGTGCTGGAAGTAACTCCCTTTCATTTTACAGAGAGGAAACAAAGGTTGGTGGCTTTGGAGGTGGGTGTCTTATCCCACAAAGTGACATGCCCAAGGTTGCCCAGGGAGGTACTGGTAGCCATAACTAGAAATCAGTGTTCCTGATGCCTGGCAGCCTTTGATTTTGCACTGTGACCTCCTTAGAAGACGATTTTGTTTTGTTCTCAATCCCTTCTACACACTCAGCTTAAAGAACTCCCACCACAAAGAAAGAATGTTCTAATGTCACTTTTATGCAGTTATGTTAATATCATTTCTTCTAGAGTGGTTTTGTTTTTCTGAAGGCAGTGTAATGCAGTGATCAAGAGCAAAGGATGGACTTACATAGCCCTGACCTCAAAGCTGGGCTCTCTCACTGGCCTGAGGTACTTAACCTCCAAATTGCAGTTTCCTCATTGAGTCCGTGGGAAGGATGACAGCGCCTACTGATACGTAGGTTGTAAGACTTAAAGGACACATTCTAAAGTGCTGACATAACATCTACAACTTATTAAGTATAAAGAAGCAAGAAACAATGTTGTCATGTGTATGTTTTATCCTAACCATCAACCTATGAGACAGCTTGAGAAAATAAGTTTCTCTCTAAATATAGGTAAGAAAAAACATATATTGCAGTCATACGATGTATGCAGACTTTTATACAAGCTTGGTCTTAATTATTTTGCAAAAGCTCCATATGGTCAGTCGAATTTTTCCCAGTTGAAGGATGTCCATAACAGGTGAAATGAGAAGGTTAGTTAGTGACCTCTAGAATGTACATTCCATGAAGACAGGGACTTTGAATATTCTCGATCTCCATTACACAGAACACTGCCAGCATGCAGTAATCACTAAGAAATATTTATTAAATAAAAGAACAAAGTGATATGCTCACTCTCAGACGGTATTCAGCATCACATGAGCACAAAGATCTGTCACTGTCTGTGCTCTGCCATCGTCGTTCTTTCTCTAACAGTTTTCTCCTAGTAATGTTGCATATTACTGAGGGATTCTTTTATCCAAAGGGAATGTCTACAAGTTCTAATTTGCTCTAATAAATTTCTGGCCTTTAACAGATGCATGACAACTGTACTATACTGTGTTGTGAGTTCCAATCATGTATAAGACAGATGCCTGCCCTTTCCCATAAAGCTCACAGCTTTGTGAGCTTTCACTGTAAATTGCGTTTCAGATCCATTAAGTGGGCATTTTTACAGTGTGTGTGTGTGTGTGTGTGTGTGTGTGTGTGTGTGTGTCTAAGTCACTCACTGAGCTACACACTACTCAGACTTCTAAATTGGAGTACATAGCAAGATGGATACATATTCTAATATATTTAACACAATTTTATAACTATAATGTGATGATCATCAAACAAGGAACCAAACGACAATAATAAGACTTGGATTCTATCATTTGGCAATGACTGCCAAACGTAAGTTATGAATTACCCAGGAAGCCAATCCTTTAAGATGCATCTCTGTGTAAAGAACATTCAACCCCATGATTAGTGGAGTCAGAATTAAATCCTGGCTCCACCATCTTCACTGTGTGATCTTGAGCAAGTCACTTAGCTTGTCTTCTTCTGTTCATATGAAAATTTGCAATAATAACGATAATGACACATATCAACTAGCACCCCCGTGGTGCTTACTATGCCAGGCAGTGCTAAGTCCTTTTACGTGGAAACATATTTAATACTAATGTCAACCCTCTGAGCTACACAGTTTCCTCCCCAAGAGGCAGATATCTCCCTCCTAGGTAGAATTAAACGACTTAATTACACATGGAAAAGGCTATGCAGTCGGTGAGACGCTGTGCACTATTAGCTATAATTGTTCCTTTGTAACATCATTTATATGGGCAAGGGCAATTTTCACACAGCATCATACAGACAGGCCTGGTTTAATCTCAGGTGTTGCCATGTATTACCTTTCGACCTTACACAATATATTTAGACATTCCAAGTCTCTGATTTCTCATCTGTAAAATGGGCATGATACAGCATCCACTCATAAGACTCTTTTGAGGATTTACAGAGATACTGCCTGACATACTTGCTCAGGAATTGTTAGTTATAGTGACGTAAGAGCCGATGGCAAGGATGAATGCATCCACGAGAAAGGAGAGTGGAATATTTGAAATGATTAGCTCCTTGAATGACTTGCATGATACTGAGGCTATTTCAATGCATGGCAGCTTTCGTGTTCACAGCCTACTATCCTCGTCTGCAGTGCTGCTAAAGAAGTAACTGTATCCTACATTTCTTCTAGCCCCAAGTCCAGTCAGCTCTGTTTTATTTTGTTTTTTCATCAGATCCCTGAAGCCTAGCAAGGTTAAGTGTTGTGTTAGTGTTATGTCTGCAAATCTTTTTAAATTATAAGGTCTTAAATTCCAAGACAGCTTAAATATTCACTAGAAGTGCCTGCAAATAAATAATTTCACAAGTATCCAATGCACTGATAATGTAAGTTTAGGCACAGAGGAAAATTTATTTAAGACACAAAGTAACTACATCTTCAACATTAATAAAAATGACTTAATAATTTCTAACTGGAGGGGGAAACTGGAGATATTTCCTCTATTTCCTTTTGGAGGTCTTTGTATGGGTCTTAGAACAGAGCTCATTATATTTCTACCCAAACTCCCCTAACTCCTATGTTTTGCCCCTCAATAAATGACTCCCATGGACCCAGTTAGAAACAGCAGTGCCATGTTTGAGCTCTACCTCTGCCTCACGCCACGCTTCTCAATGGTCCTCAGCGTGCCTCCTTTCAGACACATCTGTTTCTCTTCATTCTCACTAGTATGTTCCTGGGCTTGGCCTTCATTGTGTCTCACCTCTTCAAGAGCATCTTAATTGAGCATTACTCCTTCTAGTCAATCTAACACCCTATAACTAGAAGCATCTTTAAAAACGAAAGCAAATCTTACAAAGTCATTCTTAAAACTCTTCAGTGATTTCTATTGCCCCCACAATGATGCCCGACCTGCTGTCGTGGTCCCTGTTCTGCCCTGCCTGCATTGAAACCACCTCAAAAGTCTTCCTTTGCTTCACTTCCTCCCCACTTAAAAACACAGCATTCTAGACATGAGTGGCCTTCAGTTCTTCAAAAGTGCCAATGCTTCCTTTCCTTCTTTGTTTCTTGAACTTGGTCTTCATTCTGCCTAGGGAAGGGGTCTTCTCATCTTACTTCACTTAGGTAATTCCTACTCAGCCTCTG
The DNA here is from genome assembly GCF_009834535.1 of Camelus ferus. Classification (NCBI taxonomy): domain Eukaryota; kingdom Metazoa; phylum Chordata; class Mammalia; order Artiodactyla; family Camelidae; genus Camelus; species Camelus ferus. The sequence continues at coordinate 36,667,424 of NC_045705.1, forward strand.
AAGGGTCAGTTTAGCGCTCACTGTCTAGGACGCCTTCCTCAGTCCTTCAGCCAGATTAGGTGTCTCCCTTACAGCTTCCATAGGACTCCCGGTCCACTCCCATCATAGTGCTTAAATCACTGAGCCACAGTTACCTTTTGTTTCTATATTCCCTACCAGACACTTGTGGACAGTTCTTGCATCTCATTTACTTATTACTGCATCCATCCACAGGACCCCTCTCAAAACAAGGCAGAGATTAGAAGCTCCACACAGATTTGTTAAATGCATGCAAGCATAAATAACATATTAAGAACAGAAATGATTCATTAACAAAAATAAAGCTGTGTAAAGGGGTAAAGTGGGGAGCAATTTTAGATAAAGTGGTCAGGGAAAAAAATTACAAGGAGGTGTCATTTGAGCAAAGACTTCAAAGAAGGGAAAAGCGAACCATATGGATACCTGGGGATACAGTTGCCCAGGCAGAGGGATCAGGCAGAACTTTTGAGGTTTGAGAAAGTATCATACAGGCTCGTATAATTGGAGAGCGCTGAGCAGACAGGTAGGGGTAGAAGTTAGGGTTAGACCATGCAGCAATTCGTAGGCTAATATATAAATTTAGATTTTATTCTGAGTGCCCAAAAAGCGATTGGAGCGTTTTAAGTAGAGAATGCCGAAAGAGGACTTAATATTTATTTCCTGAATACGCATCTTCACAAAGCACACTGGAAAACTATTCTGAGATTTCTACATGAATGCATTTGAAATGAATGACGTTTATAAAGACTAAAGGTATAAAGTCACAGATCGTTTTATAGTTAGGTAATTTAATCCAAAGAAGACTGATTATTTTACCAAAATTAAACAGGAAACATAGGGCTAGTAGAGATGAGAAGCCATGGTTTTGGCTCCTTGCCTGGTTTCCCTTTACAGGGATAAAGAGATACATGAGTTACTTGAGACCATGTGTCTGTGCTACTAAATGGCCATCATAGATACGAAAAGTACTTTGAGACAGAACTGAGCTTGCTCACATTTTAAAGATCTGTTTCATTGCTAGTTTCCAGCTAGACTAAGCATATTCAAGGCAGTGCGTAGTTGCACTCACTTTTTCTATATCTTACAGCATGCACCACGGAGACTGATGCATCAGAGCATCAGCAAAGGAGGTCGAAAGATAGGGCATGTGTGGTTCACTTGCTCTGAATTCTTCCTAAAATGATCCAAAAGTCATTCATTTATTTATCAGGTATTTCAGAGGCCCTATTTTGTGCAAGACATCAGACTGGGCACTGGTGTGACAAAGATACATATGACATGGCATCTGTCCTCAAGGAACTTGCGTCTTAGCTGGGATGACAGACATGGAGGTAAAGCATCCTTTAGCTCAATGGAAGAAGGGTCATAATAAAGCCAGCATAGTTTATCAAAACAATTACAGCCGTGCTTCATATTTACTGCCCACTTACTGTGTAAGTGTTGTAAACGCCTAATGGGCATTATCTCATTTAATACTCTTAACAGTCTTCTTAATATCCTATGGATCATAAAACTTGCTCCTCATCTCTCTATTTTTTTTTTTTCTCTCATTTGAGGAAACTGACTCCAGAGAGGTTAGGTAGCTTGTCCTCGGTCAGTTGGTCAGTCAGCAGTGAAGCCAGAGTCAAAGGTTGGCTGTTTGACTCCAGAGCCTGTACCTTCAACCACTCACATCATTTTGAGAGACACTGGCTTACTTTTAATTCTCACAGATCTATACACCAGGGTTTCTTCTATCACCATTTCACAGGCAACGCAACTGACTCAAAGAGGCTCAGGAATTTCCCATGGTTACTCTCAAACCCAACATAGACTGGAAGTCTTTCCTTTGATTCTAAGTCCTACCTTATTTCCATTAGAAACACTCCCTCTATATACACTTTTGCATCTTTCAAAGAGCTTAAAGAACACATTAATTCTGATTTGACTGCCGAGGAGGTGGAGGTGAGGTACTTCATTAAGGAGGTGACACATCCCCAATAGGACTATCAGCCCTACTTTAAAATGTCATTGAAGTACGATCTTTTGCCACTACAAATAGTAAGTTGTTTCCAGATAAATACTACTTCTGAAGAATGCAAATTGAGCTGTTCATTTCAGCTACTGTATTCTGGATAGTACAAGCCAATTGATTTTAGCGTTCTTTCTTTATCATTGCCAGGCTAAACATTCTCAAACAAAAATGTACTCAAAAATGTTCTTGTGGAAGCAGAATTCTCTGACATTTACCTGGGAATCTAACTAAATACTGAATAAATATAATTCTAAGTCAAACAGGCAAAGACAAAAACTGCAGTATTTTACTAATAAAAATAACAACAGCAACATTAACTACATGCTCATTACCATGTTATCCATTGTACGCACATTAAAAACTCTAGTCCTCACCACAACCTAGGAAGTAAGTAGCCCCATTTTGCACAGGAGGACGTTGAGGATTTGAGACGTTAGATCACAGAGACAGGAAGTGGCCAAAGTAGGAACTGAACCTAGGTTCATGTAAAACCAAAATAATTGCTCTCTCTACACTTTCCTGTCCGATGCTCATCAGAGAAAGCAGAGCATTCCAGTACATTGGACAAAGTCAGGAATGAGCAATGTAGTAATTGGGTATCTGGTATGGAGTCTTGGGTTGGGCTTATACATTTAGTTCCATATTCCTGTGTTAAAAATACACTTGAGAAGTCAGCTACTTCAGTCCCCACAGTGAGCAAACAGATGAGTCAGTTATTTGAGAGGCTCAAAGTGAAACCTCATGCAGATTTAGAGTGTTTGAACCCCATGCCCAGATAACTTCTAATTTTTAACAAAACCAGGGCATCTTCCCTTCTTTAGGGCAGTTGATGGATGCAGTAGCAGCAGTCAGGACTCAAGGTGAATGCTCTATATTTGCAGTCTGAGTCCCCACAAAATGTAATGAGAAATGTCCACTATTCAGGAAATGATTGAGACTCTTGTATCTTCACATAAGATTAGTTCTCGTCCTTAAACCAAATTATAATAGGACCTAACTCATATAAGAGGAAATGTAATACAACTAAGTAAAGCATTTGGCATAAATCCTGGAACATTATTTTTTTGAACTAAATCCTGGAATATAATTTTTCCCAAAATAGTGCAATTCACGCTTTCCACACATATTTTTACTGAGCATTTACTACATGCAATATGGTGAGTTCTGTATATACTTTACATTTCATACACAGTTACTATTTATTGAGGAAATATGATATGTCAAACTCTACATTAGGCAACGTATATATCATCTCATGTCAACCTCACAATAACAACTGGTAGATTCTAATTCCTCATTAGAAATGAGGAAGCTGGAGGTCAATTATGTGATATCACTTCCCCCAAATCATGTAGTGATGCCCCATGTGAACATCGTAAGTCAGTTTCTGGTCCAGAAAAAAGGTCACTCACCCACAATTAGTCATCAAGTGTGCTGGATATTCACTCAACCTCCATGCCACATTCTTTCTCTTGGGAGACTTTGAAAAGCTAAGCCAAAAACTACAATTCTTAGACTCCTTCATTCGTAGTGTTCTAAGGGTAAACTGTTAGATATATTTGCCTGAGACCTGAAGTCAGAATGGAGACAGAGGCATTTTTCTTCTCTTTTTTGGCTGTGTCTGCACCAGCACATCGCGGGAATGTTAAGATTCTCTGCCATGGCATCCCACGCCCTGCTCCCTGGGTGGCTGGGAGAAGCAGCAACAGTGGTGCCCTGTGTATGGTCTTTGGTCTGATTTCTTAGTCCCTGGGGTGAAGATGCAGGTTTACTTTCTCCATCATTTGGGTGTTGGTAATGGGGGCAGGTTGGAGGTGTGAGGCAGCTCCGGAAACAACCAAGGGTGATAGCATCCCTACGGATTAGTTGCATTGTTTGGGATTCTTTCCTGGAGACCCAGATTAGACTCCATTCCTTCAATCGATGCAACGGATTTGTAAGCCTTCGATTCCCTGTATTAAATCTATTCTTGCTAAAAATATCTACAGTGGCATCTGTTTTCCATACTTAACTTGGATTGATATCTTAAATAATGGTCCCTACTTGTCCAAATACATTTGCCTGAGAACCCATCTTGCAATTCGCTTGCAGTGAGAGAGGAAGGCGCTCTCAAAATCTTACTTCAGTCTTCAACAGTGTAAACGTAACGTCTAGGAGGGATGGGGACAGATCTATGGTAAGAGTCCCACTACCACTGCACATATTAATGAATGAGCAAATGGACACATAATAGCTCCATCACCAACAGTGCATTCATATTCTTTCTGGCTTCTTCAGCACTCGTTTTCACTTAATCAAACATGTAAGAAATGCCTACTTTTTGAGTGCCTATTATATACCAGAAGTAGGGTAGGAATTTGATAAACCACTGCTAATCCTCAGCATGACTTAATAAGTATTTACATCCCTGTTTTATGTATTTGTATTTTCAGATGAAGAAACCCAGAGAGGTAAATTTGACTGAATCCAAATTAACCTATATCCCTTCTAACACATGCTGTCTGGTCATGGACCTTCTCCTCTTCCCTCCGCTCCACACAGGCTTTGAATGTGCCATCAGCTACACTGGGTGACAAATGCACTTGAAACCGGAAGACCTGGTGTGATTCAGCTCCAAGATATTCTAGTGGTGAAATCCGGGGCAAGTGACTCACACATTCTTAACCTCAGTTTCCTCATTAGCAAGATAAACACATTAACATCTGCCTCAGCTATTGCACAGGGTTCCAGTGTGACCTCGAAGCTCTTTCAGGATCTACTAGAATGCCGAAGATGTTGTAAAATATACCCTAGTGTCTAAGAGTGTATATATGAAAGAGGCTGTATATATATTATACATATCATCTAAGAGTAAATATGTAGTCAAGTCATTTCACCTCACTAAGTCTATTTTCTCATCTGAAAAATGGGTATGATAGTTACACCTCTTTCATTACATGGGTTAAACCGGATATGGTAAGTGAAGTGCCCATCATAGCAGTTCCTGCATGGTAAGCACACAATAACTTTAGCTTTTACTATTTTTATTATTAATAACACAATCCCAAGTTCATCGGAGACATTTCATCCAAGTAGCTTCCTCTACAACACTGTTGATAAGTTCAAGAGGATCTAAAAACCAAAAACAAACAAAAACCCTGCTGTTGGCTTTAGCAGTGCCCTGAGGACCGGCCATCTGCCAGGTATAACTTGTACCCTGAAGAGGAGAAGAGGAGCCTCCTGCCAGTTGGCTCCTTGCTCTGGTTGGATGGCTGCTTTCTCCCTGTCCTTTTGGCTGTCAAGGCGGACGAGTGGATTTTCCATCCTGTGCTCACTGCCAATGGCTCAGGCCAAAGGAACAGATGTGAAGGGCCACCTCCTCAAGAGAGGAGTCTGATCAGATGTGAACCTTTTCCTAGGACCTCCCCTTTCATGTCTGGCCTCACTGTCAAGCAGAGAATGGACTAGAGACAGCAGCCATGTGCCACAACCCATGGCAGATACTCAGCAGTTACAAATGCACCACAGGGTTACTTTGTGTTTGCCTGTCTCCTTTAAGCCAGACATGGTTCCAAAGTCTACGCAGAATCATATTCAAACCCACATCTATGTGGGCAAGAAATAGATGCCTGAGTGGGTATGTGGGGAAAATGTCTGATTGAATAACCTAGAAATGAATCTGAAAGCCATTCATATATTCCCAAGAGAAAAGCCTTTTCTGCAGGCAGCACTAAGCACAGAACTCATCTTTTTCATGCCAATATCTCTCCCATCATGCAAACTACTGCAGAGACAGGTCTATCCTAGGAAGAGACAACAGGCATGTTTGGGCAGCACGTACTAACTCCGTAAGTCCCAGCACTGCACAAACGTAGAACAAGTAGCCGCAACATCAGCTAGAACTACAGACGTACGATTACTAAGGATGTTGTATTTCAAGTCCGAAGCCTGAACAACTGCAGAGAAAATGAGAAATGTTTTCCAATTAGTTTTTCAACATTAGTAAGGCCAATGAAAGGCAATGTAGGCTATAGAAAGTAGTCGGAGACTTTTTAGAATCAGCACAACAGAGAAGGGCTTCTGAGCTAGAACAAGACAGTATTATTTCCCATAGATACTCTGGGCCACGGAGTTCACCAGTTCTTTCGTGAGGAGGGCACGGAGTAAAGACACAAATTACCGAGTGTTTGGTTACGGTTGATTTTTCCTTTCATGTATGTTTCTGTACACAGGCTGAATTCGCTATAAGACACAGCTAGTCACCTGGTGACATTACTCAGATGTTATTCCAAGGCCTTTGAAGACTCTTTACATAATCCTAATGTAAAATAATTTCTTCCAGACTTCATAAGGAAGCGCTTTAAAACAGTTCTACTCAAACGGCAACTCAGAATAAGGATCGTTACATCCAGAGCGTAAGACCTTGTGGAACAAGCTATTAGATGAGGTTCATTTCCTGTTTGGGGGTACACAGGTTACAGGAGTCTTCTGATATCTTATTTTACTTTGGAGTTCCTGACTTCTTGGCTTTCTGTATACTTCTCTGAGGCACTGTCCAAAACCCCCAGAAAACATAAAACCATTTTTAAATCAGGTTATTATTTATTAAGTATATACACATTTCTAGGGGTTTTTAATGGAACAGTGAACTTAGTCATCCCCCAAAGCAAGGCTTCTCCTTGACTATTCCTTGAGGGGATGTGCTAGTTATGCTAGGTCAGTCCAGCCTCAGCTCCCCGATACCCTCTGTTGACTGGGAAAGGGCCACGTGGAACACTACTGGGTGGTATACATGTTAAATATCTCCTATGGCAACAGAAGTGGTAGGAAAAATTACACTCTGTGCCAAGGAGCACCCTGGTGAGTGTGAAGGAGGAAATGGGGAACTGACGTTTATTGAGAGACTGTTTGTAAGTCAGATCTATCCTAATTAAATATCCCACCTCATCTGCTTCTCAAAATAGTACTGGGACTAGGTATTTTTATTCTCATTTGATACACGAAGGAGCTGACACTCAAAGGGTGAAGGCTCCTACACTGAGTCACACAGGGAGCAAAAGGCAGAGCGACGATTTGATCCCACCTGGACTGTAGGCTTCCTTGACTTCTCTGTCCTCCCAGGCCTAAACTCACATTTGACCCTTCTCTGTTTCTTGTCTCTCATCTCCCATCAGCAACTCCAACAACCAAGAAGGCTGACTATCTTAAGTTTCTCCCACGAATCGCTCAGGATTGCTCTTATCTAGATTTTCCTCTCAATTTCCTCCAAGGTAGCTCACAGACCATATCCTGAACAAGTTGAGTCATCTCTTTTCCCACTGCTGATCTTTCCCTAGCGTCCACTATTTGTGGTGCTATGAGATTAATCTTTCTAAGTCAATTTGATTATGTTATTCTATAAATAATAATTAAAAAACCCACAGTGGTTCTTAGTTGAATTCTCAATTATTATCATACTCCACACCCTGACATTGTAAGCCTTCTATAATGTTGCTACAGGATATGTTCCAAGTCTTTTTTCCAGCCAAGAGCTTACATCAAACTATATATTATTCGTAAAAGAGCTGTACACTTCCTAAATAATCCTAGCACTTAGATTCCACTTGTAGCATTGTCTTCATAAGGGTCACTTTTCTCCAAATAATACTCCTTTGGAGTCCGTATCAAATGGACCTCTTTCTCTGTAAGCCATTCTATATACGACCAATCAAACAACACTTTGCTTTTACACATCTATCTTCCTCCGGGTTGGGTGGTAAAAAGAAAAAAATACTGTCAACTGTATACTTAACTTATATTAACAGCTTTATGCATTTTATCTCATTAATGTCCTCCATTAACTTAACAAGTTTAGTAATAATCTCTCTACATTCACAGATGAGGAAAATGGTACTCAGAGACACTAAGTTTGCACAACTTCCTAACTTTGATAAGCATTAGCATGTGAATCAAATCCAGGCCAATCTAATTTCAACTATGGAATCTTTACTCTATTCCACATATATTTACTAAAGGATCAATACCTTAATCTGTCTCACAGATATTTTTAATTGGTCTTGTCCAGTCCTTTAGAATAGATGGGTGGATGGACAGATAGAAAGATATAGATGTACAGATATAATTATTTCCCAGCTTGGAAGAGAGCACATAAAAATCTGGATTTTTAGCTTCCCTTGGGAAAAAAAAATTAGAACATATAGACACTTTGGCTTCGTATTCCCCCAGGATGCTAGCTGGTTCAATCTACATATTGATAACTCTCTTTATATGAACAAAAGTCCTCCAAGTTGCCATGGTTCCCACTCTGTTGACTCCATGGTGTACCATTCTAATGTCTGTACATTTGTTGTGGTTTCCCATAAGAGTTTGTCTTTGGAATCTCTCTTATTCCATTTTTTCTCTTTACCACTACCCAGCACAGTGCCTTCAGCAAGGAACAGTAAGGAATGCAAAAAAAGAAGCAACACTTAAAAGCACAAATGTTTGGTTTCAGAGATTCTTAAATCTGACTTTTTGTTTTATTTCTAAATGTTAGACAGATTGCTTAAAATCCCTTTGTCTTAATTTCCTCCCAGAGTTTGTGTGTGAATTCTAAAACACCTACAAACTAGATAGTAATGTACCTGGTATCCAATAACTGCTCAGTAAGTATTAACTATTATTTCGATGGCTAATATACCTGAAGTTTCAGCAAATTGAAGTTCTCTTCCATTAGCCTTAACAGAAGTAGCAAAATGAGAAAAAAGTAACTATTAATGGTCTGCCCTCTTATTGAATGGATCACATAGAGCAATCTTTTTTTTCCCCCTTTTCTTCACTTTTCACAGAAGAAAAAAGTCAGTCAGAATCTGCTAGAGCAGAGAAAAGCAAATCACTTTGGCACCTGAACAACAAAGCAATGTTAGTTTATTTTCTTTGTAAAAAGTCATCTGTTCGCAAACCTCTTTTATGAAATACCTGTCATAGTCCATTTTATTGAACGTTACTCACTCCACATTTTTTGGCCTCAAGGTCATTCCATTATCAGTTCCTACATCACCTTCAGTATTGGAAATGGACTGAGAGAGATGGAAAGGAAAACACACACACAGATACATAACACACTCACCAGACAGACGGCTCAGATAACCATGGCAGGCGGAACTCAGATCTGTCCCTACTTCGGATGTAAGCAGCTCCAGTGACACTTACTGACAGATCTGTAAAGACAGCTCACTATCGAAGGTGCCTGAAGCCAGAAGCAGCATTTAATCTGATCACCAGTTCATAAACAAGATAACCCAAATATCTTTCATGTGCTGTTTCTTAAACACACACACATGCACACCCACACACACATGTGTTTCATTTATATTCAAAGGGAAAAAACCAACCAAACAATAATAACAAAAGTGCTCAAACACTTCCATCCTGAAGAGCACACAAGATCCCCAGAACACTGTCTAAGATTGCTGCCATTTTTTGCTATGGTCTTAACAGGGCTGGCCTGATTAATTTCTTACGTGGTACTCTGATTATTACATAGAGTTGTCTAAAAATAAATTTGGTGGTAGATGGGTTTGATGGTTTGCCCCTAGGGACACACTTCCCTCTGCCTCTTGCCAAAAACCTAGGAAGCCTCCCTTCACAGCACGCCCAAAGACTTGCAAGCCTGTAGCAGATGCAATATTTCATTCCGGCCTTTAAGAAGGAAAGGGAACCAGCCAGCCTTCTATGCTGTAGGCAGGGGGCTTCTCTTGTACCTACATTCTCTCTCTGAATTTGTGAGAATCCTGTGATGTACCAGTGATGACAAGGACCACACCAAGGACAGCAGTGATGATGCTGCTGCTGATGGTAATAACAGAGATTTTACAAATTAGGAAATTAGAGCTTATGAGGAATAAATAACTGTAACTAAGATCATGTAGCTAGTAAGGGTTCATCCAGCATTTAAATCTAGGCCTTTCTCCCATTCTTGATTCTCACTCTTCCTTGACCTACCTGTCCAGTCATTTCCCAGGACTCTCCAATTAGAGCTTCTGCACAACTGCAGGTCTCCAAGCATCCTTTGTGCTTTTCCACTTCTGCCTATTAAGCATTCCTATTAGTTGAGATGTTTATTATAGTAGCTTTTTTTTTTTCAAGTAGTTTAGGCCCTGGCACAGAAGGGACTTGATGCATGTAGGTAGAATTGAATTAAATTCAGGGAAGAGATTGACTTTCCAAGCCCTCTGACTCTGTACATATGTGAATGGACTACGGTCCAGGCTGCACAAACAGAGCCCAGTTATGGAGACAGAATCTGTATCTCAAGGTCCCAGTGAGGTCTAGGAACTACAGGAATGAGATTCTGAAAAAGCAGGTGATAATTACAGGCCAGGTGAGACAGAGGGGTGCTTAGTCACTTCTTTCTTTTGGAATTATATTCTACTGACCTGAGAGCGTGCTTCCGAATGAGTGGAACACATGCCCTCAGGTACAGAGAACCCAGAAACATCCCTTTTCATGTTGAATACATGTATTTTACATGTTAAGATAAAAGTGCACATAACAGTTCCTTCTCTCTGATTAATATAATAAAGTAGGGCTTTCAACTAACGCCTCTGCAGTGAAAATCTTCAGTTTTGGTAGGTATCTGCCAATATTTAATAGCCTTGAAATTAATTTCGGCAGCAAAGCGCTCCCTTAGCGACCTAGGAGTATATTTTGCAACGAAGATGCCCAAGAAACAAAATATGTTCTGTTTAATCACCAACTTGTTATTGATGGAGACAAGGCAGGCGTCAGTTCTTTTAACACACGAATGTGGAATTCTATCTTTTTAAAAATAAAACTACATGGACGTGCCTGCAATGTTTCTTTTTACTTAAGTAGTAGTACAATTTATTCATTCAGCATCTTTAAATTGTATTTACTTTGTCCTGATTTGGCTGTTAAAAAATGCTAGAGTTACCAAAAGTACCATTATTATTATTTTTTTGATTCCTAGTAATTCTCAGTGGGATGTGGAGACTTGGGCAGGCACTTTGAAGGTTACCTCCAACCAACTGCTAATGACAATGAGGCTAGTAATCATTTAGGTAACAACTTAAAGTTTACAAATGACTTACTCATTCTGTAATTGGATTCTTATCAGAATTTATTTGGCAAAGTACGTCATGTTATTTTCCTCATTTAAAAGATGAGGAAATTGGTGTTCAGGAGGGTTAAGTGCTTTCCTGAAGCACACACAACCAAAACAGGGTTCATGGTGTATTTTCTAAAGTAGCTTTATCAAATTACTGAGGATACCTCTCAACTTTACAACTCTAGCTCAGATTCTCTCCTTAGATTGAGATCTTATCCAATTGCCTTTCAAACGTCTCCTTCTAGACATGCCACAATTGCTTCCCACTCAATCTGTACAAAAATGAACTTACCACCTCCTGAGCCTGTCCTCCCCTTGGGGTGCCCAATTTCAGTGAATGGTACCTCCAAACACCAAGGGAACCAAGTTATAATCTCCTCCTTTATGCTTCTCACCACTCATGTCCAATCAATCATCAAATTCAGCCAATTTTATATTCCAAATGTCTTCAGAATCTGTTCACCTCCCTCTACTTCTCTAGATTGCATCATATTTTTCTCTTACTTGGGACGATACAGTTATCTTCCAACTGTTCCATATTTCAAAACACGTTGCAATTCCAAATGCCTTACAAAGACAGTGCAAACATGTTGTTCTGAGTTTCTTCCTGTATAAAGAAGACATAATAGTATCTATCTATAAGGGTTATTTTAAGAAAATAATTAGATTCTGGATGCAAATGTAGAAGGTATTTTAATCATTGTTTGAGTAAAGGCGAGGAATGCCTAGACTATGAGGATAACAACATCTTCCACATTGGATGACATGGTGTCCATTTTAAACATAGTGAAACTGAGCTTCAAAACAGTGATGAAGTCCGCCCAAGGTTAGTGATAAGTGATACTCCAGAGATGTTCCTGCATCACTGTCTGACTCCAAAACCGTGATTATTAGGATTATTACTATTTTTTACGATAGCCTGGACACAGTCCTCTGGTAACTTGGGAAGAAGGGCTGATTTGGGATAACCTGGCTACTCAGGGCAGGATGTGATGCCTATTTTCCAGGCACGCGATACTTCTTTCTTCTTGGTAGTGCCTTCTCTAAGCCTAATGTAGTAGGACTGAGCTGAAGACACAGGAGAACGGGATGTCTGACTTGCACACTGGAACTAATGAAGATGGTACCCCAGGAAAGAGCGTGTCAGTCCACTCATTAGCTCAGACGGGACATTCCGCCTCAAGCCTCGAATCTGTGAGCTGCTGGGTCACTTTTCCCTTGTGTCTCTCATTCGTTGTTTGACTAATGAGCAAATCTGGAACATTTTCTTGTCACAGCAATGACAGAGGTAATTTCAATCGCACAAGTATGTTTTAAGCCTTTAATCAGTTCATACCTGCTAACAAGCCATTGGCGAAAGCATGCCTCGTTAAAGAGTCCACTGTCAAGGAGCAGGGAAGGGCGCTGCCCTATGGATTTGGACAAAACTTCTAAGTCACGTGGGTGAGGATGTTGGGACAGGAAGGAGTAAGGAATTGGGGCCCAAAAGCAATTTATTACATTGCAGTTTCTAGTTTGAGACTATTAAAAATAATGCTACAGGAGGATTCTTGCACATGTTTTTTGATGAATATATGTGTTTATTTTTGTTGAGTATATACCTAGGAGCAGAACTGCCGAGTCACAGAGTATGCATGTGCCAAGCTTTAGTAGATCCTGACAAATAGTTTTACACATTTTACAAAGTGCTTATAGCAAAATACACTGCTGCCAGCATTATATAACATTTTCAGTTGTTCTATACATTTGACAGAACTTGGTATCACTTATCTTAATCTTTTTAGCCATTCTAGTAATTAATACTAGTAGTGCATTCTGGCTTTAATTTGTATTTCTCTAATAAATGTTAAAATAAATGTCCTAAAGTAACTATTTTTTTCTTTTTCTATTGAATTGTTTATATTTTTCTTAGTAATGTATAAGAAAAAATAAATGTATTTCAGATTCAAGTCCTTTTACAGATCTATGTATTGTAAATAACTCCTCATACTCCGTGGCTTGCCTTTTCGCTCTCTTAAGAATCAAAATTCTTAATCCAAATATAGTCCAAGTTATCAATATCTTCCTTAGGGTTAGTACTTTTTATGTCCTGGTCAACAATGTTTTGGCTCCTCCAAGGCTGTAAAGATCCTCTCCTGTGTTTTTATCCTCCAGCTGCCTTTTCTGCTGTTATCGGTCTGCCGTTCACATTTAGATCTACAGTCCATGTAGAGCTGCGATTTATGCAGTGAGAAGTAGGAGGTCAGGAGTTTTTTTTTCCATATGTGTATCAGATTTACAACACTATTTAATACTTAAAGACACCATCCTTACCCCACTGCACAGAAACATCATTTTCATCATAAATCAGGTAATCTGAAATGTGTGGATATCAACCTGAGTTCTCTATTTTATTAATCTATTTTGTCTATCCTTGCAATAATAACACATTCGTATAGTAGGTTCTCATATTCAGTAGTGTAAGTCCTTAAACTTTGCTTTTCTTCAAGTTTTTCTTGGCTATTCTTTGATCTTTTTGAAACACAGAGTCTATCACATTAAACATGATTAAACATTTAAGTGGTTTTCTGTTGCATTTTGGTAGAGACTGAATTCTTACAAAGGTCAATGAAGTCCTGGTCCTGTTGACTCCTCAAAACATTTTACCCAATGTTCATCCTTGACCTCTGTTGCCAGACACTTCGGCTTTGGAGACTTCTAATATCAACGCTTCTTCCTGCCACAGTGCCATTGCACATGCTATTCCCTTTCCTTAAAATGTTTTCCTGCCCCTTTCCAACCTGGTTTATTGATCCTTCAGCTTTCAATATAGTTGTTACTTCTTTAAGGAAGACTTTCCTGACCTTACCAGTCTGACATATACTCCTCTACTGCATATTTCCATCGCCGAATGGGCCTCTCCTTGCTCCAGGTAACTGACTTATATAGATGATTATTTGGCTAATGTTTGTCTTCCCCCTTGACTTGAGGTCAATGATCATGTCTACTTTGTTCATTATTTTATACCCAGCACCTAATATAGTTCTTGGTGTATAGTACATACTCATAAATATTTTCCTAAGTTAAGGACCTATATGAAGAGAAACCATGTGATATACTGAAAGCAGTATGGAATGGTGTAGGAAAATTGCACAGCTTTTTGGTGTTTGACAGATACGAATTTAAAACTAGGAAAGACTATTACCAGTGGTATGTCCCTGGGCAAGGGCCTTAGGTATTACTTCCGCACTTCAATTTTCCTATCTATAATGTAGTTATCTTCTAGAACTTGGCACACAGTGGGGAGTACGTCAAAGACAATTTTTAGAAAACAGACCTCAAGCTATTTCACTGGCCTCTTGACTCTGGGTTCAGTGCTCTGTCTACCCACCATTCTGATGGTTATTCACATCAAGTTCCCTTAACTGACCACAGGGCCAAGGCAAGATCCTTTGTTGAGTGAATCTGGAGGTTTCCACATACAAGCACTCTCATTTTGGGGAACAGGCCACTAGTTTCATCTTTCCACACATTCCTATTCTACCACTTTTTTTTAGATCTGAAGCATAGGAGAATGACCTTCTTGGATGACAGAATGATCCCGAACCAGAGAAGACTCAAAGGCCATTTCATCAGACTTTGACTGTTAGTGAGAATAGGGGCAAAGCCAAAAGGGATAAAGAATAGATGATGAGGGTGGAGTTTGTAAGGAGTTGGCACCTTTGGCACTTCCCCAAGTTTATAGTCTATATTTGTGTTCATACATTTGTTTTACGTAATCAGTGGGAGATAGTTTAAAATACGAAGAATTTATGGATTGTCTTTAGAAGCAGCCGAAAAATCCCTGCCCCTAAAGAGTTAGGACTGAAATAACAGAAGCAAAGGGATAGAATGGATGGTAATGGCATTACTTAGATTGTCAAACTGGGATAACCCACAGGAGGTAGACTTGGGTGGAAAGCAACACTGCCCTGGATAGCAGTTTTCTGAACATAATCTTGCATAATAAGATTACTTTCAGACACAAACACACACTCCGCTCCACTGTTATATCATTTGTTCTTCAAGTGTGTAAATAACACAAGGGTAAGTAAGCAATGTTTTTCATCTTGCATCTTTACAGATTCTGGACAATCACATCTGAAGCTGGGACCACTTATAAATACTTTAGTAGGACATAAATACTTTTCTTGATTTTAGTTTCTGTGAGTACTGTGTAACATAACTCTATATAAATGAACCAGTTGGTGGAATGTCATAGTGGTAGACAATTCTGCAGTGGTAAAAAAAAAAAATCCTATCCTGTGTGACAAACTCTCATCAAATGCAGCCTCACTTCCTCTGTAGAAAGCTCATGGCTTCTGGACGAGAGGGAACTGTATGCAAATCGTGACTTCTCCACCAAAGATAGAGATGCAAAGATGGGCCTTGGCCTGCGATGCTGTTCTGTGAATATTACAGCCATGGCTGAAATCCTGGTCTGTACACCATGAGAGCTCAGTGTTTCTAGTAAACCATACAGCTAGTCACTTAAAATCTGTCTTACTTTACCCTTCAGTGTAACTTAACCATCTTTGTTTGCCTCTAATCATAGGCTGACAAAGTCTCTCCTTGACCAAACTGTAGTGAGACTCTTCTGAATTCTGTTCCCAACTAGACCTCAGCTTTTGGACTTTTGTGTCAGTATTTACATCGTCCAGTTTTAGCAAGAGTTCTGCTAAGTTGATTTAGCCAGATTTCTGTATCATCAATATCTGATCACTCTTGATATCTGATCAGCTTTCTTATCCCCCTAGGTAGTCTGATAGCATTGACCTGCCTTCAGCAAAAATCTTCTCAGGTTGGTTTATCCAGAAACTCCTTATGCTCCTTGATGTTTCCTCTTAATAATGTTTCATCCTTCAGTCTCCTCGTCCTCTTCCTTGGCAATAAATCATCACTCTTCCTTGTTGTATTCAGAGTTGAGCCCAATCTTTCTACCATACTGAAAAATGCCACTGTAGGAGTCCCTATAGATATTGTAACCATCCTGAATAAAATCTGCCTTACCATTTTAACATGTCGGGGTACCTTCTTCTTTAACAAGGCCACATGCTTAAGTGATATTTATCCCCAGAAGAATCTATCAGGGTTTTTAATTTTTGTTCAGAAAAGCAACAGATATATACTTTTTAGAGAAAAAAATATCAATTATCCCTATCTATTTAGAATTTTATTACAGTTGTATATATCTGTTGTTTATGTTGTTATCTGAGTTGGATTCCTTAGATTGTTAACATTACACAGTTAAATTCTGACTTAAACTTATCAGATAACAATAGTATGAAACTATTATGTGCACTGGCACATAAATCTAAATCTATTGCAATTGTCTTGAATAAAATATGTATATTATTGAATGTTGTACATATATATATGTGTGTGTGTGTCTATATATGTATATATTTGTGTGTGTATATATATATTTAAGGAATAATTCTATACTCATGTCTACAGTGATATTAATGATACACAACTCAAAGAAACTCTTATGACCCATTTAAATATATGTTATACATAAGCTATAAAGACTATACACTACATATATGCTATAAAGTGTGTTTATATGTATACATATATAGGTACACATGTATCTGTGTAAACATTCAATGATATAAATACAAATAAATGTATATACATATACATACACCATATACCCTTGATTTAAAGATAGATATGTTTCACATTTTAAGGTATCTGAAATTGGAATATGCCTTATAATTTTTGTGAAAAAGAAAAATGCAGCCATTAGGCAGAGGAGCCTGTGGCAACATTCTTGTCTGGCCTGTGCACGTAACAGTGAACTTCACTCATACCACTGTTACCTGAGTTGGATTACTTAGATTGTTAGCACCACACAGTTAAATTGTGACTTAAATTTGGATACCTAATTGTCATTAAAAATGTCTTCAGAAAGATTATTGAGTACTATGAAGCTTCACTGAAATGAAATGTTATTGTGTATGTCAAAGACGGTCTATCATACAGCAGATGCTGCAATTACAGTCAGTAGAAACGGTCAGGTTTCTGGGAATAGATAACGGTATTTTCAACCTTAGGAGAGGTTAGTGTGACCAATTTATGCCTCATGAAGGACTACCCACTCAGGAACATAACATCTATTTGTCAGAAGGCTTTGGCTGAATTGCCAAAGGAGCTGTTTCACTTCCCATAATATGTAATCTAGTTACAAAAATTTCAAAATGCCAAGTTCATCCAAATGTGGAAAAACCTAGGTATATTTTTATTTGGCTGAAAATTACTTTATCAGTCTGAAATATGACAAAACAGTCCGGATGACAAGCAGAGGTTACAGGAAGCAGAGTATTGTCACTGTGATATTACACACACTTGGTAATGACTATAGGGGATTCATTCATACATTTATTTTTAGGCTCAATGCAAAGAAGGTTTAGACTAAAGTGCTGACAGTCAGACTGAAGGAGGGTATTGTTTGCCATCATGTAAACTTATACCACTGACTAACTTGGTAAGAATCATGTTTATTTCAGATGATGTTTTTCTCTATCCCCCTCCTCTAAGCTGTGGTTAGATTGATGATGCATTTTATAATCACTGGCATCTTAGAATTAAATAAGTGAAGTTTTCCATATTAATGTTGAATACATGTGAGATGGAGAGGCAGGTTGATGAAAGGGTAAATGGGAGGGAGAGAGGAAAAGAGGGAAGACTGCAAGGTCCTCCTGTACCTATCAGGACCTTTTCAATCAGCCATAGCTCTGTTGAGTTAATTCACATTATCGGCTATTTCAATCAGATCCCAGATATTGATTACCTACCCTGTGTTCTATAGACTGAACGCGGTGTCCTCTCAAAATGTATACGTTGAAATGTAATCCCAAAGGAAAGGTATTGGAGGTCAGGCCTTTGGGAGGTGATGGGGTCCTGAAAGAGGAGCCTTCATGAATGGGATCAGCGCCTTTGTAGGAGACCTCAGAGAGCTCCCTGGCCCCTCCCACCACGGGAAGACACGGAAGATGCCACCTATGAACCAGGAAGCAGGCTCTCTCACCAGACACCAAGTCTACCAGTGCCTTGATCTTGGACTTCCCCTCGGGAACTGTGAAAAATAAATCTCTGTTGTTCAAGCCACTCGGTGTATGGTATTTTTGTTATGGCAGCCTAAACAAACTAAGAACCGTGGTAAAGTGTCAGAATACAAACAATATGGGACACACTGAACTAGCCCATAGGGAACACACACTGCTTATCTCTGGGTTAATTAATAGGCAGAAATACAAGTAGGGCATGTCATAGGAGAGAAGAGATTCACTCTTGGCCATTTAAGGTAAAGGCTCTAACAGGAGGTTATTCCTCAAGACGTTGAAAATAAAAAGAAGGAATTAAAAAATTAGGGAAAATGTACTCTAGGTGCTTTTAACATGCTCAGGGCTGGAGGCAACGATCATTGTGGTTGAAATGATTTTAAAAAGACAGTATTAGCAATTTCCTTCAGTGTAATTAATCTGGGTTATGTTTTTGTTATTCTTGGATTTGCCCATAAAAATAATGGCTACAATAGTCCATAAATCTTTTAAGCAGCAAAATAAACTCATTTAGTGTATTTATACCCATTTTATTAATAAGGATGCTGAGACACAATAACTCAACTAGGATCATTAGTCAGAAGATAGTAGACGTATTATATATAGACTTCATCCCTCAACTGCATTTTTTCCAAGTTCTCTAGGCAGCAATTTTCAAATGTTGTGACTTTGTGGTCTCAGGATGCTTTTACATCCTTAAAAGTTATTGAGGACTCCAAAAAGCTTTTGTTTGTGTGGGCTATATCTATCAATATTTGCTGTTAGAAATTGAAATCAAGACTTATAAACTAATTTGTTAGTATATTTTAAAATAAGAAGATGCCTATTATATCAACATAATGCAATTTTATGAAAAATAACTGTTTTACAAAACCAAAAAGTCAATAGAGTGGCCTCGTTCAACATTTTTGCATTTTTTTTAAAAAAATTATGTCTGACAATACATGACAGTTAAGTTCTCATATCTGCTTCTTCATTCAATCTGTTTTGATATGTTATTTTCATTGAACTGTGTGAAGAAAATTCAGCCTCACCAATATGTGTAGCTGGAAAACGGAAGACTATTTTAATAGCTTTCTCAGATAATGGATGCTGCACTGAAACTTGACAAGTGGAGTTTTTTTAAAAGGTTATTTGCAGCGTGGCATCTGAAAACATGTTGATGAACCTTTAGTGCTGCATTAAAATCTGTTGGTCTATGCTGCACTTTGATGGATTCCTGACCCACACATGATTTTACATTATGCATCAGGCATTTAGAAAATTATTGATCCATCGATTTATGCACATCTTCCAAATGTCTACATGTCATTACACAAGATTCAAAAATTTCATTTGCTCGTATCACCCTTATCTCAACAGAAAAGTCTTTCAGTATTGGAAGCTGTCAAGTTTATCATAGTGACACAGGTTTCCCAAATTCTAATGTACTTGGAAGCTTGAATTTTATCACTGGCAACAAATACTATCAGTGCTTTCCTTGAACTGACAGGTTCACTTCCTTCATTTTCAAGAAAATGCCCACCAAATAACCAAGTCTACATAATTTTGTTCACCGGTTGTTCTTTCAAGTACAAACGGCATCCCTAGAAAACGTGGCTGGTTCAGCTCATAACTTAAACCATCAAAGCAGTGCTTTCAGTATTGAGTCAACCGTCATATGCAACATGCCTATTTCACAATACAGAGTAAGAAGAGAAATGTGTTCTCTAGATTCAAGATATAATAAAATTGATATTTTTTTACTACATCATCAAGGATATTCTTAAGTGAAATTGGCTTTTAAAAAGACAGAACATGGTGCTGAAGATGCACTGACAGTTGTACAGCTTTGTGCCATCGCCTTGCTTCATGCTAAAGGTCAGTAACATTAAGCACCACTGATTTTGCACCAGCAGTACAAATGGCCCCACAGTGTAAAAGGCAAATGCTTTCTTAGTACTAATACTATTATGAACATAGTTCTGACCTCATAAAGTCCCTAAAGGTCATAGGGAGACACCTACAGGTCGTACTCTGAGATGCTCTATCTTAGCGTGAAACACAACAGATCCTGTATATCTATAAGTACAAATGTTTGTATAAAACGTTTTAAAAATCTTAAAGGGAAAGAATCTGATAAATAAATTTTTGAAGGATCACTAAATGGCAAAAGTATGAATCAAAAGAAAACTACTAATGTGTTATGTGTGTACTCTTTAAAATACTGATTAGAAGTAAATTTTAGGAAAAAAATACTTCAAAGATTTAAAGTGAGACTTTACTTACAATATCCTACAAGATTGTACATTTATAACTTGCTTTCCTTTTTACCTAGAAACCTACCATATTTTGACTCTATCAATATGGAATTCATGTCTGATAGATAATTTTCAATAATTCAGGAAAAAATGGGACAAGATTTAAGTATATTTGGGAGGAAAATGAATTAGTTTCTATGATATGTAAATACTAAATAATAGTAAGAATATAAATACTTATTTTTATTGCTTTCTATATATTATGCAATTTAACCCTGTAGCAAAATTATGACCTAACTTCAGGTGAGAAAGTAGGTGTAGATTATCTGTACTCTGTCCAGACTGAAGACAGTATGAGGCCAAATCCACTGGTCTCCCTGATTCAAAGCCTGACCTTGAAACACAAGGAAAACATACAACCTGCTGCCTTCCTCAAACCTTACACTTTCAGTCTGGAGGATAAAAGATGCAGCAATAATGACTAAACAGAAAAACTGCTTAAAATCTTTTCTTAAAATGTGCAGCGAGCCAGCTCTCCCTTGTAAGAAAAAGACGAAGTAGAACAGCCTACATCTAATTAGCAATCCAAAGAAAGCGAATTAACACCTTTCTGACGGGTTGCAAGCCAAACACAGTCGAGTTCCCATTCTTTAGAGGCTTGGAGGCCTGATACAGAGAGGTCAGCGATGGTAAATTGCTGGGACGCGTGATGCAAGGTGTCAACCAAGGCACCATGGTGGGAAATGTACATTTTCCCACAAAACAGAAAAGGGAAAATGGAAGCAGTTGCAACACCAGGGGTAGTCATTTTTCCCGCGAGCTTGTTGACTCCTTTTGGGAGGAAGTGATGTATAATTCAGTTTTGAATTTCCACAATGGTGGAATGCTCAGGCATGTGGAAGGCATTCAATATTCGTTTATTTTTTAACAAAACTGAGTGGGAATTGAAGTTTATTGTCATCAGAAACTCTAACCCATGTATTTGAGTGTTAATATTTTTTCAACCTAGTTCTAATCTCATTTCAAGCTGTTAGTAATTAGTAAATGCTCAAAAACTGTTTATTGTGAAATGAGTTAAATTATTCGCTCAGACAGCACCTGATGCTGTAGATGCCTCTTCAAGCTTTTCATCAGCACACAGAGCTGTGCATCTATGTCTGTAGGTTGTAAGAAACATCTGTCCCTAAAAGATTTGTAAATTCTTTCCTCATCCCAGAGACAATGTATTTTCAAGGTTATGTTAGATACCACACACCCACACACACACACATATGCATGTATTTGTGTATATATATATATATGCGTGTATTATGTATGAGTGTGTACACGTATCTTCACACACAACTATTTTCTGTATATTTACACAAACACAGTATGTGTCTATCAACTTTTTGCAATACAAAACTATGGTTTATACTTTGTGTAGCACCTCCCCTCCAACGTATCCATTGATAAAAACTCACTATTGAAAATTAAACAAAAAACAAAGGGGGTTTTAAAAAACTAAACCAGTAATTTATACCTTGCGTCTTATTTATACCTTGGTTATTCTGGTCTAGAAATAGTCTCACTAAGCAATTCATACAGCTGCAAGGAATTATTGACATTAAATTGGCAACAGTCACCTGAAATGCGGCACCATGATGACAGGGGAACGCATGTCTTCTCTAATTCCTGCCTAACAAACAAACTTTTGTATTAATTGAAAATATTTTTCATGTTGTATGTTTCCACAAACTCAGTTCTACCTCCTCTAATTATCTAGGTCAGAAGATGCTCTGTACCCCTAGAAAGGTTTCATAAAGTTGATCATACCAGCACTTTTCCTGCAACAGCACCGAACACAGTGTTCACAGAAGAGCCACCTGCACTTATTCTGGCATCTGCCCTGCAGGTTTCTGAGCCCCCTGTGCCCATGCTCTGTTCTGTGACCCACGTCCTTCTCCTCACAGGCACCTCGCAGCACAGGCCCTCATGACCAGCAGATGAGCAGACTGGCCTACTAAGATTTCTCATGTAGAAGCTAACACATGGGAATTCTCCTAAGTCTCAAGCTGGCAGTCTCTAGAGACACACAGATGAAAATATGATTTCAAATCCCATTTCAATCATTTCCAACTTTCTTAATCACGAGCACATCACTTAACTGCTTTAAGTTTCATTGTGTTAGCATCTGATCAGTCATTATTACTGTAATGCCTATTTTATATCTCATTTTGAAGATAATTAAATCAGACACACAGAGTGCTTGATACAGCCTGGTACCACGTCAGTGTTCAACGCTCGTGGCTGGACTAGCCAGGACAGGGCAGTCTGGGCTGTGGAAACCTACTGCCCCTGAAATCTCAGAGGGTTAATGCAGCAAAGGGATGTCTCCTGGTCAAGTACAACTGCTGTGAGTCTGGAGGCTCCTCTCAGCACTTCTCTGAGTGGTGCGTCAGCACTCCGGCTGCTCCCAACCTACCGATATACCGTCTCTACTATGTCTTCCAACGTCACCACAGAAAGTAAAAAGACGGATGAAGAATTGGATGGGATTTTTCTAAGACCCACTTTGGAAGTTATGTGAATTGATTTTACCCTCATCCTATCTGCCAGATGTCAAGCAGCCACATGCAAGGGAAGCTGTGATGTACAGTCCTACTGGCTGTGCTATGTATGCAAAGGATGCTGGGAACCGTAGTCTTCTTGTGTGTGTCCCAGGAAGGAGGCGATCTGGCAAACCACTGTTTATCAGTGTTTATGGCAGTACCTTCCCTGCCATAGTTACAGGTATCATTACTCTGAGAGTTATACCACATCAATATTACCTATTTTTTAACCAAATGAAGCAATTATCTATACTAAAATCTTGCAATAATGTGTCACACATAATGAAAACCCAGACATAAGTTGACTGCCCATTCACTCACATTCTCATCAGCTGAAATGCTGTTCATTCCAGTAACTTCACAACAGTGCAACCCTGTATTTTATAGAATTAAAGTTATTGAACCCAAGTTATAATACTATGACTAGCTTTACTCTGTTTAAAATAACTTTTTAAATGTACTAAGAGTTCCTCAAAAAAATGTACCCAAATTTATTCTTGTAATATAAGAGTAAGTAACAGGGATAATTGGCGAACCTTGGCTGGGTAGAAAAGTGGCATATAGTGAACCACTCTGTGATGGTACACAGAGCGAGGATGAGGTGAAGCCAAACATCTGGGGTCCACATTCTGATCCCGCCTCTCATTAATTGAATAACTCAGTATCTGTGTTTCAGCTTCCTCATCTGTAATTTAGATCTTCATAAAATGTAAAAACAAGGCAAGAAGTACTAACAGTTATCATCCTGTCTAGTACCAAGCAATGGATACACATTATTTAATTATCAGAACAACCCTACAAAGTAGATACAATTTATATTCCAACTTTATGTAAAAGGAAACTAATGTTAAATAACTTGCCCATGGTCACACCGAATTTTAAACCCAGATCTTCCTAATTCCAAAGTCCAGAATTCACCATGCTGCTTCTTAAAAAACTCTATCATTCAAAAAATTAGCTGTGTTATTGTTATTGTTATGGTTATTATGATACCACCAACCTTGCCTTTTTCTTATTTTTGTCTTAGACTTTTTGTTTTTTCGTCATTTAAAGTAGGTTTTACTAAAACCACTTGGAAAATGAAAAGGCAGATAATTCAAGACAGTGATACAGTTTAGAGAATCAGCAAAACTACAGAGAACATTTAATTTGCAATTCAAATGGCACTGCTGGTGCTACATGTGTGATATAATAATGAATACTGAGTGCAGCTAGGTCCTGCCTGACTCTTCTACCCTTCAGCTTCAGGTGTGCCGAAATACAACCGCAGATCACCTTCATCAGAATGTTAAGTAGGTTTATACTGTTTCCTTTCCTCTATAAATTTGTTTTCTGAAAGATCCAATTTCAACCCATATTTATTTAATATTTTTCACCAACACTTTACCCCTCACATAACACTCATTTTATTGAGAGAGAGACAGAGACAGAAAGAGAAAAGAAATATTATATGAAACCTTAATTTTTTTTAAAGTCTGATTCTTTGACATTCTGTATCAACACATTTTTCTCTTCTACTATGAAAAAGCAGTTTTAGGGAAGAGAAAATAAAGGTCTAGATCAAGATGGTGGAATAAGAGGACATGCGGCTCATCTCCCCCAGGAACACGTCAAAAATACTTCAGCAGGTGGAACAATTCTCAGTGAAAACTAACTGGAAACGGGCAGAAGGACTCCTGAACAACCAAGGCTATAAGAAAGATACACACATAATCACGTAGGAAGGGAAGAAAAGCAATCAGGTCAAGAACCATAACCCTGGGTGGGGGGGACTCAGAGGAAAGGGGAGATTATACGGACGGATACCGGCCATGGAGAGTGAGAACTCTGAGTCAGAGACTGGACGCTCTAGTCTTGGGGGTCCTACATGGGGAAGACAAGCCCTCTAGCTGACTGGAAGACCACTGGGACTTACAGAAGCGTTACAGAAAGCCTGGACCACACTCACGAGAAACCCATGCTGAAGGCTAGCACCCCAGGTGGGGAGGAAAGAAAAGGTCTGTTCTAGCAGCTCCCAGGTTTCCTGCCGTGGCCTCACTTTGCGCCCCAGCCTGAGCTGAGGGAATGTTTCAGGTCCACCCACTCCACGCCATAGGGCAGCACTGGATCTGGTATGGCCACAACAGGAAAAGACTTGACTATGGGACACAGAGGCAACCTGGTCCCCAGGCAGAGCCTGGGGTAGGGGCTGGGAGGTGGCTATGTCCAATGTTGACGCTTACTTAAGCATCAGAAGCAGCCCAGATCTCTGGTTGCAGGTGCTCTACCATGGCTAATGCTCCAACACATGAAGAGAGTACATGCAGGTCTCACCTGACCTGTGGAGTGACTACCCAACTAGGTAGGGGTGGGGAAGGCTGGGGACAGGGATTGACTATAAGGGACAAAGAGGACTTGCCCTGGAGGCTGTGTCTGAGTGGAGCTGTGGACACACCTGTACAGGCAGTGCACTGGGCCTCTGTCTGTGGCCAACGCGAGCTGAGAGCCCACACTGGTGCCCCCTTGCTTCATCACTATGCCCACTCTTTGGGGCAAGGATCCTGGTGCAGGGAGATAGGAAAATACACACTTACAGGGAGCAGAGCCAGCTTGAGCTGGACTCTCAGGGATTCTGCTCCAGCAACTTGGAGATAATCTCATCCCCAATAGGGTGGTGATGGTCACTGAGCAGAAAGGAAGTCCTGCCTCACACCTGGAGCCAGATCTAGCATCTCAGTTTCCATCTCCAGCCCCTTCCCTATCAAAGTGAGAGCTGCCAGCACAACCTGAGGAAAGACTTGCAGTTATATCAAATCCAAGTCTTCCACCAAAGGCACTGGGCACACACAGTCTATACAGGGATGGCCCCACATAAGACCACCCTCCCAAGACTGCAACAGGTAAATGTTTTACCCAAATCCATAGAAGCAGACAAAGTTATGCAAAATGAAAAGGCAGAGGAACTACTCTCAACTGGAAAAGCAAAAGAAAAAGTAAACAATAAATTAGAAATAAACAATTAACCTTATAAAGACTACAAAGTATTGGTAGTAAAAATAATAACTGAACTAGAGAAAAGAATTGATGTACAGAGTGAACACTTTAACAAGGAACAAGAAACTATAAAAAAGACCCAATCAGAAATGATGGATTCAATAGCTGAAATGAAAAAAGGAACTAGACGAAATAAATAGCAGATTAAGTGATACAGAAGAATATGTAAGTGATTTGGAAGCTAGAATAATGGAAATCATCCAATTAGAATAGCAAAAAGGAAAAAAAAATTGAAAACAATTGAAGAGCTCTCGGGATATCATTTAGCATACCAATCTTCACATAATAAGGGTCACAAGAGGAGAAGAGACTGAAAAGTGGATTGAGAATATATTTGAGAAAATTATGGCTGAAAAATCTCCTTAACATAAAGAAAGAAACAGATTTCTAGGTACAGGAAGCACAGTGTCCCAAACAAGATGAACCCAAATAGACCCACACTAAGACATAATACAATTAAAATGGCAAAAGTTACAGAGAAGATTCTAAAATGCAGCAAGGAGAAAAAAAAAAAAAAAAAAACAAACAACAGTCATATACAAGAGAATCTCCATAAGGGTATAAGCTGATTTCCCTGCAGAAAACTACTACATATAAAGTGGATATGTAATAGTGACACATTGTATAGCACAGGAATTATAGCTATTATCTTTAAATAACATTTAATGGATTATACTGAATCACTATGCTGTACACGTGAAACTAACATTGTAAATCAACTATACTTCAACAAATAAATACTAATATAAAAATCTTCTAGGGTTGCTGCAGGAGTTAAATGAGATTATGTTCTTTAGGTTTCAAACCACCTACAGTTCCATAGAGAGGTTTCAATAAATGATTGTTACTTTAAAAAGTAGAGAAAATGAGTGAGAGAAAGAGATGAGAATGAGAGAGAGAATGAACCAAAGAAAGAGACATAAGCTTGTTTCAAAGCATTCTGACCTTTTCCCAGCATCTCACCAGTTCATCACTCTTGTCTGCCTTACCCATGGTGACATGTGACAGGGCAGCAAAGATCCCCAAGTCCAAATGTTGAATGCCTTTAGGGGCAAAAATAGTATATTTCACGGGCTGATTAAAAGGCTGAATTCCGACATTCCTGATAAAGATCATCATATAAAATTCTAACGGACTCAAGTAAAATAAACACAGTATATCTGACGATTTTACTCAGCACTGGTGCTTGTGTGCAGTATCAGGTCCTTAATGAAAGGTCACATTTAGAAATTTCACTCATCTGGAAACAAAATGGTGGAGAGAAACAATTTAAGAAAGTCTTTTTCAAAAATACTATATGGCATCACTCATACGTGGAGTCTAAAATAAAAAAAGAAAGAAAAGAAAAAAGACACTACTAAACTAATCTACAAAACAGAAACAGACTCACAGACACACTAAACAAACATAGTTACGGGGGGTGGTGGGGAGAGGGAGAGGGAAGGAGTAAATTGGGAGTTCCAGATGTGCAAATACTGACCACTATATGTAGAATAGATTTAAAAATTTCTTCTGTATAGCACAGGGAACTATATTCAATATCCTGTAGTAGCCTATAATGAAAAAGAATATGAAAGGAATATATGTATGTGTATGTAGGACTGGGACATTGTGCTGTTCAGCAGAAACTGACACACTGTAACTGACTATGCTTCAATAAAAAGAAATAATTAAGAAAGTCTTTTTCATGCTAAAATACAAGGCTTTGAAAGTTCATGAAAGTATACCTTCCTTTCCCTAAGAGCACAGGCAAGTGGAGGTGAGGAGGGTCCGAGGGTGTCTAGTTCTCAAGTGATTGGAGACAGAGCAGTTAAGCCCTTCCATGGGGTAGGACAGGATTCACATCCCCTGCTCCTTTTTCCCACCTGACTGTACCCCATCACTCTGCTCCCAGAGCAGCCAGAAATAATCCTACCGTAGAAGTAATCTCAATTGCATTTCCCCATCTTGAAAAGTTACTTCTCACTATAATCAGTAATGTATTCAGCTTCTTCATCCTCAACCTTCATCATTCAACAATTTTTAAACAAACATATCTGTGTGTGTACGTACATACACATATATTCATTTTTGTCCAGCAGAAGCCTTTATGTCAGAAGCCACTGCATACAGTTTAATTAGGGTAAAAAAGGAGAGAGAAATCTTAAGGATGTTAAAAATCAGAAAACAAATGATATATAAATGATCTATCGTTCCTTATTATATTAAAATTTACTCAAAAGAAAGAAAAGCAGCTTTTATGGAACACATTCTATGAGCAAGCACTGTGCTTGGTACTTTGAAGACATCTGTTGTTCTGTCTTAACAACAATCCTGTAAGGTGAGTATTATCATGTCCATCTTTGTAAGTAAGGAATCTGTGAATTGTACACTTGAGCAGTATTTTCCTGGCGGAGCTGTCATTGAAACCCAGGTAGGTGTAATTCTTTCCAGTCTATTGTGCTCTCTCTCCTTTCTTACAGTTTCAACTAATAACACTGCTGGGATTAATGAGCTCCTTAACTTTATTACCTACCAGGTGAAGCAGCACATTTGTTAAACTACCCTCAATTCACCTCCTTTGAGCTTCATTTAGAAGTGTTTTATTTTTTTTTAAGTAACAAGACAGTATTCACTCTGTCTATTTACTTTATGCATTGATAAATGCCAACCTGTAAATTTCTGCAGCACCTTGATTTGAACTTGTAAGAAACTTAGGTAGCTAACTCTAACACGTGGAGACTAAACGAAATTTTTACTTCTGTTAGATTGTTGGAAACCCTTGTTTCCTGGAATGATATTGCCTAGTCTTGATAATCTATGGTTCTGGTCAACAACAGAAAACTAGAAATTAGATCAATAAATGTCACAAGATTTAGTGGAATATCCTAGTTTAGGGCACTTTAGAAACAGGATATTGTGACAGTGCCATGAACTAATTATTTCTGTATTTTATGAAAGTATTTTATGTTTGTAACTTCCCTGTTTTTATTTAAGAGACAGATCGCATTTCATAATTTTTTGGTGGACTCCGTGCTCCCCTAAGGATTTGCTGCTGAGAGAGAAACCCACATGGGAGGCATCACTGGTTTTCAGTTGGTTTGGTAACAATTACAAAGAGGTGGGAAGGTGGGGAGATTTTCACTAACTGAGCACCTACTCTGGACCAAGTACATGGAGCTTTCCAAAGTTATATCCTTTCCTACCCTCCCAATTCTTGTGTTTGACATTTTATTTCCATTTAATAGGCAGACTCACAGTGGTTAAGTGATGTGTTCAAGATCATCTACTTTGGGACTATATTTGATTCCAAAGTCAAGAGAACATATGTTCTTGAACCAGAGCTTTTCAAATGTGTCCCTGAAAGCACTTCCAGGTTGGAGAGGCCCCGATGTCCACACTGAGGGTCTGGCGCCACAGACCAAAGAGGCAAACTCCAAATTCAAAATGCCTTTATAGTCTTGGGTATTGTTTAGAAAGATAGTCCAAAATTTAACTCATATTCCACAAGTTTATTTTAATATAAACAAAATGTTTGAATTTTTTTTTTTTCAATAGATGCCACAGAAATGATCATTGTGCTTTCTTATGGATTTTGAAAACTGCCTTCCAGAGGCAGCCTTCTGCCCTGGCCTCTCACTCTTCTCGGTGAAACAGTTATTCCCTCCAATGTCAGCAGGCCCCTCCTGGTGGCTTTGGTCCCAGTGTTTTCTGGTTGCTCCTCTCACAATAAAGGATGTCAGCTGAGAAGCCTCAGGATCAGCTTCCACGTCGACACGTCAGCATCCCTTCCCCGTTCTAGCTCAAGTGGTGGTTGCCTCAGTCCTGTCACAACCACTCCGTCCTTTGTGTCTTTTACTTGAGGTCCTTAAGTCGGAGGCAACTCTGGGGAATGTAGCATTAGGTCAAACTTAGGTCTTGTACAACTCTGGCCTGGAGCTATATTCTTATGATTAAGTTATTATTAAGAATGACTATAACTACAGGAGCTTTTAGATCAAAAAGTACATTGCAGGCATTTTCAAGTGTAATCCTCACAGCAACTCTATAAATATTATCATTTTCTCCATTTTCAGATTAGACATCAAAACAAAAACAAAAGCTGTAAGTTAGGTTTAAAACTCCCCAAGGTCAAAATCTAGTAAGTAGGAAAGCCAGTAAGAAACACACACACACACACACACACACACACACACACACAATGATCGATCTGGTCTGCATCCTGATATCCTGGCCTGAAAGCCATTGTTCTTGCCAATCTCCATAAATATGGAAGGAATTATGAGCTTGAATCCCAAGCTAATAGCTGGGCTTTTCCTACAACTTTTACTACCACCCCCACCAACTCTGCTGTCCTTCCCCCTAAACTAGCCATCTAGGGAGCACAGTTAGATCTCTTCAAACCCAGAGCCTACTGATGCTCATGAATTCTGAGCTCTGGTTGCATGAAAATCATTGGATATGATGATAATAACTCGCAGGAACCTCTCTCAGATGTCAATACAGAAGGCTCTCAACTAGTTTTGGAAGAACTCCCAATACCTCTCATTCAGTCACTCATTAATTCAGTACACATTTATGGAGCACCTACAGTATACTATACTGTGCTAGCACCATAATATTATGTTTCCATCTTGGTGCTGCCCCAGTGGATGTTCCCTCCTACCCTGCTTCCCTTACTCAGTCTTCAACCCTATAAGGCATGTTGGAAGGTTTTGACCTCTAGCTCCCCAAACATACCCTGTCCATGACCTAACTGGAAGTAAGAATATCACCATCAACGTTATCCTCATTGGCATCATTCAAAATCTAACCACAAATTATAACTTTAAAAAAACCTACACTTTTAAATCTGTTTCAAAGTTAAGCACTGTTATACCAATTAAGGTAAGGCAGACATTAATTCTATTTCACAGATAGAGAACATTTAACTTTAAAGAGGCTCTGAAATTTCATGTTGAAATGAAGTGTCTAGTCTAATTTCAGTCTTTTTCCATTATACCAAGTTGCCTTTATATTATAAATAGCACATAAGCCATCTTTCCTCAAAAAGCACATGCAGTGTATTAAATGTATACAAAACATGTTAAATGGCAATCAAAATAAGTAGTAAAAAAAGGATAATACAAATGCCCTAAAAATTAAGAAGAATTACTCTAATTGATTATAAATTTTGTTCCTAGCTTCCTAGCAGCCAAGAGAAGCACGATTTAGATTTTATGGATATCTATCTATCTAGATATAAATATAAATATAGACACATTTAAGTCATGTAGGGAGGCACATTGACATTGTTATAAAACATGAGATGCAGTCTGAGAAATGATATTCTAGGAACCGGTTAAAGGTGAGCTGTATTTCCCTAGCTATAGCCCATCTTAACTTAGAGCCCCAGTGAAAGGTGGTCCAGGCAGGGGAAAAGGCCTTAGCTCTGGGGGGACGAGACTATGCCAGACAAAGCAGTAGAACACAGGATCAAGGATGCCACTCAAAAGGGCTTAAATCAAGGGAATCGAATGAAGAAAGCTTTCATAGAAATAGTCAGGTTTAAAGGGAACAAGAAAGCATGCTGAGGTGTCCAGGGTAAGACAAGCAATGGCCAGGACGTTTTCGCACAATTATATCTGAGAGGTCACGGGGAGGAAAGAGGGTCCCTGGACCTGTAAGAGCCAGAGCCATAGGGAGGGGGTGGTTCACCCACCAGCAGCTATAGTCACAGAGGGTGAAAGTTAGTGCTGAAAGCCAGGTCTCAAGAGATGGGGAGAGGAGGAGAGAAACAGTTTAACCCTTCTCTCCCTCTACCAGCCTGTCTTCTGTGCTTGCCCCCCACCACCAAACCTTACCGGGACCAGAGAGCAAAGACCCCCGCGGATGCTGGGCCAGCCCAGGTCACAGAACAGGGCGGGACTGAAGACTGACGGGAGGAGAGAGAATAACCAGCATACTTGCGTTGAGTCTGGACTCCTCTACTTACTATGTAGAATTAGGCAAATTACTTTACCTGTCTGAATCTTACTCTCTACAATGGGTAACTATGAAAGAACAGACGGATTTAGCATTACCATTAAGTGATTAGAACATAATGGGTTCTCCAGAAACATTTGCCAAATATAAACCTGAAATAAAATTGTGAAATGTGTGAACGTTTTTCTGGTGTAGGATTGACCATCATTGAAGTAATAAAAATACTGGCTCTCAATTTTAAAAAATTGTAGTGCCTCAGAGTAGTGGGATGGGAGGATGGGGTTGACAGCTTTGCAGGAAAGGTGAGAACCATGAGCAAGGGTTTAATTTCCTAAAGAGCTAATCTAAATAGATTAAAGCTGATTAGCAGGTAAATTATGGTTTAAGGGCTAAAGATCTAGTCAAGCCCCAACTGTAGTGAAGTCTTGAGTGATCGTCTAGTGGGAATCCAAAACACCACCAAGGGTTTTGAAAAATAATGACAGTTACATACTTAATCTTGGGCACTGAGAAGCTGCAGAAGATCCAGATGGCCTCTCACCTTGAACTCACAAGACAGATATTGTCTATGCCCTCGCCTGGAGTGACATTGCTCACTGAGTCAGGCCAGAAGGACATGAACACAGGTTGGTGGCGGATCTATAGCGATGAGGTTGCCTTTTGTGGTAAATGTCTCTCATCCAAATAGATGGGTCACCCTGTGCCAGACTCTACAGAGAAAGTCACCCAATCCAAACTGAGTCAGTCGGATTTCTTTTTTCCCTAGGGATAGAGATGGAGTGAGGCACGTTTACTGTGGTATTTTAGAGAGGAGAGGCCAGGGCTTCCTGTTACAGAGAACAGAACAACCTTCCACTTCCGATCTTGGATCATTTAACTCTTCTTTTAATGCCACAAGATATCTCAATACCCTTACAACAAATTATTTTTTAAAATGTAAAGTAGCTATTGTCTAGCAAGTAGAGGAGCTTTAGCTAATATGACAACTTCCATTCTCATCTCTACCAGGGTTTCTCCCTCAGCACTGCTGGCATTCTGGACCACTCTTTGTTACAAGGTGCTGCCCTCTGCACTGTAGGTGGTTTAAACTGCATCTGTAGCCACTAGATGCCAGTTGCAAACCCCAGTCACGACAATCAAAAATATCTCCCGACAATGACAAATATCCCTTTGTTCTGCCACAATCACCCGCTGTTGAGAAACACTGATGTAAATTAAGCTACAAGTAGACAAGAAACGTTACTTATCTTTGTGTACCATTTTGGCCTAGCAAGGCCCTTGGTTAAAAATCTTAGGTAAATCATTTAGCCTCTATGAGTCTTTGATTCTTCACTTTTAAATGGGGATTAACAAACCCCACTAACAACCATGGAGATTTAATAGGACTGTATATGTGCTCAAAGAGCCAAACACACAGTAGGACCTCAGCTAGAGCTTGCATGGTGCCTCCCTCCTCAGCACCAATCATAATGCATTCCAGTTAGAAGGAATTCAATCATCTTTCTTACATGAATAAATGATTTAAAATCCTGTAGTTGTGTGTATGCATACATATGTGGTCATTTATAATACTTCTGTTTGCTTATCATGAAATTTCAATTAAGTAAGAGAGACAAAACTTCTGTTTGCTCACAAATATCAGGGCAATTAATAATGATGGGAAACAAATATCTGGCATCTAACAGCAAATGTAGCAAAATATTTTATCTTCCCTGTTTGCCATATGTGGACGTGGTCTTCTAGGCAAACATAAAGTTGCCTGTGAATGACTTATGTGCAGAATTCCTAAAACAATAAAGACATGAGCATCCCCGAAGTCTGAGCACCTCCCAGCTGGTCAACTGTGTACACTGACCCTTTAGTTCCCTCTGGGAGGAGAGGTTCTACTGAAGTGTTCCTTTGAAAAGGATTTTTTCAGTTTCCCCTAGAAATATTTTAGAATCAAAAAACATCCTAAGGAATAATTCTGGTGGGAGGTAATTGGTGTGTTTCTAGGGTAAGTTTAAGTCAAGCTTTAGTGGAACGGCCCAAGGGGCGGGGGCCTGCTGGATTGCTGGCCTGATAAAACAGAGAATCTTTCTTCTCTCTCTGCTTCTCTCCCTATTCTTTCCTTCAGCCTTTTGAGAAGAGAGAAAAATTATGATTGGTATTATGAAGAAGAGAGGAAAAAAAATCACTGCCCCAATCATCCATTCATCTAACATTTACTGTGTACCTGGTTTGTACTGATCACCCACTGACTGCTGGGAATATAATAATCCCAGACTGCAGCTCCTACATCCCAGAATTACATCACGATTTAACAAACACCACATGAGTTCCTCTGCTGTCAGGTACTGGATTATGATTCCTTCACTATATTTCAAAATCCTCAGAGTAAGAAAGTAGTCTAATTTACTGCTATCTCCCTAATTCCTAGCACAGTGCTGTGAACATATTAAGGACTCAATAATTTGTTTAAATAAATGAAAACATAACTGTTACTCTTCACGGGATATGTATTTTTAGGCACTTGTATATTAGGTAATCATTAGGTAACTTAAACTTAATTTAATGCAACAAATATATATTGTCAAAGAGGAATTTAACCACTACCTTATCTTCAAGTTGCACTGCTAAGAACAAAAGATGAGGAAGAAAGGACAGCAGCAAACGCAGATTCCTGAAATCTTAGGGCTCCTGTAAAGGTTCAGAGCCGTAGAATGCGCATTTTAACTATCCAGAGATCTGGGGTCCTAATATGGCCCATTCTACAG
Source organism: Camelus ferus (assembly GCF_009834535.1). NCBI lineage: Eukaryota > Metazoa > Chordata > Mammalia > Artiodactyla > Camelidae > Camelus > Camelus ferus. The sequence continues at coordinate 36,702,192 of NC_045705.1, forward strand.
TGTGATCACATCACAGTTTTGGACAAAGCTCTCTGTGATATCAACAGCCAGACTGGGAGAGATGGCCATACAACCTTCATCATCCATTTCCAACACTGGGGCTACTGATTTTCTCTTACATTGTAAAAGCCACGAGGGAGAGGTATGTCTCATCTGCGCAAAAAAAAATCAACTTAAGTCAAAGGAACGTGCATTTTGGACCTATCCCTTTGGGGTAACCACTCACTTATAGACGGTATGCCAACTACTTTGAGCAGCTTGTTGTGAGAGCTGGGCTTGGCAAGGTGTTTTGCTTACACAGAAGCAGCTGCCATCCTCCTGTTCCCTCTCATTTTCATGTCATGAGCCCCTTTCTGATCTGATAGGAGGAGGAGACACAATAGCTCAGCCAGCTTCCTTGCTCCTCTGTATCCCAGAGAAGCATTTCATCTTTGCACTTAAGCAAAACAAGACATCAGATGTGTTCTCCCACAAGCTCTCTCACCCTCTTTCTGCAAATGTAATTGCTGCCCACCCTCAACCTTTCTAGGGTAAATTTATTCTTAAATAAACTTAGTAAGTAACTTACTCAATAAACAATGTATTTATTCAGTCCACCTTCTGTGCTGGACTTAGTATTAAGCACAAACCTCAAAGAGTGGAAGTGAAGGTGAGGAGCACTGGGGCCCAAGATCTGTGGGAGGGCATCAAACAAGGAAGCTAAGTGGGGATCATTCGGGTGCTCTGGAGTTTGGGGGATGGTGAACGGTGAGACCAGAGGTAGAAGCTGAGACCTGATCATCACAGAATCTAGGTCATGATAAGGAGTTTGGACTTGGCATTGAAGATAATGGAGAGTCATTCAAAGCTGAAGTGAAAGCTACATGTTTTTAAATGATTATTAGCACTAGAGAGCTGCACTCTGGAATATGGTAGCCAGGAGCCACATGTGTCTATTAAGCACTTAGAATGTGGCAAGTTGAAACTGAGATGTGTTGTCAATGTGAAATATACACTGGATTTCAAAGACTTGAATGCAGAAGGATATACAAAGGAACGTAAAATATATCACTATTAATTTTCATACATTTTTATATGATACTGTTTCACAAATAGTATGTAAATACATGTTATATTATTAATAATACCTGGGTTTGCTTATTTTTTGCTTTTTCAATATGGCTACTAGAAAATTAAAAATTACATACGTGGCCTGTATTACATTTCTCACAATATATTTCAAACCCCCCTGGTCTAGATGAGAGATGACTAAGGCTGAGACAGAGCGAAATACATGAGGATGGAGTAGAGAGAATGGATTATTTTATATTTATTTACAACAGTGAACTTTAAACTAGGATTTGTATATCCTTGTGTGACCAAAAATTTTTTAAAAGGCAGGAAGCTACGTAAATATCTTTGTCAAAACTTTCCTGTAGATCCTTTCTAAAGCCTCCTGCTTGAGCAAACTCCTGGGATTGAAGGAAGACGTCAGGTAAGCACTCTTATTTTACCCTTCCTTGAGAAACCACTTTTTCCCTACAAAATAAACAAGGACCTCTCATCCACCCTGGCCTCTCTAGGGCCACTGCTCCAGCAAGAAAAACCTCAGGGCCACCAAAAATGTCAATTCAACAGATCGGTAGAGAGTTGCAAAGTGAAAAGCCAGCGCCCAGGTAATAAATCCTTTGGCAATGGGGTTTCCTCTTTTTCGCCTTCAGTGACATTGAAAGAGACCTAATGAAAGTGACAACTGATGTAGCATTAAACACAATTTTTGATGAAGGATCTTACTGTGATCTTTGGCATATTATTCAGAAGGAGGTAAAAAAATCAGGAAAGTTGCTATAACAAAATCTGTTCAATCCCATTCACTTATATATGTGAAAAAGGTTTTTCAATGCTTACATTAAAAAAAGCAAATAGAAAAACAAGAATAAAACTGATGTTAAATTCCATCTTATTCTCTCCACAAGTAATATTAACCTATGGGTACAAGCATTGATTTAAAAAAAATCATTTCTCCGACTGAGATGCATTTTCAATAAAGTTTGGCTTTTATCTCAAATAATTATTTGCTAATGTTAAAATATATTTATGTGGTTTTGATCAATGTATGAATAATAATTGTAATAATAACTCAATCCAGAAGAAAAAAATTAACACTTAGAATTTTATGTCCCAGGAAATGGGACTAATCTAATTTACATACATATTTTTGTTTCAGAGATGTTTGATAGGTTGATCAATAAAAGACTTTCAAGCATAACAAATATGACATTAGGATAAAATTCTGTGGGGGAAATGGATTGGAAATACAAGTTTGAGAAAATAAAGTAACAAAGTAAAATTTCTTATTGTTGAAAGAGAGCTTGTTCATGTAATATTTTTTAAATGGATGATGTGTGAGTATTAAAATCACCCTAGTATTTAGATTCCATTGAACACATTTAGAAGAATGATGTAACGGTTTTACACCCAAGTGTTAGTTTTTACAATGTGCTGTAAATTACATCCTCTGCAACTATTTACATTTATGATGAAAAATTGTAGATGTCAACTAAAAATGTATGAGGGGATATACAGCTATTTTCCCTAATTCTCCCACAGAGTGTGTGAACCACATGGTTTGAAGACCATTTGTTTTTAGATGAAACATTCACAGAGGGTTTGGTGGCCTATTCAGGATGTGGGGTGGAGGGGAGGGCGTCTTGGGCATTGCTCGCACACCCCAGGACGTTAAGCCTGGTTTAGTTACAAAGCCATATTGGCATTTTTCTCCAGTGCAGTTCTTCACTGTGAGAATCAGTGCTACGTATCCCCCAGTTTACAGGCACTAAATGCCAGTAGCAATCCCTTTTCCTCATCAGGACACCCCAAAGGACCCCACACATCTCCAAGCATTGTCCTGGAGAGCAATCCTTTCCCTGGCTGAGACCCTCTACAATGTATGTGTTTCAGCACATACATTGTAGAGGCCTCAAAGGAATATTCTGCCATCATCTTCGGCTCCAGCTAAGTTTGCCAGAGGGTCTGTCAGGAACCAGCACATCACTGTGTCACACCAGAACCGTAATATGACATGAGAGAGACAGCTCTATGTTTCCATCCAGATAATAGTGGAATTATGCTCTTGAAAAGGACGTGGAGCTCAGAGCATCATTTCATTTGCACCCCAGGAAGCGCACCTGCTCCACCCATCAATATTTGATGGCTATTGAGGGGACGACAGAGCTGACATGCTGTCAGAATTTATCAAGTAAAGAACAAGAAGCAAGCTTGAACTTGCACCGGGGTTGCCCATGAGGAGTCTGGGTAATTGGGAGACTGCCCTCTTCATCTAGACCAGGATTTGATGTGAGCAGCCTGCGGGGGCTAAAGGAGGTCCACGGGTGGGCAGGGAGGGTGGGAAGATGGGAAGAGGGTGACTCCAATGTGCTATAAAATCAGACACAGGGAAAACATGTCCAAAATAATATGCCCTGTTTCTGTGATTTCTGTCCCAGCTCCAGCAGCGGGGACTCATTATATATGTTAGGGTGAATAAAGAAATTTCTAATTCCTTCCCCTGGGTTCCTTTTCCCTGGTAGCCCGATCTACCTACTGCAAGCGGGTTTGGGAGCCCTTCTCCCGCACTTTCACAGATCACCCTCTGATTCCTTCTGTAATAGCACTGTTTATACTCTTGGTGTGCAGCAAGTCTGATGGGATAAAATAGAAAGGAAGAGAAAAAGGTAATATTCTATAAGGTCAGAGATAAACGCTGGAATAGAATTCAAAGCCTCTAAATCATCCATGTGATTTGTCTCTGTGGCTTTCTCACCAGGTTTCTCTTGGGTTACGTTTTGTTGGGTTTGGCTATTTCTTGACATGCGTCCCCTCCTCACATACAGTTTATATGTGTTTGCAGTTGTGTTTGTAGTGAATACAGTTACTTAACTGAATATTTTGAAATCAAGGGGTTTGGGGCCGTGGAAGTCTCTGTGGGGTATCGGGGCACTCCAGAAACTGTAGGTGAAGGATACACTCAGGAAGCCAGCAGTCAACATCCCCATTAGACAAACGATGTGCACTAGACACAGGACACTGACAAAGGAAACACACAAGCGACTGAGCCAGAAGCGATGTTGGGGGTTTACAGACTAACACATCTAGAAGTACCTACAAATACAGTAGAAACCTAGCATAAAACTGCAGAGGGGCTTAAGGAATCAAAGAATTATATACGCTCAGAAAGTGAAGTAGTCTTAAAGACTATTGTATGAAATGTTTAAAAAGCATACCAGCTCATGCTCTTTCTTGGGAAGGGCCTCTGTGGTTCTGTTCATGGCATGTTTGTGTCCAGGGGTTTTTTGGCCACCATCTCACAGCTTTGTGGGCCCCTGGCCCAACCTAAGCCAGTTAGATTCTCTCCCTCCTCAGTACTGAGATTGAAAGACAAAACTGAGCAAACGTTTCTGAGAATGGAGCCCTAAGGCCAAGATTCAGAGGAGATAGCCATTATCTGCCACTGGAAAATAAATGGAGAAAATCTGTCTGCAGAGGGAAGGTACCAATAAAACAGAGACAGAGAGTGGCAGAGGTCAGAAACACTGGGATCCCAGACACACACACACACACACACACACACACACACCCAGACACACACACACACAAGGTGTGTGAGGCTCACAAAAAGTTGTGAGATCTGAGGTCCAACTACACTGCGTGGTATTGGGGTCTACAAGCTTCCCCTGCACTTTTCAAATAAACCTCTTCTGCTTGTGATTGTTTCAATGGTTTTGTTTGTTTGTTTCATTTCATAGGATCCCTGGCTAAGATTGCCATGTCATTTAAATCTCTTCTTTTCAGAAAGAAAACAATCCTAGAAAAGAAAGATCATTTATTTAAACTCTGATCAGTGAAAGAATCAGGGCAGGTGTACAGATCTGGATGTCCTATGCTACAAGGTGGATGCGTGTCTGAGTAAAGGAGCGATCAGCTTGGAAAGAGGTCACTGATGTTGATACCCCTGATTCCTTGTTGCGGGTCCAGGAATGCACATCTGAGTCAAAGGAACCTACAGAAGATCACTGCAGTCTAAGATTCTGAACTCATTCTTAGTAACCAAGTTGTTGGGGAAAAAAAAAAGTGTGTGTGTGTCTATATTTTCACTTACTTGATTTTAGAATTAAGTTACTACACACTATTTCTACAGGTTAAAAATGACTGCATTTGTTCATAGGTTACATCAAGGTTTAGGTACCAAGATCATTTTTCCATCCATAGTGCTCCCTGTAATTCTCAGGCCAACATCCGACCTATTAGGAAGCAAGCTCCATGATGGTCTGACCCAGGAGGGCCGTCCCCTCATCCTCCCTTCCTTTCATCAGGGCTTCTTTTGCCTAGATTCTAATCCATCTGTGACACAGGCTCCCACAGAAACAGTAGGTGCTTCTGTCCAAACTAGAGCTCTCAGGCTCTGAAAAACGATGTCCACCCTGGCAACAATCCAGTCTGCGATCCAGGCAACGATCCTTGCTCAGACCGTGGCCTTCATGACCTCTCTCTTCTCTATGGGGCTTTCACCCCCTCAGGGCCTCTTTTCCGTTACCACCAGCCAGGTCCTGCGGTTGCTCACCTAAGTCTAACCTGTTTTCACTTCAGCACCTTCAAAGCCCTTTCAACCCGGTCATCCTGCCACTCCTCACTCATGAAATCCCAGCCTTAAAGCGCGCCGCCATCCACTCCCTGCACGCCTGCCCCTCACATCTGAGGCTGGCTGTTCAGACGAGCACCAGCGAACCCTTAGAAGTCTCCGATCTCAGCTGAGTCCCTGGCAATGCCCACTGGCCCTTTCCCCCTTGTGTTTATCAACACCTGCTTTCATCACAATCCAGCTCAGTTCAGCCCTAGAACATGTCTTGAGCCTCTTACTTCACTGCGGGATGCCTGAGGACACCGTATTCCATTGACTTCCATCCCCTTGTCTCACTCCTTCCACACCATCTACATCCGTACTTTGTGATACCTCTTCCAAGTCCAGAGAGAAGGTGATTCTTTGACTCAAATACAGCTCATTTATCTGGGTTCCCCTTACTCCCTCTGGGAGGACCACAACATTTCAATTATTTCCTAGCTCTAGGGCAGCTTTGGCTGCTTCTTTCATACTGACTCACTTGCCTGAGCCCGTAACAAACTTAAGTCTCTCATAGATGGTCTCAATCCGTTCCTAATGGAACAAAGCTCAATGCTCTAAAGCATCAAATGCATCTAATGAGCTAACTTTGTTCTCATGCATCTAGATTGAAACTATGCTTCCTGAGGCATCCACAACCAGAGCCCCACGCATGGCTCTCCAGGAAAAAAAAAACAAAAGAACTTTATTTGTAGTATTTGCCAATTCTCCCATCACGACTGAGTTCAAGCTCTCAATATAATGCCATTGAACATGAAGCTGGGAAGAGATATTCAATAGCACACTACTATAATATAGTATATAATAGTTAATAATATAATTATTATATAATACGTTTGTTATATAATAAGATAATAATTGATATAATATCTATTTCTACCATACAGATAAAAAAGCCTTCAGCAATCACAATATCACAGATAATAGTAAAATTATAGTAAAATGTTAGGAAGTGGTAAGACTTGAGTATTTATTATCTCCATTTTAAAAAGACGTTTTAAGTTTACATCACTTAATTTTTAATAATGGCAGCACTTAACAACTGTGGTATAAAATTTGAAAAATGGACAAAGCAGTTCTCCCAAGCCAGTACCAGCAGCTCTAACGCATTGTGTGCGCACCTGTTTTTTCTCGAAACCTGATGCTTCTACACATTCGGTAATTCCCCCGTGCCTGAAGCCTCCTCATATCTACCGAATGGCATCTTTTCCATTCTTTGTGAACTCTCTCTCTTCTTTCCACCTAAGAATACTGGTGTTACCAAAAGTTCTACACTCAGTCAACTGATCTCACACCGTTTCTCTTCTCACACTCTCATACCACTCCTGAATTCCTATTTCAATTTGGTTAATAGAACCATCACCCACCCAACCAAGACACACTAGTGCAATTATCCTTGAATCTTTCTAATTCTTTCATATTCCACAACCACACTTACTTACTTTTCATCCTAATATAACATGTTCCCTCTCCTCTTCTTTGTTCCCATGACCTTGTCCTAATATAGGTCCTCATTGTACTACAATGTGCTAAATATACAGTTTATAAATGGATCCAGCCTTTTTCTGTTCTTGTCTCTTCTTCTTGGCAGCCACCATAGTGATTTAGTAAAATTCATTTATTATTATGACATTACTTGATTAAATCTTTCAATGGCTCCCTACTCCCACTGGATAACTATACGGCAACATAAATTCCTTCTTTATTTGGCTCTTTCCTGACCTCACCAGCCTCATCTTTTACCACTTCTTGCTTTATTTACTTTTTATGCTCCAAATATTACACTGCTAATGATTGTCTCCATAACCAGCTCGTGAACTCCTCTCTGATTTAACTCAAGTTCTACCTCTTTGTTGTAATAAGTTGCCCCTTATTAGCCTTTATCTGACCATCTCTGTATTCAACTCTTAAGTCTTAGATCAAATATCACATGTCTTGAGGCAGACATTCCTAATCTCCTATAACCAACAGTCTAAATATCTGGGGCAACAATGAAAATGGGTCACTCACAGCTCCTGCTCTGGGGAGCCTGCCTGATTCATGGTCCCAGCTCCTCTTTCTTTGGATTTACCAGTGCATTCCTGCCAAGGTCACGCTTTGTACAGGTTGCTCCTAGCCAGAGACTGAGCACATCTGGGTACAAAGGTCCATTCTGATGAGAAGCATGACTCCTCCACTGAATAACTCTGGCTTGAGGATTCCTCACCGCTCTGGTTGAAATTTGGGGGATCAAAATGATGCAGTCTGAGATGCTTCCTAGCCCCAGTCCACTTCCTCCCCTTTCCTTCCATAGGTGTCAGATCTGCATTCTAATCTAAGGATTTATCCCAGTCTTTTTTCCTGCCTCGTGCCCCAGTAAGCCTCTTCCCTGTCCAGTGCTGTCTTGATGCCCAGCTTCTCTGAGGAGTTTATCTAATGCAGTGTCCTACCTTTCTACAAACTTCTGTTAATTTTTATACAAACTATATTTTAATATTATGTATGTGTGCACACGCATGTGTGTGTGTGTGTGTGTGTGTGTGTGTGTACACACACCCAGTGAGACTGTGAAATCTTAAAGGCAGGAGCTCTCATATTCATCTTTATATTAAAGTATATAGACACACTCCTAGTTGATCAGTAAATGTGCATTGAATGAATAAACACATTTGATGAAAATTTTCACTCTGCAAAAAAAAGAAAAATAGGTGCAGTGTGATTCTCAAAGTAATTTACCGTGCTAGAATTTTTCAGAGCATGAAAATATGTGATATGTCAGAAGGATGGCAATTTCATAAAAGGTATTAAACCACTATATCACCATTCCAAGTTAATTGCAGTGTATAAAATAACTTGAGCTCTGAGTTTGGAACAGTCAATATAAAAAGAGTGACAAGATATTTTTCACAACTGCACCTTATAGTAAGTAACTTATTTCTTCTAAAATGGATCATGAATAAATGCTACTTAGAATTATCCCAGGGAGCTTGAGAAAAGGAGAAATGAAAATAGAAAATATTCTCACTTAGGGACTCGACAGATACACACTAATTTAGAAAACTGCACATGGCCTAGGGAAATCTCCCTCCACAATTTCAAGTGTACCTGTTTCATTTCACATATTACCAGACAGTATGCATTGAGTGTTTATGTTCCAGGCATATGAAAAGAGGTGGCATATGCCTATATCATTCACGAAAATTCTTAAGAGTCTTAGAAATAAAATGTAACTGAAAAACTTGACCATTTTTTATGATGTCATGGTTCCATTTTCTCTATATATTTTTAAATATCTAAATATCTTCAAGGACACATACACATACTGAAAACCAGGTGGATGTATTGTTTATTTGCTCATGAAAGGATGGGCTTCTGGATGAAATAAAGAGAGAAAAATCCTTGGCATGCTTGTATTGTTAAATAGATTTAAAAAGTGACATATAGGTGTATTGTTTAATCTAATTATTGAGTTGTAGAAGGGAGGAGAGAGATTCTTGAAAATTTATAGTCCTGAATCATGAAACCACAGAATATTAAGCCTTAGAAGAAAATTGGAAGGCCATGTAGCTTCTGACCAAATGACTCCCCTACTCCCTGCCACCAAGTAAGATTTGATTGACACAAATCAAAAACTCCAATTAATCACACTACTAGGAGCTGTGCTTCATATTCTTTGCCCAAGGACACTTAGCAAGTTCATGATAGAGCTAGATTTTAATGTGTTAGTTGATTGACTGCTTGATTCATTCTTTTCTTTTCTTTTTTTTTTTTTTTTTTGGTCTCCAATTAGGCCCAATCTTTTCTGATTTTTTTGTGAAAAATAAAGGGTGTATACTGTCCTAGCCTGTCCCAGGTTTACATGAGTACTGGCATACCTTCCCACTGGAGTGAAATGAGTGTGCTCAGACTATGAGCAATTTGGAACCAGAGAACACAAATGGAAGGCAAGAGAGAAGCTTCCAGAACTATATACCATATCCACTCCAACATTTAGACATATTTCAATTTTAATATGGTTTGGGGGGGCCTTTAATTTAAGGCCCCCAAATTTAAGAAGGTATTTTTGCTTGGGTCACTTGTATGGTTTTAAGACAGCTAGGCCCAAGACCTGTCTTTGACAAAAGGCAGATAATGTGATTGACAAAGTCAAAAATTCCAACCAATAACACTGCTAGGAGCTATTCTCCATTTTCTCTGCCAAGGTCAGGATTGGCTGTGACCACAGGACCAATGGTGATTCAGAGGACAAAGTTTCCTAATGTAGATAGCTGGTGGATTTGTTATATTCAAGACTCCCAGTAAGAAGTGGCTCAAAGTCTTTCATAATGAAACTTCTCCTTGTCTAATCCCAGAAGCATTTGTCACTTCTGTCTTCTTACTCTTGGCACTTTACTGAATGTCTTGATGTTCCCGCAACATTCTGGGCTATTTTCACTTCTCGAGTGAAAAATTTCATTTTCTCTTCCTAAAATACCTTTTGCATCTTTTTAACTCTGTAGTAACTACTCATCTGTAGCTCACACCTCTCTGAGGAAACTTTTCATGATTCTTCAGGTGTTTTCTGTGTGCCCAAGTCTTTTGAAACTCTAATCAAACTGTATTAAAATTGCCTGTTTCTTTCATCTCCTCACCTGGCCCTGTCAAATGCAAAGATACTAATGCAAGGCACATATACAATTTAAAATTATCCAATAGCCACATGAAAACAAAAATATGGAATTAATTTTGGTCACATATCTTATGTAACCAACATTATCATTGTGACATATAATCAACATAATATTATTAATGAGATATTTTATATTCTATTTTCTTTTTTTGTAGTACATGTCTTTGAAATCTAGTGTGCATTTTATACTTACTGCATGTCTCACTCTGCGTTAGCAACATTTCAGTTGCTCAATATGCTACCATATTATGAACAGCACAGTTGTAGAATCTAAAGTCCTTGAGGATAAGGATTCTGGGTTTTTTTTTAAAGTAGTATCACCTCAAGACCTATCACAATTTATGATAGGATGGCTGCAATAGAAGGAGGCTTTGGTTAACGTGGTGGTTAAGAGTTCTGGATCCAGACAGATCAGAAAAAGCGTCTTGGTCACTTAACATCTTTCTAACCTTAGCCAACTTCCTTAATCTCTCCAAACATTCTAAATTTAACCATTGTCACGTTGCTTTATCAGAAGAACCCCCTTCTATAGCATAGATCCCATTGTGGTGATGAAAGACAAGATGTCCATAAGCTATCAGGGAGGGACCCACGTGGCATGCTAAGACTATTGACTGCTCAATTAATATTAGTCAATTGAATACCTAGAAATATTGTATCATTTTCTCCAATTTTTACTTGAGCATTTGAAAATTAAATTAATTATAAAATCAATTAATAAGTCAAGGAATTATATGAGTTTGTAGGAATTGAGAGCGAGAACCACATGTCAGGCAGTGCATCAGGAGAACAGGTCCAGATAAATGCTCACCAAATTTGGGCCATCCTTTTGGTTTCATATGTACAGCTTATAGGACAGCTGTAAGATACACCCAAAGTTCACTTTTGGTTCCTTAAAAACAAGGCGTCCCTATACAAGGTGCTCCCTGTGGAAGGATGTATGAAGAACTCCTCCAAAATGGTACTCATATTCCGCAAGTGAAACAGTTACAGTGATGGAGTGTGTTCATGAGAATTGGGTCAAATATGTTATGCCTATGATGCATTTATGGACAGAGGAAAACAACAGTCATTTCCAATGAGAGCTGCATAAGAGAAGTTACAAAGTCCAGTGTTCTGAATTATGACACACGTTGGTGTGCAATTCAATCCTTCTTGCTAGGGCAACTCTGCAGGGCTGCTCCAGGGTCAGTAGGAACCAGGTTTATTTCCTTTATAATTGTTAGTCTTTTGAATCAGTGAATAAACACACATGCGCACACACACACACACAAGCACACTACAGTTAGTTGTTAAGCGTTTACTATATGACAGACATTGTATCAGGTGCTTAATATCTTATCTTCTATTCTCACCAGCCTTGCAAGGAGAGTATGCTTGTATTTATTTTACAGAAAAGAAACTGAAACCAGAGAGAAAGTAATTGTTCCAGTTTACACTGATAGGCTGATAAGCAGCAGAACTGAAACGTGAATCCAGCTTCTCTGACTGAAGCCTCTGTCTGCTCTGCAGCTGGTGACTCCTTCATTCTAAAGTGCAATAATTCTGACAGCACTGTGGCATCCTGTTTTGAAGGATGAGAGTAAGGCTAGCGTTTCACCTGCCTGGCCAAAAATGGGATACGTTAAGTATCTGTCTCCTCCTTCTCCCCTTGCATTTGGAAGGTGAGATCACAAGCCACAGAGGAGCCCCAGGAACTTAACTGGCCTGGAGTTCCACAGCTATCCGTGGGCCATGACCTCTGACCCTGTCCGTCACCACACCAAGTATGGAGGAACAGACGCTCCCAAGATGCCAGCAGAATTTTGAAGGTGGGCAGGCAGACAGATGGACCTGAGCAATGTAGGGCTCCACACACTCTCCAGGGAGGGAGCTCAAGCAGAGGACAGCAGATGCAGGCAGGAGGGCCCAAGGCCAGAATCATTTTTTAAAAAGTCCCCGTGGAATTGCACCACCTAATAACTGCCATCTATAGCATGATTGCAGTGCATGTAGGATTTGTGCTTGAAAAATATCAAAGTCTAAAAAGAAATAGATTTTAAGAGGCTCATCATGTTGAAGAGGGATTAAACTTATATTGTATGGAACATAAATGGAAAACAAAACAAAATCAGAACAGTGGAAAGAGAGAGGTTTTAAGGAAAGTAATTGAAATGCAGTATAAAAACCTGTATAACCGTTTAGTTATATAATGTCCCTCTAGAGGGTTTTTGGCCTCTCACTTTTCTTTAGGAAACAGTCCCCCACCCCCACCCCCACCTCCAACCCTGCTGCTTAAACACGGTGGCCCCAGGAGCAGTCACCATTCAGTGCACAGGCTTATTGGGTACCCGATCCTCTTTGGGACAACTAGTGCCTTTAACTGATATTCTTAAAGGAGGCAGAATGTCCCAGGTGATTGAGCCTGGAAGGTGCAGAAGTTAGGAACACTGCATTTTCTAACATGTAAAGAAAGCAAATCTATAGCATAAGAAAATGCCTGAACCTATTATCAGGGGGAAAAGAAAAACACCCAGAGGTGAGAAAATGGTGATGTTGGTTGGACCTTCCCTCCAGTACTGCAGTGTGGTTGTTCTCTGAGAGTCTGCACCATTTGAATAATCCCTGTCTTTGTTCAAGCCGGATTAAGCTGAGTTTCTTCTTCCTCTTTCAACCAGAGTCCTAGTTACTATAACTGCACACTTCTATTATACAATTAAAGAAAGAAGGGAGAGGGGCTGACGAGGAGGAGGGGGAGCTACAGTTCCTATATTCAGACCTGCTATAAGCCAGGCATGGCTTGAAGGCATGCAGATATGACATACTTATTAATCTTATTGGATTTATTAGAGGTCCTGGGAAAAAAATTCTATAAAAGTATAAGCTTAGGGTCTCTGAGATGTATCTCTGAAATAGAGCAGGACCCTTTGGGGTCCTCCTGGTACAGCTCATTTCCATGCCTACCCTCTCTCCCCACGTTCTTATAAGAAATAGGCTTCATTCAGCCTCCTTGACCCTCCCTGAGTTCCAAAGGGCAGATTCAAACAGTTGCTAATTAAGGAAGGGCAGGAGTACAGAAATAAGGGAGGGACAGTCAAGAAACAATAGTGCAGCCTTGGGGCAGCATCCCAGTTCCGACCCAAGGAATATACATAACAGTATCTTTGAATTCTTCTGCAGGAACTAAGGCCCCATCCAGGATGGAGGAAGGTAACATTAGGCTGAATGTAAGATCCTGGAGCACCACCCGGTTACCTTAACACCAAGCCCATCAGAAGAAAGCCACACACCTGGCTCCCTCACCCCAAATTTTGCCTATAAAAACTTTTCCCCTCAAACCAGTGGGGAGTTCAGGTATTTTGAGCACAAACCACCTGTTCTTGCTCAGCCCTGCAATAAACCTTTCTCTGCTCCTAAACTCCTACCTGTCGGTTCGTTTGGCTGCATTGTGCGTGGGGCATGCAAACTTTTGTTTGGTAACACCTCCAACACCACGTGCACAAGCCCAAGCACACAATCATACACACAGTTGTGAATTATATATTTAATTTGACCCTTTTCAAGCACTGACTCTTGACTGAGATAAATACTACTTTCCCTGAGATGGAGTCTAACATTCTGATTTCGTGAATGGAGAGACTGAGACTGCAACCGATTAGGCATTATACTCCAAGCTACAGAATTAGTTGGTGACAGAGCAAGGGCTTGGATTTCAGTCCTTTGAGCCCTCAGCCCTATTCTCTCCTGTTCCTCTTTAAGTCAGCAGCTCCCGGATATCATTCAATTGGAAACTGAAGGTCTGCCCAGCAGGAGTTGTGGGCCAATGGGATTTCTTGATTGATGGGTTACTCCCCTTCCCAACGTATGTCTCTGGGAGACACTGCACCCTCGACTCTGTATTGACATCGACAGGGAAATTCAGTTCCCGACTGAAAACTTTGAACAGTAATTGGTATTATGGGCAGAAAGCATAACAATGAAAAGCATTTCAACCTCCTGTTGTTAAGAATCTTTAGGTCAATAGCAGCATTTTAAAATCAATTTGAGGGTCTGCTAGAAGATACAGAAGAGAAACTGCAATCAAAATAATAAGGTTAGATAACCCCAGTTATGTTAATAGCTACCTAAAGCTTGACATCAACTCCTTGCATTGATTCTCACTTACAGTTTAAAAAAAAAAAAGAAAAGAAAAAATTAGGAAGGACACATATAATGCATAATCTTGCTGAAGCATCACATTAGTATAAATAATGATGAAGAATAATTGCTTCTGTTATTGCAGAACATGCTGAAAATGAGGTTTCCAAGATATCTGCTGACAATGAGGAGAGACTTTGGTCATTTTGGAATTCAGAGAAGGGAGAGATAATTGGTCTTGCAGAGGTACACCTGTGAGAGGAAAACTTGCCTGCACAGAGCAAGACAGCGGGTCAGACTGGGCCTCCCCAGCGGGGAGCTGCTTCCTCACCAGTGCTGGGAGGACTGCACCAGGCTTGGCAGGGGAGACAAAGGAGAGGAGATTCCAAAGACGGTGATGAACACACAGAGATGACACGGTGTGATAAGAAAGAGGAAGCTGGACTTCAAGTCAAAGTCCTGTGTTTGCATTCTTCCTGCATCCGTTATAAGGTCTGAGTGTTCTGTATTTACCCCTCAAAATGTCAATTTCCTCACCTGTCCCGAGAAATGGTAACACCTTCTCCCAGAGCTGTTAGAACCAAGGAAGAAAGTCTTATGTATGATGTTCCCACCAAGTGGCACATAAAAATTAGTTTATTTGCTGAGGATAAGCGAATTGCTCAGAGTCAAATAACTAGGAAATAGGGGAGCCAGGTTTCAAACCCAGGGTACTCTGATCCTGGGGCCCAGGTCCTGAAACACCAGGCATACTTCACTAAGCTATTACATAAATGACCCAGGGGCTCCAAATACAATGTACCCCGTGGGCACTTTTGCTACCTTCTCATCCTATACAAGTGAACATGTAGACAACCTGAGTTTTTAAACTACAGATACTATGAAATAAACTGAGTGAACAGAATTTACTGAGCAGATTAAATTTTAGCCAAAAAGCAATGACTTCAATGAGTTGTCAATGAAAACATCACAGACAAATGGATGGTATTCATCTGGCTTCTGTAAACACTCCCAAATAGCTTGGACCCAGCATGAAACTATAAGCCATGTGAGGACAGGAACCATGCTTGATTTTGCTGGTCTCTGTATCCCCTCCACCGAGCACTGGTGGTCCTCAATAAACACTTGCTGAATGAATGAATACATTCAAAAGGGAAGGAACAAATATTCCTTCAAGATTTCAGCAAGACTCTCAGTTGATTAGAATGTAGCTGCTTAACTTGCTTTTTCTTAAAGATAAGAACTCCGAGGACTATGCAGGTGATTTGACTTGCTCATGGAAATGTCAGAATAGAACAGAAGCTGTGGTCCTCCGATGTGGCGGTGAGAATCTGTAAGCCCCCACACACGTGTATTGGCTTACAGAAGGGGAAGCCAGTGGGAGGGGCTGCTTCACAAGAGAAGCCATCGGAAAGGGGCAGAGGCCACCCCTGAAGATACCCGGTTAGGTTTTGGTATTTTTCCTTGTTGATTTTGATTGATGGAGATGAAAACCGTTCTGGATCTTTTTGGAGTCCTCTGTCTAAGTCTATTCTGACTGACACGCCACAGAACTGCTGTGCTTAGTATGTCAAGGCATGTTCAACAAAGGTCAGTAAGTCTAACAAGTAACTCGTGCCAACCCCCCCCCCCCCATTTCTGGTGAGGCTAAGGCTGTTGTACTAATACATAGGTTTTTGCAAATATACCAACCAACTCTCAAACTGGCTTCAGGATTTTTGGCAGCAATAGCAATTGTATGCCCATGGATTCTTCAAATGTTTGTTCATTCCCACATTTTTTCAAACAGTCATTCACTGATGTAGACATTTATCCGTTCAAGTATGAAGTCACTCTTCCATTCATTATTTTTGCAAATGTTTGTTCAGTGACTTGTAAATGTGCAGAACACTGGCCTAGCTGTTCCAGTTTGTCTACAGGGAGATACTTCAGAACATTTTCCCCAAAGCTCATTAGATATCCTGAATGTACATTAAATGCAACACATCCAAAAGAGCATCTTTCCATCCCAAACTTGCCTCTTTTCCTATGCTCCTTGCTCCAGTGATTGACACCCCTATATACCTAACCACATGTAACAACATGAAAACCTTAAGAGTTATCTGTCATTTTCTTTCCCACTCTCCATACAATTAATTTTAAAATTCTGATTCTACTGTCTGTTTTCTAAATTGATTTCAAATACTACTTCTCTCATTGCACTTTTTTACCCAAGTCATGTCTCCCACATTGACATCTTCTCAAGCAATGAATCAATGCCTTAAATCTTCTTTGTGAAGGAAAGGCCAGGAGGATGTAGTAGAGAATGAAAGACGAGGAACAATTAAAAAGGAAAGTGGAAGTCTGACGGCACTTCTCTGCTTAAATAATTCAGAGTCTTCCCAAGGTGCTTAGGATTAATTCTTTAGCATGGCTTGCAATGCACCTCAACTAATATTTCTATCTTCACCTCTACTTCTATTTTGTTCATCACTTTTCTTCTTTCGTAAATTCTCTAAACATGCCGTGCAGGTGTGTGCCTTTGTGGCTTTGTTGATGTGGTTGGTCCCTCTGTGATACCTAGTCTCCATCTTTATGTCACACTGAGTGTATATGTCAAGTTCCAATTTAAAAAGTACTAATTCTGTAGGGATTTGCCAGATTCCCTTCAAGTCCATTTAACCTCTTCCTTCTTCCCATCACTGCTCCATGATCTTGCCTCTATTGGAGAACTTAACTTATGGCAATATATTCTGACCCCTTACAAAACTCTGAACTAACAGAAGGTGAGATCACATCTTAGTCATATCACCATAAAGAAGGAGGAGGTCTAGTTCCTAGCACAGCACTTGGCAAAACAGATGCTCTGTTATGATGCTATTAGAGCAGGCAGATAGCTAAATATGGGCAGGGAAAGGGAGCATGGGCCAAATGTCAGGAAAGCATACATCTTGTGAACAATGGGGGTCCTTGGGCTGACAGAGAAAAGGAGGAACCTCTGGACTGATAAGCGATCACACACTTTTGGGTGACAAGTAGCTTGGAGGCCAACAAAGAAAGGTGGGAAAAAGGCAGGAATCTCCAGGGTCCGAATGTAACCTTTTGCTCATTATGCCCTCATTGCAATAAAATTAGCCTTGCAGATAAGAAGTACCCATCATCCACCGATGCCATGACACTTCCAACCCAGATTAAATAAGGACAAAAATTCCTCCTCCCTTCCAGAAGGTGGAGCTGGGATGGAAATCAAGGAATGTGATCCCAAATCCCTCCCTCTCCAATTAATATTCATTTTACACCCTATGTAACCAGCTTGCCAGAGAAACAAGAACCCACTCTCTGGCAACACTTTCTTGAATAAATGACTAACTTCAAGGGAACTCACATTTAGGACAAAACTAATATACATGCTAAATATTAGCTAGTTAGAATTGGGGCTTGTATGCATTTTGCAAGTTTCAACTAATTTAGCATTTACTATGCCTATGAAATACTACCATCCCTTTTTACAACAAAGGGAACTGAGGCACAGATAAATCAAACATAATGAAGCGCACTGCTTTTAAGTTGCAAAATAGGGACTGAAACCCACACCAGTTGCTCCCAGGGTACGCACTCTGAACCACTCTAAAAACCACACTGCTTTTCCACGTGTGGAACCCCCGACATGTGGGCAAAGCCAGGTTTGGCTATTCACAGCCTGTGTGACTGTGAGCTGGCTATTTTATCTTACTGAAATCTAGTTTTTGCACTGGTGATAGAAAAATAACAATATGTAATTTGCAGAGTTGCGGTAATAAATCTATAGTGGACAGGAAGCTTCCATCCTTTACCCTGGTGGATTGCATGGCATTAATAGAAAAGCTGACTTAGCGGCTAGATTTACACTTGTCTTGATAACTTATGGCCCATTAAAGTAATCCAGCATTGAGTTGATAGTGTCATAGAGTTTCTACTATCCACCCTGTTTTCCTTCAATTCAAATCAACAGAGAAGACAATGTTTTTTTATTATGAGAATTCTGCTGAAGAGTAAAATGAGTCACCATCCTCTGGCTGGACCTCAGTGTGCAAGGTCTGTGCTGCCCTCCAGGTCAATGCCTGTTCTTGTATATGAAGTGGTTCCCTGCACTGACTGCTCCTGGGAAACAAACTAGCAATGCGTTTCTGATTCCTCTGAAAGAGAAGACAATAAGCCAACATTGTCGAGATTGTGGGGCGGGGGGCATGGAAGAGTGAATGAGAGGGCAAGTATTCTATTCATTTCTTACTGAGCACTAACAGTAGTGCCTTCCATTTGTATAGCATTTCTATCTCTCAAATCATTTTATGTGAGTGCAAACTCTTCCTTCCGACTCAGGTCAGGGTCCATGTAATTATTTTTAACTTACAGATGAAAGGACCAGGGATCCAAGAAACAACATATTAGCAGAAACTAGTCAGCACAAGATCCCAACTCAACACCAAGGTCTTCGTGTGTTAGTCTTAGGGTCCCCTTTACTGCACCTGCCGTTCCAAGTTCAAGATGGTAATTTGAAATAAACATTATTCTTAGAAGAACTGGCACCAGATTTCGCCTGAGGATTGAACTATTTTGTGTAAAAATACCTTGATTAAAAAATAATAATAACTTGGAGAAAAGTCTGTGGGAAAAATGAACCCAGGTGAAATTTACAGAGAGTCAACAGGAAAGACACTTGTTTTTACTCATTCCTCTTGGTTTTTGTCATTTGCTGATTTTAGCAATTGTACACAGGGAAAGAAAAGTTTGTATTTACGGTCACAAGTAGGCTGACAGCTATAAAAATGTAAGCCTAAATATGACTGATTGCAGTGATTTTTGCAAATTTATCTTCCCTCATCAATAAAATCTACTTTTATGGTTTATTTCTTTATAGGGAAAAACAACTCAAAATACCCAGAGGTCCCCAGTAAAGCAGAATGCAGCCAGATGGCCCAGGTGACATCCAGACAAGATGGAGAGATAAGTCTGTCCAGGCTGGAATTGAATGCCTTTGAAATAGATTTGTCAATGCTTTCCTTAACTTAATTTCACTCCCTGCTGTTTATAGTAGAATGGAGTTACAGTATAAATTTTTTTTCTGTTTTCATTATAATCTTGGTCAGAAAGAGTCGCTCAGCCCAGAACTCTCAACCAGAAGGAGTGTTTTAGAAAAAACCCTGGATCTGGGGTCAAGAGTTGCGGGTTTAAATCTCACCTAGTGCGAATTTGGATGACTCCCTTTATCTTTACAAGCCTTGGTTTTTATACAATAACTTGGGGGTTTCAGCTAGAATCTGGGTGTCTGTATAAGTGAAAGACTAGAGTTTTGCGTCTCTGCCAGGAATCTGTTTCATTAGATGACGAGCAGTAAGGTGTCTTCATCTACCCCACGTCTAACTTTCTAGCATAGAAAAAGGGCAAGAGAAAGAGTTTTAAAAAGTGTGCATCCCACATCAGTGGTCCAGCTCCAGAATCCCCTGAGGGCCCGTTAGACAGGCCAGTCCTCAGGCCCCGCCCCAGGCCTCCTGGATCACGATTTCTAGGGGCGAAGACGCACCCTTGTATTGTGTCAAGCCCTCCATGTGATCCTGATACACACTGAAGCGTAAGAGCTGCGCTCTAGACGCAGGGCGAGATGCAGCAGTCAGGCCGCACTGCGCTCTGAGTTTGGTCCCCTTGCCTACTCCCTTGGCCTCGTGCCGACGGCCTAGTGTAGAGGGCTGGAGGCGGGCCCCGGAGGAGTGCTTACTTACTCCAGTGTTTCTCATCCCGTGCTCCCTCATTATGAGACTAAAGAATGCTACTCCCCACTCTGGTGTTTTATGAGTCTACCTTAAATAAAGCAAGTCAATGCAATAGTCCGTAACACCACTTTGGTTCCTGACTACATACGCTCAGCTGGAGATCCTTACATGCCCATCCTAGGGGACCTCGACTTTCTCCCCATCTCAAGTCTGAAACCTGTATGTGTATTCCACACCCACGCTAATGTGCCCGCGTATTCCTTCTCATCTCACCTTCCCTACCCCCTTTCAAGATGCTAGAACCTGCCAGCTCACTTCCATCTCAGTGGAATATCTGGACACCTGTAGCCTTTCCCATCATTTCTAGAAGCAGTGCAATGCCGGCCTGGGTGAATTTTAGGAGTGTACTCTTCACCTGCAAGGGTGGCTTGACATTACCTGTCTACTTTCTAAGGATCAGAGCAAACAGAAGCTAATAGAACTATTCCATGCCCATTTGTTCAGGTTGGCTATATAGTTAGTGAGCACAAATACTTCCAAACACACTTGGACTATTAGTTTCCTAGGCCATATATAGTAGCTCATTGGTGGCAAATATAGTCTCACTTGGCTGCATTTATTTTCAGAATGGAAGTTGCTGATAGGAGTTCCAAAACCAACTTAGAGCAAACCAAAAGTCAGGCCCACGCCTGACACTCATGCAATCTAAATAAGAAGCAACTCTTCAAACACAAAATCACATAATTATACCAATATCTACCGGTGCTAGGTTGGGCATTTCAGAAAAGGAACATGTGAAAAGAAAGAAAACCAGTGTTACGAGTGAGCAATTTTGCTGTCATACTGCAGTACTATTTCCAAGCAATACTTTACAATCAAAATGCACGTCACCAAATGGAAGCAGTTTTGCTTGGGTCATTCTCTGCGGCCAGTGGGTCGCTGAGAGGAGCGATGGCCATGCCTGGACTCATTTCCCGAGCACCCAGGTCTGTGAGGTAGGTGCTGTCAATCACCCATCCTGCTTTACATAAGAGGACATGGGACACAAAGAAAATCAACTTGCTTGACACTACAAATCACTAAGTGGAGTGCCTTAGTCGCTCAGGGCTCCTAAGAAAATGGGATTTGGAATGAGTTTTCTATCCTAGGGTCGATACAGAACTCGGGGATGAGTTTAGGGAACCCATCTTCCAAGCATCCTCCCAGTGCCTGCCTTGCTGCACACACCAGACAGAAGACTGAGCTTTTTCCTTCATCTGCTTTTGCTCTAATTCCTTTCTTTGGGATCACAGTCCTTCCATTACATTTAACCAACTTCCCTGGAATTTACAGTCTCCAGTCCTCAATTATAAACTGGCAGTTGAAGACCAGACGCTGCTACTTAAAGCAATGCTATTAAAAAAAGAAAAAGGCCTACACCTCGGTTCAGACCCCCACGGATGTCAAAGCTTGTCCCAACCAAACACAAGTTGTCAAATCCCTCTGGATGCCGACTGGTGTCCTTTAACCTGTGCCCATCAAGTAAAGCATGGACCCTTTCCCCATGACTGAGCACGTCACAGGCTTCTCTCTGAAGCCTGGCCAACATTCAGCTCAAATAGCATAATTTTCACTGACCAGGGCTGTTTTCCAAAGAAAGAGATTTCATTTTCTTCTCTTGACGTTTTCCCTTTTAAAATACAGCAACACAAAACAATCGGCAAGTTTTTCAGGGCTTTGTGGAAAGCCAATTATACTATGTCCTAACAACGCATATAGAGAGAAATTAAAATAAAAAATTCAGATCCAAAGATTCCGATCCCAAACAACTGTCACTTGCAATATTGCCCTTACCTTTTAATGAAAGCAGAGACCGAGTGTTCCAACTCCTCCAGCAAACAGCTTCTGCCAAGAGATGATGAATGGCTGTTACTTATTTGTCTCTGGTGACTGAATTTCAGGACAATTAGAAGCATTTTTAATCATTGGCTTATTGCTTAGTACTACCAGTTTCAAAACCAAATCCAACTGTTTCATGAAATGCTGGGCAGAATGGTGTACATACTGTCATGGATGTTAAAAGATCCTGATCCTTGTTCCTACTGGGCTGCAAACTCAGTGTTACTTGTTTACTTTGGGAGTTAAAGCTGAACAGGCAAACAGGGATATGATAGTAAGAACTTTTTATGCCATACTATAAAGTCTCATATTTATCCTCTCTGTGGTTATCAAAGAAATTTACTGAGAAGTTTTAAACAGTAAAGCGTTGTTTAATTGAAGTATACTTGATTTACAATATTATATTAGTTTCAGGTATACATACAACATGGTGAGTCAGTATTTTTAGAGAGTGTATTCCATTTAAAGTCATTACAAAATAATGGCTATATTGCTCTTGCTGTGTAATATACCCTTATTACTTATTTATTGTATACATAGTAGTTTATATCTCTTAATCCTGTACCCCTATTTTGCCCTTCTCAACTTCCCTCTCCCCACTGGTAACCATTAGTTTGTTCTCTATATCTGTGATTCTGTTTCTGTTTTGTTAGCCATTGTGTAAAACAGTATGGAGGTTCCTCAAAAAACTAAAACTAGAACTATCACATAATCCAGCAATTCCTCTCCTGGGTATATATCTGAAGGAAACAAAAACCCTAATTTGAAAAGATACATGCACCCCAATGTTCATAGCATCATTATTTATACTAGCCACAGTATGGAAGCAACCTAAGTGTTCACCAACAGATGAACAGATCATGAAGCTGTGGTATATCTATACAATGGAATATTACTCAGTCATAAAAATGAAATTCTGCCATTTGCAACAATGTGGATGGACCTAGAGAGTTTTGTGCTTGAAATAAGTCAAAGAAAGACAAATACTCTGTACTATCACTTATAAGCAGCGAAGCATTTTTGAAGAAATACACTGTGAACTGTGTGGGATGGGACTACAGGGACCAAAAATGGAGGCTGGTAGACCAGTTAGAAAGCTGGCAAATATCCCAGGCTCAAGATGATGAAGTTTAAACTACAGTGATGGTTTTAGGGGTGGCACTGAGCAACGTATCACAATGAGTGCTCAGCAAATACTTGTGTTAAGAAAGGAAGGAGAGAGAGAGGAAGGGGGAGTGAAGGAGGGAGGTGTGGAGGGAGGGAGGGAAGGAAGGAAAGAAGGAAGGAATAGGGATCTGAACTAGCTGAAATCCCCTGAAATTCTCCCAGGTAGTGCATAATCTTTATAACTACATATACTACTTAAAAATCACACTCTGTAACAGCAGTTCTCAACCAAGTGGCACATTAGAATCATTTGAGTGACCTAAAAAATCTTGATGCTGTAACTATATTCCAAACCAATTAAATCAGCACCTCTAGGGGTAGACCCTAGGCCTCAATATTTTTTAAATGCTCCCCAATGATTCTAATGTGCAGCCAGGGCTGAAAATCAGTGCTCTGCAGACTGTCTGCCTCTGGAATCAGTCTCTGCCTAATAATCGGTTGCCATGGAAATTTATCTACCAGCTGGGCAAGGGTTGTCCAACCTCCAGGTTACTTTCAATCTAAAAATAACGGATACTTTTCAATCATTGGGATGATAAAGCCCTGTTATGATCAACAGTCAAATTAAATGTATTGCAGTAGAACCCACTTTTCCTCTCTATGTACCCATTCAGGTCTACTCAGGCGACTCTTAAGTCGGGTTCTGGTTATACACTAAACACTAAACTGCACCAGAAAAGCCACTGGACATTTGCTTCTCGTTTGTTGGACAGAACCACCTTAAGGATAATCCCTCTTTTATGTGGGGGAGATGTGGACAACAGGCTTATAAAGCTTCCGTTTGTGTATCGTCTCTGCCATTTTATTAGCTGTAATGACACTGAACAAATCACTTAAACTGCTGGCGATTCAGTTTCCTTATCTATAGAATAGGGATATTCATACCTCAATGAAAATGTGTTTTTGAAGACAGAATGAGACAAGACATATTATTTTGTAAATTCCAACTATTGTGTAATGTAGTACCTAAACTAATATCAACAATAAAAGATACTTTTTTCTGTTGATATCAATAAGATGACATAGAATTTTAAGACTAAAGGTAACTTATGCAATATCTTTCCTTCATTCTATAAGGTTTCCAAACATCAACATTCAATGTGCACTCCCTTGACTCTCAAATCGCAGTGTTTAACAAAAATCGGGGTTGCTGAAATCCATGACATGTTACATGCTTCTAGAGACTGAAGGCGATTTTCAACCTGAGTCTTGCTAGGGAGTAAATACCCTGATAATAAGGTCAAGCCAAACAAAGATTCTCCTCATTAACAAGTGTACAGCCTATCCACTGGCTTTTGGTGACTGAAATGGCAGGCATCCTCATGTTCTTGCAGGGAGCATAACCATATCGTGAAATCACTGTCATTCACTAAACACCTCCTGCACATACGTGATCCCTGCAGTTGACAAGCGCACCTCAGTGTTGTTACAGACGCTCTATTACCTAAAAGGCGAACTTGAAGAGAGAAAAAAAGAGCAAAACAATTCATTTTCAATCTAATTAAAGTCATTATAAACAGCCTCCCGGTGCTTAAACTTTTTTCCTCCAAAAATCCCAGTCTTTGAGCTGAATGCTCAGATCTTGAGCTTCATTGAGGTTTTCCTTAATTGCCTTTCCATCACTAATGGGATTCACTTCATTATTACCTCTGCCAAAAGCTGCCTCCAACTTTCAGCCCCCATGCTGAGCCATTTACATGCCTATTTATAATGCACATTTTCACTAAATGCTGAAGTCACACCACCTTAAAGTTTAGGTAGCTGAATTGGACTGTAGCCACACTAATTGGGAAGTACCAACTTAAAGCATGTATTTCCTTGCATATCTAAAAACTCTGTCCAAACTCTTCTCTGTCTGCACATTCATTCCCTTCATTCTCTGCTTTCCTTTTCCTCCCTCCATCCCTCCCTGTCTCCTTCCTTCCTTCCTGCTGTTCCTTGATTCTTTCTTCCTCTTCATCCCCTTTCCTTACCCTTTCGTTTCTCATGTCCATCCTTACAATATCCTCCCAGAGCCATCTTACTATTTCAACCACATCATGACCACATCATCACTAACTTATTTAGAACAGCTACTTGCCCATCTGCTTCTAGTTTACCTCAACAAAAGTCTGTGAACTCAGTTTCATGATCCCAGTTTAAAGGTGAGCCAACTGAAGGTCAAGAGAGAAAATATGATGATGGAGAAGACCCAGTTTACATATGAGCAAGGTGGAAGTTGAAACCAGTCCTTAAATTCTGGGAAGAACTGAAGGAGACCACAGAAATCATAAGCCATATCACAGAAGGGAAGCAACCCAGAGAGGGGCAGTGTGTGTCCAGGGTCTTTCACTGAGTCAGTGGAGGAGAAGCAGAAAGAAGTCAGACCTACCAACTCTCACTGCTTTGTTCGTTCCATGCCTCTTCACATAATCTCCTGGAGCAAAACATTAAGTGAGAATTCTTGTGGTCTAGTCAAAGAGAATGAGTTAGGAGGGGTAGAAGTAGGTCAAGGGTGGGGACAGATTCTTACCCAGTGCCAGGAAGAGGACAATCAGGGCCAGGTGGGACTGTAGTAATTTTTGTTGCTTTGTTGGTATGAAGCTTTGGGACTGTGAATGAAAAATATTGCCTGCCATATCAGTAAACAAAGAATGTTGCAGCCATCAAGCTATCAAACTGCAGTCACACCCAGCAGTGTCTCCTGAGGGAACTCAGGATGGGAAAGAACAGGAGACTGGCCCTAGATGGCTAAGGTACATATCCAAGAAATGATTTCAATGAGCCCAGAATTTTGCATCTTCCCATACATAATAAAGTGCTAAATTCCTTAACTTGAGATACCTGGTTTTCTTTAATTAACAGTAATCTTTTGATGCTCTGACTACCTGGTCTTTGTTGCAAAAACTCCTATGTATCCTGGCTCCTCCCCTATCTCTTCAGAGAAATCTCTTAGAGCTATCTGAGAGGCTGCCTCTTGGGCCTGAAGTCCTCAGAATGTCCACCAAATAAAACACCCCTCAACTTTGAGGCTGTGTATTTTTTCAGTCCACAGGACTGTTGGTCTAATGAATTCTATTTTTTTTTCCTGCACATGTGAACACAGAGGTGTGGGGTAGGAGATTTCAGGAGAACATGGAGACATTTTGGGAAACTGGAGACATCTGACCACTTAAGGTGGTTTCTGATCCCATGTCTACCAAAACTTGACTGGTCACATGCATATATGTGTGTGTGTGTGTGTGTGTGTGTGTGTGTGTGCTTATACACTAGAAGTAGCGACATCCAGAGAGAAGTGTATTGACATAGTTCCTGCCTTTCAACAGTTTACAACTCAACTAGAGAAATCTTGCTAACACTGAGATAGTGAACAAGGTACAGTTTAAATATTTAAAAGTTCAATAGAAGTAGAAAGACTAAGTCAGTTATGGCCCAGCTCCTAGAATAAATATTATAAAGACTTTAGAAATGGCATGCAGTTATTTTATGTTCTACGAAGAAAGAAAAAATGTCCTAGCTCAGTAGTCCAGTAGAAGACCCCCACAGGAATCTGGGATGCCAGAGGGCTATGCCTTCATGGTAGGTGAAACAATGAGACATCCAGGAAGTGTGCATGTCTCAGCTTTGGCAGTGGAGGGGGAATTGCTCTTAAGAACTTAAACCACAAGTGGTCAGGTCTTCTCGCCTTCTGGATTTACACTGTCGGTATAACCCCCAACACAGATTTAAAAAACCGAAAGCAAGAAACTCGCAAACAGAAAATTTTAAGAGGGCTTGGGTTGATAGTGCCCTCCCATGTGACTAGTGGAAGCAAACTTCTCTGGAAGAAGAACTTTAATAGCAGCCTACAGAAGTTTTAAGAAATTTTAAGATCTGTTCCAAATTCAAAGATGTTAAAGTATGCATCTTAGAATTGATGAAATATGGTAAATACAGTAGTGCCTCTCTCGTATGATTACTGTCAGGAATAATGATTGCATATACATGCATGCATTCTCACACACACACACACACACACACACACACACACACATACACACACACCTGCATGTGTGCCTGTGTATATGTACCTTCTTAATTGTGTGGCTTTGGGTGAGTCTCTCAAGAGGATGACATCTGTGGCTCCAAAGATCCCTTTTACTTTCACTTTAATGACTCATCTTTGGATAATTCATATGTCTTTATTTATTCACAATGATTCACCTGTCAGGTTTCAGGCTCAAGTGAAGGCATCCTTGGTTGTACTTGCAATATCCCACAACAGTTTAACAGCTCATTTTTCTGAAGAGTTAGGAGAGGTCAAAGTTTCTACTAAATTCCTCTTTGTCACCTGCAGTTTCTGTTCTAATCACCTGATGTTGTTCATTATTTCCTTTAGCACTGAAATATATTACCATGCCAACAGTCTCCTGCTCTGAAATTTAGCCCTGGACAAAGAAGGCAAAGTAATCCCAGAAGAAGCCATTTTTCCATTCCTGGATTCTAACAATGAAGACGGTAATCAACTTGCAACCTTTTGTTTTTATGCCACAGCAGGAAATTTCCTCAGGGATTAATTTATTAAAGACCACAAAAGGGGCATATTTACTTTTCTTATCCATAATTAATTAGGGAGGGACAAAAGGGCTTTTGGTGGGGAGAGAAGCATATTGAGGAAGACTGAGCAATCAGCAAGTCTGCAGAGGAACGGGGTGCCCAACCTTTCAACACACCAGTGCTTCCTTATGACACTATTCACCTTCCAATCCCATTGCCCAGGTGGGTTGGCTGGACTAAGCAGCATGTGAAAAAGATGAAAGTTTTAGAAGGAAGTCACATTCAGAAGGGTTAATCTCAACATCTTTCAACCAATCACATGTGACAAAATATAGAAGAGAGAGACATGGGCAGGAGGGACACTAAAGAGGAAGTTTAATGGTATAGAAATATGTGTTTATCCTTTATTTATTTATCCAGCAACAATTTATTAATATAATGTATTCCAAGTGCTGCACATTCTGCTAGGCTCAGAGAATAGGGATAAAGTTCCCTGCCTCTTGTGAGGCATCCCTTCTGTCAGGGTACTGCAACAACACACATTAGAAAAGGAAGGAAGACCTTTCTTCTCCAAATGAATGAGTATATTCTTCCTTTCTACCTTCCTTCCTTCATTTGTCAGTTCAATAAACATTTGAATGCATTCTGTGTGCAAGGCGTGGTGGGAAGCCTATTGCCGAGGAAATCTACAACCTAGTAGACCTGTACCTTTTTGTATTCAGGATGTTCTCCAAGGTCTCAACAAATCTCTGTCACTAATGCTAGTGGCATTAGTGGATGATGATTTTTTTTTCAATATATCGCACATTAAAAAAACTATTTGATGTGAATCCAAATTAGCTATTAATTATCTATTTTAATATAATGACATTCATTTCAGCAAATTAATCTAAAAAATATCAGCTGATTCATTAGTACATAATTGTTTTCTCATAAATAAGTTGAATACTAATTCTTTTTCAAGAAAAAGGAAAAGAAAAAGCCGAGTGCTCTGAATAAGTCCTGATAAAGATTGGCAAGGAAATTAAATATTAATTTAGATACTGCTTAATAAAAATACAATTACACAAAGTACAACTTCACTTCATATTTCATCAGAAAGCTCCTTCATAAAGGATCGGGGAGACTGAGTTTATGGAAGAAACACAAAAGTTAACACTTGAAAGCGTTAGGTTTGAGATTGTGAGCTCAGCTGTTATTTTTGCATCAAACACTCTGGCCACTTCTTCATTCAGACACAGGATTTAAGTCCCTGCCTGGCCCACTGCTCAGGGTTGTTGGAAGAACCAAGAGAAGACAATATGCACGAAATGCATTGAGGCAGCTGCTAGGATTAGGTTCTTTATTATTGAGCTTCTATGATGCTACAAAGTAGAAAAGGAAGAAGAGAGAAAGACTTTTGCTCTGTCTCACATTCCCTGCTCTGATTTAGGACCACACTGAAAATAATCCACACCTATATAAGAGGCCACTGTCTGGAATTCCTCTGTGGTAGATCTTGAAGGTGGTTCTATCTTTGAGATTCCCTCTATTCAATTTTAAATACTCTTGGTTGGTCACACTATGTGATGAAGAGAAGGGACTTGATCCACCTGCCAGTGAGCCAGAACTCTTATCAGCTGTGGGGTCATGGGAGGACTGGCTGCTTGGCTTTTCTGAGCACAGAATCTTCGGCGGGAAAACAACTACCTGGAATGGTGCCTGGAACAGAAGAGGTGCAGACACAAATTACGTTTCCAAATCCTCCAGGATTTTGAGGTGAGAAAAATGTAAGATACTTCTCTCTTGCAACTTCTTCAGGAAGGAAGAGGCTTGTTAGGGGCAATAACCCTTAAGAAGGATGTAACAGAGTGGAGAGATGTAGACAGAGTTAGGCTGTGACTGTGTCACTTGGGGTTAGCATCCTCAGCTCTCTGAAACAGGTAAACATGGACAATTAAAACCCCTGCATGCTCACCGAATTTGGGGCATGCTGCTATAGACATTTCTGGGAGCTTCCTCAATATCCACGTTTGTCTTCTTATTTGCGAACTAACCCTAAATAAGTTTAGGGGGGCAATACGTCTAGCTTAAAGCACCGAATTCTCCAGCGTCCTTTATAAGTTTGTGACACAATTCTTAATGATGAGATATAAATGAAAGTCACTCCTTGGAGCTTTGCAGAAAACTTTTCAAATGCAGACAGACTCAGCAGGCATTCACCCTTTGCTCTTGATCTTGTCTTTCTTCTGGTCTGAAACATGGAGACAGTGGCGGAGACTGGGCAGTCACAACTCCAATGAAGCATGGAGCCAACACATCGGCCTGGAATGCATCTTGTTGCAGGAGACAATTAAAATTGCTGCTTGACTAAATCACTGTAGTTGGACTTCCGTTGCAAAATACTAAATGCATATTGTGAGTGATAGAAGGACTTTATGAAATAATAATGCTCTGCAGCATCTGATATATATGTATATATACATGCAGTATCATACCCTTACTAAATGTTATTATCTCCTTCCTTTATCTTGAAAAGATAGAAAACATACACAAAGATTCAGGATAGAAGACCTGTTCAGGAGTAAAAAGTAATCTGCACCAATCTTGGTTATAAATAGAGTAGTAACCAATTAGGGTGCAAAGCCATGAGATGAAGAGCAGAGTCCTCAACATCAGGGGGGAGGCAGGGGTACATACTGTGCCCCCAATTTTAAAAATGAGAAAGCTGAGACTTGTTAAGGCTAGTAACATCCTTAGGTTAAGAAGGCCTGAAAAGAGTCGTCGCTGAAGATCTAAATCTAGGGCTGTCTATGCTGATGCCTGTGTTACTTTTACACTGTGTCCTTCAGCAGGGGTATAGGTGATGTCCCAGAAGAGAGATATTTTATAATTTGACTCTCATTGCATATTTTAGGTTTCTTTAAAACTTTCATTTTCCCAAGAAATATAGGGAACAAAAAGATAGAAAGCCTTTATATTCTTCACATGATATCTCTTCTGAGAATTTCCAGGCACATAGGGAAAAATGCTCACATCATCCAAAGGCTGAAGGGTTAGAGGCAATGTCTTCTAGGCCATGAGTTCTCATGGTTGTGCAGGAGGCCAAGGGCCTGAAGATGATGATACTAAAATGATTACCTAGGAAACTGCTAGTTTGGCCTCTAGAGATGGACCACTGAGACCCCTGGGCTCAAAAACAGAGCTATCTCCTTTCACCAGCTGTTTCATTAACCTTGAGGAAGTAATTTCACCTCTCTGTGCCTCATTTTGCTCAAGTGTAAAATGGATATAAAGTTCATGTAAAGAGTAAACAAATTAATCTCATTAAAATGCACAGTCTAGTGCCTAGCACATAGTAGGTACTCAATAAATCTTAGCATTTATCAGCATTATTTTTAGCTTTTACTTTTTGGTCTACCAGAAGAAGGAGAAACAGGTTTACTATCAGGAAAACAGAACTATGTTATAAATATGCAGGAGAAAATCAAAACTACGTGTCCACATATTTGTGGAGAAAGAAAGCTGTTGAAAACTAAGCATCTCAGCTGTTTCTGAATTTTCTCATCAACATTTGTTTGCTCTTTTTGATTCCTTTTGTTTTCTGCTCACAGACAAGTAGTAGCAGGTGCCAAAGTTTAAGGGAAAATATGGGAGAAAAATTTAAATGGGATTATAAATATCTATTCATTAACTCTTTTTTTTCCCCTTGCAAATTATGTGGGGCTGTAAGTAAGAAGAATGCAACTCAGGGGACCAAACACCTAATGCAGATGAGTTCTACAGTGGGCTTCCAGAAGCCTGGGCTGAGGCTGCCCAGCAGAGGCAGGGGAAGAGTCTCCCACTGGGCCCTGAAACATCAGATTACGGGTTTCAGCAAACTAGCCTGGGCATAGGGTGATCGCTTGTCCCAATTAGCCAGGGACTTTTCTGTTTTTAGCACTGAAAGTGTCACATCTCTGGAAACCTTTCTGATGGAAAAACCAGGATGTGTGGTCATTCTAGTGAGAACTAGTTTCTGCAGCAGGTAAAATACCCAACCTAACTGACCATGCACATCTGCAGCACACATCCGACCGTCATCCCCACCCTTCACCTCATGACTCTGCTCACTTCTAAAGGAATTAGCCACAATCACTCAGCCGCCAAACCTACCTGGTCAGACAGAGAAAAATGACAAAACTGTTAGGTGGTTAGATAAGTGGGGGCACGGGGCAGATAGGTGGAGGGGAGGGAGGATGGGCCGGAAGACGGCGCTAAGCCTGTCTTAAAGGGACCACATAAAGGGACTTCTGAACAAGTGCCAGCAAGAAACCAGTTAGAACCTGACAGCCACGACTGCCTGGTAGTAGAAAAGACTTAACCGGACACCAATCAATGTCCATTGTATTAAATGAACATTTCAGTTTAGGCCCTCCCACCCTCAATGGGTTTTCCTGTATACATCATGGGTAAGGACATGCTCAGTAGGGGCCAAACATGACTAAGCATTCCAGGGACAAGAGCCATCGATCAATCAAGAGACCACCTGTAAGGGTGTAAGCGGGGGAGGGGGGAGAAAGACACTTTTCCTCCCCTGGTTCAGCCCGCCCCCGTTCTTGGAGGTATACTTTTCCTTTTCTAAATAAACCTTTAAAATCTTTCACTACGCAATGCACAGTCTCCCGACTGTAAACTTATCTTTCAGATATAACAAAAACTGGGGTCTTTATCTTTTGGGGTAACAAAAAGATGGTGGCTGTTTCTCTTCTGTGGACCCTGACTTCCTCTTCATTGTCTGTTTGTTTGTTTGCGTGCTCATATGCAGAATGTATCTGCAGGGCTGTTTTCCCTTTGCAAGCAGATCAGCTGAGCTGTACCAGTGGCAATGGTGACAACAGAACAGAGCATCCCCGGAACAATGACTAAATGGGTGCGGTTACCCAGGGTGTCAGGCACAAAGTAGGGATAGTGCATTCAAATCAGCTGTCTCCACGGACCCAGTAAATGAGATAACATAAAAATCTCATTCATTCTAGAAAATGTAAGCCTCCAATATACCAGATTGCATTTTTGGAGTACTTTTTCGAGCACTTAGAATGGGCCATGCATTTAGGTGTGTTCTCATTTAATCTTTTAATAACTTTGTGAGGTAGTATAGTCATGAAAGACTGAGGCTAGCGACAAGTTTGTGAATGGAGAATGTGGTTTTCAATTTGGTCTGTGCTAAACACTAGGCACACTGCCTTGGATGTGTTTTTTTGCCACAGCAAAAATATACCTCTTTATATTTATCTGTCAAATAGACCCTCCTGATTTCCCAGGATAAGTTTCAAGATTAGATAAGGGAAAAAACATGAAATTACTTTGTAAAATGCTATTTAGGTATAATCATACACCCCCCCCCCCGTACCCACACATATGCAAACACACACAGACACAGAGACACACTAACACACCTAGTAACTCTGAAAAATGTATTTAATATTTCTGACAACAGCTAACCAAGACATGATTCGGGAGTGGGGACTATGGCGTTAGCCTTTGTCAGAGTCCTGCCACTCCTTCTTCAAACCACACCAAAGAAATATAATGTTCATATAAAGCGCTATGCCTCCCAGATGCCGCTTCCCCTGTGTCCATCCTCCGTCCCAGCTCTAAGCTGTGGCTTCACATCTATACATCTCAATTGTTCACTGTTTGCCTATCTATTGGAAATACAGACACAACTGAAATGCTCATGCTTAGAATACAGATTACATTCCAAGTATTTGTGAATGTTAAGTAGGATGTGTTATCTAACAAAGAGGAACGGATAAAATTATAATTTGTATCTTGATATCCTGTGGGATTTGGTTCTTAATCTTTTCAATTTCACACAGCCATTTTGTAGTGATTCCCTTTTTTTACAATGAGTAAACAGCTTGTTTTATACTTGATAATGTCTCATCTTTTTCCTATATGATGAGGTTTTTGTATCTCAGAGCAAGCCAAAGGATGGCAATGTCTAGCAATTGGCATTTGAAGAAAGATTTCAATTCTCGATTTTAAAAGATTTGCATTTAAAATAAACTGAAATGCTATTTGATACAGACCCATACCAGTAAGTATTATATTCACGTCTGCTTCAAAAGAAGAAAAAATCTGCAACTTATTGACATTAAAAAACAAAAATAAATTGTTTTTTAAAATCTACTCGATTTCAAAAGGCAATCTGAAGTGCTCAGCCTCCCTTTAGAAATAAAAGTAGTGGTTGCCAATGGCAAAACAAATCCAAATAGTGAAGGTTTAGTGATGATGAGAACTAAGATCCCAGGAGGACTGAAGGACCATGAGTTAGACATATATATTCTCTTATCTTTTTTAAGGCCTGAGATACACATCCAAAAACTACAAGGCTGTCCTACTGCAGAAGCTTCCTAGTGTCTTTGGTGCAAGGATTAAATAAAATAAGAAATAAGAATGAAACCACTCTCCAGACAGTCACCGGAAGGAAGCATGGTTGTTCCTTCACAGGTGTTGACCAAATTAGGGAGGGAGGCTCAGAAAGCACAGGGACACACTATGCTTTAACCATGGTTCTCACGGTTCCCTTGGCTCTAACCCTCATGTTCTCCCAGCCCCAAGTCCCGATCATTTAGGGTCTTGTATGGAGGAATCACAGAGACTCATGGCTGAAAGGGAACTTAAAAGTCATCTAGTTCTACTTCCTTTCAGAGCTTCAATTCCTTCCCTAGATTATGGGTCACATGTTCATCTGGCTGGTAATGAAGAGCCTTCCATGATTAGGAATTTATCACCTTCAGGGTAGCCTAGTTCTTCGGGTGGTCATCGTTCAAGCATTCTCCATCATACAGAACTGCTGCCTTCTCGATTCCTCTTTTCCTCCCCTCCTTCATCCTCTCTTCTCCTTATCCCCTTACCCTTTTTGTCTCCTTCTGTCCTGCCTTCCTTCCCTCTGTTTCCTTTTCTTCCTTCCTTTATTTCTTTACAAAATTAATAACTATGCCAAGTGCTATGTGCTAAAATCTGTGAAGTCCATTCTTACGGGCAGGATTAAGGTTAAGTTTCTGCTCTCAAATAGCTTACCTTTTGTAGTGAGAACAGAAAATGTAATACTGGGGTGTGTACGTGTTGGCTCAGAGAAGAAACAAGGTACTGTAGGGATACAGAAACAGGATATTCAGTCCATTCTTCCATGAGACTATGCCTCCTGGTCTCTTAATAAATATGGGTTAATCAAACAGCGATGTGGGGAAATGCAGTGGAAATGTCTTATGGGGGAGGGGTTGCCAGGATCCATTCCTTCTTTGACAGTTCAACACGTGCCTTTAGAAAATGTCTCTACACCTTTGTGAGCAGTCTTGGTGAGACGGCAAGTCAAGATGACCAGACCCCACCAAGGCATGGCGAAGGACATGATATGAGAAAGGCCAAATGCAATCAATACTTCTGTAGGGATTTGGAATCTTAAACAGAGTAACAAAGTTATAGAGAAATCCTTTAAAGTAGATATTTTTAACTAAAAAAATTATATTGAGACATAATTGACATATAACATTATATAAGTTCAAAGTGTACGGTATGCTGATTTGATATTTATATATTGCAGAATGATTACCACCACCTAGTGTTAGCTAATACCTCTATCATATCAGCCAATAATCATTTCCTTTTTGTGGTGAGCACACTTAAGATCTAGTCCCTTAGCAGTGTTGAAGTATATAATACAGAAAAATATGGGACACTTTACAAATTTGCATATTATCTTTGCCGGGGATCATGTTAACCTCTGAACCACTCCAATTTTAGTATATGTGCTGCTGAAGTGAGCAGGTTTCCTGTGGTCCAGACTCATGGTACTGCTCTGGCTTTGTCTATGCTGTGAGCTACGCAATACCTTCTGAATAAATTTCAGTTATGTTTAATCTAGCAAAAGGTAATATCAAACGCTGTTAGTCATATAATTAACTGAAACACGAAGGTTGTGCCTCACAGAAGATAAACACATGCAAAAACGTGGAGGCATGAAAGAACCTGAAAGTGTATCTGGAGGGTGAGGTTTGAGGAAAGAAGTGAGGGTGTAAGGGTAGAATTTATTGGGAAGCTAAGATGGAGAGATCAGAAGAGAAATACTGATTGAACATCTTATGTAACCTTCTCAAGAGCTGACAAGTCAAGACATCAAAGAATTTTATTCCTGACTCTCATCCTATCTTGATTTTTGTAGAACAGGACAGGAATGCCCAAAGATCTTAAACCACTCATTCCAGTATGTGGTTACTGGTGCTGGAGATGAGCATAAATGTGAACATCAGAAGATTAAATCCACACTATGATGATAGCCCTCTTTCTCTTTTCATGGAATTTAAAAAAAAAAAGAAAAAAATTTTGTCTCTCAAAATAGAAATTTCAAAAATGAATAAATAACATGAAGACAAAAAATATAAAAGTGACCATACACAATATTCAGTAAAAATAGCTCACTGTCAGAAAATATATTGTTATAATTCACTGCATTAAAAAATGAGCATCTCAATAGATTCAGAAAAACAATGGACAACATTCAACATTTCTATCTGATTAGATATAAAACACCTCTAGGAAAACTGAGCAGGGAGCTTCCTTTACTTTCTAACAGTTACACATGTACTAATAACAAATAGAACACATCACACTCAAATATGAAAATATAGAGCGTTTACTTTCAGGTTAGAGACAATGCATAGTCCATCTATGACTAACATGGTTCAGTGTGCAGTGAACAGTGCACAATGCATTCACAAAAGCAAAAGAAATGAGAAATTTAAAGATTGAAAAGAAAGAATTAAAAGTATAATTAGATATGGATGATAGAAACATGCATGTAGGATATCAAAAAGAATCTCCAGAACAACTATTGAAACTAATTAGAAAAATGTTAACAAAATTCCCAGCTACACATTCAATACAGGCATAACCCTGTCTTACGGCACTGTACTTCACTGTGCTATACAGATATTATGTTATCTACAAATTGAAAGTTTGTGGCCACCTTGCATAGAGTAATTCTACTGGCACCATTTTTTTCAACAGTGTTTGCTGACTTCCTGTCTCTGGGTCACATTTTGGTGATTTTCATAATACTAAAATGTTTTCATTATTATGATATTTGTCATGATGATCTGTGCCCAGTGATCTTTGATGTTACTATTGTAATTGTTTGGGGGTGCCATGAACCACACTCATGTATATAAGACAGTGAACTTAATACATAAATACCGTGGTGCTCTGACTGCTCTACCAACCAGATGTCCTCCCCTCATCTCTCTCCCTTTCCTTGGGCCTCCCTATTCCCAGAGACATAACAGTATTAAAATTAGGCCAATCAAAAACCCTACAATCGCCTCTAAATGTTCAAGTGAAAGGAAGAGTTGCAAGTCTCTCACTTTAAATCAAAAGCTAGAAATGATTACGTTTATTAATGAAGGCATGTTGAAAGCCAAGACAGGCCAAAAGCTGGACGGCTTGTACTAAAGAGTTAGCTAAGTTGGAACGCAAAAAGAAAAAAAAAAGTTCTTGAAGGAAATTAAGAGTGCTACTCTAGTGAATGCACAAATGAGAAGAAAACAAAACAGCTTATTGTTGATAGGGAACAAGTTATAGTGGTCTGGATAGAAGATCAAACCAGCTACAACATTGCCTTAAGACAAAGCCTAATCCGGAGCAAGGCCCTAACTCTCAATTCTATGAAAGCTGAGAGCAGTGAGGAAGCTGCAGAAGAAAAGTTTAAAGTTATCAGAACTTGGTTCATAAAGTTTAAGGAAAAACGCCATCCCCATAGCATAAAAATGCAAGGTGAAGTAGCAAGTGCCAATGTAGAAGCTGTAGCAAGCTGTCCAGAGGATCTAGGTAGGATGATTAATGAAGTTGGCTACACTAAACAACAGATTTTCAGTATTTGCTCCATATTGAAAAGATGACATATAGGACTTTCATAGCTATAGAGGAAAAGTCAATCCTTTGCTTCAAATTCTCAAAGGACCAGCAGACTCTCTTGTTAGTAGATAATGCAGTTGGTGACTTGAAGTTGAAGCCAATGCTCATTCACATTTTCAAAAATCCTAGGGCCCTCAAGAATTATGCTAATTCTACACTCTGCCCATGCTCTATAAGTGGAACAACAAAGCCTTGATGACAGCACATCTGTTTACAACATGATGTACTGAATATTTTAAGCCTACCCTTGAGAGAGTAGTACTGCTCAGAAAAAAAAGATTCCTTTCAAAATATGACTGCTCGTTGATAATGCACTTGGTCGTCTGAGAGCTCTGAAGGAGACGTACAAGGAGATCCATGTTGTTTTCACGTCTGCTAACACAACATCCACTCTGCAGATCTTGGATCAAGGAGTCACTTTGACTTTCAACTCTTTTATTAAAGGAATACATTTCATAAGGCTATAGCTGCCATAGATAATGATTCCTCTGATGGATCTCGACAAGTCAAAAAACCATCTGGAAATGATTCACCATTCTGGATACCATTAAAAACATTCATGATTCATGGGAAGAGGTCAAAATATCAACATTAACAGAAACTTGGAAGAAGTCGATTCTAACCCTCACAGATGACTTTGTG
This sequence comes from Camelus ferus, assembly GCF_009834535.1. Lineage (NCBI taxonomy): Eukaryota > Metazoa > Chordata > Mammalia > Artiodactyla > Camelidae > Camelus > Camelus ferus. The sequence continues at coordinate 36,740,476 of NC_045705.1, forward strand.
GGGTTCAAGACTTCCCTGGAGGAAGTAAGTACAGATGTGGTGGAAATGGCAAAAGAGAACTAGAATTACAAGTGGAGCCTGAAGATGTGACTGAATTGCCGCAGTTTCATGATAAAACTTTAAGAGATGAAGATTTGCTTAGAGATGAGCCAAGAAAGTTGTTTCTTGAGATGGAATCTACTCTTGGTGAAGATTAGTGAAAATAACAACAGAGGATTTAGAACATTACATAAACTTAGCTGATGAAGCAGCAGCAGGATTTGAAAGGAGTGACCCCAATTTTGAAAGAAGTTCTGCTGTGGGTAAAATACTATCAAACAACATTGCATGCTACAGAGAAATCTTTCATCACAGAAACAGTCAATCAATGTGGCAAATCTCATTGTTGTGCTATTTTTAGAAATTGCCACAGCCACCCCAACCATCAGCAACCATCACCCTGATCAGCTAGCAGCCATCAATACTGAGGCAGGACCCTCCACCAGCAAAAATATTATGACTCATTGAAGGCTCAGATGATGGTTAGTGTTTTTTAGCAATGAAGTATTTTTTCATTAAGGTATGCACGTTGCTTTATAGACATAATGCTATTGCATACTTAATAGACTGCAATAGAGTATAAACAAATTTATATGAGATGGGAAACTAAAAAAAGTATGTGGCTCACTTGACAGTGATATTCACTTTGTTGTGGTAGTCTGGGACAGAACCTTCGACACTGCTAAGCACGCCTGTATATGCAATCAAGAGTACTCCTCTGTACTAAGAACCAACCATAAAATGCAAAACACAATGAGACTATTTATATTAAAAGAAATACTCTAAAGTACCTACGAATTAAAGTAAAAAAATAGACAATCACTTTAAGAAGATAAAAATAGCAGAAACTAACTACTATATATACAATAGATAAACAACTTTCTACTGTATAGCAGAGGGAACCATATTTAATATCTTGTAGTAACCAGCGATGAAAAAGAATATGAAAAGGAATATATGTGTGTATACGTATGACTGAAACACTGTGCTGCACATCAGAGACTGACACAATATTGTGAACTGACTATACTTCAATATGTCACTATATTGAAGTATGTACTTCAATATCTCTATTATAAAAAAAAAGATTAAAACACGTAGTTCTAATAAAAGAGCACAAAGAAGACCTAAGTAAACACTCTTACTATACATATGGATATAACTAACTGTGGGAAGAAGTCATCTCCCCAATTTAATCTGTTAATTCAAGGCGACTTTATTCAAAATTCCAGTGGAGTTTTTGAAAGATCATAGAAAGTGTGTTTAACGTATCGAAAATACTAAGATTATATTGAAAAACAAGAACAAAATTAGGAAACGGCCACATATTATGAAGTAACACAGTACACTTCTGCTTCCCACCAAGATGGAGTAACAGGGATCGTACTTACTGTCCTGTCTGGAACAAGCGACCAAAGACAGAGAAAAATATCCTGTAAGAGTCTCCAGATCTTGGCCACCAGGCAGTGAGGACCAGGGTCTGCTGAGAAGTATCTCGAAATAATTTCCTCTCTTTAAGACGGGACTTACAGAAAGGATATTTACACTTCTGTCAGCAGCTGGCCTGTCTTGAAGTGATTCTTGGGCAGATATTGTGAGACCATAAGGAGAGTTATCCTGGTTTGACAGAGCAGAAAGTGAGAGGGTCTTTGAGGACATGGCTGAGCCTTGGAACTACCCTACATTCGGACTAATGTGATAATGAGACAAAAGTTGCTGATTAAACTACTGCAGTGCTATTGAGGGTTGTTTTTTTAAATTTATGTGGCTAAAGATATCCAAAATGCCAGCGAATTCATTTAGTTTATGTCCATTTACCAGCTGTTTAAACTGAGGTCCTTTTCTGGAAATCGCCTAAGTTTATACAGTTGGAACTAAGCCTAAAAACAAACAGGTTAGCTGGATATGGGGTAAAACTAGTAGAAATAGATCTTCCTCAGACATGACTATCAAATTCTGAGCCTAGCCCTAATATTTTCATTGCTTCCATGTTTGGTCCACCATGCTGGGTAAGTTCATTGAGATGACCCAGTACGAAGGACAGGAAAGTGGACTCAAATGATCTGGGTTTGTATCTTGAGTCTTCCACTACTGGCTGCATGATTTCAGTAAGTCCTTGAACTTTTCTGAGGTTCAGTTTACTCTTCTGTTTCATGGAGGTAAGAGGATTTCTCTCTATGCCTTTGAGTTGTTGACAGGCACAACTGCATTCCAGCTGGGATTGTTTGGGACACATGATATGCAAACTACAAAATGCTGTACATGCCATCAAGAGGCAACTTTACTGTTAAGTTTGTGTCCTTGAGAACTGCTGTAAATCATTTGAACTCCCTAAGCCCAAATGTTCTTATAATAATTGGGAAATTTAGAGCAAATTAGATACTCTCTAGGTATTTTTTGGGGGAGGGGGACTGTTGATTTTTATAGTACATGTATATTTTATTCTCTAGTTTTCTACACAGAACATGTTATTATTTTTTGCAGTCATAAAGAAACTATAAGTATTATTGGAAATAATTCGCAGAGCTTTTCCCAGCACAGTTGATTTGTGCTCCCACTTCGGTGGCCCGGTGTGTTCAGGCTTGATAAGGAAATTGTTTCTCCAAAAGGCGCTTTCATTTACATGTTGCATGGATCTACGTGAAGGCAAGAGGTTACCATTTAACACAAGTCTGTTTAGACACAGTCTGGTTTTAGCAGCCTAGCATCCCCGAGCCAGGAAGAATTGGAAAAAAAAAAAAAAAAAGGTGAGCGATTCCTATGCTAGGGTGTATTTTATAACTACTACATATGTACAACAATTTATCTGTTCGAAGCAATTTTACATGTATTAACTTCTCTTATATTTATCATTATTTTTTAATGTAGTTAGGACAGGCATTATTATGGTTGCTTTGTTCTTACTGTTGACTTTTTTTTTTTTTTTTTAGGAAATAAGGTGTCAAAAAAAGTAATTATCCAAAATCACAAAGCCGTAAAAAGGTAAAGCATGATCTTCAGCTTGAGTTTGTTTCTTCTAAATGAAGTGAAACTGTTCACTCAAATTGTTAATGAGAAAGAAAGTCAATAGTTACTGGTCCCCTGATATACTCGACATATATTACTTAACTTAAAATTGCATAATAAGACAATCAAGTAGGTACTCCTGTGCATTTGATAAAAGAAACGAAACCTGAGAAACTGAGGAGATTCCCTCAAAATCAGACAATAAATGCTGGATTTGAACACAGTTCTATCTGGCAGCAAAGCATATACTTTTATATTCTTTGTCCTTGGTACCCAGATTAAGTGGCCCTACTGCCATCTTAATGTAGAATAATCAGTTCATCCGCCTTCTCCCTCTTCACTCCAGCGTGGCTCTCTGCTTTTCTGAATCCCTTCTGCAATAACCATTCTGTTATTTTCAGTTTTGTTCCCAGACAGATATCCCTGGACTGTAGTACAATAAGACAAAGGCCATTGAACATACTGGCTTGGCCTAGGTTGAAGATCATGTTCTGTTGCTATTGTCTGTGTGCAAAAATCACTTGAGAAATCAATTAACTGCTCTAAGCCACAGCTGATTAGTATAAAATATGTGGATCAGCAAATCTTCCACTCGTACCAAGCCTCAGAGTGAAGACAAAAGTAGGCGACAGACGTTTACCTCTGTAAACTGTCATTTTTATGAAAATAGATATTTAACTCACTTGCAGTAATATGTCATTTATAACAATTTAACTTACTACAATAATAATATAAATATCCCTATTCAGGGTTCTGAGGTTGCTTGATTTACATACATGATCCTCTGTACAACAACACTGAGAAGTGAATGAAATATTCCCCACTTTGCATATGAGGAAACTGAGGCTCGAGTTGTGTAAATAATTTGTCCAAGGTCATACACTTGTCAATACCATCTTTTCCATCTCTGCTATAAGCTAATTTATATCAACCAATGGCACAGACTATCTCCACAGGGGAGAAAAAAAATATGGCAACAAATGGTATTCATTCTGAATAATTTCAGAGAAACATGTGATTTCATTATAATGCTGTGACACTATGCCAACATACTGCTGCTTTTTGATATGAGAGAGAGATACATACCAACCAGTCTCTGAAGCCATGACTGGACAACTTGACCGAGCTGAGGAATTAGTTCCTTGCTGGGGGCATCAACAAAGGATTTTCATCACTGCTGCTCAACTTTTTCTATCCAGTATTCACTCAGTATCTCAGGTGAAAGCCACGAATGTTTATGCTGTTTATTCATTAATTCATCTGCATAGGAAATCTGTCCTTTAGGAGGGTCTTTTAAAGGACAGACTATTAATTTTAATCATAGCGTTAATAGAATTTGGATTTTGTTTCTCTTCACATGTCACTCATTCATTCATTTATTGAATAAATATTTAATGAGCTTCAATTACATTTAACATACTTGATTCAAAGACTATGAATAAAGATATGGAAAAGTGGTGGTTTATGGACAAGGATTAGTGCCTCCTCTCTGCCTTTTTCCACCTCGTGTTCAGGAATTAAAAATCACCACATCTGAGACTCATGAGGAAATATACAAAGCCAATCACCCCAGCTTCTGAACACAGATTCTGAACCTTATCATTTTAGCTGTGAAATCAGTGGTTTGCAATCAGTGACTCACAACTCACTGGTCCACGAACCAGTGACAACAGAGCAGAAGCTCCTGGGCAGTGTAACACAATTACAAATTTCTCTTTCACATTTATACCCAGAGGTTCCGAATCAGTCATTCTGGAGTGGGACCCAAAGAACTTTTTCATTATAGGTGATTCTGATGCATCATTTAAGGATCCACTGACTGTATCAATACATATTACTTTCCAGGAAAATAGTAAGTTTTGGACCCTCCCCAATAATGTATATGTACTTGTGTAAAATGCAAACTTTACAGATAATTTCAGAGGGCTCACAGAGTTCCTATAGTCTATTCATGCATCCTTTGCTAGCTGTAGACAAGACTAAGAACTCTTGATCTGGAAACGTTCCCTCATCTTGCAGCCTTTGGAAGACAATCTAGGTGCAGGATGGACAAAAATAATGTCTGAGCAAGAAAGGAAAACTGAGGTCTGGAGAAGCTGAGCCTTGCCCCATGTAGCTCAGTAAACGTATGTTGAGAGTTATTCTCTTTACATTCTCTCTTTATGAGGAAAGATTCATCAGATTATCAAAAAGTACTGACTGGAAACAATCTAAATGTCCATCAAAAAATGACTGTATAAAGAAGATGTGGTGTACAAACAATGGAGTACAACTCAGACATAAAAAAGAATGGAATAATGCCATTTGCAGCAACATGGTGTGTGGACCTAGAGATTATCATATTAAGTGAAATAAGTCAGACAAAGACACATTTCACATATTATTTGTATGTGAAATCTTTAAAAAAATGATACAAATTCTATTTATAAACCAAAAATAGACTCACAGACATAGAAAACAAACCATGGTTACCAAAGGGGAAAGGGAGGGGGAGAGATAAATTAGCAGTTTGGGATTAACAGATACACATTACTATCCAAAATAGGTAAACAACAGGGACCTACTGTATAGCACAGGGAACTATGTTCAATTTCTTGTAATAACATATAATAGAAAAGAATCTGAAAAGAAAAAAATACATAATGTATGTATATGTATAACTGAATTGCTTTCCTGTATTTCTGAAACTAACATTATAAATCAACTACACTTCAAAAAAAATAAAATTTTTTTAAAAAGCACTGGCTGTATTTGGTTGAGATCATCATGTTGAAGGAAGTATTAAAAAAAGATTCAGCAGGATTTAAGGAAGGGCAGACTGAAAACCTGCTGGGTTTGGGAGAGCATGGCTTATGAACACTCCTGTCTTGCTGTCCTGAGCTGGAAGATTTGAGGGTTCAGCTAGAAGAGGGGATGCAAATCTCAGTTAAGCACTGGTGAATGTTCAAGGTTGTGGAGTGTGCTCATAGGGAGCAATGGCTGTTGAGTTTGTGTGGGTTACACTGTCTTGGTTTTAGTTTTAGGTCACAGAAATACAGAATGCAAGAAAAAGAGAACATCCCTCGCAAAAGGATTGAGACCTGAAGTATGACAATTATGAGAATGAAAGGTTTTGGCAACTGAACCAATCAGCTGTCTATGCTCTGACATCCTAAGCTTCACAAGAGTGAGTTTAAATGCACTTCCCTCCCTGTAAATACATATGCACGCACACAAACACACAGAAGTGTTATTAAAGACATGTTTCTATCATTACTAACAAATTCAGATAAAAATAAACCCTCAGAGAGAGTGAGTCTTTAAATCATCACACTAAGACAGTTAATATTATCGGTAGGTCCTTCCAAGGCATTCTAATTTAGGTTATACTTGACTTTAGTAGGTAGTTTTCAAACTCTTGCTGTGGAGACCTTAGAGCTTCAGATAAAGCATATTAGGAGCAGCAAGGGCTAAGGGCAGGGAGTGGCCAGGGACAGAGAAGGTGCCCTGCTCCCGCATAGCAGCTGTGCCTTATTTTGTTTGAAATACTGAGATTTTGCAGAGCTTTCTGTTTGAAAAGCAAAGCTCTGTTTTTTTTTTTTTTCCAAGCATGGAGGTCACTACTTGAAAGTAATATTTAATTTCCTAAAACATCCTTAATCAAGTAATGTTCAAAATGCTGTATGCAAATCTGATATAAATCTATAATTCATTCAGAACTATATGATACAAATCTTACAGTTTCTTGAGTAAACTTAATATCCCAGCTATGTCATCTGGGTGAGGTACCGTGGTAATGTAGAGTCAAAGTTCAGAGATAAACAATCTTACAGGGGTGTGCCTTCAAAACCAGCCTCCATAGAGTTGTTTCTATCATGTCATGTTCCTCAAACCCATCCTGGAGGAAAAAAAAGTCTCAGGGGACTTTCTAACTGTGAAGAAAGTGACCAACGGTTCTCAAGGTATGGCCTCTCTGTAAGGAGAACCTAGTAATGGAAGTATTCGTCTGGGATCAGTTTCCAGTCACAGCTCTACCATGAACTAGTTCTTGTGATCTTGGGCAAGGCAGTTTAAACAGTGAGCTTCATTTTTTTTCCCACCTGCATATTAAAGCTAACATCCTCATTTTGTAAGGTAACTGTGAGAATGAAATAAACTAGCACAGGTGACTGGCGCTCAATAATCATCTCGAGTCCCCTTCAGAACCTCATGGAGAAATGAAGGCGGACAAGAGATCTCTAATACGACAACTTTACTTTGAGAACCCCGTGTGGCCAGGTTGGATGGCAAGAGAAGAGACCAATACCATGGCTTTTGGAAGCTGTAGGGACGATCACGTGGTCAGATGAGTGACTTGCACATTCCTTTCTAGGTCTCAAGACCAAGTAGTCCTGGGTTTGAGGACAACATTCACCAGGCCTCTGGCTTTTGCAAACTCTGAGAAACATTTCCTCAGTAAGTAGACACTTTTCTTCCTCCCAAAAATGTATTCAAACTTGGTCCAATTAAAGGAATTAGTTTAAAAAATTCTAAAAGCACAAAAGAAAATTTTCTCCATTCTCTATACAATACTGCTTACCTAAATGACATCAGGGTTCATACCAATAAGGATTCTGAGAAGAATATGAAACAAGTTGGGACTCAAAGGAGACCCAGATACATGGTGGAAGCACCAGGGAAGCTTGAATGCAAGCTAATTACCACGATGGGGACTGCTGTAATTAGCCTGCCATTTAATTTCCTTGAACACATTTTGCAACAGTAGCAGAGTTAAAAAAAAAAAAAATCTGGTGGAGGGCTAAAATTACCAGGGTTCTCTTACTGGAATAATACTAGGGAATTGCATATGCATTTTAATAGTTTGAGAATTCCAAGGTGGCATTCTTGCAAAAAAATTGTTTTTAATTTTTCTGCTTTGCTCCATCCCCTTTTGGCAATGGTCTACCCCTGCCTTTAACTGTCTATTGTACAGTTTTCTAGCAGAGATAAATAATTTTTGTTTTGTTTTGTTTTTCATAGCAACTGATACTTTCCTATCATAAAACCGATCACAAGTGATTTCGGTGCCTTTTTATTTTCAGATTCATCCTATGTACTTTAGGCACCATAAGGGCAGGCACTGCATTTTATTATTTTACCATCATAACTAGTGCCTTGTACTAGAGTCAGCCATTTAAGTGGGTGTGCACTGGTATCTCATTGTGGGTTTTTTTTTTTTCATTTCCTTGATGAGTGATGATGTTGAGCACTGTTTTACTTGCCTACTGGCATTTGGATATCCTGTTTGGGAAGTGTCTGTTCAAGACTTTTACCTATTTTTCTATTGAGTTGTATGAATTTTTTTTATTGATTTATAGGGAGGAATTCCTAATATATTCTGGATATAAGTTCATACATACATATAAGTTCATACATATGAAACAAATATTTTTCTACTCATTTTTAAATCATTAAGTGAAAAATTACTGCATATATAATATGTTAAGGACAATGTAATTTCAAGGGACAAATAAGGTTATTTTATAAATTATATATATATATATATATATATATATATATATATATATTTATAAGAAAGGCACATTAGTGAATTTTATAATAAGAAATGGCTAACTGTGAAGAAATATGGTAGCTTCCTGCCTCTGAATACCCTATAGTCTCTCACCTAGACATTATGTGTATCAAAGTTATTTTATAGTGTGTTTTTGCAGGTGGAACATTCATCATTATAGGTATCAGGAATTTCCTTGAATGTTAAGTAGCTCTAAAACTATAAGTTGGAAACACATCTTTTAAATATGTATATGTATTTATATAAAACTAAATATGTGGGATACATCTGCTCTGAGTAGTTGATAAATAAAATTCTCTCTTAAAAAATTTATGATGTGCAAGATGATTTATTCATTAAGTAGCTTTCAATATTCAAATGGTCTCTTTAAGAAATTCCAAAGCTTTCTGCTCCCCAGATTTCATTTAGTACCACTGCAATTTTTTTAGGGTTAATTAACTTTTGACTTATCTTGTAAAGGTAGAATGGGGTTTAGTTTTTAAGTCTGATGGACTAACAATATGAAGATCATATAGGCATCACATTCATGAGGCTACATGAATGATTGTTAAGTGATGAATCAGTTTCTCTCCGGTTGAAAGAGTGGTATCTACCAGAAGTAGTGCTTGAAGTCAAAGCCTCTTCCACTGAATGAATGAATGAATAGAATAATTTATTCATTTAGTCAATCAATATGTCATTCAGTCAGTCCATCAACAGTACTTATTAGCTCAAACTTTGCACCAAGTAGGCACATACAGAGGATGAGGTCATCCTCTCCAAGTCCGTGTAGTCTAGCATTGGAGAAGAGCCATGTAAATGAAATTAACTATAGAAAAGTGTATGTCACAAGCAGTCTATAGATAAAGGGCTAGACCATTTAAAGAAGGATTCAAATTCATGGGAAGATGTTATCTTTGACTGGAGCTATGGAGGCCTGGGACACAAAGGGAGGCAGTCTGTTCCTAAATTGTTCAATACAATAGCCTTAGCCAACTGTAAATATTTACATTTACATTAATTAAAACAAGAGAAAATTAAAAATTCAGTTCTCTACCTGAACTAGCCTCATTTCTAGTGCTCAAACAGTAGCTACATTTGGCTTGTGGCTATCTTACTTAGTGGTACAGATGGAGAAGATATCCTTTATTACAAACTGTTCCATTAAACAGGACTAATTTAGGTAGAAGAGTATGGGGAAAAAAAAAAAACTCAGTATAGGAAATTGAGTAGTATATTTGTGGAATTGCATATGTCTCAGTTTGTGTAGGTAACTTGAAGGTAAATGACTAAAAGCAACCTTGGAAAAAAATTGGAATCAAACCATGGAGGCATGCAAGACTGGGTTCTATTTTGCTTATTTAAATTTTAATTATAAAGTGGTAGAAATATACATTAGCAATGTTGGTCTGATAGCAATTAAGAGTGACAAAGAGGGAAGTGGGAGTTGCATCTGAACTAGACCAATGGTTTTAGACACACAGGGAAATTAAGGGCTTATGTGCCCATCACTCATTCAGTCAACACATATTTACTGAATATATATATACTCTGGGTTAACAATTTTCCAGACAAAGTATAGAGCAATTAAAAAAAAGACTAAGTTCCTTCTTCATGCAGCTTACATTTTAATGGAATGAGGTGGCTAGACTTTAAATTCATTCACTACTTCCCTGTACACCTGGGAGATGGGTATATTAGCTCTCATTTTGTAGATGAGATTAATGACCACAGGTTCCAAATCTACATAATAGCTTTAATAATAAAGTAATAAGGTATGGTTATATCGATATCATATACAGTTCACCCTTGAACAACATGGGTTTAAACTGCATGAGTGCACTTACACGCAGATTTTGTTTTCAGTAACTCCATACAATACTACATGATCTGTGGTTGGTTGAAGCTGTGGCTGCAAAATGGCGAATACAGAGGGCTGAGTACAGGACTTGAGCATCCACAGATTCTGGTAAAGATGGGGCTCCTGGAACTGATCCCCCCCATGGATACTGAGAGACAACTGTATTTACAAATGTGATTGACACTGTTCTAAGTGTTTGACTTATCTCATTTAATATCTAATATCCACTTAATAGTCCTAACAACTGTATGAAGATAAGATTAGCATTTACATCTTCTTTTAATGTATGAAAAAAGAGAGGTTTTACATTTTTCCAGTATTTGCCTAAGGTCACACAATAACTATTCAGTACAGCAGAATTTGAACTGAGCTCATCTGAGTCCAGAGGTCACCTCTAATGCGAAATGCACTGCTCATAGATCCCTTTGATTCCAAAGCCCATGCTCATACTTAGAAAAGAGAAATTATAATACTTAGTGACTTGGCTGACTGTGGAATGTGACTGAAAGGAAAAAAAAAAAAGACTGAGGTATCAGTACCATTCATTTCGAGAGCCATCATAACTTTACCCCGACCTCACATCGTCTCCTGAATAAAACCCAAGCTCACACAATCACTGCTCTGACAATGTTAGTATACTGAAAGAAGTCTGGTGTCTTCTATGTGAATTAATCCTAAAATTAGAGGGCAGAAGAGGAGCAAAGATGGAAAACATGTGCCAAAGACAGTGTAAATGAACAGAACTGGAAGAACATGTTCATGTCACTGCACTGATGGGAAAGGGAGTTGTCACTCACACATGAAGATGATCACAGCAAGCTCAGGGCTGCTGTACCTTCCACTGGCAAGTTTGGAATTAACACTCTTCAAATTGCAAAGAAAACCCTGCCTTGAGACAGCTGATCGGTAGTTTGTCTCTTTGGTGAATGAGTGGTATTTCCAATCAAGACTGAGCAAGGGCTCAAAACTCAGAACCCTTCACTCTGACTCTCAGGCTTCACAAACGTGGGAGCTGATGATGCCCGGACTCTCGGGCATTTGCTCAGCTAAACCCCTGCCATTCGTGATCCAGCCTTCTGTTACAAGCTGATACATTTCCCAAGCCCGAAGTCTCAGAGTTCTGCTCCGTCTTCCTTTGCTTCTCTTCTAAGCCACAGTTTATCAAACCTCGTCCTCTAAACACACTAAAGAGAGTCAATCCCTTCTCACCAACCTGACTCCCTCACCCTTAGTCCATTCTTTCATCATGGTTTGCTGCAATCTCCCCGAAGGCTCCTAATCTGGTCTCAAAATTCCCCCCTTCTCCTGCTACACTGCATTCCATTCTCCATGTTGCTCCCGGTTAGTCTTCATCAAATGCAGATCTGACTGTGTAAATTCCTTGATTGAAAACCTTTACTAATCCCAAATAATCTTTGATGTTGCCCAAGTTTCTTAACATGATTCCCAAGGACTTCATGATCTGATCTTTTTTTTCCCCATCAATTGCCACTCTCCTCTGTGACTGTTCCTGTCACTCTGAGCCAGCTTTTCTTCCCTAAAACATACTATACTGTTTCATACCTCACACGTTTGAAAATGCAAAGCAAATTAAAATTTTTACTTTGTATATTTTCAGTTCTATTTTTGCATGCTAACTTGCTGTTTCAAACCCCAGGAAATAGCTAACTCAGACTCGGGAACCAAAACCAAGGCTTGAATTCCTGGAGGACACCTTCAGCCAGGCCAAGTTTCAAGCTTTCAAACACAGCTCTGAATCCAAGACTGGAGATGGGGCTTCCTGCAGTCAGGACACATTTGTTGTTTAAAAGTGTGCAGGTGCTGCTCGGGTCCTTACTCCTTGAGGCTCAATGTCCTTGATGCTAATCACCACCCTGTACTGGCAGTGACTGGCTGATGACACATTTAATAGCTAGGCTTTTCTGGCCAGGCACCCTCCCTCCTTGCTCTCCTCTGAGGAAGGCACCATGTGCTGCTGTGAAAGTGGGGCTCTTGCCAGTGATGACAGTTACCAAGCTCTTCGGGGGCCACCACTGGGTCACACAGTACTAGAAATCACAGGCAGCAGTAAGAACAGACATGGAGCCAGCTGGCTCTTCTACAGGCTCAATTTCTTCTCGTACCATCAGAGGAGAAAGATCACAAAGATCAAAGATTGCACTTAAAACCAATAGGACAAGAAAAAAAAGGGGAAACTGGCTACTCAGACTGGATTTGATGGGGACTTTAACAAAAGGGGTGAAGATGGGAGGAGAGTCCACAAGCATTTGTAAAACTGAGCCGATACAGGGGATGCAGTACACCCAGACCCATACTCTTAAGAGGAATTCGGCAGATGTCCTGAATGAGACACTTCAGGCTGTGGGTAATAAGCCCAAGACACATTTTTGCCATTTGATTTTGAAAGTCATTTCATAAGGCTCAACTGGAGAAGTAAGTGCCATTTACACAGTTAGTTTCTAGAGTCCACTGCCTCCAGACTGTGTCCCTTTGTCTAAAGAGAATGAAGGGTGGATGGTTGACCATTTTCTTCCCTGATCTCAGTATTCTCATCCTTGACATTCAGGAGATACAAACAGTACTGAATATCCTGTACTCCTTTCTTCCTCCCCAGAGGCTAACCAGAGAGCAGTCTTCTCCCCTAGAGTTGGCTAATCATTACTAAACCAAAAGAACCCGCCCAGACGTGAAAGTGTAGAGGGGAGGGCAAGGCTCTTAACCTCTTCATAGGGATTCCCCAGAGGTCACTTTAGATCATCACCCAGTGTAAGAAGTCAGTAATTTTGACTGGACAACGTTTTCCCTCTTCAGTCAAGATCCCTTTGGATCTATCTCTGGATTTGGGTCTGAGAGTAAGAACAGAGGAGAAGAGGATGGCTCTGCAGGCCGGAGGGAAGGAAGGGTGGGGCTGAGGCACAGCGAAGGAGAGGAAGAGAGGAGTCATTAGGGAAGGGAGGGAGGAAGCCAGCAAGAAGCAAGAAACTTTAGATGGAAGAGTGTGACACCTCTCCATGACTTTCCCAAACTATGGAGACTCAGTTAACCTCACAAGGTGTTTGGTGTGTGTAAATTCCTTGCAGAAATCAGTGAATGTCTTCAGCTCTGCATGGGTCGATGTGTAGCAAAATACAGACAACCAGAATGGACAAATATGTTAGCAGCAAAGAGATGCATAAAGGTGTAAGCTTGTAGGATGTACAAAAGTTGTGGGGAGAGTTTGGGCTTTCCCAGGCCTTGGGGTTAATGGTATCTGAAACAATTATACCTAGATCTGTCATACACTAATGTCCCCTAGCAGACATTTGGGGGGCATCAGATATTTCCACACCCTCAAGTTGAGCAGGGTGCAAGCTACCTCCAGAGGATAGGAAAGGATTTCAGGTGGGTGTTCTAGCCTGACCTAAGGCCAGAATGTGACGTGCAGGTGCCAGTGCTATGTGTCATGTCTTACAAAACTCTAAGAAGAGCAGCAGGGAGAAATAGCCATTGACTCTCAATCACGTATTTCTTGAAAAGTACAAGAAGTCGTGCATCTTGGTCATGCTGACTTTCCCCAGATATTTAACAGAGTAAGAAGCAGGCATGCAGGGTTGGAGGAGAGACTGCGTTTAGATCTTAAATAAAGCAATTAGGACCTGGAGTTTTCCCATATGGAAAGACAACGTGGTTTAACAGAAAGAGCCTGGGCACCAGATGATGGATCAGCCCACCCTCACTCTACACAGGCACCTGGCAATGGGGGCGGTGGCTGAAGTCCAGGGTCACACCCTCTCCCTGCTCCCTTCCCTCTCCTTCTGCCCTCCTCTCACCTACTTCATTGGCATAACTGAATATTTCAATCTGTTCACTCTTGTCACCAAAATTGCCAATCTTTGGCAATTTGTTTTGGGACTGGGTAAGTCAGTTAGCCTCTCTGGGCCTCAGAATTCTCATTTATGAAATGAGGTGTTAGAACAGATGGCTTCAAACATCCCTTTGAGCCTTCTGACACTATGAGTGCAAATTTCTGTTCCTCAAAATCCGCTCCCTTTAGAGCTTTGACTTTCTAGGATCCAGGTAGGAGAAAAAGCTTTGCTCCATATTCAGCACATCACAGGTCTGCATTGTTCAACTGTAGCTTTCAACTGTGTTCAAACGGCCAGCAGAGAAATGCTGTGGTGTATTTATAAACGAATGACTAGTGTGACATTAAACACTTAAGATGCAAACCATGCCAGACGTAATGGCTGAATATTCATTAGCACATTTTTATCCCAAAATTGAAGCAGTAAAAATGTTCCAAATGCTTTATTGTGTGGCTGATCTTAACCACAAATTGTTGTTCCAAATATGACTCAGTTTCACCTTGGTGGAATGAAGCCTAAGTTGTTTCTTTCACGTGGTTTCTTTTATTACCGCTAAACATCCATATCCACGATGAAAATGAATGGACTTTTTCTCCGTGAAGGGGAAAACATTCAAAGAAAAACTCTCCCTTTTACACAAGTTTGCTCACCAAAACTCCTCTTTTTTGATCCTGGATTATGAGATTTCTGCACCAAACTGAGTAATGTGACTTTTTTGACAGAATGAAAACTTTCTGGGATGGAAATACAAAGGGAAAGAGTGTTTATTAGTCATTCAGTATCGCCCAAGCACAGCATGGGGCTCCCAGACATTCACTGGAAGCTTATTAAAAGGATGAATGAATGAACACGCACTTGGTAAAGGCATACGCAGATCTCCCCCTTTAATGCCAACGCAGTCCACTCTGATAGACGCTGCAGTCCCCACACTACAGGAGGGAAAGATGCTAGGGTCCCCTAGCTGCTAAGTGATGAAGCAAGCATCTGATGGATACCCAGCTCATTTCTGAAGTGGAAAAATTGGAACTTAAAGGCAATTTCTTATGACATAGACATACCTATACTGCTGGATTGCTTTTCCTCTATTGGGGACATTATATGTCTAGAGATAATATAAGAGAGTATAGAGAATACAGGAATAGAGAGATGGGTTTGACTCCTACCTTTGCTACGGAGTAGCTGTGTAACTTGGGGCAAGTGCATTAACACCAAGGCTCAGTTTCCTTATCTACAAAACAAGGACCACATTACCTAGGAATGTCTTCCTCAGGATTAGATAAAATATTCACAGAGTATCCCCATAGACCCCGACGCCTTCTGGTGGTCAACAAATGGCAGCTATTATCACAACTGTAGGTGCCGATTCAATGTTTTATTATAAGTGGGAGATTTAATTACACAAACATTTAAGCAGCTCAGTACCATTTCAACTTCTAAAAAGTGAAATAATACACACAACCTTTTGAAACCTCTAGTGAGCAAATGGAAAGTGAACGTTCTGGCTCTAAAAACTCACTACTGTAAGAGAAGTCATTATTAAAGTGAGCTGCCTGGGGGATCACTGACTTGACCTCTTGTTTCGTTTGGGACGAAGGTCTTAGCAATGTGTCGTCAGTCACAAACCCTAAAAGAAAACAGATTTTGCTTGAGCTGCATTCACACATCCTCGACTTCCTGCTGAAGGGATGTCCCTTGCTAAGGCTCTCCAGAGTTCCACGCACTCTCTCTGTACCTTTCAGGTGAGGTCTGTTTTGTGTTCAACTCACACACTTTTCTTGGTTTCCAATCAGCAGCTGTTTCAGTCACACACCCCGATGGGCTGGGACTGCCTGCTTGACTGAGCGTTGCTGTTAATGGTGTTTTCTCTGCTTACCTTGCAAGAATGGGAACTTTTGGTTTTACTTTTGTTTTGCAATGTGTGGTTTATAATTTGTTTTGGTTTTATTTTGTATGCAATGTAGCTAGTTAGTGCCAGACTTTCTTTACACACATAAACATTAATATAAGACTGTGTGATGGTGGTGCCAATCCAAATGTTGTAATTTGTATGAACATGCAGACTTTGATTATACTTAAAAGTAGATTAAAAAATCAGATTTAAACTCTTTTGCCTAATGCTTGAGAGACAGAGGCTGGGGGAGGCAGGTGGAGCAGTGCAT
Organism: Camelus ferus; assembly: GCF_009834535.1. Classification (NCBI taxonomy): domain Eukaryota; kingdom Metazoa; phylum Chordata; class Mammalia; order Artiodactyla; family Camelidae; genus Camelus; species Camelus ferus. The sequence goes on from NC_045705.1 coordinate 36,756,916, forward strand.
TTACAAAGAGTATAATGTCTAAAGACATAAGTCCTGGGTTCAAATTTTAGCTAAACAAGCTGTCATCATCTTCCTCATCAAAACAACAGTTATTACAACAAGTATCACAACAAATAAAACAGCAGCTTCCCCTGTGTGTCAGACACTGTACTAGTCATTTGAAATGTCTTACATGACTTCAACTTTATAACAACATTAAGAGGAATATATTGTGTCTTTTGTTTTTTTTTTAAGGTCAAAAATTGAGTCTCAGGCAACTGTATTACGACCTCAGTCTCTCAAATAGTAAATGACAGAACCAAGATTCACACAGAGATGGTTCGACTTCAAATTCATGTTCTTTTTACTATGCCACTCTGCATCCCCACACATACCTTATATGTGTAATCCTGTTGAGGTCACATAAACTCTCTCTATCTCTTTTCCTTTATCTGTATAGTTGTTAGTATTAACTAGGTCATATTATTTGTGGATCAATTACAGTAATAGATAAAAATGTTATCTGCTATAATATGTTATGTAATTAATGATTAGACTATTTTTACTCCTTGCAAGAGATACAATAATCCAATCATTTTAACAGCAACAGTATCTGCCACCCACCCTCCCCAGGATATAAAAAATGTTTTGCCCCCCTGTTCCTTGACTTCTTCCCCTTTTTATGTAATACAGTCACCAGATTGGCGCTGCCCAAAGGCCCAAAGATGGGTACCTAAGGAGAAAACCCTCTCTCAAGACTGCCATGGAGGGTAAGTCCTGGCATTTATCCTGTAAGACCTCACATTACATTTAATTATTGTTCCTTTATTTCCTTTAGCCTGTGAACAATCTCAGGTCCTTCACTATTTTTTGTAATGTTGACACTTGTAAAGTACTAAGAAGTTATTTCATAGAATGGTCCTCAATTTAACTTTGTCTGACTATTTTAGTAATTAAAGTGAGGCTGTAAATTTTTGTCAAAATGATGTATTCTTCTCTTTGCATCATATCAAGGGGTTCATGATGTTGTTATGTCTTATTACTGGCCATGTTAACTTTGTCCACTTGGTTAAGTAAGTGTATTCTGGATTTCTCCATTGTCAAGTTACTATCTTTTTCCTTGTAGCTGGGTAAGTATCATGGGAGGGATACTTTGGGACAATGCAAATCCTGTTTCTACTCAGACTTTCATCTGTGAATTTTAGCAGCCATTGGTAGATTTTATCTGCAACGTTTTCTCATATGATATCTGCCTAATGCTGGTTTTCTATTTTCTTCTTTCTGCCTATCTCCTCGTCCTCCTCCTTCTTCTTCTTCATTAAAGCATAGTCGATTTACAATATTGTGTTAATTTCTGATGTACAGCATAGTGATTCAGTTATATATATATATATTATATATATATATTCCTTTTCATATTCTTTTTCGTTATAAGCTATTGCAAGGTATTGAATTTCATTTTCTATGCTATACAGAATTCCTTTGTGAGGAAGAGCTGGGCAGAAAAGCAATATTGTCTTATAAAGTAATACTATCATATTGAAGAATAGCATAGCAATACTGGATCAGGAGTGATCAGAAGGAGGTCTGTAACTTAGTGCCTACTATGGAGCAAAGAGAGAGAGAGCAGGGCACAAAGAAGCCTTTTGATCTGTGCGTCTGTCGTGTGGCTAGTTGAGATGAGGAGCAGTAGAAAGGGCAGGTCCTGGGAAGTATGCTCAGATCTTTAAGATCCAGCTTCAAAGTGCTACACTCTTGGTTTTCTCCATAAACTATTTCCCCAGCCCAAAAAAAGGGATTAAAATATCTGTTGCTGCTATCTCAACAAACTGAGCAAATGAAAGAGTAGATGAGGAAGTAGTCCAAAGTACCGAATCCAGATTTACACGCAAAGCGATAGCCTTCCGTCGTTTATACCCTGCAGGCCTCCCTAGCGTGCAGGATAAAATGCAGGTCCGTGCAGACAAGACCCTTCATGATCCAGCCCTCGCCCACCCTTGCGGCCTCATCTCCAATCACACTTTGCCATTTCAGATCCTGAGCTCAAGCCGTAGCAAACGACTGACAGTTCCCTGAATAAACTACGACATTTCACACCTCCTGCTTTCATCCACAAAGTTTGTTCTCTGTCTCCTCCCATCACCTCACTGACGTAACCACACTTTCTGGTTGAATCCTACACATTCTTTCAGCTCCAGTGCATGTGTCTCCTCCTCTAGAGCTCTCCTGACACCTTCAGAGCTACTATGAATAGAATTTGTGTATGCCTCTGTTATTGTGTAAAATACATTGTATTATAATTACTGGTTCATACTTCCACACAGTGTAATAACAACATTAATACCAGGGTAGGTATAATACCTATTTGTTGCTTATTACACGCTAGCACTTTACTGGCATTACTTTATTTCTGTTTCCTATGAGATGGTCTGTTACGTTTACCCAGCCTTTGGAGATAAGAGGCAATTTGCCTAAAGCTACTCAGTTGGCAAATGGTGTCCCAGGTTGCCTGGTTACCAAGGCCATGTACCAAACCACTGTACAATCTGCCCCTTCTCTAAGGGCCTTGAACTTCTGAGGTTGCAGTCTTCTTTCACTACATGAACTGGAGAAGTGACAAGTGAGGAAAGAGCCCAGTATATTTTAGTTTGGCTTGTTGGGAGCAGAGAGTGTGGAGGAGGCTCTGGCCTTGAAGAGCCCGCTTACCCCGTGGTGCCTTGTCTCTCAACCTGTGTCCCCAACAGCCTTAAAAGAGTCAGGAAGAAAAGATGCAGGGCACGTGCTTACAGCCCCTCAAAACCACTTTTCCCACACGTGGCCTTCGAGTCTACCCTGTCAGGCTTTGTTCCGTGCACACGGCTGAGCCAGCTGTGTGCGTGGAGAAGGCCCAGGACAGGAGCGAGGGCGGCGTCGAACGCTGTGGGCTTTGTGATGGCTCAGCCCTGCGGGGTCACCCCTGCTGCTTCCCGGCCTTCACCCTCCCCCACGGCGCGCACTGGCTCTCGTTGTGACCAACTTGGAAGTTCCAGGTGCATCTGCTGGGATAAAATCTGTACAGCTGTGGAAATAATAAAAATAAAAACTCACTAGGAGTGGGGGAAAACTAAAAAAAAAAAAACAAAAACAAACAAAAAAAACTTCACAAATTTCCAGTTAGCACTTAAAATAAAAATGTTGCTTTTCCTATCAGATAGCCTTGTGGCTTCCCGGGGTGATATTCTCTCTGCTCCCGGGCATGTACACAATGGGCGTGTTCATAAATACCTCTCCCCACCGTGTTGTTGGGGTTACAACGCAGAGGTGGGGCTTTGACTCCAGGCTTTCATAGGCCTAAAATTGTTGAGCTAACAGCACATCTCAAGTCATTATGAAATACAATTATTACTGGGGGACTGAAGAGGCACAAAACATCAAAAAAATTCTTCTTAGAGTGTAGGATCAGTCTAGATCCATTTCTGTTTCTCCTTGTCCCTGTCATGCCAGATCAGTGCTTTGCATCTGGTAGACTTTTTTTCTTTAAGTTTAAATGATTTACAATACTGTGTTCTTCTCAGGTGTACAGCAGTGATTCAGTAATTTTTCTTCTGATTATATTCCATTATAGGTTGTTACAGGATACTCAGTATAATTCCCTGTGCTATACAGTAAATCCTTGTTGCTCACCTATTTTATATCTAGTAGTGTGTATCTGTTAATTCCATATTCCTAATTTATCCCTCCCTCCCTCTCACCTTTTGTAACCATAAGTTTGTTTTCTAGATCTGAGTCTGTTTCTATTTTGTATATAGATTTATTTGTATTATTTTTTAGATTCTACATATAAGTGATATCATATGGTATTTGTCTTTTTCTGTCTGACTTACTTCACTAAATACAACTCTCTCTAGGTCCATCCATGTTGCTGCAAATGGCAATATTTCATTATTTTTATGGCTTAGTAATATTCCAATGTGTGTATGTCGTCACATCTTCTGAAACCAGTCATCTGTTAATGGGCACCTGGGTTACTTCCATATCTTGGCTATTTTAAATAATTCTGCTATGAAAATTGGGGTGCATGTATTTTTTCAAAGTAGAGTTCTTTTTTTCCCCAGACATATGCCCAGGAGTGGGACTGCTAGATCATATGGTAACTATTTTTTAGTTTTTTTAAGGAACTTGCATACTATTTTCCATACTGGCTGCAGCAATTTATATTCCCACCAAAATTGTAGGAGGGGTCCCTTTTCTCCACATACCCTCTCTAGCATTTATTACTTGTAGATTTTTTGATGATGGCCATTCTAACCAGTATGAGGTGATACCTCACTGCAGTTTTGATTTTTTAAGTACTGTTTGATGAGTCAATAAAGAATCCTCCAAAAAGTGAAAAAAGTGGGAAGTCAGAAAGGAAGGACAGCACAGGGAACTATGTTCAATATCTTGTAATAACCTTTAATGAAAAAGAATATGAAAACAAATATATGTATGTATATGCATGACTGGGACACTGTGCTGTACACCAGAAATTGACAAATTGTAACTGACTATACTTCAATTTAAAAATTATATAAATAAATAAATAAAAAGGAAATTTAAAAAAAGGAAGGAAGGACAGAAAAAGGGACAGGGTATGTATTTAGTCCTGATTATTTGTTGAACAATGTGCTTGAAATGTATTTACCTTAGAGCACTTCAACCTCAACAAGACCTAAAGTGACCATTTAATCCTATTTTATCAACAATGAGGATTCTGGGGCTTAAAGAAACCACCCTGCAAAGCTTCAAGAATCTTCACTCCTTGCTAAACGAAGGGCAGGAAACACTGCCCATGTCCCTGTGTGGGTGCCTCTGAGGGAGCAGCTTCAAGCTCTCACTAAGAGTTCTGGAGTTGAATTCTGATTCCACCATGTATTAGCTCTGTGGTTCTGGGTAAGTAAACTCATCTTTTTGAGCCTCAGTTTCCCCATTTGGGAAACTAAATTAAAAATAATGTCCATTTCATAGGATTCTTGTGAGGATAAAATAAAATAAAATAAAATAAAATAAAACAAAGTCCTTAGAATGAGGTCTGAACTATAACTAGTGCTTAATACAGGCATACCTCGTTTTACTGTACGTTGCTTTATCGAGCTCCACAGAAATTGCATTTTTTACAAACTGAAAGTTTGTAGCAACTTTGCATTGTCATATTATGATTAGCATTTTTAGCAATAAAGTAGTTTTTAATTAAGGTATGAATTTTTTTTTTAGACATAATGCTATTGTGCACTTAAGAGACTACAGTGTAGTGCAAACATAACTTTTATATGCACTGGGAAACCAAAAATTTATGTAAGTAGTTTTGTTGTGATATTCACTTTACTGCAGTGGTCTGGACAAAACCCACATAACCGAGGTGTGCCTGTAATAATAATACTAACAACCATGATGTGTTCATGCATGTACTGTAGTCAACGTATGCTATTTACATTATCTAAAATCCAGACAGCATCCTTGAAAAAGAAATATTATAATTTCTCTTTTGTAGATCAAAAAGAAAAATGAGGCTCAGTTACTTCAAATGGCTTGTTTAAGCTACAGAGCCAATAAAAAAGGAAGCTCAAGTTAGGATTTATCCCCATTAGTTTCTGTTTAGCATCTCACTTTACTATTAACAATTATATTAACTTTTAAAATTTATTTTTATAGTGTGTTTCCTCCACTAGACTGCAGTTGTCCCTCAGTATCCAGGCGGGATTGGTTCCAGGGTCTCCTTTAGATAGCAAAATCCATGGATGCTCAAGCATCTTATATAAATGAATAGTATTTGCATATAACCCAGGCACATCCCCCTGTATACTTTAAATCATCTCCAGATTACATATAATACCTAATACAATGTAAATGCCATGTACATAGACGTAAATACAAAACCCTTGAACAATGTGGAGGTTAGGGGAAATGACCCCAAACCCCCTCGCCCCATTCATTTGAAAATCCACTTATAACTTTAAAGTCAGCCCTCTGTTTCCATGGTTCCACATTTGCAGATTCAACCAGTCATGATTTGTGCAGTATGGCAGAACATATTTAGTGAAAAAAATCTCCATATAATACACCCACGCATTTCAAACCCACGTTGCTCGAAAATCCATTGTACTGTAGTTGTCGGCATGCAGCAAATTCAATTTTGCTTTTGGGAACTTTCAGGAATTTTTTCTAAATATTTTGATCATCTGTTGGTTGAATCTATGGATGAGCAACCCGTGGATCTGGAGTGCCAACTGGATTAGCACATGATAATTGTGACTGTATCTGATTTACTCATAACTCTTCCCCACCCCCTGCACCAACAACAGTAACGGGAATAAATTATCCTTAGTAGTGAATGAAGAAATGAATTAATGAATTAAACAGATCAAAACATACACTATGTGGGGCAGAGGATCACAGACAGGGAACCCAGAAGGCCCATGTTATCCCCAAACCCACCACTGCTCATCTGAGTGATGCTAAGGTAGTCACTCCATTCTTCTGAGATTTAGCTTTCTTGTCTCCCAATTTTAAAGGGGTTGGACTAGTTAATCTCTGAATTTGTGAGTATCAATTTCTCCATACTCAATATCCACATTACCTTGGTTTATTTGAAAAGAAGGCTATGCAGCCTTGGTATGACCATTGACAACCACAGGAAATGGTATGTGCTTTCCATCATTGCTTATCCTTTTGTTATAAATAACCTGAATCTTAGCCAAGGCCACATCCCGCCTCCTGTTTACCACCCACTGATCTCTTCTGCTCTTTATAGTACATTCATTTTCAAGGTCAGAGATTTTTTCTCTTTTACTCCTCCTCCTCGATCATCATCTTCATCATCACCAGGGCAATTAATATTCCATGAAGGCACCTTATATGCTAAGCAGCCTATTAAATATTTAATGAATGTAATCTAATGTGATCATTTTATCAAACCTATGGGGACGTTATTATCATGAACCTCATCTTACAGAAGAGGTAACGGAAGCTCAGAAGGTTTCAGTGACTTACATAATGTCATACAGCAAGTGAATGGTGAAATAAACACTGAAACCCAGATATGCCTTAACTGAAGCCTGTGTGAATGCAACACAGGCTTCAACGCAAGTGACACATGAATTAAAATAGGCTTCTTGTGTAAGTCCTTCTTTACAACAAGAAGAAAAGCTTTGATGCCAAAATCATTAACTGTATAACTATTCTTCTGTTACTTAACACTGTATGGCATTGTACCATTTCTCAGTGAGGAGGTTATAAAGGTAAATGACACACACTGTCCATTAGTCCCTATTAGGAACTTTGATAACCCACCATGTTATAAAGGCCCGTAACAGGCTAGATCTACCAGGATAATGAGAACATAAAATTATTTTTAATCACTAAATGATCCTTTTAATTTTCCAAAAGATTTTGTAATGTGTAATTTAAATAAATAAATGACAATATTTTCCTGATGCCTGTATCATCACTTTTTCACATTACAAGTGGCAGAATTAATGTTTGTGAAGAGCCAATAGGGGAGTCCAATGAAATATTTTCCTATAGAAATGATAACTGAGTTCTTGTATAACAGCATTGTTTGTTTAAACAAAGTAGACTAGCGTTTTATTATATCATGAGGATGTCAGTTCTGCCATCCCATTCTGAATTTGTTCCCAAAACAATCATTAAGGATACACATTCAGCGAAGCGGAAGAACCAAGGAAATCTGACTGCTTTTGTATATGAGAAATCTAAATAAAACTCACACTGACTTCCAACAGTCTTGGAACAAGCTATGCTTTTTCATATCTCCCTGACTCTGAGCCTGGTTAGAGGACTCTGAACTCTGCACTGAGTGTGAGTGGGAGGATCTCTGAAGAAGGGTCTCACCACTTGACAAGGTCCAATTCTCCATGAAAACCCAACAAACGCAACACAACACGTAGGGCTGAGAGTGACCGCACGTTATGTTTCTTGCTCTCCTCCCAGAGAGGGTTGTTCCACCCTCCGTGGTCCAAGGCCACACCCTTATTCTTCCATGTTGGTGACCTCAAACTGTCAACTCATGGGGGGTTTGGATAGCAAACACATTCAATGTTTTTTTTTAAAGGAAAAATATGCCAAGGTTTTAAAGTGTGGAGATTTTATATAAAAACCTAGATTTCCATCTCTCTTGAGAAAACAGGAAAAGAAGACATCTCACTATAATGGGTTGGCTGTCCCCTGAATGGACAGTCATCTGGGGCTGAGAAGCAGCTGCCCTCTTCAGAGGAGACAGGCTCCCCAGGGCACCACGGGCCTCACTGCTCTCTACTTCTTTATATTTGACCCACTTCACTCATTTTGCTTTTACAGTGGCATATGCAAACATCTGAGCATAAGACCCCCACTTTATGACAACTCTTACTCTTTCACAGAAGATATAGCCATTGTTTCCCTCTCTTCACCACAAAAGAACTGTGCGTTTTCCCTTAAAACATTCATTTTGCACTTATTATATATTCTATTCTATTCTAACCAGTTTATCTACATTAGCTCATTTAATGCTCACAACTACGTAATGAGCAAGATACTTACATTATCTCTACAAATCTGATGAGGACAATGAGAACAGAGAGTTTAAGTAATTTATCCAAGCTCATACAGTCATCATGCCTTGAAATCAGAATTCATCTTTGTATTCCAATATGTAGCACATAATCTGTGCTAGTAAGTGTTCAGTCAGTAATGCAATACCATAGTTTCAATTGAAGTGTTAATATGATCAACCTTAGATATCAAAATGTCTTAGGGACAAATCATCATGTGTAAAATTTACAGAAAACAAACAAACAAAAAAGACATCCAAATCTGTTCAACGACACGTGAACCCAATGACACGTGAACGCTTTTACTTGCTTGGAAGATATGAAAAAGAATGGGGGTGTGGAAGAGAGAGCTGAATTGGTATTGGGTGTGGAGGGGTAAGTGGGGGGCAGGTTCCATCTCCTTTACCTCAAGCCTGGAGAGTAAGGGACAGATAGGATGACTCAAAGACCTTGCTATGTGTGTCCCTAAACTGGGACCTGACTCCTGCCTGGCACATCTAATGAGCTAGAACCTGGTTGACTCTCTGCCTCAAAATGGGCAGGAGAGGACTGCTGCACTGCGCTCATCTTCCAAGCCCCAAACTCCATCAGGGTAAAGGATGCTCAGATATAGCTTGTGGTCCAGATGTAGGTCACAGAGGACCGAATGCTCTGCTGAGAGTTGTCCTGAGGGCCATCTAAAAGGTTACAAAGAAGGCAGGAGACAGTTCAGCCCCCACACACTGCACCTGAGCCTGGCTTATTAATGCTGAGTGAAGAAGTCCCAGGTGGCCATTAGGGAGAGGGATGTTTCTTGCCTGGATCAAATAAACTATAGGAAAAAAAAAATCCTCAGTAAAGTATGAAGAATCACACAAGTGTCTGTGAGAGAAAGCATCTCTTATAAACATCTGCAAGTCTGAAGAGGATGAAGCCAGTTCAAGAAATCAGAAGTTGAAGTAAAACTCCTCTCCATCACCTTTGAAAGTCAGAAACCAGCTACCAAGCTGAGTGGTGAAACAAAGAAGCCACTATATACTGGAACTTCCACCTACAGTAAATTTCAAAGGCAAAATTTAATACTGAATTGAGTGTGTATTTTGTTAAAAATCTTGGACAAGACAGACACCGTGTAACTGAAAGTGAGTTTCTAAAGTCTGAATGATGAACAGCAGAGTCCTGGGACACACTTAGTTTTCTCCCAGTAACGGGAGAAAAGATAATTCCAACTGAATACCTTTTATAAGGATGGTGGGGAGAGCAAGTGAATCTGCTTTTATTGTTATGAATCAGTTTTTTCCATGAAGAAGTTACAAAAACGGTGATGAGGGTGATGATGATGATGACTGATGATGGTGGTGGTGATTTGATTATTCTAGGGAAGATGGCTGAGCATGCTTACAGACAAGAGTTCTGGGGACACACTAACTTGGATTCAGACTCCTTTTCCATTATCCACTGTGCAGCACAGGATATCCAACACCTCTGAGTGACTGTTCACTCTTCTGTAAAATGATTCTATTCATAAATAAGTTTACATAGTATACAGACAATTTAAGGAGATAATGCATATAGAGCGCTATATATAGGGTTTCGATTTATTAAGCATCCAGCAATGGAAGCTGATTAGCTATTGTGGCAACAATGATTCCTGAATGAGTGGATGAAGGCTTGGCACTAAGTGCACAGCACACCTGTAAACCCTCTGGAAATTCTCAGCTTTGTCTCAGCCCTGGCTTCATCCTCCACTGATCATGTATTTATTTATTCCCCACCTAAGGCGTTTGCTTTAGTTAGCCGGGGCTGGCAAAAAAACAACAACAAAACAAAACAAAAAACTATAGACTGGATGCCTCAAATAACAGAAATTCATTTTCTCACAGTTTGGAGGCTGGCAGTCCCAGATCAAGATCCAGCTGGGCTGGTGTCTGGTGAGAGCTCTTCTCCTGGCTTACAGATGGCCACGCTGTCCCCACAGGGGTGTGTACACACCCCTTCTTGTAAAGGCACCAGCCCAATTGGATTAGAGCCCCACCTGCATGGACTTCTTCAACGTAAATTAACTCCTAGTGACCCCATCTCCAAATACAGTCTCAGTTGGGGTTAAGGCTTCAATGTATGAATTTGTGGGGGATGGCGCATAATTCAGTCCATAGTAGTCATAGAAGGATTGAGTTGGGATACAGAAATGAAAGACAATCACAGTCTTTCAAGTGCTCACAGTCTTCTAGAGGTGGGACAGACCCAAGAAGGGAGATGTAATTTTCTGACATGATCCCATATGCAAAATGTTTGCTGGTGGGTTGTGGGCAACTGTTATCTTAGGGATGGCAGCCAGACTTTGAAGACTGTTAAATACGTTTTATCACTGAAATCTAGTATCATTAGTCATTGATCAACAGTCTTTGCCGCACACATTTTTACTGCAATTGGACTTAATTCTAAAAAGAGACCTTAAAAACCAGCATCGTAACTATCTCCCTTTTACAGACAAGGCAACTGAGGCTGGGAGGTGGGGAACATGTTGTATATTACCAATGGTAGGTGACAGAGTTCTCAACCCCCGATTTTTTAAAGTACCAGTTCTTTTACCCTTGGCCAATGGGGATAACAATAGGTTTTGGACCATGCTTGATGGAAGACTGATCAAAGGCTGGTATGAATGTGGGAGGGGAGTCAGAGACAAGGACTTAAGGGATTTGCCTCTTGAGCCAATGTTTGAATCAAGGAAGTACTGAAAAACAAACATTTTTAATGCTCAACTAACTTCTGCTCAAATTATAAGTATTTGGCCAACGAAATAAAATACAGTTGTTAACTTCTTAAATTTATATCAGATTCACAAGATGAGCTTCAATACCCTACAACTTCCCTTCCCACAAGAATCATTTTCTTGGTGTATGGTTTCTTTTGTCAAAAATTTAATCTGAAAAGCAATTTAATAAACCAAAGGGTTGATCATGACTTAGGTGCTAGGTAAGTAACTAAAACCCTTGCATGTTCTCACTTCAACTTGTAATAAGTCAATGAGGGATCATCCTCATCTTATAAACTGGAGCCTGGGGTTTAGTGAGATGGAATATTAGTCAAGTGGGAAGTGGTGTCAGGATTTCATCGTGCAGAGGGAGAGTCTTGAGCCTGCCCTCTTAAACTCTGCAGTGTTCTGGCCCTGGAACTGGGCTGCGTGTGCTCTGAGAGAGAGAAGGGCAATTGTGCAAAGCCTCAGTTACATCCCACTGCACATAAGAGCCAGAAGGCACCGCAGTGCGCACCCATGGAGACACAGCAACTGCGCTGCTGAGATCCAGAGTCTAACAGGTGAATTGCTTAGGAACCAACAGTTAAAATGAATGCAAAGGCTAATACAGCATACAAATACCCCTGATTAGCTGAGTCCTTGCAATATGTCAGACACTGAACTAAGAGTCCTATAAGTATCCTTAAAATAACCCTCTGAGACAAGTATTATTATCCCCAGTTTTCAGATAACGAAACTGAGACACAGAAGAAAGGTCAAGCAATGTTTCCAAGTTAACCCAGCCAACAAGTGGAAGAACAGGTCTGTGAACCTGCAGCTACTAAATTGGACTCTTTTTCCCCTGGCTTTCAGGTGTAGCCATCCCTCATTAGACCAGCTACTCGGCTTTCTTAAGTGATCCACCCAAGACCATCACATTACCAATAATTACAACAACTTGTAAATGCTCATGAACATAGAGTATAAAACATATTTTTAGCTTTCTTACTTAATTTGATGTTCAGATAATCCTATGGATTATATAAAAGGAAAAAATAATTAGTATCTTCATCACCTTCACTATTATTATTAACCTATGAAACAATGGAAAAGATAGGATTCTGGTTTTGAATGCGTATCGGAGAACCTAGACTAACAGAGGATAAGAGTGCCGCAAAGGCACACATCTATTGTTTAGTATAGTCTTATTCTATTTTTCCAACCAGCAAAGATTTGTTATCAACCTGCTATTTAAAAAAAAAAAAAGACATGAAATCGGTTGGCGACGCATGCAAAACAAAATACAAAAGTAAAGTAAATGTGGAAATTGAAACAACATAAAAACAAAGATAAACCAAGACAAAAACCATGACCCAACCGACACTTATTAAATTGTAAACACTTTCTAGTGGAGATTTGCAGAAGAGAGTTAACACAGCAGGCTTGAGGCTGAATCCTTAGAAAGACCAGCTTGCCAAGGTTGGCCTGTGGTTGGCTTCTGGGAACTTGAATCTCAAGAGGGTTCCCAGACCGTTACAAGCAGCTCATATGTATAAAAAGTGTGGTTTATGCTAAACACTTGTTTTCCTTCTGGGCATCTAGAATTTGGACACTTGCTAGACACAGTGTGCTTCTGTGACCAGCGCCCAGTGAAAAGAAAACCTTAGGTATCGACTCTTTAATGAGCATCCCTGATAACACCATGCCACACTAGTCCCGGCTCACTGCTGGAGGAACTGAGTGTGTCCTGTGTGAGTCCACCAGGAGAGGAATCTACGAAGCTTGCGTCTGGTTTCCCCATTCAACGCACCTCTTCTCTTTGCTGATTGCGTTTTGTGTCCTTTCTGTTATAACGAGGGATTAACAATGATAACGAGCATTGTTCCAGCCACTGTTTGTGAGGTGCTTCTCTATACCAGAACATAAAACACAATCTCATTGATACCCCACAGTAATCCTATGCCAAATTGATTAGTACCCTATTTTTTGGGAGAGAAAATTGGTCTCAAAATGGTTAAATAACTTTTCAAGGTCAAATTTGCCCAAGGCTTGTCCTTTCGGCTTGCCACAGGGAATCACTGCTCTCTCCCTATTCTGTTCATATCAAGATAGGAAGGAATTTTCTTCCTCGGATTTGCATAAAGAAGACACTATCATTGCAAACTCTGTTGCATGACATCTCTACAGTAAGTTCAATAGCAGGCTTCATATGACTCCTTCTCAGAATAGCCTCCCACGCCATCAAGGCAAAGCAAGCCACTCTAGTCACTCAGTTCTCGGGTTGGAAGAGAGGAAACTTGAATCCAGCTCTCCTAAATCCAAATCGTCTACCACAGCCTTCTCATTTTTCAACATTCCTGCCTAAGATGGCCTCATCCCTCCTAGTGTGGTCTAAATTTGCTCCACAGAAGAGTACTTGAAAGATGCTTGTCCTTGAAGGGAAATAACTCCTGGGGAGGGGGGGAAGCAACAAAGAATCACACTTTGAGGATTTTCTCCAATTTGAGAAAGCTGGGGGGCACATTCTGGTAGTGTTTCATTCTGCCAGCCTCCCTCTTGCCTTTCTCTTTTCCGTTCCCCACATCAGGGGAGCATGATAAATGAGGAATTTAAGATAAATTAAACATGATGCTTTTTGTAGGATGTTTCCAGAGCCCCCAACCACCCCCACCCTTTTATCTTATTTTAGAGCCTCCATCCTTGCTCCCTGTCTCCTAGCTGTCTGGATTTTGTATCCTTCCCACCCTCTTCACTCTACTGTCATTGTGAAAATGATCATCATACAGGATCCCTTTCTTTCTGGGTCTTGAAAATAATTTGTCCTATTGTACATAAAACAGCCAAGAAAAAAAATACATATATATAGCATACTGTAAGTTTTTCTTACAGTGGCGGTTTTCTCGCCCTAAGAATTATTCATGGGTCACACTCCGTGGTAGGTCTTCCTTCACCCTTAATGTTTTTTCCAGAACCTTTTAAACTCAAAACACTTCCTCTCTTTTTTGTTAACATGTGGCCCTTTGTCTTACACAAGTGACTGTCCTATTGATATCAGGTATTTTATCTCCAATGTGTGTCAGTTTTTTGCAGCCTGGGGAATTCTCAATTTAGGAACTCGTGGGTTACTGACCACCTCACACCCTTTATAACTGTGTGGAAAAGTGAGGGTTAATGGAAGTTTGCTCGTGGCTCTACTTAAGACTCCCTTGGCATCTGAATAGAAGTAACTGACCGAGCGGCTGGCAAAGGCTAAGAAGTGCCAGTTGTATACACTGTCCCTACGTTATTGATATTTATCAAAAGCCTGCCTCTTACTATCACTCAGATTATCAGAAAGAACAGGGACTTTCTGAAAGACTAGATACTAATTTTGAATGAAACAAAATTTCTTTTGGTCTCTAAAAAAATAACCTTAACAACTTGTGGCTACCTCCAATCAGCTGAAGTACAACTCCCCATCTTCAGGACCTATGGGATTAACACTGGTTGTTTCTCTGTAGAGCAAAAGGCTCAGGCAAACACCAGGGAATGAATAAGATGCCTGGAATTCAGTGGCAGGTGGTTTAGCATAATCTGGAGTCCGTGTTCTCCTGCCCGTGGCCAACCTGCTGGGCCAGATGCAGTAGAACACAGCATGAGGCAGGTGGTGAGGACCAGTGCCCCTCACAAGCTTGAGGAAAAAGCAGCCTGAGTTTGGGCAGCAGTCCGTGTTTGAGTGCCAGGTCTCGGAGGGAGTTTTACACAACGCTGGGAACAGCAGCTACCAGCACCTGGTGACCCCGTGGGAAGATGTGATCTGCACAGTCCCTCCCCGGGTGCATGGTGGGGCTCCTATCAGCCTCAGCTCATGCATTTCCAGATGGGCCCTCTGGTTGCCTTTCCACCCTCAGCAACCACAGGGGATCTAAATGGACAACTGGCTTGTTGGCCAGTGATTCCCAGAAAGAATGGCTACAGATCAGTGATCTACAGTAAAAAGGCCCAATTTAGGTAGCTGTCATCCAATATTTAGAGGACTTTTACATTCCATAATTCTGCTCAGAAACATAACTGACTCAATTGTCTTGCTGTGCACTCCAAACCCATTTATTTTGTAGACATCCTAGGCTACTCTATTTTAAGGTGAATCACTCTATGGGGGCACAGAATGGCCTAGAGGGTGGGAGGTGTTGAGCTCCTGATGTAAAGATCTTAGACTGCTAAATGCATAGCATTTGTTGAATGACTAACTGAATGAATGAATAGACAAATACTGGAATTATTTTGACTGTGCTGAAGATTTGAATTTGCTGGATTTCCAGTGGTCTATTTGCCTGAACAACTGTAGTTGATCCAACAGTAGGTGTTGAAAATCTTGATGGTGTTTACCCCCTACCCCTGGAGTTTGTTCCATAATCCTGAATCTGAAATTAGAGGTCAGAAGTCAACGTAGCTGTGCCATGACTCTCTTAGGTCCTCTTTCGTGAGAGGATGTGAAACCTGCTTCCAGTTCAGATGACTATGAAAGCCTCGGTCGGAACTCCTCCCAACACATAAAATAGCTGTGTGCAGATGGCTATTCAGGAAATGTAATCTTCAAATATACCGTCCATCAATCTTTACCAAGCTCTTGAGTAAAGGAAATGGCACTGGTAGAGGGTAGCCTAAAGGCCACGCCTGGAGCCTGGAGCCCATTCTTGGATTCTTCTAGTGGAGCAGAGCTCATGCATAGTAGGAAGTGTCCCACTTTAGGTCCCAGCAGATTTGTGTCTACTCAACTGTGACCTAGTTTGATGTCATCAGTACTTAGTGACAAACAGTACGGGATTAAAAAGAAAAACTATTCGACTAATTTGAATATCTGAAATTTGAATACTGTTGAAAACAGTGCCCATTGCATTACACATTGGCTGGACTTTTCTCTGGTCACCATACCAGGAATAACAATGCTGCTCTTGAGTATCTGTTCTATTTTTGTTTTATGGGCACTGGGCACTGATGGCTCCCTCTTTGGCCTGGCTGCTAGAAAACTCACAATCAAATTTGTGGTCCAATTCTAGAAATGACACAGGACTTAAAAGCAGAGCAGTTTATGTATCAGTTTTATGCATGACTTCCTATTTTCACCTTAATCCTCATTCTTTCTTTTTTTCTCTGTTTTTCTCTATGTATATTTTAAATTGCCATAAAGTTTAGGAAAGATGCCTTAAATGATGGCTGGAACAAGATGTGGAATAAATAAATTTTATACAAACTGTTTACTGTTAATAATTGTGTTTGAGTGAAGTCAGCATTAGCAGTCTTAGAGCTGGGCGTCTCGGACTCAGCAGCTCACACACCCGGACTTTACTGAGGTCCAAGCAAGTGCAGCAGCCAAATTCCCAGAGACATCCCTAGGGGAAATGGCTGATGAAAAGCGGTTTGACTCCCAAGACCCTCGCTAATATTTCTGCCTAAAGAGCTCTTCTGCACCACCACGGCAGGAAGCATTTTTTGACCACCACGTCCCTCCTCCCCAGCACAGATAAGGTTGTATTTCCTTGGAGCTAACTCTCTACCTCACGTGTGAGCTCTAGATTGCACTTAAATGGTTACTGTACTCTGTTTATATGTTTCTCTCCACTCTGAGACTCTGAGCTCCCTTCAATGAGTCCTATTTTTCCATTATCTACAAAGCCTAGTGTATAGCAGGTTTTCATATGTGATATTTGGAACAAACTAATTGGGTAGAAAAATAAAAGTTATAGAGGATTCAAAACCAGAAATGCCACTTATAATATACTGATATAAAGTAAATCAATTCCATAGAATTTGGAAAGAATTGCCTACAATCTAACCATGTTTCTATGTAAGGAGATAAAAGTATTTATTTTTTCTTTTTAATTGAAGTATAGTCAGTTATGATGTATCAGTTTCTGGTATACAGCATAATGTCCCAGTCACACACATATATACATATATTCATTTTCATATTCTTTTAGTTTTATTTTTGGTGCGTGCTGGATTAATTAGGTTTATTTATTAATTTTATTTTTAGAGGAGATACTGGGGATTGAACCCAGGACCTCATGCATGCTAAGCATGTGCTCTCCCACTTGAGCTACATCCTCCCCATTTTCATAAGCTCTTTCATTAAAAGTTATTACTTTTATGAATGAAGATACTGAATATAGTTCCCTGTGCTATACAGAAGAAATCTGTTTTTTATCTATTTTTATATATAGTCATTAACACTTGCAAATCTCAAACTCCCAAATTTATCCCTTCCCACCCCCTTTCTCCCGGTAACCATAAGATTGTTTACTATGTCTGCTAGTAAAGAGAACACTAATGAACTCATCTACAAAACAGAAACAGACTCACAGAGATAAAAGTATTTCTAATCGAACAGCGCACCTGTCCTGGTAGAGTTCCCGGATATATCCAGCATCTAGTCTGACGGGACTAGATGTTTAGAATTTGACGGACTTCAAATGTGGGTTCTACATAATCAAATATTAATTTAGAGGCAGTGTGACATAGAGATTAAACCTGGATTTGATCTCAGCCTTCACTCCTTGTAATCTCTTTGCCTTGAGGAATGCTCTCTGGTCTTTAGTCTCTCAGATGTAAAACATAGCTATATTACCTGCCTTGTGGGGTTGTGGGGATCAAAAGACTTCATGCTTGTAAAGCCTTCAACCCAATGCAGAGCACTCAACAAGAGCTCAATAAATGCTATCGATTATAGTACCCACCACATGTGAAGCCCAGTTCTAGGCACTGGGATTCAAAAATAAGTAAGACATGCCCCCATGTCCTTGAAGAAATTACAGTTTAGTGGCAGAAACTGCATAAGTAGGTTTTTTCAATAAATGTCAGTAAATGACAACAGAACTGTGGACAGGGTGTTATCAGAAAGTAGAGGAGTGCTATTTAGTCCCTGTCTCTATAAAGCTCTTTATGCTTAATAATAGCAGGATAATAATTTGAGACATTTAAGGATGTAACAATCTATAATCCTGACTGGGTCAAAGAGGCTGCCATCAACCTAAAACAGGGGCTTTCAAAAGTTATCAGAGACTTTCTAAAATAAAAAGCTTCGATCCAGATACAAGAAAGAAAAAGTTTGACAGAGAAGATGAGTCACCAAAGCATTGTTTCCCACCACCATTCCAGGCTAGGGAACCTTCTAGGTTGAGGTGAAGGAAGAGAGTCGAAGAGGACACAAGAGAGCTGGGTAGTGGGTTTGTCTTTCAGCCTCAGCCCGCGGTGGGCTGAAGGGCTGATGAGCAGAGAGGGGTGCAGAAGTGTGAGAGAATCTCCCTCTGAAGTTTGGGGGATTAGAGGCAGGGACAATCGGG
Organism: Camelus ferus; assembly: GCF_009834535.1. NCBI lineage: Eukaryota > Metazoa > Chordata > Mammalia > Artiodactyla > Camelidae > Camelus > Camelus ferus. The sequence goes on from NC_045705.1 coordinate 36,775,500, forward strand.
GTGTCCTTGAGCCCTATCTGGACCTCTGAGGGATGAAAGTCAGCGTGGGATGTTAGGGGAACATGAGTCACTGATATGTGCCTGGATTTTTCTGTAGCAAGTCAGTAAATGGATGATGCAGGAGGGACTGAGATTGAAGTTCATGGCCAGACAAGCCAAGGGAATGAATATGAAAAAGACATGGCTTGACTAGTCCCCACTGAGGTTCAAGTGAGGGTACCAAGGCCTCCCCACAAGAGGTTGGTATCAGGGAAGCCCATGGGTACCTGAAGGCTTGCCAGTAGATCCTCAGCAACTTACACTGAGCATGCAGTAGATTTCCTTGGGAGTAGGAGACCAGCATGAGACTAAGACAGATGGTGTTCCCGAACAAGAGGCAGCCTCCTCAATACCACTGTGCCAGCAGCAGAACCAGCCCTCCAGAGCTTGCAATAAATCCCAGAGGGGAGCAGAAGGGAGGATCTCCCGAGAAGGAGTCTAAACAGAATGTGATCGAATGATGTAAGTACCTGATAGACTAGAAGATCACTGCATTGTGCTGAAATTTATCTGAAAATGACCAGATTTCGTTTGTGCATCAGGCTTGGACAGCTGGGAACCGAAACATGGCAATACATTATAGGAATAGAGTTACATTTTCACCTTACATGTATCTGCATTTGGGAAATTTGTACCTGCTATTTAGCATTTGCCTTTTATGTGATTTTTTGAGGATGTCAACAGCCAAAGGGAAGAAAACTAAAAAGCACAAAAAGGTCCATGCAGTCCAGAAACATGCCAGTTTTGTTCATTACAGTAACCCAGGGCCACACGCAGGGGCCAATACAAGGCAGAACAAGCTGCTGGCTTGATACACTTGGGATATATCACTGTTGAAATGACTAGTGATTATGAAGATGATTCAAATGCAACACACTATGGAAAGGAACTCTGTTGTCACCACCTTAGGTTTTTTAAAAATGAATTCACTGTGATGTGGTCCCCAATATAGACACATGCAGAATAGATTACACTCATAGGTCAAGACACTTACACGTCCTTGCCCTGGTAATCCCGGTACATCGGCTAGCCCAGCAGCTGGGTCTTTAACATTTATATCCATGCAGAAGCATACTGAAACACAGAATGAGCACGTAAAGAATTTGAGGGGAGAACCTTGGATGCCCTTTATAATAAGAACATGTAAATCTTTCGGAAACTCTGGACTTAGATGCAACCACTTTAAGTTACCAATTACTTGTGGGGAAAAAAAAATACTCAGAGCACATGTACAGAGAACCTCTGCTCCAGTCTGCAGCTTCCCCTGCGATCAGGGTTCCTGCTTCATCCAGTTTCAGATCTGCAGTGCCCAGGGGGCCTCTGGTGTATATAGGAGAGATTCAGTAAACATTTCATTCAAGTATATCTACAACATCAGAGCCTTTGGAAATTTTTTTTCAAATAAAAAAAATAAATCTGTTCTTCCGAAATTCTATACCCAGAATGTATGAGTGTGAACATAATTGAAAAGTTTGCCAGAAGGACTGGGAGAGATCGTGTATCGTAACAGACTTGTCTGTCACAATTGAACTCTTACATATTTATATGCATAGAAATTTACAAGCATCTCTCATTTGACACATTTTATTTTGCATTTTTGTGCATACTATTAACTTTTTTGTGCCAATAAACTGTCATTAAATGCTTTATTTTAGTTAAGAATTATTCCTTTCAATAATTATAATACTCATAATATTCAATTTAATAAAAGCCCTGAAAGATGGCTAGGACTGGCCTAACAACCAACGAGGATGTAAAGATTCATAAAATTAAGTAACTTTCCCAAAGTATCATCTGTAGCAGATACTTTTCTGGGAATTGTGATATAATCAATTATAAAAGGATTGTTTAAAGGCTAGCATTTATTTTTTTATGGAGGTACTGGGGATTGAACCCAGGACCTCTCACATGCTAAGCACACACTCTATCACTCAGCTATAACCTCTCCTCTGCCAAAGAATTGTTAAACTGGAGGTAGTAACAAATATTTCTCCATCACATATGGCACCAGTAAGAGTCAATCATACTAAACAACTGGATATGTATATTAGTCAGACTCCTAAATACAAAGAAATTCTGCACAGAGGAAAGTCAAAGTCATTTGGAGAACAACTGAAAACAAACAAACAAAAACACTGGACTGAATTGATTTGAAAAAGACAATTTAGACTTTACCTAAGCAAGAAAAGCTGAATCCACCTATTGCAAAAACAAATCTCGGTAAAGTCACCCTTTTAATCAGGGCTTTCTGTGACAGGAATATACGAGGGCACGCTCTGTCAAAGGAGAGCAATGTCATATGTTCAAATGCGTTTGCCTTTTTCTCTGAACAGAAACTTTGCCTTCTGTATGCTTATCACTTTTCTGTGCCTTTGACACTGCATAAAATATTTGGTTAATAGTTCCTTCACAATCTGCTAGGTTCCTCTCTTAACCAGCTGCACTATAGGTATAGCCAACTTTCTGCCAAAACAAAAATGTTTTTGACACCCATATGCGATGACTGGCACCCAGCACAACACTTTTCTGACTTTTCTGCCACTGCTGTCTGTTCCTGTGGTCCACCATGTTTTAACTCCACTGCATCACTTGATACACCACATCATAAATATCTAGTTATTGACACAGTTCTCTACTGAATTATAAATTCACTGACAGCAGAAACTATCCCACGTGTTTCTCAAGGTGTCTGGCACATGGTAAGTGTTCAGTATATATTGATCAAGTCAGTGAACAACCGAAATAATATTAAGTAACTTGACATTGAGTGAGAAAATCTTATCACAAGACCTGGGAAGCCAGCACACAAAGCTTTCATCAGTGGGTAATAATGAGGGAGAGGAGGCATGGGTCAGAGTCAGGATAGAGATCCAGGTCAGAGCTGCCCCACCTGCATCCTCGCCACCTGCTCCCCAGTATCCCTGCTCCAGGGGATGGGGGACATGGTAGGAAGAATGGCTTCCCAAAATACTCATCTGTGAGTATTTTATGTTACGTGGCAAAGGCATGTAACAGATGTCATGAAGGCTACGGTGGACCTTTAACTAGGAAGAACATACTGGATTATCCAAGTGGGCCCAAGTGAATGACATGAGCCTCAGGAAGATAAGACTTTCCTCAGGCTGGGAGTGAGGGAGATATGATAGAAGGGCATGTTAGAGAAATTTCAAGCATAAGAAGAATTAGACGTATAATTGCTGTCTAAGATGTTCAGGCTCATTTACAAGGGCCAGAGCAAGGTCTCTGGTATCTGGCAGCAGCCCTCAACTGACGGCAAGGAATCTGGACCTCACTCCTCCACCTGCAAGGAACTAGATTCTGCCAACAACAGGCAGAATCCTGGGAGCAGAATCTCCTGCTACAGCCTTCAGATAAAAGCCCAGCCTGGCCAACACCTTGATTTTGGCCTTCTGAGATCCGGAGGATAGGAACCCATTCAGACTTCAACCCATGGAAACTAAGAGAAAACAAGTTTGCATTGCTTTAAGCCACCAAGTACGTGGTGATTTGTTACTGCAGCAATAGAAGACTAAAAGGGAAGGGTCCCCAAAGTGGTCCCCGGCAAGAAAGGCTTAGGATCCTACAGCATGGTCACATCCAAGCAGGGGAGGGCTTGAGTGAACAAAGGGAGAAAAACAGATGCAGCATTCACTCCCATTTTAGATACTAAGGTTTCCAAAAAAAAAAGTTTCATCTCCATGCTTTTCAGGAACAGAGTGTCAAGGACCATCTTTTTGGCATCAGTGATTTTCTTAGGGTAACAACTGGTTTTGCAATGTTCCACCTTAAATGTTCTGGGAAATTTTAAATAGAGATGGTTATTTTTTTTAAAACTATGGTGACTTTAAATGTTTGTTCAAGGTACTTTTCCTGAATAGTATCTATTAGATGAGATGATTTCAAATTGCTGATATTCAGCCACTCCACAAACTACAAAAACAACAGTTCATATAATTAAACCATATTTAAAAAGTCATTTCTGCAGGGCTTTAATTTTTTAAAAAGCTTAGTCATAACAGTTGAAAGGTTCTACAGCATAAGTTACACATAGGTCACTAAAGAGCTCACATGTGTTCAGGAAATAAAAATACCTCACATCACTAGGGTAGCTGGTAACAGTATTTGACATTCATTCATGCATTTATTCAACCAATTAATCATTTTTCATTCAAGACTGTCATCAGGCATTTATTAAGAACTGACAACATGCCGCAAGTAATCCCAGGTGCTAGTGATACAAAAGTGGGAACCAGAGTGTACACCCTCAGAGTCTAGTAACAGAGACGTACAACTGTCTTGGGGCGTTACAAGCTCTGGGTGAGACTCAGCATAGGTTCCGGCTGAGTAGGAGAGAGAGTCCCAGGCTGAAGGTGAGGAGGGACTGAACTGAGGACTTAATACACTATCTACAAACTAAAGGATGGATAGATGGTAACCAAGCAGAGAGGTGAAGAAAAGGCATTTTGGAGGGAGAGGAGAGCCAGCCTCAGGACAGGGGAGTGAGGGAGGATGGCATACTGCGGAAATGGAAGCGCAATGAGATGGGTGCTGGGTTGCAAAAGTGTCAAGGCTGAAGAGAAGCCTGGAGTTAGAGGCTAACTCAACAGAGCAACGTCCATGCCTGGCTAAGGCGTTTGGTCTTTACTTTCTGCTGCTTAATCATTTTTGACCTTTTGAGGCTTCATAATCTGAAAGTAATGAAATATCATGAGTGCCTTTACCATCTCTTAGACAACCTTGGTCTGAAGCAGCCAAATTCATCTTCTAAGCATCATAACCCAGAGCAGATCCCTCCTGACACCCTCATTTTTCCTAGCTGGTGCTCTGTCTGCCTACTGGACACTGGGAATCAGACGGCAGTCAGAACCATCTGACAGGTGGCATGGAAGTGCAGTGATAAATGTTCCAGCTGGGCTCTAATACCATACTGACCATAAGGTAGGGTAACCAATCATCCTGGTTGCCCATGATTGTTTCAGTTTTAGTGCTCAAAGTCCCACATCCCAAGAAACTCTTTTCCAGGAAGCAAAAAGCCTCCTGGAAAAGGTCAGGAATGGTTGCAAAGGTCAGGGAAAAAGTACAAAACCCAGAAGTAGCATAGAAAAGGGAGGCTAAAAGCAATATATCTTTAGTGTCAAACAGATATGCAGTAGGTTGTCCTTCATAGTTGCTGCCGCTAATTCTTCCCCTGACCACTGATGCTGGCAGCCATGACTTGCAGTTCACATTGTTGCAATGCTCTGAGTGACTTAAGTGTGCAACTGATGTGCGTTGTAGTCAGGAGTGTTAACGGCCCATCTCTGGCTTTGCTTGTGCAATGACTCTTGTACTTTGTATTGAGATAGTGCTAGTTGAATTTTTAACATTGTGAATATTGTGAGCATGTTTTCTTAGAGGTCAGACAATGAAAAATGATGGGAATAAAAATGCCACCATGACCCATACACCAACAAAGACAATTAAACAACTGGGTTCTTTTCACGACTGCTGGGAGGACACATTGAACCTGGATTAAGGAGGAAAATGATCTAAACAAAGCATAGGGCACAATGTACAGAAAGAAATATATACAGGATATACACAATATACAGGAATTTGGAGCATGGGCACAGAAGAGATGTGAAATTTTATTTGTTTTGCTTTTTTCTGCACATTTTTTGTTTATTTGGTGGGGTAATTAGAGCTTGTTTGTTTTTTAATGGAGGCTCTGGGGATGGAACCCAGGACCTCGTGCATCTAAGCATGTGCTCTACCACTGAGCTGTACACCCATCCCGCCAAGAAATGAATTTCTAAGCCCAAATCTCACGAGTTTGGGATGAGCCGGGCAAGTGCATCCTAAATAATTAACAAGTTGTTGTTGCTGCTGTAGTTGTTGTTCATCTCCCCAAAGATGTCAACGCTCAGGAGAAGAAAGCGGTTGTGGAATCACCTTGGGAATACTATATGGATGAACACACACTATCTTGTTGTTCCCTATGAAACTAGAGTTGCTCTATGAAACTCAGTAAAGTTCCATTTCCTGATCCCATGATGAACAACAGGGGACATTTTGATAACAGGTGAGCTGGCCCCTCCCAGAGCAGAGCCGTTTCAGTGAGATCTTAGCAAAGACGACGTTTTCTACTGAGTATGGTTAGTGATACAGTGAGTCGCAGCAACAAAAATTGAGCTCCCCGCCAAGTTCCAAAGAACTTTGATTTGAAAAATGTAGTTTCAATTTATTTTCCTGATTTGTATGAAAAATCTTAATGACACTGCTGGCAACATAAAACCAAAGATTAGACTTCCCTATTCCATCTGCCTATTAAAAAAACAGTGCAAAGGTAACTTTTGGCAGATTCCTTTATGTTTACAGACTTCTTACCAAAGAAAATAAAAAGACCTGCTAAGTGTCCCACCCCCTACCTTGTGTCTATTGATAAGAAGAGTTTTGATTTGTTTACTTTTGAAATGGAGCCCTTCATGATGGAAGTTCATGATCACTTTCTAGCCCTTCCAAGACTGTGTAGGAGAACTTGCCGAAATTCTTGACTTCGTGGAAATAGAAGGAAATAATCTTTACAGACATGTACCTACAAGGTGACTAATGTTGCCTGCCATAGGAAATATATTAAAATGCTAGTTTGCCATTATTTTCAAAGTTTAGGACAAGAAGAATATCTTTCTCTAGCATGTGACTACACTGAGGATAAAAATGGAGAAAGGATTATAGTAAAACAGAAATGTATATATTGTTTCTCCAAAGCTGTGCGACGATCTTTAAGGAGGTCAGCGGTAGCTTAGAAAAGTATAAACCGATTGTTTCCAAGTTGGTTGATGTCGTATTTAGGCTGCAGCAAAAACTCATACAGTGGGGAAGAAAGACTCATATTTTGGAAACAAGACTGCTTCAGAACTAGGGGGAAAAATTCCTCACCAGAAAAGGGCAGCCAAGTTAAATAAGTGATTCTCAATTTCTTTATGAAAATTATAACTTCTTTGGAACTCAGCTGCACTCTCAGAAGTTCATATTACCTCTGTGCCTGAAACCATTTTCCCGGAGAAAGAGAGGTTTAACTCAGGATGACATTCAATGTGCTTCTGAGTGTTTATAACTAATGGCTACTTTTAGATGTGGACAGCCTCGATGATGAATGTGTATAAACAAAGGATCTAACTGATAAAACAAATGGTTTATCAAAACAAGCCCTTAAATACAGGTCAGCTCATCTTGTTGAGCTTCAGTTGATCTTGGCAGACACTGTTATTTGCAAATTGAAGGTTTGTGGCAACCCTACATCAATCAAGTCTATTGATGTCATTTTTCCAACAGTATCTGCTCCCTTCAAGTCTCTGTGTCACATTTTGGTAATTTTCACTGTCTTGCAAACTTTTTAATTATGATGGTATTTATTGTGGTGATCTGTGGTCAGTGCTCTTTGATGTTACTGTCATAACTGGTTTGAAGTGTCATGAACCACGCACATAGAAGATGGCAAACATCATCAACAGATACGCGTAGTCTGACTGGTCCATTGTTCTCCCTCCCTCTCCTGGGGCCACCCTACTCCCTGAGACACAGTAAGATTGAAATTAGGACAATTAAAATCCCTGCAATGGTCCCTAAGTGTTTGAATGAAAGGAAGTGGCATGTGTCTCTCACTTAAAATCAAAAGCTGGAAATGATTAGGCTTAGTGAGGAAGGCATGTAAAAGCTTAGACACGCCAAAAGCCTCTTGCACCAAACAGTTAGCCATGCTGTGAACGCAAAGGAAAAGTTCTTGAAGAAAATTAAATGTGCGCCTCCAATGAAAGCACAAATAATAAGAAAACAAAACAACCTTATTGCTGATACGGAGAAAGTTTTAGTGGTCTGGACAGAAGATCCAACCAACCAGCCACTACATTCCCTTAAGCCAAAGCCTAATCCAGAAGCAAGGCCCTAACTCTCTTTAATTCTGTGAAGGCTGAGAGAGGTAAGAAGCTGCAGGAGAAAAGTTAGATGCTAGCAGACACTAGTTCGTGAGGTTTAGGGTAAGACGCCATCTCCAGAAGATAAATGCGTAGGGTGAAGCAGCAAGTACTGATATAGAAGCTGCAGCGAGTTATCCAGATGTAGCTAAGAAAATTAAGGATTTTCATTGTAGAGAAAATAATAGCCTTATATTGGGAAAAGATGCCATCTAATTCTTTCGTAGCTAGAGAAGTCGATGCCTGGCTTCAAAGGACCAACTGACTCTCTTGACATCAAGTTGAAGCCAATGTTCTGAAAATCCTATGGCCCTTAAGAATTATGCCAAATCTCCTCTGCCAGTGCTCTCTCTATAAATGGAATAACAAAGTTTGGATGACAGCACACCTGTTTACAAAAGGATTCGCTGAATATTTCAAGCCCACTGTTGAGAACCACTTTCCAGGAAAAATAGATGCCTTCAAAGTATGACTGCTCACTGACAATACACTTGGTCACACAAGAGCTCTGATGTACAGTGAGATTCATGTTGTTTTCATGCCTGCTAACACAACATCCATTCTTGGTCAGTCCACAGACCAAGGAGTAATGCAACTTTCAAATCTCATTATTGAAGAAATACATTTCACAAGGCTATAGCTGCCATAGACAGTGATTCCTCTGATGGATCTGGGCAAAGTAAATTGAAAACCTTCTGGAAAGGATTCACCAGTCTAGATGCCATTAAAATTATTCATGATTCACAGGAAGAGGTCAACATGTCAACATTAACAGGAGTTTGGAAGAAGTTGGTTCCAATTGTTATGGATGGCTTTGAGGGGTTCTAGACTTCAGTGGAGGAAGTAACTGCAGATGCAGTGGAAATAGCAAGAGAGGCAGAATTACAAGTGGAGCCTGAAGATGTGATGGCGTTGCTGCAGTCTCATGACAAAACTATAACACACGAGGAGTTGCTTGATATAATCTACTCCTACTGAAATGACAACAAAGCATTCAGAATGTTACATAAACTTAATTGATAAAGAAATGGTAGGGTTTGAGTGAACTGACTCCGATTTTCAAAGAAGTTTTAAAGAAGTTTTACTATAGGTAAAATGATATCTAACAGTATTTCATGCTACAGGGAGATTGTTCACGAAAGAAACAGTTAACTGAGATGGAAAACTTCATTACTGTCTTATTTTAAGAAATTGCCACAGCCACCCCAACCAACAACCACCACCACCCTGATCAGTCAGCAGCCATCAATATCATGGCAAGACCATTTACGGGCAAAAACATTGCAACTCCCTGATGGTTCAGATGATGGTTAGCATTTTTTTTTTAGCAATAAAGTATTTTTTAACGAAGATATGTGTATTAATTTTTAAAATATAATGCTCTTGTGCACTTAGTAGACTATGGTATAGTGTAAATGTGGATTTTGTACGTGCCAGGAAACAAAAAACACTGTATGATTACTTAATTGTGGTATTTGCTTTACTGTGGTGCTCTGGAATCAAACTGGCAATACCTCTAAGGTGTGTCTTTACAAAGTGGGTGGATGTTTCTGGAGACCAGGGAAACTGATTCATACAAGTCAAAAAGTCTACAGTTGCTAGTAAAATACTAACTACTCTGTGTTCAAATGCTTTTTTCTAGAGGATATTGAGTTTGATATCACCACAATGGAAAGATGCCAGGTATCACCGTACTGTGGCCTTGATAAAAACAGAACTACACATCAGAGTGAATTTTACATTTGATTATATTCAGTCTCACCATCGCATTAAGTGAAAGAAAGACGTCTTAAAGACCGTGGCTCTATAATGACATTTATTTTACAGGACTCTTCTGACTGCTCTCTTTTTAAGAACACTTACATCCATGTACATTTATGTAATTTAAAAATACACAGTAATGTAAGACCACAAAATTTTGAATTCCAACATAGAGTGAAAAAAGAGTTAAAATAAATGGCTGTATCAGAAGACAAAAAGAAACATAAAAATAATGTGATGTTTTTCTCATGCACATTATTTGGTTAATTAGTCATACTATTAATTATTACTAATTGCTACGGTTATAATTCTAGAGCTGTTTTGTTGAATTTATAGCATTTATGTAATAGAAAGCCATTTTAACCGAAATTTCAGAAACGGAGATCTGATTGAGATAAAGGAGCATTTATTTGGGATTAATTAGGACTGCAGTCCAGTAAAAACAGATTCAAGAAGCATCTGAATTATGTTCTCCTGGACTACAAAATGGAGAAGGCTTATAAAAGGCAAAGATTGCAAGGTCACAGATACTTACATAAGTTGTTTGTCAAAAATTATGATTGATGTTGTCTAGAAGTAAGAGTACTTATTAAGCAAGAATTGGTTGGGGTCCAAAATGGTTACCCGGCTGCAAGAGGGGAAGTTTAAGGCCACAAGATTGCAGACAGCAGGTGCTGCTCTAAAAGGCATGATGGAGGTTGTGATTTGATACAGTTGAGAAAGTTCATGTTCTCAGCGGTGCAGAACCTCAGTGGCCGCCTGACTCCATTCTGTACGCCTGAGCTAGGGTCACTCCACTGTAATTTCAATCTGTCATCAGCAAATACATAGAATCATACATAAATTCAAATAAACAATTTATATTTATATGTGTGTTAAAGTAATAATGCTCATGGTTATAGTTATATGTATATTACTGTTATTTACTTTGGGGTCTGATATGACTATATCCTGTGTCAGCTCTCTAAAAAGTTGATCACCCTCTAGAAAAATTATTTGTGCAACTTTTTAAATATAAAGTTCCAAAACCCCACATCTAGAGTTGCTGATGAGAAATAAAACTTACAAATGTGTATTGTTAAAAAAAAAAAACCATCCAAGTGGTTTTAATGTATTCTTCAGTTTGGGAAAAACCATGGGGGGTTTGCCCTCTTCTTCATCTTCCTGGTGACGAAGAAGTTTGATGTAATGAATACACACGTGGACAGCAGCGGGAGACTGGGGATGGTGGTGGGAGGAACCTGGGAGGCCACGTGACCGTGTGTATATCCACGTCTTACACTTACAGCAGGATCGTGGACATGTCAAATCTGGTCAACCTATTTTTCTCAACTATAAAATGTAGATAACGGCAGAACACTTAAAGGACGGCACAATGCTTGGAATTTTTAAAATATTCCCTAAATATAAACCAAACAAAGAAAAAGAACAATTTAAATTCTTTCCCTTCATTTACAGACCCCAGTCTCCAGATGGAAACCCAGCGGTGAGTAGACTCAGGAATTCCTTGTTCAGTGGGGGAAGACCCAGCTCTGGGCTGTAGCGTCTAGGAGAACAGCAAACACGGCTACTGTATTTCTCACTTCTTGTCTGACCCTGAGCCTGCTGAGCCCTGACTTCAGTCAACTGACACTAGACTCTTAATAACATCTACTTCAGAAGAATCTTTTGAATCAAAAGAAGAAAAATATTTGCAAAATGTACTAATACATATTGAAATGCTAAGTAAATAGTAGATGTTATTATCTGCTTCTTTTGCGAGTTCGAACCTATTGCTTGTAAATGTAGCGCTGACATATATGAATTGGAAATAAAATATGCTAGAATGTAGTAAATCTGAACTGAAAAGAAAGTTTTCCTAGAGTCTGGAGAGTTTTCTGAGTTTGTTTTATTTTTTTCTTACACAATATTTGAACTTAGAAGACAGGAATAAAAGTTGTGATTCTTGTATTACAGATGTGCTTGATGGAGTCTGATGTGCAAAGAACGAACTCTGCCAATCTCCTGAGGCCTCTGATTTTTTCTTTCATATTGTAATCCCTGTTTCCCTTCTGTGTTTGATTGATAATGTACATTGTACCTGGCACCTCGATAAATATTCCATGCTGACTGAACACTAATGAATCGAGATTGTGAACAGGAGCTTAAATTACAGAACCATCATTGAAGCTCATTCAAATTTCTAAACTTGACAGCAAATGCTCACAACTGGGTGAGCAGGTAAAGAGTCCAAATTTCTCACGACCAGAAATGTAATTAAACTGAAAATCAGCATTTCAGGATACCTCTCTTCAACCTTCCAAGGTCCTATAGCTCTGGAGGTCAAGGGTTGGGGGGGAACAGGGGGTTGCAGTAAACGATCTCTTACAAGGGTTGGCAGCCACATGTGAACGAAGTAATCAAAATACCTGATACTGTCGTCAGAAACCATTTCTGAGCCCTGGAGTTGTTTGTGTTTCCTCAGGACAAAGTCCACTAAGGGTCTTAGTAAACTCCCAGCTGTGAATCCAGCTGTGGCATTGCAGAAGGAGCACAGTCATGTGAGAGAAACCCAACATTCCTCTTCCAGACCTGGCCCTTATTAAATGAATTGTTTTCACTAAACCTCTCTGCACCTCAGTTTTCTCACCTGCAAAATGGAGCAAAAACCTACCCTAGAACATTATTCTGGGCATTAATGAGTTAATATAGATGAAAAATATTTTTGTACTGCAGTGCTATACTAGAGAAAAGCACTTTTTGAAAGAAAAAAATAAGGTTCTTCCAGAAGCCTACCTTACATAGACGAGATCCAAGATGCCTGTTAATTCTGTTATTGCTTGGTTTTGATGAAGGGGAAATTTTACCTCTATGATAACATTGCATTCTGCCTCAAAGAAACTGCTACATTTTTTTTCAAAGTAAATATACAGTGTGGGTGTTTGTGTGTTCACTGCATTTGGACTTCTCAGTACAAGCCTAAGATAATTGTGGTTACCCTCAGAAGACAGGTGAGAAATCTGAGATGCAGATCACCTAACTTATTCCAGCCCCAATGCACATAATATGGGGTAAAGTCGGAACTGAAACTCAGGTCTATTTGGACTTCCGGTTAAAATCGTGGCATGATGGCATTTTGACTCTACTCCCCTCCACTGAAATGCTCTGAGAATATCCAAAAGACAAGCCACAGAGGGAAATCCAGCAACATTATTTTAGTGAAACAAAGAAACAATAAAATGTCAAATCTCCAACTTAAAAAGCATTACTTGTCAAATGTCTCGAAATTTGGACCAATGTGACAGGACATCCAGCCCTAGAGGACACCTGCTCAAATCTAAAACAAGATACAGTTTTTTTATTTATAAATAGGTGGCGTGGTCCTGAAATGCCATACAATGATTCTGTGATGAGAGTGATGAGCTCCAGGGACAAGAATGGGCCACAGGAAAACACAAAGAACATGTCTGTAGATTCCAAATCCCACCTCTGAGAACGTTAGGGAAGCAGGACTATAGGAGAAAGGACAACCCTGAGCCTTCTGCTCTGGGCAATGGGACCCCCAGCAGAGGACTTGGGAAGGGGAGGCAGGACCGTCTTAGAGTGGCAGTTCCTCACACTGCATAGGGAGTTGGTTTAGGAGATGAATGCTTGTGTATGGTCCACAGTTTGTCGCTGTTGTTTTTGGGTTATGGCCAGCCTACCCATCTCTTCCTTGGAGAGGAGCTCAGTTATGATCACTGCGATACTCCAGACCTGAGGGGCACTGATATGTATCTGAAGAAAGACGGGTTCACTTTCAGTCCCCTCACTGCTGCATTCTGAGCATCCTGAAGGTAAGAAAAGGGTCCCCAGAACCAGAGCCGCACCCAGGATATAATCGGCATTGAATTCTCATTTGTTGAACTGAACCAAAGAGAACAGAACTGGGAATTTGAACTGGGAATTCTGAATGGTCAAGCTGAGAGTTTTCAGTGACTGTACATGTACATTTTTAAGACTCAGTACTGAGCATTCTTCTGTGCATGGACTTCATGAGTTAATCTCTGAATGAGGACCCTGATAAAGCTCAGACATGGCTCTGTTCTAATTTCATGTTAACTTGGCCTGATCCTTTCACACTGTCACAAGCATGCCTTTTTCCCTCCCTCCTTATGCAAATGATCTTTTTCACCAGGAAAGCAAACCAAGTTAGTGGTCTTTGACCATTAAATTCTTGTCCAGAATTTATGAAAACTACCAGAGCACACACACGCACTCTGTGTGAGCCGGCTCTAGGGGAGTGGGTTGAGTCCTTACTCTGTGGCTACTGTGTGCCAAGATCATCTTATTTATACCACAAAACCACCTTGCATTGTAGGTCTTATTTCTCCATCTTACAAGCTGAGAAACTCAGATGGAAAATGGCTTGTTCGGGCGGGTGGGTATAGCTCGGGGTAGAGCGCATGCTTAGCAAGCATGAGGTCCTGGGTCCAGTCCCCATTACCTCCATTTAAAAAAAAAAGAAAAGAAAATGGCTTGTTCAAGCTCACCTAGTTAGTAGATGGCAGGGTTGGGACTTTACCTTAGGTCACTGAATTGAAAGCCTGTGTTCCAAGTGGGTCACTGCCTTTCAAAATGAGTTATTTAAAGAGGAGAAATACCCTTGAATTAATTAGAATGTGTGATCAAGTCAGAAAATAACATGAAGTGCACCCATTATGTCTAATCCTCGTGGGTCATTTCCCAGAAGAGATCATAAGTCATGAGGTCATTTTAAAGCAGAGATCAATAAAATAGAAATATTCTCCTGAGATTTTAAGTTACCATCACATGAACATTCTCACGTGGAGAGGAGTCAGCACATCATAAACAGGAGAAAGAATAAAAAGGAAACAATGACATGTATTTAAGCTGTAAAAAATTATGCAGTATCCATAAATAATGAAATTGCTCAATAAATCTTTATATCCAATTATCTTCCCACATTGTCTTTAACTTTCGTTTTGGAGCTATATTTCATGGAATATAAAAACAATGGACTTCATCAGAAAGGTCTCTTAAATTAAGCACCAATAGCCTCTCTATGCAGAATCCCAAATGGCACAATTAACCTAAGAGAGAAGGGCACTAACACTGAGGAGGTTTCTCCTGCTGCGGTCAGTGACTTGCTCCGACAAAATAAACAATGCATCATGATACTTGGTGTTTTCTCCCGAAAGTTTAAACTCCAACCATGCTAGTGACAGGATGGACAGAAAGGGCGTTTCAGCAAAACTCCAGACGAGCACCACTCCCCCTCTCCAAATTCACTTCTAAAAATTTTTATTAAATAATCAGCCATCCGAGGCCCATGATTTTCAGAAATTTCTTTCTTATTCACAGCCAATTTAATTTGACCTTTGATAGGACTGAAGGAGCTGTGTAACAATATATATTTTTTAATTTATTTAATTTATTACTTTTGGGGGGAAAGCAATTAGGCCCTGGTTTATTTCTATAGCGGTACCGGAGACTGAACCCAGGAGCCCACTCACACTGGGCATGCACTCTGCCACAGAGCTATACCCTCCCCCATAAAAATATTGAATAGCAAGGAAAATCAAGCAGAAGCCAGAGACCTGAAGTCAATCTGGACTACATGTCTTGTCTGTTGATAGTTTGTTTCCATATGTGACTATTAATCATTTGTTCTTCACTTAGCAGGTATCTACTGAATGTCTACCACAGGCCAAGCACAGGAGAAACAATAAAACCACAACAGGCAAGTTAGCTGCCTTCACTGAGTGTATTGTTGTAGTGGGTAAGTAATTTTCAAATGCTGATTTTTCTTCTGATGACTTCCCCCTTTTCCTGCCTTCATCTCAATTCAAGTGTTGAGCACATTTATGTGTTCTGCCCTGCAGAGGCATACAGCCAGGATACAAGGAAAATGGCTATTGTGGATTTCCAAACTCCTGGAGCCTAGAGAAGGGTGGAAACGTCCCTTCTGCGCATCTCTGCTACTGCCCGCTGTGGAGTCTGGCAAGCCAGCGCTGTCTCCCGCCCAGAACTTTGTCGTAGCCTCTTAGGCTAGTATCCCTGCTACCCTTGTTGCTGTAAAGTCCGTGTTCCATAAAGCCACCATGTAATCCTTGTAACACTTAAGCCATATCATGTCATACCTTTGTTCAAATTCTTATCTCTCAGTTTCAAACCCAAAGAACCTGCCATGGTTTAATGGCTCTCTCTGCACTCCCCCACTGCCCTCCTCTGAGCACATAGATGTCTCTTTGCTGTCTCCTGGTGACCGAGAGAAGGTTTCAGGATGACAAGCTGTTTTCAGAAAGAAGTAAAGGTCAAGGAGGAAATACCTTCCTCTATGGCCATATTCTGTCAAATGCATTGTTCCTCGGTGGTTGATACACAACCTTAAACATATGGGAAGAAAGAGGACAGGAGAATCTTTTTAGTTTCTCCTGAGTATAGTCTGTGAACACTGTCTCTGACAGACAAGCCGGAGGAAACTGAACTCTTAGGATAAGAACTGAATTCCTTGATTTGGAGGTCACGGTTTAGGTTCTGTCTAGATTGTTCTCAGCCCCTACTTGTTAGATGGTGTTTCTGAAATATATTCTTCTTCTTAGTCCTAAATAAGAAAAGGTAGCCATAGTGCTAACAAGTGCCCTGAGAGGTCGTTTTCCAGTTGCTGTTCGAGTTGCCTAACATGTATTTACTGACACCTACTCTGTGTTAGGTTGAGTAACAGACAATGGACATAGAAAAATGAACAGCAGCAAAACTCCACCTCTGAGGGGCACACACATTCTAAAGGCAGAGACGCAGCCTGTGGCTTTGGCATTACCTTTTATTTACAAAGTGAGAAAATACCACAGCCTAAAAAGTAAGCAGAAGCCTGTGTATTCCTGGTCAAGCTACCTGACATTTCTTAGCTTTAATTTCATCATCTGCAAAGGCTGCTGTGAGGATGTCATGATCAGGCTTACATAAAGATCCTAGTTTATTGGTGGCACATAGTAGGTGCTCAAGAGAGGTAACTATTGTTCAAATGCATGAGAAGTGGTTCATTGTATTGCCAGGACTTCAGATTTCTGTGTGCAGTCAAGTGACACATGGGTAATGGCATTATCCAATTAATTCAGAAGCAAACTATCAATTTAAGAGGAAACCAAAGTTGGGGTGGGGATTATGTCAATGGCGGGAATCAAGAAGTAAACAGAAGAACATACGCAAATATAAATTCTGGATCAGCTGCTCTGTTCCTTTGGCATATCTTTATTTTCATCCTGTAAAAGACCCAGCTTCCTTGCAATTGTTTAGGTCAATCAGCCAGTCAGGCAGTCTTGGCCATTATGACATAGCCAAGTGTAAAGCCAACCATTTAAAAATCTGACCTCTCTTTTTATACATATACGAGATAGGTGACAAGTTTTTCTGTTTCTCCCTACTTGCTGTCGCAGTTTATTCAGAAATAGCCTTCAGGAGGAAGGGGAAGGAGTCAAAACTCACCTGCTTAGCTGCCACGCATTCAGTGTATTAAGAACATATTTCATTGTCTTGATTAGGCCCCCAAACAACCCTGTAACATGCCAGAATTACTCAGTACAAAGCGGTCGAGCACAAGGCCAACAGGGGACAAAGGTAGTAAGGGCAAGACCCAGGGCAGCAGGCCAAGTGTTCCTTCTTCACAGAGAAGTGGCCCTTCTCAAGGCCAGCAGAGCTCAGGGCAGCCAGTGCCATCCCCTTGATTCTTCCTAAACGCTCTTCAGGAAACCACCTGACTTACAACACTCCTTCCAGAGTAAGTATCCGAACAAGGGGAAACTGAGAATTCAGGGCTGGCCCGTGGTCTCCAAGCTGCAGCACCTTTCAGTGAAAAACGCAGTATCCCCCGTGTCGAGAGGAGTCTCCGCGGATTCAGGTGGGTGAGAGGCAGCTCCTGCACTGGGGGCACTGATAACATTCAGCTTATCGGCTTCTGTCAGGCTGGAGACCTCACAGAGCTCCTTTCATACACGAATCCCTGGGCTGAACAATTTAAATGGCTTTTCTTCCTGCAGGACTTCACAGAGCTTTTAACATGCTAAGGTGCGTATCATGAACCTCTGTTTGTTTGGTTTGAAGAGATTAGAATTCCACTGATAATATTTTGGAAGCAACTGTAACAATACTTTTTAAAAGTAATAAAATAAACCCTAGTCAAGTCTTTTTTATCCATTGTTAGCGTGTGTGCGTATACACATATATATACGCTTTTTTTAAAGTAACAAAATAAACTCGTCTTTCTTTAACCCATTATTTGTGTGTGTGTGTGTGTGTGTGTGTGTGTGTGCTTTAAGCGTCCATATAAAGATGAGAACAGCAATAGTATAACAGCTGTTTATTAAGACTTAGCTACTTGCCAAAAAGTATGTTAACTCCTTACCGTGATGAAAACCCTCCATGTCAGGCACCATAACATACTAAGGAACAATATAACTGCCAAGAGCACAGATCTCTGAAGTGGACCCCTGAGTTTAATTTCCACCTCTTGCTATGTAACCCTGTACAAGTTCCTAGTCTCTTCATACTTGGATTTCTTCGTCCATAAAGTCAGTATAATACTGCTTACAAGATTTATACACTATTCATCCCATTTTGCAAATGAAGAAACTGACATTTAGAGTGACCTCATCATTAGACCGAGAAAAGTGAGGCAGCTGTCCTCCGGGAAAAAGTCCGGATCTTGGAGCCTAAAGACCATGCCTGGCACCCAGCTTTGCTGGTCACTAGCTCCATGGCCTTGGGCACCCATTTCTCTTGTCTGAGGTTCCCTTATAGGCATAATCGGGCTGATAAACCACCCCCACCAGACTCACACCGTGCCATTGTGTGGATGAGATGAGATAATGAATTAGAAAGCACCCAGCATGAGGCTTGGTGCACCAACATTCAGTAAATGTTTCTGGAATCTAAATGTTCTCTTTGTAGTATTCCTCCCCATTAAATTCCAATCAAGAAAATGGTGTTTTAAGATAACAATGTCAGAAAACTGAGTCAGCAAGTAAAGTGTAAGTCAAATATATGTTTTTTTTTCTTTTTCTTTTACATTTTTTTCCCCAGGAAACACAATCATCTCTAAAACTGCAGATGCAATAGCTACCCCGTGGAGCCTTCATGAGAGAATTTTATCTTTCATTTCTTTTTCTCCTAGGGACTTTATAGTGGATGTAACTTGCATATGTATGATTTCCCACACCTTAATTTTCCCATACCCTACCCAACACAGTCTTCTTTGACTACTGTTGCTTCTACTGCTCAATGCACTTTTAATTTCTACATTAATGTTATTTAAAATTATTTTAGTCTCTAGAGACCTAAAGATGTTTTTCAATCTAAAATAAAAATTAAATAGAGCTCATTTATTCCCAAATATCTTTCCTACTTCTACATCTACCTCTGACCATTATGTGAAAAAAATTTGCAACCTGAACTTGGAAGAGAAACAAACTCACTATTCAGTTTCTCATCAAGACATCATAAAAGATCACTACGCTGTCTGGATACTCCTGATGACTGGGGATGCTGACTTTATGCTCAGACATTGACCTTTGGGGTCTTCACCCTGCACTAAAGGATGAAGGCAGTCAGCTGTTACCAGAACCCAGAGAGGCAAAGGTGGCAGGGAGAGAGCTGCCGACAGGAGCTGTGATGAAGGAATCAGCCAGCTTTCAGCAGCCCCATAGGTGGCAGCCAGTGGGATTGTTGCCAGCATTAGGTTCTTAAAAGAATTCAGAGATGAGAGATGGAGGTCAAGAAAGTAACGTGAGGATATATTAGGTGATATGACATGCTCAAGGGAGGGCAGGCAAGCTCAGATGAGCAGCTGCCTTGGGTTTCTTTGGCAAGTTGGTTACCTAGAGTGTGAAAATAAATGAGTGGAACATTCACTGGGGAGGGAAGGGTTTGGGGTCATATTCCCTGATTTTCATCCCAGCTCCATCTTCCCAAGGGGAAGAGGGATTTTTTGTCCTTATTTAATCTGTATCAGAAGTCTCATGGTGTCAGTGCATGATGGGTACTTCTAATCTGCAAGGCTAATTTTATTGTAATGAGGACATAATGAACGACAGGTTATATTCAGACACTGGAGATTCCTGCCTTTTCCCACCTTTCTTTACTGGCCTCTAGGCCACTTATCCCAAAATGTGTGATTTCTTATTAGCCCAGAGGTTCCTGCTTCTCTTTTTCTGCCCAAGGAATCCACTGTTTACCAAATGTATAGTTATTTCAAATGGGACCTAATTATAAACTTTTGCACAACAAAGGAAACCACAAGGAGAACAAAACGACAACCTATGGAATGGGAAAAAATATTTGCAAATGATGCGACTGACAAAGGTTTACTTTCCAGAATATATAAATAGCTCATACAACTTAATAACAACAACAACAACAAAACAACCCAATCCAAAAATGGGCAGAAGACCTAAACAAGCAATTCTCCAATGAAGACACACAAATGGCCAATAGGCACATGATAAAATGCTCAATATCACTAATTTTCAGAGAAATGCAAATCAAAACTACAATGTGGTATCACCTCACATCAGTCAGAATAGCCATCATTAAAAAGTCCATGAATGAAAAATGCTGGAGAGGATATGGAGAAAAGGGAACACTTCTACACTGCTGGTGGGAATGTAGTTTGGTGCAGCCATTATGGAAAACAGTATGGAGATTCCTCAAAAGACTGAAAATAGAATTACCATATGATCCTGCAATCCCACTTCTGGACATATATCCAGAGGGAACTCTAATTTGAAAAGATGCACGCACCCCAATGTTCATAGCAGCACTATTTACAATAGCCAAGACATGAGAACAACCTAAATGTCCACTGACAGAGGACTGGATAAAGAAGATGTGGTATATTTATACAATGGAATATTACTCAGCTATAAAAAGTAATAAAATAATGCCATTTGCAGCAACATGGATGGACCTGGAGATCATTTTAAGTGAAATAAAGAGAAAAAGAAAAATACCATATGGTATCACTTATATGTGGAATATGAAAAGGGAAAAAGGAGGACACTAATGAACTCATCTATAAAACAGAAACAGATTCACAGACATAGTAAACAATCTTATGGTTACCAGGGGGAAGGTAGCTTGAGATTTGCAAATATTAACTACTATATAC
Source organism: Camelus ferus (assembly GCF_009834535.1). NCBI lineage: Eukaryota > Metazoa > Chordata > Mammalia > Artiodactyla > Camelidae > Camelus > Camelus ferus. The sequence goes on from NC_045705.1 coordinate 36,796,395, forward strand.
TATATAAAATAGATGAAAAACAAATTTCTTCTTTATAGCACAGGGAACTATAATCAATATCTTGTAATAACATTTAATGGTTATTAAAAGAATATGAAAATGAAAAAGATGAATATCAGTATGAAAAAGAATATGAAAATAAATATATGTATATATATATGCAATACTGGGACCAGAAATTGACACTTTGTAACTGACTATACTTCAATTAAAAATAAAATTAAATAAAAAATAAATAAATAAAAAAACCCCAAAATGTATGGCTTTCTGCCATTTAGCCCATGCCCCTCCTTTTTCTGCCCATTCCTGGCATTTGGCTGTTAATACCTAGCTATCTGCCTGCTCTAACAGAATTACTGCCCTTAACTTACTCTGCTTCCTTCCTTTGACTGGCTACCTGTCCCCACTAATGGAATCCAACTGTAAGCCAAAGGTTACGGAAATAGATGGAGAGTGGATTTGGAGAGACAAGGGAAAATTCTGAGGAGTTTATTCTTGTGAATAAAGACTCCTATGTAATTAATGTGTTTAAAAACAAGTGTTTAATCAAATGAATAATTAAGAAAAGAAGTCTGATACGGAGTCAGAGACAGGATTAACAATACCTACCACTGGTGAAGAAGAGTGTTAAAGAGGGCTGCAGGGAGTAATAAACATTTGTCATGACTGTCCACGAATCAGCGTCTAAGGAACAAAACCACCATCACAGCCCTTCCTTGAAAACTGCTGCAAAATGTCACTTATTTGCTTTTTTGTGTTTCCGTTTAGTTACCAATGTCATGATTTTGGTGGTTAAACCCCTTTGATACCTGACTCCCAGTCCTCATTAAAAGGACCTTTTCAGCGCTAGCAGGAGCTCAGAATTCAGTGAATGCACTGACATCAACAACCAATGGTTTGCCTTTTTTCCTAAACTGTCCAATCTATTGCCACATAGTTCATAGTATTCTCTTATGGTTTTTGTATTTCTGCGGTGTTGGTTGGATTCTCCATTTTCATTTTTTATTTTGTTTATTTGTGTTCTCTCTTCTTTTCTTTTGGTGAGCCTGGCCAGAGGCATGTAATCTGACTAACAACCAATGGTGATGTGAACTGGAGGAAACTGGCCCACATGCTAAGAAAAATACAGAAACATTGAAAATTCAGAGGGAAGAAGGAAAGAATGAGCTTCTTTGCTTTGGTTTGATGGCCTTCTCACCACCCATATTTCATTGGTAATTGATCATACACATATTTGATTGAAAAATCAGATTACATCAGAATGTCATTGTGGAATCAGAACCATGATGCAGCTGGGAACAAATGTGTGATTCTTCCTTCCCTGACCCTGCCTTTTGACAATGAATAAAATCAACAAAATGAAATCGGTGAAGCAAAATGTCAGAGTGAGAACAGGGTGCAAAGCTGTTTCATTTTGTTTAAATGCTCTCAAAAGGGGATGCTCATTGACTTTACAGTCAGATTTACTGGTCCAGTTTCCTTGACTTAGCTCTTTCTTTGCCGTGTCATCTTGCCTTCTGTAAAACAAGCTGTATTGAAGCTCCCTATCTAGAAAATAGCCAGTGTTTGAATTCTTTGGCTAGGGTTGAGTGCAGAATTTATGAGACCTTGAAGTGATTGGAAATGGGACTCAAAATGTCTTTATCTGTAAAATGGGCGCCGTGTCATGAAGGAGCCCATGCCCTCTGGATCTCTTCCTCTCTGTGAACTTTTCTCCCTGTGGTGAAGCCCATGAGGCAATAAGTTGGCTGGAAGTCTGGGGAGAGACTTATCCGTGGTTTGAACTGGAGGGTGTTCCAGAGAGTTCTGACAGTCGTAACTAGAGACTTGTTTCCAACTGACTACTGGTGCCAGGGGCTAGAGCCCTCGAGCTGTAGCTGAGAGGCACAGTTGTGAACCAAAAAGCAAAAGACCAAGACATAATAGCTCTGAAGAATTCATCACAAGGAGGATTGAAAGAAAACTTAGAATTGGCAAATGAGACAGCCCATGAGGAAAAGAACAGTCAAGTCCTAACAGATAGAGGTGAGGACTAGAAAAATGGGTCAAATAAAGTTTTACTTTGGCCCTTAAATTTCTGACTTTAGGGGAGAGTCAGTGGCTGTTATTTGTAGCACATTGTGAACAGATGTTTTCATGTGGATTTTTAGAACAGGATTCTGAAGGGCTGTGGACCAGAGTAAAAGGACTGATGTAGTGTGAAATTAGAGTTGTAAGTGATTAGCAAAATGGAAACTTTCTGCCCTGTAACTGTTAAATGACCTTGCTAGACTCTATATTCCATGGTGATATGCAAATATTAACAGCTTACAAGTAGTTAAGCACATCAGATAGACTTTCCACGTAAACCATACAAATTCGATTTCACGCAGGAACGTATTAGGCGGCATGGCATTACTAATATTGCTACTTACCACCTAAGTATTGCTTCTTTCCTTCTCCAAAATCCATTTTATGTAGCCAAATTACTGTAGGGAATTGCACCCCACCTCGTAACATTTGACTATCTAGAGCAATGGCAAGGCTATAAAAGGCAAAGAAGTTTCTCCAGGGGCTGACAATTTAGAATCAGAGCATCCATGGTGGGAAGGAAGTTTTAAAGCCATCTAATCTTATCACGTATTCACTGCTTGAATGTCTTCTCTAACAGTGGTTTTTACCTGAATTGTACCCGGGAACAGGGACAACAAGTATTTACACTTCAAAAGTATTTACTGAGAATCTACCATGGGCCAGATACTGTGCTAGGAATACACTGGGGAAATAAGACAGATAGCATAACACCCTTTATGGAACTTACAATGGAAAAGATAGATAATTAAAAGGTAAACCAATGAAGAAATGCAGTGATTTCAGAGAATCACAAGCACTGTGAAAAATTTAAGTTGACTTATAGTTAAAACTGACTCTCTAAAAGTGCCTGCAAAACTCTTAGACTGTCTTGCCTAGGTCACAACAAGAGTGCAGACATGACTTAGGATATCAGAGCATGTGAATCATCCATCAAAGCTAAGTCTAATGCTCCAGTTCAGTGCAAAACTGTGTAAGGAAGCAACTCTATCTTTATTTTATCTTACCAAATGGATAATTATGAATCTGGAAGGAGAGGGAACTAGATAATGTATACTCATTCATCACTTATTCATTGGGTACCTTCTACGTAGAAGTCAGTGCAGGAATAAGAGCCTCTGAAGACAAAGACCATTTTATGTTCACTGCTGTATCCTCCAGAACAGGACCTGGCACAGGGTAGATGCTACATTAGCCACAGTTCTCTAGAGAAATAGAGCCAACATAATAATATATAATTTTTAAAAATGTATATGTATGTATGTATGTGTGTATACATATATGAGATGGGAGTTGCCTCGTGTGGTTATGGAGGCTGAAAAGTCCCACAGTCTGCCATCTGCAAGCTGAAGAATCAGGAAAGTCAGTGGTGTAATTCAATCCAAACCCCAAAGCCTGAGAACCAAGAGCACAGATGTCCAAGGGCAGGAGAAAATGGGTGTTTTAGTGCAAATAGAGAGCAAATTTGTCCTCTCCCTGCCTTTGTTCTGTTCACACCACCCATGGATTGGTTGATGTCTACCCACATTGGGGAAGGTAATCTTTACTCAGTCTACTGACTGAAATGCTAATGTCTTCCAGAAGCCCTCTCACAGACGCACCCAGAAATAATGCTTTACCAGCTATTCAGGCATCGCTTAGCCCAGTCAAGCTGACACATCCAATTAACCACCACAGATGATCACTGTGTTGCTTAACTGAATACACAGACAAATACAAAGCATTGAGAATTCAACAATAATTAAGTTGACTAAGTAGACTTGCTTATAGGCTCTACTACAGCAAGTGTAGGAGGCTGAAGATTTTCAAATTTTACAGATGAGGAGATTGGGTCTTAAAATTTGGGATAGTTGGTTAAGTGTGCATAGTTAATGAGAGATGGAACCAACACTCAAGGTCGTTTCTGTCTGATTCTTATTGTGTACACTCAGAGGCCTCTAGCCATGACAGTGGGTTCTGAAGAAGCAAGTTTCTGAGACTAGCTATGACCATGTACTTCCCAGCTTAATTTTTCTTGCAGCTTCGAAATAAGATCCTACAAGCTTGTCTTACGTGGAGTCCTCCAGAATTGGGTCCCTGTCTAAATCTAGCCTCCTTTTTAAGCATTTATTTTAGCTTTTCCTCTAAAAATTTCTTAACTTTACCATACAAGTCTATTTGCCTTGAGAGTATCACATTTCTTACCATTTCTATGTTTTTCCATATATTACCTCTCCACATGGAATTTCCTTCGTTCCTTCTCTTGCTTTTAAAATTCCTACCAGTTCTTCAAAATCTAGCCCAAGAGCCATCCTCCATAGCAAGCCATCTCTGAACCCAAGACAGCATGAGACATTCCTCCTCTATGACCCCATGGCTCTCTGCACCATGCAACTTACATGATTCTCAAATTGCTCCGGGTTCCGATTTATCTGCCAATGTGACTTTGAGCTTTTAGAAGACTGGCACTATATTTTATTTCATTCCTGTACTTCCCTCACATAGCAAATTATCTCGCAGAGTAGGCAGTCAATTAATGTTTAATTGAATGGATGATGAATAGACAAATTAATCCCAGAATGAATAACCAAGACTGTGATACCTGTGAGGGTGCACTTTATAAGGAAGACCTAGAACTACTCTAGAATGACTAGGGCATTGGTAATTGACCAAGAAAAAAAATTGGCATCAGCCTGGTATCAGAATTAGAGGATACAAAGAGAGGGGTAAAGCTCATCAGAAGGGAAGACCAGGCACTTTTGAGTCCCCACGTTAAAAAAAATTAAAAAACAAACAAAAAAAACAAACCTGGTTAAATCCCAGCTGCCCAGATTGAGGCTGGGAGAGGACGAATGGAGAAATTATTTGTATTTTGCAGGTTAGAAATCAACTGATCCAGCACTAGAGGGAGAAAGGACTGGGGATCTGGCCACGATAAGACTGTGACTTACGCTGACTTTTTTCTCCTCTCTCAGGTTCTGTTGAAACGCTGTACTCTTTCGAGGAGGTTTTACTACAAGTTGAATTGTTCAAAACTGCACTCAGAGACTGGTCCACTATCACTACAGTGAATTACCCCTTCACAGATTTTGTACCCAGAGAACATCTCTTTCTCTTTGGAGCCCTTTTGGGTATTGATTTTGACTCAAATTTATCTCACCAAAATAAAAAAGAAAGCAAGCTCCCAATCAATTCTTGTTTCAGTTGAAAGCAATATAGCTTTTCAAACTGGATTTTTTTTCCCAATGGTACAAAATACATAAGGTGAGAAAAGCCTGGGATTCAGAATTTTGATCCTCTGAATTTCATCACTTTGCTTAAATGTCCATCTCTACACAATTCTGAAGCAGCATTGTTATTTATTATTTTTTTTTCTTCTGGTGGAAGCTGTGCTTTCTTTCCAGCAAAGGTCCACTAAACAGTAGTCACCAGAGTTAAAATAATGATAGCTGTCATTTTTTTAAACTTATTTTAACTTATTTTTAACAGAGTAAGTTAAAAATAATTAAGAAAGGCATAAGCCCATTTTCCTTAATTTACTCCAAAGGCTGACAGATGTAAAGAATAAACTCTGAGGTCCAGCTGCCTAGGCTCAGGTTCTGGCTTTGCCATTTACCAGCTACTGAAACCGAGCAGGACCTCACAGGGCCTTCCTGGTGGCAGACCCCTGGGTGTCCCCAGCTTCTTGTTTGTAGGAAAAAAAAAATTTAGTCTCCCAGGCCTTCCCTGAGTTCCACAGAGCAGACTCAAATAGCTAATGATGAAAGAAGAGAGAAAATAAAGAAACAAAGGAAAAGCAGTTTCAATCAAAAAAAAAGTATTCATAGCTTCAACAACGGGGTCACAGGACTCGTAGTCCCTCCTCAAGGGATGTGGATAACAATCCTTGCCTTCCGGTGGCTTGGTAGACCCCCCCACCCAGTGGAGGTTGGTGACTACATGCCGATCACAAGCATGTCGACTTCAGACTAAGGGAATCAGCAGACCGATGATTAAGACTCCTGAAACATCACCTTATGATCTCACCACCAGCCAATCAGAAGAATGTACACGAGCTGTTCATACACCCTATGATCCTCAGCCTTAATGGTGCTTTTAAAAACCCTTGCCCCAAATCCACTGGGGAGCTTAAGTTCTTTGAGCATTAGTTGCCCATTCTCCTTTCTTGGTGTCCTGCAAATAAACAAAGTACTTTCCTTCATCACAACCCGGTGTCAGTAGATTGGCTTTGCTGCACTTGGAGTGAGTGAACCAGAGTTTGGTTTGGTGACACTGTGTGATTTTTGGACAAGATTCTTACCTCTCTATGACTTAGTAGGATTGTACCTAAGATAAGAATGAAAACTGCACTTATCCCATAAGGTTCTTGTGAGAATTAAATGAATTAATACAATCTAAGTGCTTAGAACAGGGTCAGCACATGTTAAAATCAATGTAAATGCTAGGCATTTGGACTTTTATGGAATCTTCTTCCCCAACTTGTCTACAAATTTTTTTCCCCTGGAAATTATTTAAACTGGAAATGTGGAAATATTTATGTATTAATTTGCTTGTTTATAAATTCCCCTTTGGAGAGCTACCCTGTTGCCTGTTAGCCTTTATCAAGAAACGGCACATTCTCTTCTGTGAAACAATAAATCGGTTATGCATGGGGAAGTCCCATAAAATAATAATGGCTCAAAGACAGTAAGTGATCAAAGAGATAAACAACTTAAATTCATATGAATTTAAGATAGGTTTGGATTCGTGAAACTTAAATTAGTAAAATGTGTGGAGTATTCATGCAGCTTTTCTCTACTTCACCCCACACTGAATTCTCTGCAGAGACACTGTCTGAGCCATTGCAGCCAAGAGGGGAACACAAAAGCCTTGATATGCATGTGAGTCTGACCTTGCATGCTGGCTCTGCAACTTTACCTGGACATGGCGTACAATGGCATTTCTCTGAGCCTAGTTTTTCTCATTCACAGTTATAAGATCATGAGAGGAGTATTATTAATTACAATTTAAGGAATGATGTTTAGCCTCTCAAACTACACACACAGATGCGCACGCATATACACTATGTACCTATATTCACAAATGCACATGTTGATAGACACTTGTATTAATCTAGGTACTGTCATCACAAGTTATTAATTATTATTTCAATTTTATAAATGCATTCACCAACATCCAAACATGCTAAGCAATTTGCCAAAGTCACACAGCTAATGGGGGCAGATCCAGGATCTGGACCTAAATGTTTTGGGCTGCAAAGCCATGATCTCCTACTTTATCACATAGCCTCCTGTTACACAGCTGATCTGAGCATTAAATGCACAGATCTTCAGCATACCTAGGATGAGGTCCTGCATATGGTAGATTCCCAGGAATTAGTTACTTTACCATTCTTAACATTACTAGGATGCTTTGTAGAAATAATGATGATGATGAGGGCTTTAATAATAACAGAAACAAATATTTACTGTTTACCTTTATATGTTTTGCATTGATTAACTCATTTAATCAATACAGACCTAGGACAGGAGCAGCATTATTATTATTTCCATTTTAAAAATTAAAAAAGAGAGAGAGAAGAATGGGGTGGAGTGAAGGAGGATTGGAACTTCTCCAGCATCAATCAGACTTTAGCCTAGGACTGTATGATTTATCTGTATGTAGCAACCATCTCGCCTGTATGTGTTTAACAGCGACAATAAAAATCCTGGATTTTTAGAAAATAATTCCATTTTTCCTGTTTGCTAATACCTTATTTTGAAATGAGTGAGTACTTAAATCAGGTGCACACCACTCACGGTTCTTTACTGTTATAATGAGCCAAACAAGTTTTACCTCAGTCTCTGTTTGAAAAGGGGGAAATTCCATCAGAAAGTTGAATAACAAGCCTCAAGTTTTTCTCCCATGATGTATTTTCTCCTTAGACCAGAAATGATGTAACTGTTGGCTTTAAGATGGAGCAGCAGGCTAGTTCGTGAGATATACCTCCCTTTCTCCCTCTCTTCAAATTTATGGTACTCATTTCATGCTCTGTATGTATAGAGAACTAAGTACCCAAATACTAAAAAAATGATAAACTCTTTCCTTATGTTAACTGTCTAGAAGACAACATAGACATCTCAAGCAGAGGTGGCACACTGGGGACCAAAAGGTATTTAAATGAATTCCCCAAATATATCCATCTAGTAAGTAACCTGAGCTTAAAACTGGGGCTCTTTCCAGACCATCAAGCTGCTCTTCCTCTCCTGTCGGCACAAATCGATATGAAATTTCTCCTTATCCCCTAATGATAATGACATATATTATTTACAACATTTAATTGAAGTATTTCCCTATGAAGTTTGTATATGCACATTCATGTAGCATACTTCGCTGCCTCTATTCCCCTTGGAGTTCTACCCGCAAAGCAGAGAGTAAGTGCCCTTTCCAACACTACTGATGAAACCCTACAGTGCTAGTCACTCTCGCTGTCTCATTGCAGTGGTATATATTTGCTAAACAGCATAATGTTATTACTTTTCTTAGATCTGCACACTTAGAAGAGTCACTTATCCTCCCTACAAAACCTCCAGTTTCATAAAACAGAAAGTGCGATATCTACCTCAGGAATGCTTTGAAGATTCTCTGAAGTAATTTAAGGAAAAATTCCCACATGCAGTTTCAGGTTCCACTGATTTGCACAAAGTGTAGAATAATTTAATTGAATATATACATTTTTAATTTGGGAAATAGTATAGGGTACCAACATGTACCAGGAGCGGCAAATAACTACATCTAAAGAGATTATACTTGTTCTAAATAAATGTACATGTATAGATATACAATTAAATTTACTTATACCTTTCACAATAAGGCATAAATGAAAAGCTTATCACATTGTTTCAAGAAAGTATATTAGATATCAGCTGTGGCAGTCAGAGTCCCGGCAGGAAGAACTTGGTGTAATTTAAGAAAAGTTTAAGGAAAGGATTATTTACGGAATGTAAGTAAACAACAAGGGACAGTGTGGTGTGTCAGGGTTAGTAATTCTGAGGGGTCTTCACTGCTCATGAAAGACAAACTGAGGAAACACAACAGAATCCTAGAGAGAGAGCTGTAAGGAGGGAGCAGCCTGACAGGGGTGTGGTCTTCAGTAGCTGGATGCAGGTAACCATGGTGATATGACTCCACCCTCTGCCTGCCCTCTCACCTCTCCCAGTGCCTTCCATTGGCTAAAGCCAATCTTAAGTCAGAGGACAAGGGAGAAGTGTACTAGTCAGTCTCCTGGGACCCAGAGCAGAATGGAGAATGGCAGGCAGTGATAGTGGATCTCAAAGGGCAAATGGAAGATAACCAGGACAGCAGGGGAGGGGCAGGAACAGAAATAAGGAAGTAGGTATACTGCATCAGGATACATGTGAAAGTTAGGAGATATTTAAAATGTTACAAGGATATAGATATAGACAATTTAAATATATGTTCCTCAAAATTATTTCCTGGTTGGTGTTCATGGTTTCATGTCTTTGGGGTTCTCTGAGTCCTTTAATTTTGAAACATTGAAAGAGCTCTGAACTACCGTAAGAATATCTTCACTTCTGGTACTAAATTCCTGAATCACCTATAATTCAAAGATCTAAAGACAAACCTATTGTCTCAACCTGAATGATCCCAGGTGACATTTGGGAAGTCGGCTACTCTTTCTGGAACCCATGTATGGCCATCTATAAAATAACTGAGCTGAATACATTGATCTCTAACATGAATTAAACTTCTAGGATTCTATGCTCAAATGAACAGCTTGGATAGCTGGAAGGCAGGAAAGGAAAGAGTCTGAAGCTTAGGTAAATATGATTAAATTTGCTCAAATGGGTTAATGTTAGATAGAGATGGTAAAAAGTGAAGTCTTCTTGTTAGTGTCCTTAATACAGGCTGGCTGGTTTTAAGTGATCAAAAGTTTGTACTAAGTCATCCACACAGATACTTATTTTAATAACAATGGACACAATTAAAAATCACTGTCGTCCTCCATTTAGACACTTTTTTGTAATTAACATATTGCTGATGTGAGTTTTCCTGTATTGCTCTCCTCCGGCCACCTTCCAATCCATGTGGAAGACAACTGGAATTAAGTCTGCAATTAAATTTTTACAAGAGACCGCATCTAATGTTTTGGTAAAATCAACACTTACATCATTAACAGAACCTCAATTATGCTTTCCCCCTAACAGACGGTTAGTATATCCCACAGGGCTCTTGTGTAAACCTTTGCAGACATGCTTTTGGCTTGTGGTCTGAACACAATTTTATTGAATGTTCTCAAAGTGCCAGATACTGGGACATGCTTTTACCTTCTTGATCCCACTGATTCTTCAAACCAGCTCTGAGAAGGAAGAGATGCACTTTCCCATTTATCGATGAGCACACTGAGTCCTTCTGCCCAGAGATGCTCTTTTCTCCAATTTACTCTGCTCATCAGTTCCTCATTCATCTTTCAAATTTTAACACAAATATTAACTGTCTTAAGAGATATAGAGGACGGGTGTGTAGAATTAGTACCTAAGAAAGTGGGATTTGGAGCTAGATTGCTTGAGTGTGAATGTGAACCCTGCCATTTGCTAGCTATGTGATTTTGGTCACATCATCTAATTTCTTTGTGTCTCAGGTTTCCCATCTAAAAAAATGGGGGCATTTGGATTATATACTCTATTTATCATCCTTCTTTGTATATAGATGTGTTATTTCTGAAAAATGCCTTTAAAAGGGGTGAGATGCCCTTTGTTGCCCACTCTTCCTTCCTGATGGGAAAGTGATGGCTGGAGTTACAGACACAAATCGTACAATGAGGAACCTTGGGCTAAAAGGCTATATATTATAGAAGACCAAACAGAAAGTTCTTGTCATTCTGAACAACCTACATCTGTACATCTTTGTGAATTAGAGAGGAAAAAATATCTAGTATAATTAAGCCACTTGTTTTGGGGGTTTTCCATCACAGTTAAATATATTCACATGACTAAGAAAGAGAGAAGAGAGTCAAGGATGAAGGAGCAGCCAGGAATAAGGAATGGAAATTTATCTTAAACTCACTCACGCTGGATCACTGAGGATGCGGGACACATCCACACGCACTAAAGAAGCATGCATGTGCAAGTCTCAGCCCTCCCAGAAGGCACGACATTCTGGGATTCCCATTTTTCCTTCCAGTTTCACTTATCTACAGAGAAGACTTAAAGGATTCCATCCTATTGCTGAGTAGATAAGGTTGTCTACAGTTTAGGATTAATTTATGTGTTTTTATCTCCCTTTTCAACCAGAGTGAACCCTATGGACACAGGACCCCCATCTGTTTCCATTTTGGTGACTACCTAGCACTTTGCAAAATGTCTGGCACATGGAAACACACAATGATATTTGGATATTTCTAGAAAACTAAAAACAATTTCATGTCCAAACTTAAAACAACTGTCAAAATATACTTAAATGAATGAATGGGCTAGACACTTCACAAGGTGCTATGGAAACATTTTCTCACTTAATCCACATGACAATCCTATAAGGTGGATATTATAATTTATAAACAAGAGGTTCCTAATCATAAGGCTAATAAGCAACTGAAACTGGATTGGACCTCTGGTCTGTCTCATAACATTATTTTATTATCATCTGATTCTCCAGAAGGCTCCTCAGGATAAGAAGCCCCAAGAAGCCACAGAATGCACTCTTTCTAACCAGCCTTTACCATCCAAGCACAATATTGGCAGCACGGTTTCTTTTCCCCGAAGAATCAGACCAAGGGGCATCTTCAGAATGAAAGCTAAAAAGGATGATCTAATCCATGGCCTGGAGTCTGTTTGATACAATATACTGTAAAAATTCTAAGTATATCCACAGGAAAATACTAATATGTATATGATAGAACAGATATGTACTTATTTATGTATACATGTACATTTTATATATTTATATATATACACACTATTTTTTTTCAAGGTCTAGCATAACCCACCCTGGTAGCTATAGGTAGCATATTACAGGGCAGATGGCAACAAAGGATAGTGAGGAGATAAACTGGCTACTTCTGTGCACGAGAAATAAAAGCACGCGGTTATCTTTAAAGCATAGGAGCAAATTCTCCATTTTAGCATGAGTTAACCAAACCATGCTGGACTGGGTTCAGGTTTCTTGGTTTCTTCACCCAAATGGTATTTATCTTTCCTTTTAGTGTTATGAGACAGGATGGTGCCGTGATCCAGTGGAGTTAGTCATCCGGGTGCCAGTCAGGTTCCACCACTTACTGGCCATAATGACCATGGGAGGGTTATTTAAACTCCGGACTTTCATTTCCTCATCTGTGCAAATGGGGATAACAAGAGCACCTACTTCTCAGGGTTATTCTGAGGGTTAGACTAAATAATGCAGGTAAAGGTCTCAGATCTCCATGGATTATGAAAATGTACTAGCCCTCTCCGCATGTTTGCTTTCCCATTTCCAAGGATAGCCTGGAATCAAGAAGTGCCATGGGGCAGGATGCAGAGGCAAATGCATATCATCTCGGAGACTAGAGTAGAGGCAATATGTACCACATCCAGCAAAGTACCTGTGCATACAGTGTGCTTCCTCTCCCGCTTTCCCTGAAAAGTGACTCCTAGAATGTAGCCCAGAAGCATTCAGCTAAAGGGGAAGGCAGGCTGTGAGAAGCCAGCCCCGGTCACAATGAGGACTACGTCCTTAGGGTCAGAATGTCCCCAGACCATCTAAGACCGTGGAGCAAGGCTTTCACAACTAGTGTCCCCTGCTGGCTGCAGCCTTGGCCGAATCTGCTGTTGCGTTTTGTCTGTGCAAGAGGGTATCGAGAGAGCCGATACGGCTGGTCCATATCCTTGACCATCATTCTCTCCGGGCGGTTGGATGACACCCAGCCAAGCCTGCTGCGTTCTCTGAGTCACACTGAGTTCTAGGGCTTCTCTCAGTAAAGGAGTTTTGCTCACACTCAACTACATATTGACACATCCACACAAGCTTGGATGCCTCTGATGGAGAAAGAAGTGTTTTCCTCACTCTGCTCCAATCAGTTTTCTTTAAAGGTTTTTCCCAGTTGACAAGAATCTGACGCCTGACTATGGAATTAGACACATCATCACTGAGATCATATCCCTGGTGCCTCTTAACTGTGTGACAGTGGTCACTTGGCCCTTGTGAGCTTCTGCACATGTGAAACCATGGCACTGATCTTTGTTTTATGTCTATCATGAAGTAAGGACAAGGAAGTGAAATGGGAAATGCTGAGGTCATAAGCTAAAAACACATGCGAACATTAACCATAAGCAGAGTTCTTAAAATTCTACCCACCTTTGGAGGTCTACCTTAAAAACCCTGCTCTTTTTGAAGTCTTCCTTGGTGACTCCAAGTCACAATGCTTTGCCCTTTTTGGAATTCTTACTGAACAACATATACTTTGTAGCAGTGAGCTCATTCTCTAAGTATTTTGCATTCATTTTTTTTTCCCTCCCTAAGCTGTACCTAAGTTCACTGTAGGTAGAGATGTATCATTTCCCACCTGCTTGAATTCTCCCCCATATCTAAGCAATGCTTAAGAGTTCAGTAACTGCATAGATGACAGAGCTTAAGATTTAAATTTATTTTGATGTCCAAACTCTTAGCACAGTATGCAAGGTGCTGGATATCTCTGCAGGTGTATAATTCACCATTATTCACCATTCTCACAGCCAGGGTTCTAATTGCAACAGAAGAGTTAAGAACTTCTGGATATTGTGTTCCTCATACCAGCTGCTTTTACTTGTGCTCTTCATTTTACCAGGAAGATCCTTCTTATACTTTCTACTTGTAAACTCATACTCATCTTCCAAAATTGGATAAAAATCTTATTTTCTTTAGCTGACTCTCCTTAGCATCAGTTGATACCAGTTCTTATCATCAGTATCCACACTGCTGTACCCATCAATGAAAACAATTCACACATCACGCTGTAGGTATCACTTGTTCAACTCTTAGAAACTCTGACCTTCCCAGGGCCAGGAACTACAACTTTTAAAATATATACATGTCTTTTTATATTCGGTACATCACAAAGTATATACTCAATGATATTTGTTCAATGGGATTGTTTGCTTTTATGCTCTGAACTGAAGAAAAAGAAATCTACAATGTACATTTGACAGCAATGCATTAGCATTTAGATCCCAGCATCTTCTTTCTGACTGCCAAGTGACTGTCACTCTTCCTGATTTAGGCTAACATCTGGCTTATCTTTAGGCTGATTTATCAGATTGCTTCCCCACCAGATGTGTGGCTACCATCTGGCAGACCCTCAGTGTGACTGCTCCTGGTTCCATCTGAACCTGTCAGCTCACGTGCCTTTAAGATTACAAATACTAAATTTGTTCCCGCTTGAGAATCTCAGAAGATGATCAGAACTACTAAGCTCACAGGAAATCTAAGAAGTGCTAAAATTCTTATTTTTATTTCTATATGGACACAGCTTCCTTCAGAACCAAGCTAATAAAAAAGCTGAATACAAAATTTCAAATCAAAAAAGACCTTGGTTCTGGCATTTATTAAGTTTCTGACTTTGGCCAAGACATTTAATCCATTGAGCTGCATGCTGTTCTCGCCTCTGTAAAATGGGGGATCAAGCAGCCTTGTTGTGAGGCTTACAAGATGATGTTTATAAAGTCCTTGGCCTAGTACTTAGCACATACTAAAAATCTCAATAAATGATAAAACTCACTACAGTGATGATTTATCTCAACATTCTCTGAAGTCTACTACTATGTTCTCGGCTTGTATTAGGGATTGACACAGATCTATGAAAGCAGAGATGAACTAAAGGGATTCTTTGCCCTCAGGGATTTCAGTCATGTTGGAACAACAGTAAGCAATTTAGAGATTTATAACAGGGTGATAATAGAGAGGGTGGAGGAGCACGAAGACAGAGAAATCACCCAATCTAACAAATTAAGGGTTAGGGTCCCTGGTGAACCCTCCTACACTGTTGGTGGGAATGTAAATTGGTGCAGCCACTATGGAAAACAGTATGGAAGTTCCTTAAAAACTTAAAATACAGTTAACGTATGATCCAACAATCCCATTCCAGAAAAGATGAAAACCCTAATTCAAAAAGATACATGCACCCCAATGTTCATAGCCACACTATTTACAATAGCCAAGACACTGAAGCAACCTAAATGTCCATCAACAGATGAATGAATAAAGAAGAGTTGGTATTTATACATAATGGAATATTACTCAGCCATAAAAAAGGATGAAATAATGCCATTTGCAGCAACATGGATGGACCTAGATAGAGATTTTCATATAAATGAAGTCAGACAGAGAAAGACAAATATCATATATCACTTATATGTGGAATATAAAAAACAATAAAAATTAATCTATTTACAAAACAGAAACAGACTCAGACATAGAAAACAAACTTATGGTTACCAAAGGGGGAGGAGGGATAAATTAGGAGTATGGGATTAACAGATATACACAACTATATATAAAATAGATAAGCAACAAGCATTTACTACATAACACAGGGGATAATAATCAGTATGTTGTAATAACCTATAATGGAAAATCTAATTTCTTTCTCTTTCTCTCTCTCTCTCTCTCTCTCTCTCTCTCTCTCTCTCTCTCTCTCTATATATATATATATATATATATATATATATATATAGTTTTAACTGAATCACCATACTGTACACCTAAAACTAACAACATTGTAAATCAACTATATTTCAATTTTAAAAAAGGGTTCCTGGATATTGAGGCAGTTTAAGGAACAGAAGAGCGCACACAATCTGAGTAATTTTGGCCTCTTCAGAGATCCTCAGCTCCATCAGTAGCAGTCAGAGGGCCCTGCCCTCCGAAAGTGAGCACACACTATCCCTGACAAGGATCAAGAGTCAGCCTGGACACATACCCTTCGGGCTCACTAACACAGCCTCGCTGCCACCAGAGATTTGAGCCTAACAGACCTGATCTCTTAATACCTTCTAGTGCTGTTTCATACCTCCAGTGCAAGAAGCCTGGATGCACAGATCACCCCTCACTCCTGCACCCTTATCTCTATAAAGCAGAATCTCAGTTGCTCCATCCCCTTTCTTACCTTTAAATCCCTCCTTGGAAGCCTCTGGAACTCAGAAGTTTCTACTATTACAGGAATTCTATCACCAGGAAAATTTCCCAAACCCTCAAATTCTTCTCCAAATGTCCTCTTCAACTTTTTGCTCTTACAAAAAACTGGCCTCCCCTGACCCTCCAAAGGCCTCTGCTTCCCATCCAGCCCTCATAACTGGGGACCTTTTTTACTCTCACTTGGGCCCTGTACTACTGGACTGACAGCTGGGGCCAGTGCCTTCCTGCTCCTTATCACCATTTCCAGACCATTTTCAGACCATGCTTCCATGGTGTGTGGGAGCTGGCTGGAACCTACTCATGAGAGCTAATTGTGCACATTTCTTCCCAACTCTGTTTGGTAATATTCTGTTAGTAGCTCGGAGGCACCACGGTGCAATTTACACCACAGAAACTGGCATACACTAAAAATCAAGGTGATTTTCTTTTGTTCTCCAGAGAGCTGGTTGTTACATCTTTATGGACACATCACTGCCATAGTCCCTGAAAATCTCAAGTTTTGGATCCCACCACCTTTCATTTCTGGTTCATTGTCATTCTCTTCAATATTACTCTGTCTTAGCATTTGGGTATTTTAATTTATATGTAGACAGACAATGCTTCTAACGCTCTCACCTCCTCTCAGCTCTGTGACCTCACCCTGCTCCTCAGAGACATTGCCCTCCACTCCACCTGAGCCACTTTGCCCCTGGATCTCCACGCATCTTAGTTACCACAACTGCAATACTTCTGTAACCTCAAATGAATGCGTCCTACCCTCCGGCATTATTTTCTAACACCATTTCCCAGTTACTTCCTCTAAAACCCCCGATGCTAATCATCCTTTCACCTGACCGGGACTTCCGACCCCTTCATCTAATTGCTTCATCTCTGTCCCTTGCTCAGTTTAAGTCCTATATTCCTCTATATACAGCTTAAATCCCAAGGCCAACAAGTTAATCACTTCCTTGCATGAATGCTTAGCTCTCTGACCCCTTTCACCGTTTTGCAGAATCCACTTGGAAAACCACCATCATATACAACGCGGGACTTACTTGATGCCTATACCTGGCAGTCGACTACGACTAGAGGGAAACAAAACAACAGAAGCAGACTGAGTAGGCTCCCTTTAAACTATGACCATGACTGCAGGTCTTGTGATGCCTGACGTGCACATCCCTAATCCATTCGTTTCTCCATCCTCCTGTGTCATCACTGTTTCTTTACATTAGCCTACCTTTATTGGCATCACTTCTTGTTTATATTTCTCTCATTAATAAAACAAAAACCCTTTGTAACCCATCTTCACCTTTCTGCTATGACTTTTGTCGTTAGCTGGCTTCACATTTTAACCTTCCGTGTGATGTTCTTACCTCTGGCACTTTTCTTCAATTTTAAGCTAATCTAAATGATTTCTACCCTCACCATGCCACCAGAGCTGTTTAACTGAAGATCACCTATGACATACTTGTTGCCAAATCCAATGGTCAATTCTCAGTCCTTTCATCTTCCATGAAATACCAGCACCATTTGGAACAATTAATAACTGCCTCATCCTGGATACGATGCATGTGCCTTTTTCCTCCTACCTTATCTTTGCTCTTCCTCAGTCCCCCTTAGTAGGTAATCCACTTCTCTCTGACCTCATAAGACTGGAGGACCTCAGGGCTTAATCCTTTGTCTTCTTCTCCAGATGGTCTCACTCCTTTGGTGATCTTCTTGAGGCTCATGGCTTTCAACACTATCACTATGGGAATGACTCTCCAACTTACTATTTCAGCCCCAAACCCTCTCCTTGAAACCTAAATGCTTATATCCAACCACCTACTCAAACTGCACTGGTAAGATACCCACCTCAAAGGAAACATGCCCCAGAATGAACTCCTGCTTTTGACTGGGAAAGTGTCTCCAAACTAAATAATAAATATATCCTTCTTCCTTGATTTTAGTCACATTTCACCTCCAATCCATCGTGAAATTTTGTTGCCTTCATCTCCAAATAGATCCAGAACCTGACAACCCTTCTCACTCCCACCTGACGCTCTTATTTCTTGTCATTCTACTCCAACAGTTTCCCTGCTTGCACCCTGGCCTACAGTGCAGCCTACTCTGAAATTAGCAGCCAGAGTTATCACCCACATACATCAAATCTTGCCATAACTCTCCAATGCCCTCCTCTTTTCAAAGTTAAAGAATTTCTTGCCTTGCCCTGTATGTATCCTCTCAGTTAGCCACCATTTATCAATCTGATTTTATGTTTACTGCACTCCCCTTCCTCACGGGGTCTCCTCGCTGACTGAAACATCCTGAGCGTGAACGCAACTCGGAGTCTGCACAGTGGCTCTTCTCTCTGCCTGGAGCACCGGCTCCCACTGTTCCTCCCCACTGTCTGCGCTACTTTCTCTGCCTCCTAAAAGTGGTGTTCAAATGTCATTTTCCCAATGAGACGCTCCCTGCCTGTCCTGCTTGTAGACACTACCCATCCTCCCCACAGCCCTGTCTCAGGCAACGGCATTGCCCGTATCCAGCTCCCTCTCTTTCGGAAAAAAAAAAAACTTTTTTATTTAGTTTTCATTTTTCTTTTTTTTTGGGGGGGGGAGGAGATACTGGAGATTGAACCCAGGACCTTGTTCATGCTAAGCATGTGCTCTACCACTGAGCTACACCCTCCCCTTTTATAACAGCATGTATAACATTCAACTATGCTTGATAATTTCCTACTGATTATATTTGCTGTCTACGTCCATCTGCTGAAATGCAATCTCCAAAAAGACAGGACATCTTTTTTTGGTATTTTTTAACCTCTAATGTGTCTAATACATTCCAAATATCTTCCAGAAAGTGTTTGACATATATCCTTTGCCAAAAATATATTCTCAATGCATAAATACCTTAAACAAAAAAATTCAAAAATGTACAAGAGTGACTCAGGGAAAGCTATCTCTTTCCTTTAATTCTAATACTTTTTTTTTTTTTTTTTTTACTTTTTCAGATCTTCAGGTATTTCATTATTTAGTGATTTCACCACTTATTCTTAAGCCATAAAAAACAAATTCATGTTAGAAGATGTGTCTTAGGTTTGTTTGGTTGTTTTTATTTTGTTTGTTCCAATTGTTATTGTTAAATTTCCTGGAATTTAAATTAATGGAATTTTTAAAAAATACTGCCATCATCAGTGGGACACTAGCAACTTTCAATTACACATTAGAAATAGAAGGCAGTTTCTGCAGTTGTAGATTGAGTTTAATATACACTTAAATTTTTTTTAAGAATTAAACAAAAGAAAAATTTGTGGCATGAAACTAGGTATTTCGGATGTAGCAGAAGTAAGTAAATAAATATTTACATATTAGGTGAATGCAGGAATAGATGAATGGAATGATTTAGCCAATATACTTAAAATATGATTTAAAAATGAAACTTAATGGGAATTTCATTGGAAAATAAATTAAATATTCAAAATACTTTTGTTAAAGTCATTTTGGTTTGTATTTTGTATAAAGTAAAAGCTAACAGATATCCCTCACAGTGGTCCATATAAGCCATTTAATATGAAAATATCTTAGAAAAATCTGAAAAGATTGATTCAGGTTTATGACAAAAGACATCCAATTTGGTAGACACACAGAAAGAACAATGTATATGTTCTACAGTCGGATGTTATGTTGATTTATCTATTTTGACCCAAAAAAATGTTTCAGTCATTTTTATATCACATTCACCTGTACTATTCAAGTTCATCCTGATACTCAGATCTTTCCATTACGAAGTCTAGAGCCCCTGGCCAACAAGAGTATATAAATGTGGAAGATTGCCATAAAGTACCAAGGAAATAGCCTGTAGTAGTGATGAAGCATGGTCCATCATCAAAAAAGGCTTTGCAAAGGCGAGAAGGGAAGAGCTCAGCGGTAGTGTGTTTAGCATGCACGAGGTCCTGGGTTCAATCCCAGTACCTCCATCAAATAAATGTGTAAATAAATAAAACTAATTACCTCCCCAAAGCCTTAAAAAAAAATAAAGACTTTGCAAGACTTGCCTAGAAGACTCAATTTGGAACAAACCACAGCAAAGAAAGGGGCTATATCTTGGTTCCACAGCGTTGTCATGTATAAAAAGGTAAAAATTATACATATATAGTATGTATATATATATACATATATATATATATACATATTTTTTTTTCCTATGGGAAGCATTTGGGACAGGAATTGTGAAATAGTTTAGGAAAAAAAATCTGTTATATAAATATAAAGATCACATATTATAGCAATAATAAAATGAAGATTTTTTTCCTACCAACTCTATAATATTTTTAACCATAAATTAAAAAAATTACTTTCATCTCTCTAAGTTGAAAGATAGGATAATGTAGTGAAGAAAAGAATGAATTTGCTGTCAAACTAACCTATTTAGAATCCTTGTCTCAACACCTCCTACTTGTGTGACCTTGTGTAAGTGGCTTAAATTCTTTATGCCTCATTTTCCTTTTTAATAACAAAGATTATATAGCATTTATATATTGATATATCTATACATGCATATTCATATACCAATCACTGTGTGGTTGTGAGGGTAAATGACAGGTTCACCTGTGCTAACATAAAAGGCAGGACTTCCTTCTTTTTATGGCTGAATAATGTTCCATTGTGTGTGTGTGTGTGTGTGTGTGTGTGTGTGTGTGTGTGTGTGTGTATGCGTTTGTGTGTGTGACATTTTCTTTATCCATTTACCTATCAATGGATACTTAGGTTGTTTCCATATCTTGGCTTTTGTGAATGATGCTGCAATGAACATAAAAGTTCAGAAATTCCTTTGAGATAGTGATTTCACTTCCTTTGGATATATACTCAGAAGTGGGTTTGATGAATCACATGGTAGTTCTATTGTTAATGTTTTGTGGAAACTCCATACCTTTTTCATGATGGCTGTACCAATTTATACTCCTACCAACAATGTACAAGTGTTCTTATATCTCCACAGCCTCAACAATGATAGTTATCTCTATTATGATGATGATGATGATGATGATGATGATGATGATGATGAATGAATAGCCATCCTAACAGGTTTGAGGTGATACTTCATTGTGGTTTTATGAAGCCTAAACTTCCTTGCTAAACTCATTGTGCCAGTGGAGGCTATGCCCTGAAATTATCAGTATCACCAGTCTCATTTACTACACCCCCCCTATTTACTCATACACGGGTAATCTGAGCACCATGGGGCCAGCGACAGTCCCTAGATATGGCTCACAACTCATATAGCTACACTTTGCTGCTGTAAAATCCCTTGGTATAGAACCCCTATTTATCCTTCAATGGATATTCAAGTATCACCTACTCCATGAAAGTTTTCCCGGATCCTCTCAGAACAATTAATTCTTCTATTTTTCTACATCAGAGTGTCTTTATTTCAACTACTGCATGGGAGTCATTGTAATTCATTGCTTTAATGACTGCTTCTCTCAGTAGGAAATGAGCTTTTCCAGAGGAAGAAACTTGTCTTACTCATCTAAAAATCTCCACTCACTACTCGATAATTTGCTTGGCACGTAATCAATCCTCAATAGATGTTTAACAAACGAAATGGGATTAATTATATCATAAACACATCTGGAGGAAAATCATACATCCTTCTTAATTATCTGAAGAGCAAAAGTAAAGATGTTGAAGATATCGTTTAAAAAATGCAGCACACTGGACAAAGTAACGAGAAGTACAGGCACTGGAATTTGGGGGCAGGGTGAGTTTTAACTGGTCAGCCATTTCTCTGTGACTAGTAACGGCAACATAAGACGGGCTTTGTGGGTCTCAGACAAACACGGGCTTGAAGTGCACCTCCACTGACTTAGTAGCTGTGAGAACTTCGGCCAGATATTTAGCTTCTTCTCATTTTTTCCAGCTGAAAAGTGAGCACAGCAATACCTAACTCAGGATTGGGTGGGGATAGAGGGTTGTACGATAATGCATTACAAAATGCTTAATATATATCCTGGTCCCAACCTTATTCAATATTTTCACATAAGACCTCCCCTCAAAAAAAAAGATTAGTGATAAGAAACAGCGTCTCACTGCGTAGCATGATATAATGGGATAAAGACATCTGCTTTGGTGTTATGCAAATCTGCTCCCATCCAGTGGTATGACTCTGGACACAGAGAATTGGGGAAAAGCAATCACTCATATCAGAATGCAGAATGAGGCAGAGCTGCAGAAGCCACAGCCATTCCCTGGATAATAAGATGGTACACAATGCCTTGAAGAGCCACTGAAAAAAAGCCAAGACTCCTGAGCTTGCAAGATTTTTAACTAATGCATAAGCAGATACTTTGTGCAAACAGCAATAAGTATTCAGCATGGCAACACAGCCTGGACTGATGGGAGGCAAGAACAAAAAGGAAAAGCAAAGAAGAGATCAGAAGCTCTTGGGCCCTTCCCAAGAATAGCAGGAGTGGAAAAGAAAATGGAATGAGGGTTGTCCTTTACATTATATCTGAGAAAAAATGCTTTCACCAGGTCCTTAAATGAGGACAAACATAAAACAAATTGAAATCTATTCTTCTTCAATTAGGGTTTGCAATCTATAACTAAAAATCTCTTTCAAGTATCCTTTCCTGAGTCTCTAAGATCAGGCTAAGTATGTATCCTTTGGGCACCATAGTGTCTTCTCCATTTGGTTATTCATTTACCATTTATTTATCAACAAAATCATTTATCATTTATTTATCAGCAAATAAATACTTATTTGTGCACCTCTGATGTTCCAGCCATGGCTGCTAGGAGGTGGACAAAACAGACAAGGTCCCTGTTTTCATGACTCTTCATTCAAGCAGAAGAGAAATGCAATAACTAAGTCAACAAGTAGTAGACAAGAGTGACACAGACTGTGCTGAGTGCTGTGAGGGAAGCCGCTGGTGGGTGCGATGGAAGCTTTCTGAAGGGGCTGACTTCAGACAGAATAACCCGAGGAGGATTCTCAAAAGAAATGCCACGTCAGCTTGAGATCTGAAGGACTGGAACAAGCCCCCCATTTGAAAGGCTGGAAGAATATTCCTGGTGGTGAACAGCAAGGGCAAACACTTGTGTGGGACAGGGCTGCGAGCACATGAGGCACAGAGAGAAAGCGCGCGTGGGGAAACAGCTCCACTGACGCGGCGTCCCTCCCTTCTCACCTGTCTCCCCATTTATCCTCAGTCCTATGAGCTGGTCTCCACCAGTAGCCAGTCAACCCCGTGGTATCAGCCTCCTGCTTTCAGCCCTGCTATGGCTTCTGCTCACATTTAGAACTCAAAAATCCTTGCACAGCCTAGAAGGCAGTGTTTGTTGTGTCCATGACTCATTTTCTGCCCCATTTCTGCACTTCTCCCCCTCGCACATTCAGCTCCAGCCACACTATCTTCCTTACCTCTCCTCAGATATTCCCGAATGTTCCTGCCTCAGGAACTCTGCACTTCCAGCTCCCTCACTACAGGTCTCAGCTCAAGTCACCTTCTAGAAGCTCTCCCTTGACCTCCTTCCCCCTGCCAGTCTCTATTCCTGTACTTCATTCTTCTTTCTACCATGTATGAAGACTTGCATTCTAGTTATATTTAGTCTGTTGTCTACCTTCTCCATTACAATTCTAAACACCATGAAGACATAATGTTTCTGTTTCACTCATCCCCATCGGTAATCCCTATGTTCTGGATGTGTGTAGGATACGTTAATAAACTTGTTTCTATTTAGGTAGGCTATGTGTCATGACAACAGACCGTAGCGGGTCTTCGGAGGAAGCAATGTCTTCCTGAGAGGGGGAGCTGAGGAGGACTTCAGAGGAGAGGTTCCATATAAGTCAGGTCTTGAAAAGTGGGAAGTCACTAATGAAGTTTGACAGAGCAGGGAGGAAAGGATGGAGAAAAGCAATCTGAACAGAGGAAGCAGCACGTGTAAAGGCCCGAGACTGATCACTACAGGGCAAGGGGGGAGACTCAGAGTGGCTGGGGCATGGGGTATACAGGGTCCATGAGAAGCACAAAGAGGGGGAAGAGAAAAAGCCCTTGGGGTCAGATAATGGTGTGTTCAGTCACCTTAGTAAGAAAATGATGCTTCATTCTTTGGATACTGGGAGGCTGGTTACAGCACATACCATTCATAATGTGATTTCTCATAAAGAACACCAGCAACAGAACACCTGTAAGGTGACCATGACAGCTAGTGGGGAGCCATCTTCCTTTCTCACAGACCTGTCACTCGTCATGTATTTCCATTTGTCGCTGCAGTGGGGGTCCTCATTCCTGTCATTGCTCAGTATTTCTAGAGCTAAACATATCAGAAAGATACGGACATGGTCCTGAGCTTTCGTGGCTCTGTTCTTTAACACACAACCCAGCCATGTTCGTAAAGGCTCCTCTCAGGAGGAGGAGCCTTGCACGGTACCTCCCTCCCTTTGACCATCTTCAGTGACGCGCACACACCGCTCTGTCTTTCACCCCCGCCACCGCAACACCGAGGAAGAGACACATAACGGGAGTAAGCAAAGGCCGTCTGCTCCTCTGGCGAGCACAACTAACATATTGCCATTCTTTCTTCCCTGCCCCCCCAAAAAGAGGACTGCCAAAGAGGAGAACAGAAGCGAGGCCCACAGCTGATAGTTTGCTATCTAATCAGCCTTCACAGTTCTGCCCACCCCAAACCTACAGATGTTCTGGAAATATGCAGATGGGGGCGCCGACATAATTTCTTACATTAAAATAATACTAATAAAGGAAAGGAAAAAGGAAAAGCTAAGTCTCTGGCAGATGTTAGGCTTGGGGACTGGAGTTTACAGTTCTTTTAAAAGCAAATTTAGTACTGACTTAGCCAAAATAAAGGTAGAATAACAGTGCATTTATGTAGCACTTTAGTATTTTTTTAAGATCGTCTACATCTGCCTGGGGCAATATGGTGCAGCAGTTAAAACGTGCATATTGGAGTAAGTCAACGATGGATGGATTTGAAGTTTGGTTTTACCACTTACTAGCTGTGTGACCTTGAACAAATTACTGAAGTTCTCCTAACTTCCAGGCCCTCATCTGCAAAACGAGCATAATAATGGTAACACCCAACTCATAGAATTGTTCCAAGTGTTAAACAAAATGATGTGTCGCCTGTAGTCCTTGCATAATGTGTAATCAACCCCATCTTTTCTCTGTTCTCTCCAGACCCCTCATTGACGGCTCTGCCAGCTATCACAGCAAGACCAGATCCTAGGTCTGCATGTCACTGAATCACCCCTCCAGTCTGCCCAGGCATCTCATAGGAGAATTCTGACGAGAGAAGCAAAGGAATGTATAAAAATATTTTCTCTCTCTTTCACTTTGTTACAGTATCTTGAGTAGTAAGATTTGGGAGCTTCATTTGAGAGCTAGACATGCCTTCTATACTTAAGTCTCTTTGACCCTAGGACAAGGACAAGAGATCTAAGTCATAGGATGACAATCAATTCAGGCTTTAAAGGAAAATAAGAAAAGTGGGTTTCTTTTGATTTCTTTCAGTCCATGTCAGCAGGTGATTAGAAACATGCAGGGATTATGAGTAAAAGAGCTCATCAAGAATGGCAGATGAATTTGGCAGGAAGAAGCCCTTTGCTTCGCGTCTCTGGAGCCCAAAGACAGGCAGTTGTACAAATCAAGTACAGGGCTGAGAACTCACATCACTGGTACCAGATCCTTCACTTTTCCATACACGCTCCCTGTGTGGTTGTCCAGCCCAGGTCTGATGGCTTCATTTATTCAGTCAATGAACATGGATTGAGCACCTTCTCTGTGTTAGTCCTCAGGATAAAGGAATTGAGAAAACTCAATCTCTGCTGTCCACGTACTGAGTGTAAATGAAGTAGACATTAAAGAGATTTTTATGAGGGAAGTACACAGCAGTATCGGAACAGAGGAGCAGGAAGGAGGGACAATTCCAGTGATAAAAAACACACTGTCTTACTGAGGTAGAACTCACCAACCACATCTAGAATCTCAGCTTCATCACTGACATAGTGGGGTGTTTACACTGAGGCCATTTTGACCCTGTGACAATGAAGATGTGGGAAGAATGAAAGGGATGGAACCTGTTGGACCAGAAAGGAGGGAAGGAGGGACACTAAGCTTCAAGCCCCTTCATCTCACCAAAGCTCCTCTGCCCGCTCGGCAGTCATCTTGTCATCTCTAATAAACCATGTAAGGGTGGAAGTTAAAGCTAATTAGCATGCAATAACTTTCCTCCTTGCTCTTTTAAAGTCTAAATTGAATGCTCATGAGGGGGCCTGTTATGAGGCAGATAATAAGAGAGCTGTGGCATTAATTGCTATTGCATTTAATAGCACATATCAGTGTTCTATATCTGTATTCACTGGGCTTATTTTTATTGAGAAAGCATCAAGCTGGGCCCATGATGGGTAGGGGTGTGTGTGTGTGTGTGTGTGTGTGTGCATGTGTATACAGGTGGGGCAGAAAACACCATCAGCAATGCAGAGTTCTGACTGTCACTCATTTGGATGGATTTTATTACGGAGCTACTAACCTCAGTTGCATGCCTTCTGCATGCCAGGTATGGAGACACTGAACATATGGAAAGGAGGAATAAGAAACATAGTTCCTGGTCTCTAGAAAATATTAGTTAAGTGGTGGGATATCAAACTGTAAACAGATACCTTTAAAGTAAGCATAGTCTGCTGAGAGAAAACAAAGGAGGAAGATTTAGGAGTTACAGCCAAACTCATATTAATAAGGTGCATGGGGATTAATCTGTTAAGAAAAGAAGGGCCTCCAGACGAGGGAACTGCTAAAGCAAAGGCATGGAATCATGACGCAGTGTGGTGAAAGCATTTGGACGTCTCTGCTGTTAACTAATGGTCGAGCACAAGACAGCAAGTGGCAGAAGAGGGGGCTGAAGTGGTGGGTTTACCGTTTGCAATTTCATTTTCGCCTCATAAGAACCCTGTGAGTTAGGAACCATTCTTTTTCACAAATGAGGAAACTAAGGCCAAAAGAAAGAAGTACCTGTGAAGTGGGGACACCAGAATTTGGATCCAGTTCTGCCCTACTCAAAACCCCCTGCTCTGTTCCATGTCTTATGCTGTCTGGGTGTAGAAACCACCAGTGGAGCTGAAACTTGGGACTTCCATATCATAATATGGAAGCAAAGACACCAGATTTTAGCCTAAGTAAAAATGTATGATTCTTTGCTTCAACACTGAGAGTCATAACTAAAAAGACATTTTACATATCTATAGCACAGAACCTTCTTAATCTCTGAGACGGCGCTGAGTGGATTTAGTAAGTCTTTTCCACAGCATCATAAAATCAAATATTATCACATGTCTCACAATCTACGTGTCTGGTGGTTCTGCCCCTTTTGATAACTAGGGTAATTTAACATAATAAAGACATTAGAAGTTAAGGAGAGTAAATACCCAGTAAGGCAGAATAGCAGTAAATAGGGTAAAAGATACCTGACTCAGAGAGGGAACCTTTACACTTGAAGTTCACTTCAATGAATCAAAGTTCTGTATCATATATGCTAGGAAATATTGATCTAGACAAGTCTTTTTTATTTTACATTCCTGTCGAGCAATCTGAAGCATAAACAATTCACAGAATAAAGTCTACTCAATTTTACTTTTATTATCAACACTGCTAAAAAAAATATTTTAAAAAAGCTTCATTAATTAAGAACTAATCCCTTATTTGATTCAGCAGTTCTCACTATACTTAGATTGACTGTTTTCCTTCTAATCCTTAGATCTTGAATTTTTAGCTCATTGGGTTTCTCTTCTTCCTTATCCAGTCATTATAAATATTCTTAAAAGTTCAATCATGGTGTCATGCTTCTTCAGAAAAAGCATGCTTTCTCTGGAATTCAACAATCACTCCAGTGTTGATGGCCTCCCTAGAGAGCTGGACACCCTTACTACTTATGCATGTATGTATTTTTGCAGTAGATTTACAATGTTAGTTTCATGTGTACAGCAAAGCGATTCAGTTATACATATACATACATACATATATTTTTTCAGATTCTTTTCCATTATAGCTCATTATAAGAAATTGAATATAATTCCCTGTGATACACAGTAGACTTCTGTTGCTTATCTATTTTATATACAGTAATGTGTATCTATTAATCCCCCAACTCCTAATCACTACTTTCGAATTGCTGCTCTTTGATCACCTACAAGCTTCCCGGGTAATTTCTGTATGTCTGTCTCTGACACTTGTATTTCAGCTCTGTATGTCCTGTGTAAACATTCCCTGAATTGAATGGATGAATAAATAATTAAATCAATGAATGAGGGAACTAAATTTCTCAAAATGTATTTCCAGTGTGAAGTCTTCCCTAAGTCCACCTGTTAAAACTCATTCATCCAGATTCTCTTCAAGTGTCACTCTAAGTTTTCTTTCATTCCTGCCAAGGCACAGTTCGTCCTGCTCTACACTCTGCTCTCTTTCTCTTAGCATTTTTTTTTAAAAGCACTTCTACTGTGTTGTAATTGTTTATCAATGTGTCATCCACATAGATTATCCTATAGAGTCACAGAGGACCACATAGTAGGTCCTCTATAAAGCTAGGTTGAAAGCCCTTACAACAAGGACCTCCCTCACTTTGGCACTACCTTTGGAGGGGTGGAGGGTTTGCAGGGTATCCACAGAAATCCCTGTGTTCTTGCTGTCTGTGCCACCCTTCGGCGCCTAAGACAAGAATGCAAAGAGGAACCACACTGCTGATCCTCAAAGACCAGGCCCATATGCATTCTTGCTGCCAGTGTCTCCCACCTCTAGACACCCTTGCTCCAGGAAACCTCATCAAGTCCCTAGGTGGCAAAGGCATCACCCTGTGACAATGGTCCTCACATTTAAATCTCCTGCCACAGTTCCTTCTGCAAATTCCACTCATAGCCAACTGTCAAACTGACATTTGCACTAGAATGCAAATAGGCTCTGAAACTTAACCAACAGCAAATGTCATCAGGGTAAGAAGGGCTCCTCAGTTTTTAAGTGAGAGTTGAAGATGCACACACCCAACCCAGGCGCTGGTGTCAGATAAGCAATGCAATTTCCTAAAGTGGGGCTCAGATTACTGCATACAAAATAAACAACAAGGACCTAGTGTATAGCACAGGGAACTACAGTCAATTTCTTCTGATGAGCCATAATGGAAAAGAAGCTGAAAATATATGTTGTGTATCTATGTATAACTGAATTGTTTCACTGTACACCTGAAAGTAACATTGTAAATCGGCTACACTTCAATAAAAAAATAAGAATAAAAAAATACAAAGTGGAGCTCAGGAAAAGATAAAAGGGAGCTGTAAGACTGTGGCAAACTAGAGAGTAAATGCTTCCTTTAGAGGGGGAAGCCACTACTCAACTTCAGCTGATTGTTGCCTTGTGGGAATGAGGCCCAGTAATGTCACAGCTTCTACTTTTCAACAGATGCTTAAAAAGTCTTGATTTAATACACTAAAGACAGAACACAGAAAGGGAAAGAGAGAGGATGGGGAGAGACTAGAATAAAATTACAAGAAAGAAAACATCTGCAGATCTACAGGCACTGAATAAGACTGGCATGCAAACTCAGGCCTATAGGACAAATCAGTACAACATAATAAACGTTCATAAACCCTTCTAACTGTGTATATTGGAGAGAGGACTAACAACAAAAAAGGTTTAATCATAGTAAATACAAAGTTGGTTAGATTCTTGATTCAGACTCCACCAACATTTATTAAGAGTTGATATGGGCCATGTAATATGCTAAACTCTTTCAATATTAATATTTAAAATTGGCATCAAAGTAATACATGCATACAACTAAAAAGTCAAATTATTTTACAAGACTTACTACGACAAAGGGTAAGACTGTGAATCTCCCTTGCATTTCACGTTCCATAGAGGCAAATACATTTGAATTTCATGCATGTCTCTAAATTACATTATTATATTGGCACTTACTGATTTTTAATTAATGGAATTATCTATTTACTTCCAACTGTGGAAGGTGAGGATATAATTCACAACATATTCCAGGATCGCCTAAACATAGACACATGCAATTCCCCCATCCATCGGACATGATTTTATCTTAAGTATTGTTAGTTCAATATTGTTTGGCAACGTGAAATCAAGTCACTGCCCAGCCACGTAGTGTACTATAATTACTTTTTTCTTTCTTACTGAAATCTTTGTTTTGTCTTACGTTAATGAACTTTATGTGCTTCTATTTACTTAGTTTTCTAGGCACATTTTAAAATTCAATTTCAAACTCTCTCAGTTGTCTTTATTTCCTCTCAATATATTCAAATACATCAGAATTCTTTCAGTTTCAATGTCTTGAGAACATTGCTCCAAGACTCTCTGTACTTCCTCAAATACACTTGCTGCTCTCTATCTTTAGTGGACAGCTGTTACTCTGGAATCTCTCATCACTTTTGTGCTAATTTCTACCCTCCTCCTTCCCTCTTCCCCAACTCCCCTCTTCCCTTCCCTTGAACTGGGTCACGCAATTCCAGAATCCCATTTCTCTTCTCTCTTGTATTACCCCTTGTTTTCATGAAACAACTCCTCCAGAACTTTCCAGGAAAAAAAAAATGAGATAAAATATTTGAGTCCTAGCATGCATATGTATAAAAATAAGCTTATTTTACCCACAAAATTGATAAATTTATCTATAGAGTTCTAAATGAGTAATAATTTCCCCCCAGAACTCTGAAGATGTCCCCTTCCCTTCTAGCTCCAGGGCTGGTGTTGAGAAATTCATGCAAAATTATTTGGATTTCTGAACTTGCATATGTCATCTATTATTTCCCCTCTTTGGAATATTTTGGAGTTTTCTCTTTCCCAGTGCACTGAAACATTATAACGTGTACCTTGCTATAGGTCAAATTCATCCATTGTGCTGGTCCATGAACAAGTACTTCTGATCAGGAAAATCATATCCTTCAACACTGAGATGTTATCTCAGATAATTTCATCTCTTTCTGGTTCCATTTATGGGTATCATTTCAGTTTGGTTTTGGACCTCCCAGACAAATCTTATCTTTTCCTTTTTCCTTTGTATTTTTGTTCTACTCTCTTAAATTTTCTTATCTTTGTCTTCAAATTTTCATTGAGGTTTTCACAGTTTTAACTTTGAAGGATCTTTTTTTTGTTCCTAATTGTTCTTCTTCAGCATTTCCCATAGAACTTTTTGCCATGAAGGAGATGTTCTACAATATGTGCTATTCAATATAGTAGACACTAGCCACAAAATGTTTAATTTTATTTATTTTTTCTCAGTTGAAAATTAAATAGCCATTTGTGGCTAAGGCTACTATGCTAGACAGGGCAGCTTATATTGTGTCTTACATCCATAGGAAGTAGAAATGATAGATTGTTTTAAACTTTTAATTTTCCTACGTAGCCTCTTTCCTCCAATTAGATTATTTTTGTTTGTTTTAGTTTGTCTTCCGTATCAGAACATTTTTCTCACGTTTTTAGAGACTGGACATTAGTATCTTGAGATGTTTCTTTTGATTTAGTACATTTCACCTAAGAAAAATTCCAACAACCAATCTGGAAGTATATGCTAGCTGTCAGGATTCTGAGACTCAAATAGAGAAGGGATGCTGGATTTTGACTATTTTGTTATGCAAATTTTCACTTACTTTCCTTATTTTCAGTGTAGAATCAACATCCCCAAGTGCAGATACACTTTATTTTACCCACTCTAAATGAATTATCTCATCTTCTGTTTTGATAGGAAGGGGAAAAAAAAGAAGCAGTGTTGTTCAGTCACATGGCCTGAAGGACAAGATATGGGGAACTAGCCACTTCTTAAAGAGGCTTTCAACTGATCCCATTCTCCCCACTACCCCCTACTCTCACTTTAATGGGTCCCTCTTGCACCTCAGTGTTCATAGCAGCATTAGCCACAACAGCCAAGATATCTATTGACAGATGATTGGATAAAGATGTGGGGTGTGTGTGTGTGTGTGTGTGTGTGTGTGTGTGTACACACACATATATATATATTTCTACTTAATCATAAAAAATGATGAAATAATACCATTTACAGCAACATGGATGGGCCTACAGATGATCATACTAAGTGAAGTAAGTTACAGAAAGACAAATATCATATGTATCACCCATATGTGGAATCTAAAAATATGATACAAATAAACTTATGTACAAAACAGAAAGACACTCACAGATACAGAAAACAAACTTACAGTTACCAAAGGGGGAAGGTGAGTGGAGGGATAAATTGGAAGTTTGGGAGTAGCAGATACAAACTACTACATACAGAATAGTTAAACAAGGTCCTACTGTATAGCACAGGGAACTATATTCAATAACTTATAATAACATATAATGAAAAAGAATATGAAAAAGAATATATATATAACTGAATCACTATGCTGTACACCAGAAAATAACACAACATTGTAAATCAGCAATACTTCAACAGAAAAAAAAATTTTAAAGAGGCCCCTCTTGCTTAAAATTCTTGAGTGACTTGAGATCTCCAGTACAAACAAGGTTGCTTTTCAATTCTTCCACTGATGGCTTAGACTTCAGTTCTTTTACGTCAGCTAAATCAGTTTCTACTCATCTTCTGTTTTCCAGCTTCTGTTTTTTCTTTCCTTATACTCTTTTTATCTTTGTAGATTTGTGCTTCTTTTTAGTTTTAACATCGTTTACAGATTCAGTTGCCTTTCAGAAGGGAGAACCAGGAAATAAATAAATAAATATATATATATATATATATATATATATATATATATATATATATATATATTTTCAATTATTCCACTTTTTTACTAGGATATTCTAGACTCTGAATACTCTATTCCAGTCAGCTCTCCCAATCAGCCGTACGTTACTATCATAATTCCAACTAAGATGATGAAGCTGAGGCTCAAAAACATGAACACTTTGACTTCAGCCACATGGCTCTCACTCTCATTCATCTGCATCATGGCTTCTGCCCACTCATCTGGCAGAGAAGGTCACACAATAAAGTAACAATGCAGATAATAAAATCATAGACTGAAATACAGTAACAGAGAAGATCCAGAGTAATAGTCTCTGTTGCTGACATGTCAATTTGGCAATATATTTTTTTTCTAAATATTGTGTTCAAGATGCTGCCAAAATTAGCAATGTGATTACTAGACTCTGATGGTGATCCCACTAGCAGGCGTAATCCTTTTCGCAGGCTTCTAGATGTGCCACGGAGCTTTTGTATACACCCTTCCTTCACAACCTACAGGCGGCCTAACCCTGAGACCAAGAGAGCTTTCTTTTTCGTTACTATTATTTGTTTGATTCTGTAAGCCAGGCCTGTGATTTTGTTCTCTTACCCTACTTTGCTGGCAGTCTTGTGGGAGGAAGTGAAAACACTGTGAGTGACATGTTTATTTATGTACCTCATCTGGGACGACACCGTGACAAGCAGCAGGGATGTATTTTTTCAAGCAGACTTTCTGCGTCGCTTGTCAGCTCCTTATTATGAGGTGGTTGAGTTTACTGCATTTTTAGTTATATTTGAACGCCTAATAATCCCACAGCACATTAACTATAATTTGTGAATTATATCCATCTTCTAAGAGTGCATCACTTTATATCTCTTAGTAAAACGATTCATGTGAATCTACCTACATCAGAAGGCTTCTGAGGTTTTATTACAAGGCAGATGATTATACTCTTCATCATTTGGCTTTTTCAAGCTCCCCTGGAAATACTTTACCATTTCTTTTACCCTATTCTATCTCAACATTTCAGTCCTCAGGAACAACTCTAGCGACTTCTCAAAATCATGGCAGTCTAGCTGTCACCACCAATTCTGCATGTCTACAACTAAGTTCATTACCTATACCCCTCTTGACCTCCTGCTCAAATCTGGTTCCCGTGGGATATCTCCCTCATTGAATGGAAACTCCACCCTTCCTGTTACCTCAGATAGAATTCTGGGGGGCACCTTCAGTTCCACCTCTCTAACATCTCTCCCCAGGGAATCACTGCCAAATTCTGTCAATTCTACCTTGGAAATATACCTCACGCTTGTCTCCGGCACAGGGTCTAATTTTTTCTGTGTTAGATTATTGCTAGCTTCTCCTTTCCAGTCTTTTTTTTCCCCCCAAAACTTGACTTTCCATGTTGCCACCATAAAGAGCAATTCATTACTGAAAACTATGGAAACACAGAGGGAAAAGTAGAAAAGTGAAAGTCAACTTACCCATGTATCTTTTACCAAAAATAGTCACTGTTGTAATTTAGGTATGTATCCTTGCAGGTATAAATATACGTGCGGACATAGCTATGCCTGGAAGACCAGTGATATGCATGCATTACGTGTTGTATGTAATTGCGCTATATATTACTGGGATGATTATAAACTGTTTCTACTTTGAACTGACTAAATTGGAATTATTATTATGTTGACAGAATTCAAATGTTCTGCCACTCTCTTGCTTAAAAACCTTCCATGACGTCGCACTAACAAGAATACATTGTAAGACTCAGCAAGTAATTAGGCCCAGCAGAATTGGCCTGACTCACTTCTCTGGCCTCATTTTCTGCATTTATTTAATTCCATGGGTCTATTTGCTGTTCATCTAGAACAAGCCACCCACTCTGGGGCTTTGGTATCTTTGGTAGTTTTGACTCCCAATTTAACAGGCTTCCAGAGTCCCTACCTGCCTGTCTGGTTCCTGACATTTTCATCAATCAAAATTCTACTTGGGCTCTAAGTAGCAACTCGAGGTCTACCTTTTTTGAAAAAGCTCCACTGATTTCCCCTATCATAACAATTTACCTTCCTCGAGAGTTCTCACAGATCTTTTGAGCAGGCAGGTTATTATGCGTCTATTTCCTTGTGGAATAAACCAGATGCCTTCGAGTCATAAAGACCAAGACTCAAGTCTGGATTGTGGACAATACAAGTTGCTTTATGTTAAAGTACTGAAGCTCCCTGAGCCATAGAAAGGGGCCTACTGGTACCATTCCACAGATGGGAAAAGGGAGGTGAGAGGAGTAAATGCTTTGCTTAATGTCACATGGCAGATTAGAGCCGGGATGGGCAATCATTAACAGACATCAAAGTCCGTACTCCTGCCTGGCATGGTATGCCAACTCTTTAGTTTTTCCTCTCCTAAAAGAAACCGAGATGGATGCATTGTCTAGGGCTGCTCCTGGAATATCACTTCTCAGTTTCCAGTGAGTGCAAAGACTGCTGTGTTATCACACTGTTTTAGTTTCCCAGGGCCGCTATCACAAATGACTACCAGCTGGGTGGTTTACAGCAACAGAAGTACAGTCCTCAGCGTTCTGGAAGCTAGAGGTCCCAAACGCATACTGTGGAGGGGCCGTGCTTCCTCGGAAGGCTCGCGGGCGGCATCTTTCCTTGCCTCTGCATGGCTGCCGGAAACCCTTGGCTTGTTCTTCCAAGCTCTGCCTTTGCCACGTGATCCTCTTCCCTATGTGTCTCTGTGCCTTTATGGGGCCTTCTTATAAGGATACCAGTTAACGGATTTAGGGCCCACTCTAATCCAGGACCACCTCATCTTAACTCGATTATGTCTTCAAAGACCTATTTTCAAAGGTCATATTCACAGGTACTGAGGGCTAGGACTAGAATACACATTAATTATGATCATAGATACTGGTTAAAGGTGCTGATATGTGCCCCTCATGTAAATTAATGCTTCGTTATGACTGATTCATTGAATAAAATCAAGTTTCCAGGCAATGGGTGTATTCCTATAACACTTCTACTAGATAATAGAACAGACACTAGTACGTTATGATTGTTGTTAATTAGTAATAGTTAGGTTTCTTCCTCCTAGTTTCTGATAGAAACATTCACTATCAATCTGACATTACCGAAAAAAGACATGTAGCCAAAGAGTACAATGATAGAAACAGAAAATTAAGGAAGATGCGCAAAAAGGAAAAGCATGGTAGATAAATATTCAATTTATCAAGACCAACACAGTGGCATTTTGATTTTAAAGTATTTATTATTCACAAAATTATCAGTGATAGGTGTATATTTTCTCTAAGGTTTCTTATAGTGTCCTTTCTCCACACATTTTGTTTTAACAAAAAAATCAACCCCTTGATATTAGAGTTTCAAATTACTGCAGGCTGGTTCACCTAATATTTCTACCTTGTATCTGACAAACTGACTGTAAATATTCACAATAAATGACAATTTATAAATGCACACATTACGTTCATGTTTTCACAATGGCCCCACACATCCTTACAGCAATTTTAATAAGTCTTTCTGATTTGTGTCTGACTGCACTGATTGCCTATCTCCGCACATTTCAGGCTGGCGTCCTGCCATCACTCACTTCTCTCCAGTTCTGTGGTTGTCCCAGAGAACCATCCTTGACCCGGCAACTCACTGCGTCCTCCTGTCTCCCTGCCTTTGCTCAGTATTTGCCACGACCCCTTCTCTGTCTAGCAAAATCATATGTACTTTTAGAGAAAAGAAAAAATGATATACTGCCCATGAAGACTTTCATGAGAATTTACCACTCCACTTTTCTTCTTTTATTTGGTGACTCTACTTACACACGTGTGGAAGAATTATTTTATTCTGTCTTAGTTACAAAAGGATTTATCACAGGATTTGTAATCCTCTGTGGTGCCTAGGACAGAGCTCAGCCCATACTTAATCTTCACCCTACTCCTACCAAAGACAGAGTTCTGATTTCACTGATTAATAAAAAGATGAATTGTGCCAGGTCAGGAGTGAAGGTGGGGTGGTAGGGTTGAATGCCTAACATGTTCTAGACATAGTGCAAGATACTATGGTTAGATACAGATGAGTAAGACAACGTCCCTGATCTCAGGGAGATGGCAGTCATGAGGTAACCGATACAGCAGGATCTAAGAAGAGCTTGCTTAAATGTCCTGCACACAGTGTCCTAAGGCAGTCCAGTCAGATCAGAGGCACACGGGAGGGGCACCTACATCAGCCCAAGGCAAGCGCACTGCAAGGGAATCTTGAACAACAGTTGAGACAGTGAGCCTGGGACAAGGGAGGGGAAGTGGGTAAGAGACGCTGCAAGCACAGGAAATGGAATGGACCCAGGGCAGAGACAAGGGAGCTAACAGGGTTTGAAGAACTAAGCACATTGCAAAAGAGACCTGGAGACTTAGGGTTTTTTTTTTTTTTCCCCCAAACACAAAATAAGTACAGAAATAATTATATACTCTGATTGTCTTTTACTTATAAAGTATGTGTATGTCTATATGTGTGTGCAGGGAAGTGGGGGACCTGCTTCCCCGTGATTCTGTATTTAGAATAAAAGTCCACAGCAGAGCGGTAGGGCAATAAGTTCATTATGGGTTAATTTTTTTTTCTTTTAACCACAAAAACAGTCTTTCAGAAAGATTTCTGT
This sequence comes from Camelus ferus, assembly GCF_009834535.1. Classification (NCBI taxonomy): domain Eukaryota; kingdom Metazoa; phylum Chordata; class Mammalia; order Artiodactyla; family Camelidae; genus Camelus; species Camelus ferus. The sequence continues at coordinate 36,833,970 of NC_045705.1, forward strand.
CAGACATCTGTTATCTCTGCTAACTTTCTGGAATTGTTACAAAAATGCATATCCAAGTCATAAAGACTTAACGAAATATTCTCCTGCCATTTAATGGTAATGATACCAAATGACAAGTTCAAATTACTTGTTGTGATTACTCTTCATCTGGGCAAAACACATGTTGTAACGTATTCACAAGATGAAATTACATCGACTGCAATGACATAGAATAACAACACTGGAAAAAAAGCTAATCACATATAATACACATAGTATTTAGATTTTTTTCCAAACACGTCTTTTTTTTTTTTTTTTGTATTGCAATCTGTTCACCATTTGGACTAATCATTAACTTTTTGTCTATTGTGCAAAGTATCAGCAGTTAGACAAGCACCAAAAAAGTCAATAAAATTAACATTAATGTACACTCTATATTCTCAAATTTAGATGATTATTTAAGAGATAATGACCTTGCCATGTTCACCAATAATATTATCAGAATAGTTGTAGATTTTGATTTTTGATGATCGTAGAGGGAAAACCCTACTGCAGTGACGAACAGTATGTTTTCAAAGATAATCTTCACACAAAGTCTTAGCCACTCTGTCCCGGGTACTTTAATAAATGGTTTGGGAATATAAACATTTCCTGTATCAGTAAGAGAATGTGGCAGACCACGTTTAAAATAGTCTGTACGCTTTTGTTTTCTCCACTTGCCCTTCCTAAGTCTCCCTTTTCCTCTCACTTTACTGTCTCTTCGGGGATACCTCATCTATTGTAGCTTGAACTTCCAGTACCTATTTCTAAACTATACCTTTCTTCTCAGTACAACACCTACATATTTGACCACTAAATAGACATTTCACCTGTATGTCCTCAAAACCACAATGTGCAGTTTATAATTCATCACCTACCCTGATCTCTCCCCTCCTCCCACCTCTAAATTTGCACATTCATCCATATTCTCAATCACAATTACTGCAATTCTATCCAAACTAGAAATTTCTTAGTAAGACTTGAATTCTCTCTCCTACCTATGCTTTATAGGACACAAATGTTGTTAGTGGTATCTGATAAACGTATCTTATGTTTATTATCTTTTTCCAGTTTCCATTTTTTTATTGTCTTAATTCAGGTTTTAATCCAGGTCCTTATCACAGTTTTTCAGGTCTTTGCAAAATGAAATACATGTCTAAGTGAAGTCATTATTCCATTTACCAACTTTCCTTCTTCTTTAATGGTATTATTATCAACTGCATTCTGAAGGTAGAAAACTAACTCTTGTATTAGAAACTTCCCCCTCTCTTTTCTATTGTGTCCAATCTGTAAACACATATGGTGATCTCCTCAATATTTCTAATATCTGTTCATGTCTTGCAATATCATTTTTACTTTCTTAATTCAAGTTCTCATCACTTATCAAATGACTATTGCAAATAAATACTATCCGGTCTTCCTACCTTCACCCTCAAACTGTCCTCCCATCTTTCTAAAATGAGAAATGGAATTATGTAGCAACTCTGCTCAATTTTTAAAATAATGAATCTAAATAGATAAGAACTGTGGGCTTTCAAAAGTCAAAGAAATTACAGTCTAGGAGAAGTGAGCTGGGACTGTGCATCAGTATATTTCAAAAGGTCCCTAAGTATCTTCTCTTCCTAGTCATGACAGAGAAATTGATACTAGACCAGCCACCTCACCACACGTGACTATAAAACTGGAAATTCTATGTCAAGAATCCTCTTTTCAACCATTAGACTACAGGCAATTCAGACCCGTGTGTTCTCAGAAAAAAGGAAGACCTGAGACAAGACACTGGGTTGTCCCAACATTCTTGCTGGAGACACATTCCTAAGCATGGTGCATGGTGCATGGATGGTGGGGTCAGGCACAGAAGGTGGTCTTGCCGAGTGAGGAAGCAACGACTGGACTTTGGAGCTGCTGAGGCGGCTGGAATTTGCAAGACAGGGAACCAGAGTAAAGGGAGAGACACAGAGGAGCAGCACTAAAATTAAGGATGGGGTGCCCTTACGTCTTTGACTGAATACGTGTGCAGCAAGATGCTTCAAGGCCAAGATGAGAACAGTGGGAAGCGGTGAGCTAAGTGAAATGCCCAAGATCACGTAACACTGAGGGACACAGGAACTCTGAACAGCCAGGGAGGAATGACCTTGCTGAATAAGCTGCATATTGAACTGAGGCCCCCTCAGAAAGGCCACACTTCAGGACCAGAACGACTCTAGTCATAGAATAAGGACTACATTAAAACCATCTTCACAAAGTTGAAAAACAGATTTTTGAATGCATCAAGCCTATTCTCCAGATAAAATTTTAAAATGTCTAAAGGAAAAGAGCAAAATTTAGCATCTCATAAATGTAATATCTAACACGGCCAAATAAAATAACAAATTGTTAGCCATATGAAAAAGCAGGAAAATATTACCTGTATTTCTTTTTTAAAAAAGGAGTAAATATATACATACCCAGCAATTTTAAAAGTAGCAGAAAAGAACTTCAAAACAGTGAATGGAAGAATATCAGTAGAGAAATGAAAACTATTTTAAAAAGAGCCAAAAGAAACTATAAAACTGAAATGTACAATATCTGAAATTAAAAAAAAAATCCACAGTATGGGCCTAACATTAGACTGGACACTTCAAAAAAATTATAGATAAACTTGAAAATATGGTGATAAAAATTCTATAATTGAAGCACAAAGAGTAAAATGCTGGGTTGGGGGAGGGGACATAGATTCTAAGTCATCTGTTTGAAAATACATAGCAGTCAAACTTTGTAATGGGAGTACCATAAGAGAGTGCAAGGCAAAAAAAAAGTTAAAGAAATAATAAAATTATATTTTTCAATCTAATTTGATGAAAAATATTAACAGATTGAAGAAGCTCACCAACTCTTTATGCACCAGATCTCAAAAACAAATTGCTGAAAATCAATGGCCAAGTGAGAAGAAACATATCACATATTCATAAACAACAATAAGAAATTACCCTGACTTCTCGTCAGTAACAGTACAAGCCAGAAAATTATGAAACAAGTTCTTAAGTGCTGAAAGAGAAAAAAAAAATCAGTCTATAATCATAGAATCATCAAAAAATCCTTACAAAATAAATAAAACTTTAAGAAGTTTTTCAGACAAACAAAAGCTGGAGAATTCACAGATCTGCTCTACAAGGAATGTTAAAGAAAGTTCTTGAGACTGAAGAAAAACAATACCAGGTGGAAACTCAATAAAGATGACCAAAAGAGATACATAAATGGAAGGATATATATACACATACATACACACATACACACATATATACATATGTATACATACATATATACATTTTTTCTTATTTAAAAATGACTACTTAGGGCAGAAATAACAATGTATTGTGGGGTTTAAAACATACATAGAACTAAGTATAATATCAATACAACAAAGGATAAGAAGGGAGTAAACTGAAGTAGGCTGTTAAAAGTTTCCTATGTTATACAGAAATGGTATAATACTAATACATGGTCAATTATAATACGTTAAAGATGAATATTGTAAAATCTAGAACAACCATTAGATACATAAATATATAGAAGTATATTTAAAAACCAAGATGATAAATAAATAGCATAACAATTTACTCAAATAACTTTTTAAAACACAAGAAAAAATAATAAAGAACAAATGAAACAAATGGAAAGACAAACTATTTAAAAGAAAGGGAATGGAGAAAGATATATTATGCTAACATTAATCAAAAGAAAATGAAACTTAACCTATCAGAATTTGTGGGATCCAGCTGAACAAGCTTTATTTGAAAAACTGCTTCTGCTAAAAACAAAGAAAGGTCTCAAACCAAAGAAATAAACTTTTATGGAAAATACAGAAGAATACAGCAAGTTAAACCCAAAATAAGTCTAAAGAAGTAAAATAAATATCCAGATGTCAATAAACAGAAAATGGAAATACAACAGAAAAGTAACAAAATCAAAGACTATGTTTGGAAAATAATTATACATTGGGAAAAAAACAATTAAAGTGGTCAATAAAAATAGAGAAAACACAAATGACCAATAGCAGGAATGAAAGAGAGATCTCACCACTGGATTTACAAAGATATTAAAGAGATATTATTGTTAGCAAATTTATGCCAATATTTTTTTTTTAATCTTAGAAGAAATAAACAGTTATTTTGGCAAGTTATATTCTTGAAAGATACAACTTACCAAAACTGACATGTAAAGAAATGGGAAACTAAAATAGTACAACCTCAAATTAAGAAAAAAAAATTAAACATAATTAAACCATTTTCCAGAAAGAAAACTACAAGACCAGTAGCTTCACTGGTGAAATTTATCATATATTTAAGGGAAAAATATCAACAAGCTTTCTTAAATATTCCAGAAAATGGAGGAACAACCTGCCAACTCAGTTTATGAGGCCAATACTATACTGATATCAACAACTGAAAAAGACAGATAGATGGATATCCAAAGAACAATATCCATCATAAACGTAGGTGACAAAAGTCTTTGAAAACTATTAACATATCAAATCCAGATCACAGAATTAGTAGATGAGGATATTAACATAGCTATTTTAAATACTAGGGTCCAAGAAGGCAGAGGAAAGCTAGACCATGATGAGAGAAAGGCAAGATATTAAAAAGTATTCAATATTTCTAGAAATGAAACTTCCAGTACTGCGAATGGAAAATTCACAGAATGGAATGAACTGCCAATCTAATAATGCAGGAAAAAGCCCAATGACAGCAACAGAAATGTTCTACACTGAAGCACAAAATACGGAGGAAAAAAATCACTGAAATTAGGTTAACAGAGGATCAGTGAAATGTGGGACAATATTAACTGACTAAACTCATCTAAATGGAGTCCCAGAGGGAAAGGAAAGAGGGAGTGGACAGAAAAAGAACTGTCAAAATCCTACATCTATTCATTATAAAAATTCGTGGCAAATCAGAATTTGAAAAAAATTCCTCAACCTGATAATGGTCATACATAACAATCCTACAGGTAACATTATACGTAATAGTGACAGTATGAATGCTTTCCCTTAAGATCTTATCTTCATTTCTATTTAAAATCATAATGATGTTTCAAGCCAGTAAAATAAGGGAAGAAAAATAAAAGCATGAGATAGTTTAAATATTCATAGATGATATGGCTATGTAAACATAAATTGATAAGAAAATCTACCAAAACTATCCATATGCAAAGTAGTATATAAATTTAGCAATATCATAGACTATTAGTTTAGCTGACAAAAATTGGTTGTATACCTTTAACAAATGGGGAGCAAAATTGAATATAATTATCATTTAAAATAGTTTTATCAATCAAAAACTATTTAGAAATCAGTTTACCAAAATATGTGAAAACTTTCCATCAAAAACTACAATGTTCTCTTCAGAAAAATTTTAAAAGACCTAAATATTTCATGAGTATATCATATTTATAAATCATATGATTAAGATTATATTATCATTCTAACATTTACTTCTAATTTGAGCTATCTCTATATCTGTGTCTCTCTCTATGTAATATCAATCAAAATCCCAGCAAGAACTGTTGTAAAAATTAACAATGGATTCCATAAATATGTAAAGGGTCAGGAATAAACAAAAATATATATTTTTTTACTATTAAAAAAGTTTTAGAGGACTAATACAAACTTTCAAACATTACAGTAATTAAGACAGTAAAGCACTGGCAGAAAGAGATACAGATCAATCAACGGAACTAAATAAAGACCATAGGTAACCAAAACTTATACAGGTGATTCATTGTCACCTACAAAGCCACCAAAGTAAATCTGTGAGGTGAGGAAAATCTTTCCAACAAATGGTGCTAGTACTCGAACAACTGGGCATCCACAGAAGATGGATGGGGGTAACCTTGACATTTACCACACTGCATACATAAAAAGTATTCTAGATTAATCATATCCTTAAATATAAAAGCTAAAATTCTAGAAAAATAAGTAGAAGAATATCTCTGTGACCTGGGGATATGCAATTTTTTAGATTAAGACATTAAAAACACTAACCATTAAAAAATAAATGTATATATTAGACTTTTTCAAAAGTAAAACTTTTGTCTGTTGTAAGTCAATATAAGGGAAATCAGTAGGTAACTCATAGATTGAGAAAATAATCACAGAACATATTTACAAAGGACTTGTATCTACAATATGTAAAGCATTCCTACACTAAGTTATAAATAAAAACAAACAATGCAGTTAAACATGAGCAAAATATTTGTCCCTATCAGTATGACATAGAAATGGCCAATAAACACATGAAAAAGGACACATCACCGATCTTTAGGGAAATGCTAATGAAACCCAGAACATGATACCACTACACACCTCTCAGAAAGTTTTGTTTGTTTGTTTGTTTGTTTGTTTTTTTAAGTAAAGCAACACCAAATGTTCAGGAAACATTTCTCTAGTTTGCTGGTAAAAGTGTAAAAGTTACAAAGTGTGGAAAGTATGCTTAGCCACATGCCCCTGCAATGCCAATCCTAAGTGTTTATCCAAAAGAAATAAAGATATTTACTGAGACAAATATGAGCTCACGGAAACATCTAGACAACACAAATCAGCTCTGTTACAGTTCTTAAAATTCACTGCTTAATGACTCTCTTCTGAATAAGACCGGCATTATGGCTGTAGGTACATCCCATTCAAGTGATTTCCCTGAATGGGCTTATCTAATTATTCAAGCACCACCCCTGTTTACTTAGAAGTGAGAAAGTGCTAAGAAATTGGGCTCCAGTCAAGGCACTCCTGGCTTTTTAGACACCTGCCTTCTAATATCTTATGGACTCCATTATACACATAAAGGGCTGGAAGAAACATTCTTCATTTCATGAGAGCTAGTCATTTATCCCTTATTTCCAAGTAGGGGAGGACACCACAAAGAAGAATAGGAAGCTACTATATCCGCAGAGCAGTGGGGATATTATCCATGGTGTATTGAAGTACACTGTAAAATCCCTACACATGTGTACACACACACACACACACACACACACACACACACACACATTTGAGAGCTTTATCAGCTGTCTCCCCAGCATCCATTCCACTCCAAAGGTTTTGACTAAGCACCATAGTATTCACCAGTCTCCTTGCCAGTAATTGTTTAGAAATTGTTATATATCTCAATAATATGAGATACTTAAAAAGACTACTAGGGCTTCTGGAAATGGAGTCGTCATTCCAAAGAAAGAGATACAGGAAGAGGAACCCACATGTGACATCTGGACATGCGGCAATCATTCTAGAATAGTGACCATGAAACTCAAACTAAACAGGCAGAAAGGGGAGGTGGAAAGAGCCTTGAGCCTCAAATGCATTGTTGCACTATGAACTGTGTTAAAATTAGCACTCTTGCCACCTCTGGCTTTGCTGTCGTAGAGGTGATTAATTTCCTTATCTTCTAAGCTTGTTTGAGTCACGTTTTTCTGTTGCTTGTCACTGAAGGCATCCTAAGATGTGCACAAATACAAAGAGACAACAGTTTAAATACCAGCTACCTTCTGAATTGGTGGGATTTTGCAAGCTAGCACCATGTCTGAGCCACGTCTTTATCTGATCCTCACTTATCTTTTCATACAATTGAAGGGCAAAGTGGTACAACAAAAAAGGACAGGAACTTTGAATGACAAAAATCTGTTGTGGGCACACATAAAATACTTTGTGTGACCTTGGAAAATTATCTTGATGAATTCCGGTCATTCCTTTTGGAAACATTTGTGGAATATCTACAGAGATTAATGGCATAATGACGTAAGGTATTTACACAAGGTCTGGCAAAGAATAGGTATTTGAATTGAGTTGGCTGCTATTACCATGAGAAAAATCATCTCGATGGTCAGGCAGCAGACTCATAAATAGCCTGATTATAAACTGGGACCTCTTTGCTCATTTTTGTGGGCAGGAGTAGAATGCTTGATAGAATAGATGGGGTTAGACATACACACTAAGCCAAGCAAGCAGAAGTAGAATCAAACAGTAACAACAGCAATAATAATGACAACCACCACCTTCCAGATGTGAGGATCGGAGCTGTGTGTCAGCACTAACCTCGCTTCACAGAAGAGAAAATTAAGACCTCAAGTCGTCACAGAGTTTAGCCAAGATCGCACAGTAACAAGAGGCAGAATTACCCCTCACCTCAAAGTTCTATGGCTGCAAACCCCTTGTTCAAAACCTAATGTAGCTCACTGGTTTTGTGTTTATGTGTGTGTGTGTTTGATGTGAGGCTAACCCTAGTCAAGATGCTCAGCAGTGGAAAACTCCATCAACTACTTTTGATATCATCACGCAAATCCTCCTTCCATAAAGATAACTTAGGCAAACAAAATAAACATAGCAAAAAAGACTTTCCATCTGATCTCAGCTGACTAGAAATACTCAGCAGGTAGCCATCAAAGGTATACTATTCCAGAACAACTTCTACCGACATGTAAAAATACCAAAATAAAGGTTCTTTTCTCTCCAGCTATGTGTGTGCATGTACACGTGTGCACATGGGTTTCCTTGCTCTCACACACATATGCACATATACAGTACCCAAAACAACCTTGCGAGAGTGGCAGTCTTTTCAGATCTGATGTGGAATTTATGGGTCACACTTCAATTTCCATAAAAAATGCAGCACATCATATGATTGCATTGTATAAACCTGTATCAGTTCAAGAAACAGCAAGAAGGCCTTCAATCACAGTGTACACTGGAGAGGTGCATTTCAGTGTCAAGGAGGAATTATTATTAAGCTTGAGAGTTCAGCAGTGTCGGTTTCTTCACTAAAGAACTCTTCTGCTCAGCTACTGGTGAGTTGAGAGTCTTCTAATCACAAAGATTACCTAATATAGGCACAGAGGGCTTTTTTTTTTTTCCTGAGGGGGGAAGAATGAACTCCCGTTGACCCATTTAATCACTTGGGTCAAATCAGAACTATTGTCAGAGTGGCTTCGAGCCTTCATTATTTTTAAAATCTATGCCGAGAAGAAAGTTTAAGCTTCCAATAATCAGACCTCGTTATAGATTTTCCCCAGCAAATGTTCACCAAGAAAGAACTATCGGAGAGTTTTCTTGTAAAGTGTGCAATTGAGGATGATGATAGAGGATTCAGTAGGGGAACTGAACTGCTTTCTTCAATGCATCATCTGCTTTAACTCTTGGTTGTGGCAAAATTGAAACAACCTCCTTCTCTGACTTCAGAAAGCAGAGTCTGTTAATTCCCTGACTCACTATGCTCTAGAAATGTGATTTGAGTTTCTTGCACTGGAGAAATTTATTCATTCAAGCACTCATTCATTTATTCATTCCTTCATAAGAACCAGCTAGAAATCATACATACCATTGTTTAGTCCACTAACTATAAACACGAAAAAGAGACAATTTTGGGAAGTTGTAAAGGGGATTGCTTCTGGGTCAGGGACAGCATGTGGGTTGCAATAACTTCCTATTAAAGACATTCATTCATTGTTTGCAAGAACAGAAATACTACATTAAGGTAGCTAGTATTACATAACACCTCTATGGAGATCTAAAAATGTTAAAATGAAGTTGCTCGTTTCCTCTTAAGCTGTGTGTGTGTGTGTGTGTGTGTGTGTGTACACGCACGTGCAAAGGGATTTCCTTGCACTCAGGCTCACGTGAATGCTTTCATTATTCAAAGCAGTAAACAAAGTACTTTAATTTTTAAAAAATTTATAAATTTAAATTTATAATTTACATAATATTAAATAATATAAAATTTAAAATTTTATAAAATTTAATAATTTTAATTTATTTAAATGAAATAAACATTTGAAGAGGGAACTTCCAAAATCTCTATGTTAAAAAAGATAATGTCTGTAGCAGGGCAGAGGACAGTGAATGTTAGTAAGAATTTCCCACCTTGGCATCCCTTCCTGTCTTACCTATTTCCATCTACTCCTTCTGTCCATCTTCACTGCCATTTCTTTCTTTGGATTTGATTTATGCTCTGGATGTGGTTAAAAAGAAAAAATAAAAACCTCTTCTCTAATTCCTGAAAGGAGAAGCACACAAGCCCCTGGCTTCTCTGAAACTATTCCCATCATGGTTTTGAGTGGAATTGGTCTGGTGAGAAAGGACACAGTATAGAGCCTTACTCATCTGGCTGGCTAATTCAACCCAGAACCAGTTCCTCTGCTGGAAATCAATCAGCTGTGGCCCCAGTGCTCATGAAACTCACCACCTAAAGAAGGAGACAGACATGAAAATGGCAGGAAATATTTCAACAGTGGTCACTATGTGCTGGGCTTTATTCTAAGCACTTTACGTACCTTAAAGTCATATACTCTTGATGTCAGTCCAAAGAGCTAGTGACACCACCACCCTCGTGGTAGAGGAGACAATGTAGGAGAGAATACGGAGGCAAGCGGAGTTTGGATATCTCCAACGTCATGCGACTAGTAAGCGAGGCAGATGCGAGGTCACCTGGCGCCCCTGGCCCCGAGACCGCTCCTGGACACCGGGCGGGTGTGCCTTGTCGCCTCTTCCAGTGTGAAAGTAACAAGTGCCTCCCGACTCCCCCGCCAGCAAAACAAAGAATGGCCAAGTTCTCGCTCTGCTCAACATCCTTGAGCTTTGTTTTCCTCCTTTCTCCACGCTGGTGAGGGGGCTTCACTATGTCAGTCAATTGATCCTCTTAAGTAAGTACATTTTCTCTTCTTCAGTCTGGTTGGTGTATCCTCTGAGTTGGCATCACTATAGTCCAGGGAACTTTCTGGCAGAGACAACCTGTCCAGAAAGGTGTGTGGTAGGGGGAGAGGCTGAGATACCTCTCTCTCTACCTCCACCTCAGTGTGTCAAGATACACAGTCTTTGACAACGTAAAACGGACAGAAGACACTCCGCAGTGCCTGGCGCTTAGTGCTGGCTCAGCCGTAAACCTGTCCATCAACAAGCTGGTTCACTCAGGGATTTACTTTCTCACCTGAACTGCCATTTACACTCAGGCTTTCCAGGAAGGAATTCTGGCATACAAGTGCCGTGTTTTAACATCTGTGTGATGTTAACATAAGCTTCATAACTTTTCTTGTTCCTTTGCTACCTTTTTTTCCCCCCAAAGAAGGAACTTTCATGAGCATTTTGCTAGCAGAAAATGGCATGTAGGTCTTCCCACTGATAGGCTGAGAATGTTGCTCTGGACGTTCCCTTGGACATTTCAAGGCAGCTTCTAAGAAGTTACAGAGGTTTGTGGTTTAGTGGGAAAAGCTTGGTTGCCTGTAGCTCTTAGGGACTTAGTGATTTAGTGAAGGATAAGAGCAGGGTTGAAACGTGTATAGGACGAGATGGGAAGGTCTCTGTCATCCTGTGAGTAGCAGTGCGGGGAATTACAGAAACATACAGAGTTGGGTCTTGACCAGGATGTGGCGACAGGAAGGGGCAGAAGTGCACAGGCTGCAAAAAATAAATATATACGAATGTCCCAAGGCTGAGTTCCTCAAAATGTGAACGGTGGACTACCTAGAGCAAAGTAATCCAGGAATTCTGGAAATGCAAATTGTTAGGTCTACATCAACCTAATGGGTTCGGGTACCTGGGGGTGGGCCAAGGAATTTAAATTTGCCCCAAGTTCCCTAGGCGATTTTTCTATATAATGAAGTTAGGGATCATCGGTAAAATGAGAAAGAAATGGAAGGAAGTAAAGAAATGCAGTTCTAGGATGTCAGTGAGCTAAGAACATCTTATCATCTGATCAGCCTCAGATCACCATGACATAATTACTGATCACCCCCACTTTTATTGAGAAATCCAAGTCACAGAGAGACTAAGAGACTTGTCAAAGGTCACAGAATTGACCAGTGGTAGAGGGAGGATTTAAACTCAGGCAGTCTGACACTAGTCCCTGTTCTCCTAACCAGAACGGTAAACCTTAGAGGTAAATGTATATAATTCAACTTAACACATTGTGACTGAGTAAGCATCGTGTGTGAAAACACCAGGAGTTGATTTTTGTTTGTTTGGGTAGGGGGCAGTAAAAAATACTAATAATGCAAAACCTAAACATCGAACCTGGGGTAGTAACTCTCATGTACAAAAGGACCTCCAGTACTATGATAAATAAAGCGCTTTATAAGAAAAATTAACTCCCCAGTGACAGAATCTCACTTTGTTTTCCCAGTTTTAGAGCATTAGTGCTAATAAGATAGGTTGAGGTTTCAATTTCATCAACTGGGAAATGGAGAAGTGATGCAACTCCCCTCGTTACTGATACCTGAGGTCTGGGATGGTGAGTCTTCCACTGGGCACTGAGTTAGGTGCTTGGATGCAAATTTTGAGGCAAGTCACTTAACATCCTTAAAACTCCATTTTCTTATTTGTAAAAACAAAACGAAAATAACTACGTACCTGCCTACCTATGAAAGGACTGTCGTAAGTATCAGCATGTGTTAATGCACATAAAGGCAACAACAACTTCCACAAGCTAGTGTGTAATCCAGAGGGATGGTGTTACTAGACAGCAAATTCCTCGAGAACAATGGTGAAGACTAATGTGGTGTCTTACCCAGCACCTCACTCAATGCCAACAAGACATTTAGTAAGTATTTGCTACAGAAATGAGATTAACTTAGCATCTGAGTCTCTTTAATAGATACATGAATAATCAAATGTGTAAGCAATAAATGACATTCATAAACTTTTTTTTTTCTGAAGTGTTCCTCACCCACCTTCCAGAGAAAGCTGTAGAGCTATTTAAAGTGAGAAAGTCAGTGTTTATTATCTTGCTGTGAAAATCAAAAGTGCTGTATTTTTTCAGTTTTTCTATATACTGTACGTTAATGAAAAAAATAACCACCTTACCTTGAGGCCCATCTCCCCAGTCCCATAAAATTTCCTAACTTTTGGCCCTGCTTTAAACTGGTAATCTCTAGCACTGCATAATAGACATGCCCCTCAAAAATGCTTGTTTAATAATAGTAGTAAAGAAAGGGAAAACAACTCTAACAAAGAAAAAAAAATGCCAGCGCAGCAACAAGAAACTGTTTGCAAAACTTGTATCCAATTTCTACACACACATACATACATGCACATACTCTGTTCTTTCATTATAATTTGAAGTTTTCTCAAGATTTTCTTCTGCTTTACAAAGGAAAGCTCAGTGATCTGACAAAGTGATATGACAAGTATCTGCCCTGTAAAATTGTTTGAAAGGGAGGTCTTGCTTTGAGGGCCAAGTTCTGGACCAGAAGCCACAAGAATGCATACGTGGCTCATCCCTTCCAAGGGTCCACTGAGGGAATTTGACCAGTAAACTTCTCTCTGGCCCATGTATAAAGTCACAGGCATGGGTGGGTAAAAGCCAAGGCACTGAGGTCGTTAGAGATCTAGCTTTCTAGAATCATCCCACAATACACAGAAATATCTATAGAGTAGATCAATCTATCTGTATCTACTTCTACATCTATGTTGACAGAGTGTCTGTCTGTCCTTCTGTCTGTCTGTATATCTATCTAATTTATTTGGCACATTTCCCTAAAAAAGAGGTCTGAAGTTCGGAGTGCTATAGAAGAAAGAATGTCATGGGGTTTGAAGACTCTCATGTCTGCCCATTAATTTATCTGTTTATTTAACACTCAGTGAGGAAGCCGCTGTCTGCTGAGAATACAACAGGAGGTAAAAGTCTATGAGGAGACACGCAAATCATGTCAGACAATGACATTACGATGTGATCAACAGTACCCCAGCAGCAAGCATAGGGTTTTCTGCAAACAGAGACATGGATGGCAGAACCCGGTCTGAGTGGTCAGAAAAGGCTTTAAAGAGAAAACAAGGATTATATTAAATTGAAAGGAATGGGTGAAAGTAAGCAAGTGAAGTTACAGTAATCTGATTTCAAATCACGGTTTCACCCTTTCCTGCCCGTGGGCAACACACTCAGGTCTTCTGAGCCTGAGACCTTCCTCTGTGCAAGAGTGACAGTAATGCTGCTTCAGCTGACTGGGGAGAAACTACAGGAGGAGGCAGGTTTAAAGCCCCCCCGTGGGGCCTAGCATATCCTAGGAGTATGATCCATGCTGATTTCCTCTTTTCAAACAGTGAGCATAAGGAACACGGGTTTTTTTCTTGATTAAGACAATTACTATCATTGTCCTTTTGTACATGAAATAGGATAATAGGTAACAGGGGGAAATGCCTTTTCTTTTCTCTTTTTCCTCGTTTTGCTCATATCAACCTTTCTTGAGATGGAAGCGTCATAAGGAGACTTTTTACAAATGAGGCCAGATACTATTCTAAGCACTTTACATATTTTGTTCTTTAATCCATATACAAACTTTTAAAGCCTTATGGGACAGGTACTGTTGTTATCTCAATTTTCCATGTAAATGAAATGAGTCAAAGAGAGTTTAAGAAATTGCTTAATATGGCTCAGACACTAAATGATCAAACTGGAATTCAAATGCAGGTCTCCTGGCTCCAGAGTCGGTTCTTTGAATCACTGTACACCATACACAGCTATGATAGAATGGGTCCACTGTATATTATAATAACCCACAAATGGTTTCTCTAGAGTGCAAGCAGAAGGCCAAGAACAGAACGCAGTGAGCACTAGCACTGAAGTACCTGTGGAAGGAGAAAAGCCCAGAGGAGATGGAGCAGACACCAGAAGAGACAAGGAAACTTGGTTCTGCCCATGCAGAACCTCTTGCCTCTTCTTGCTTCCGAACAGAACACTGATGATACTCACGTATCCGCCCTTCTCCTCTTACATGATGTAGGGGAAACTGATCCCATCCCCAGCTCTAGAAATAAATTCCAATCATTCCAAATCACTCCAAATGGACAGAGGCATATCTCTCTATATTCTTATTGGTCCAACCTAGGTTGGCCCCATAAAACCTAAAAAAAGGACATATTACATACATTGGTAATTTCCCTCTCTGTCTCCCACTGAATGTAGATATGAAAACATTTTTGTTTGCTGAGGTTAGGAGCCACCTTGAGGCCATAATGAGTCACAAAGTTGACAATGAGAAGGACAGAACAAAGAGAATCCAAGCAGAGACAGACACCCGTTGTACCCTGTTCACCACTGGTTGTGTTCTTACCTCTGTACTTCTTATAACTTGAAAATTGCATAACAAAAAAAAAATCCTCATTATTTCAGCCACTTTAAGTTTTATACTGTTTGAGGCAAAAAAGCATAGTAATTGATATCTCTTTGGAGGCAATGCAGGAGAGGGCTTTAAAAAGGAAATATTCAACCATATTAGGCATTTCAGAAAGAGGAACTAATTTCGGAAAAGTCTCATGATACAGTTATATACACCTAATTTCTAAACTATTTGACCAGCTAGCCCATGGTGAATCTAGGAAGTGTCTAACACACGTCACTGATTGCCCAGAGTATTAAGGGAAGGAATGTGAGGTAGGAATGGAAGGACCAAGTAAACCTCGCCACTCAGTTCCTTGGAAGTTTATTCAATTACACAGATTCATGCCTGCAAATAATACTGTACTTTTGTATGTAGTCATTCTTACAAACTGCATCCCCAAAAAATAGAATCTGGCTCTGAGGATCCCATGTAATAAAGTTGGAAGGACTCTGTAATTAACCCTAGAGTAATTATCTTCACCCCAAGCAAACCACACTGGAGTTGGCATGGGGCTTAGCTGCCAAGAATCATATTACAAAAAGGTTGGAGGGAGCAATTTCTAACATTGTGCCCATGGTGTAGAAACCTTTAATGGAGCCAAACGCCAGTCATTCTCAGAGCTATGCAGAGATTAAGGTAAGTGAAAACCTCCAAAGCTCTATTTTAAGCACCAGTTTCCGTCTTTAGCCTTACCTGAATATTAGATGTCTGCCATCCAGCGGCATCACAAAATCAAAGGAGCTGAGAAGCTGGAGAGATCTAAGAGGTCGTGAAGACCAGCCTGCTTCCCAACATGAGATTCCTTTTAACACACCCCTGACAGGCAACTGAATAATTTCTACTTAGGTGCCTTCTGGGAGCCGATGGTGGAGAATCAAAAATACAGGCTTGGAGCTAAACAGACTTGGGTTAACATTCATCTCTGACACTTAATAGTTGTCATCTAACAAAATCTGAGTATTAGTCTCCCTATTTAAGATGATTAAAACAAGATTTTATTCTACAACCTTGTTTTGGGAGAATAATTTGTTTTGAGAAAGGGAATACTAGTTTACTGTTTTGTCCCCTTTTGTTGTCAGAAACTCAGAGTTTTTATGAAATTCCTGCGGATGTGAATCTGTAACTGGCCCCCCGCCACGCTTCCGCACTGATCCTCGTGTCTCCTTCCGTGGAGACCTCTTCCTCCAGCCTCGGGGAAGACAGTGGTTGAACCCTGGCCGTAAGACCTTTGACTTAAAATCAGCCTGAGACATCTACTCTTGTGAGAAGATTCTTCCTAAGATTGTTTCATTATTTTCTCCTGAAGTAGCGGAAAGGTCAGTGATCTTTGGCAAAGGAATGCACCCTCGGGGCCTTTGGCATCTAATTCTCCAATGAGAAAGTTGGATTAAGGTATTTTATGATCATAGTTTATAATATATTTGTCTTGTCATACGATTTCTGAACTCGTTATTTATTGCGCATCTCCCTCTGTATACTCAGGAGTCTGTAAATGTTTCATAAATATCGCTCTGTGGATTAAACGTAGTATTTCAGATCTGTGCTCACTGCAAGTGAGGACATAATACATAAGAAACTATCATCTGGATGCTGGACATCTATTAGAAAAGCTAACAGTTATATTAATTTTCTGAGTGGTTGTATCACATGGCCCATTTATTTCTATTTTACTAAAACCTC
This sequence comes from Camelus ferus, assembly GCF_009834535.1. Taxonomy (NCBI): domain Eukaryota; kingdom Metazoa; phylum Chordata; class Mammalia; order Artiodactyla; family Camelidae; genus Camelus; species Camelus ferus. The sequence goes on from NC_045705.1 coordinate 36,850,785, forward strand.
TAGTTTTTTTTTCCTCCCGCACCCAAGTCCTGAGTTGAAACTGCAGTTGTACTGGCTTTATAATTCCAGATATGATGTTTAGCCTCTAGGGTCCCAATTTCCCATCTGTAAAATGGGAACAATACCCGCCAAAATAATTGCTGTAGAATTAAGTAAGGTGATACACACAAAGTGCCTAAGATCCAGCATATGACAGAAGTTTGACAAGTACACTTTCCTTATGCTGCTCAACTCCTTTTTTCAGTCCTAACCACTTAAGTGGAGGTATAAGTGAGTGGCACGGTGGTAGATACTTGGGGGGTTAAGTGAGAAAGAGATCATCATTAGAAAGGATCACCATTTTATCGTCTCTGGCAATAATGCACCTTGGGGTCCAGCATCTGCTGACGGTTGTTGTCAGATGAGTATAGGGATTCCAGAATCCCCTTGGATCGTTATAATACAGCCATTAGTGTGTGACCGGCAACACGCGGGTACACCATGCTCACAGATGCACACACACACGCACACAGACACGCACCACACTCCAAATCTGAACAGCATTCGAGTCAGTGAAGGTGTAGTAGAAGCTGGCTCCTTTGTTGTTCACTGGCTTATGAAAGGAACCAGCAGTTTTCTACTTCAAGATGATGACTTCCTGAGTTTATGGGTTTAACCCTCAATTCTTCATAACAAAGTTGGAAGGATGGAAAGGCTTCTCAACAATTCTATGCATTCCGGTCTTCGTGACTGACAAGAAGGTTCATCCATGTTAGCCAGCCTTTCATTACCAGCTCCACTCTGCTAATAAACTCCACCAAAAACAGCCACCCCGACAAATTGACTTTTCCTGTGGAGAAAGTTCTTTTTCCCTTTTTCCTACTTAATTAGCTACACTTAAGGCAGGGTGACTGGGGGGAGCTAGGAACATTATTTAAAGCTCTAGAGAGGGCCTTACTGTGTCCTATGACAGCAAACCAAATCCAACCAAGTGTATCAATTGAAACTGAACAGACCATATTCTGCTAAATGTACCTTAATTGGTAGAGAATGTATGGTGTGATTTCAAAATGGCATTTTAATGATTCTGGGGAGGAAAAAAACAGTCATTTGAGCTTAAAATTTGTTCATCCACTGATTCAACAACTATTTACTGAGTAGCTACTATTCTGGGCAATTTAGCTCACTGCAATGCCATGGAGGTTTGAGTTAGAAAACTTAGATTAGGTTTCCATTTTCACCACTTTCTAGAAAGTGTTCTTTTGTAATTCACTTAAAGCATATCTCTGTAAAATAGAGAGAATCATATTGATCTCACAGGGTTAATTACAATAATAAGAGTGAATATAGCAAATTAATAGACACTCAGTAAATGGAGGAGATTGTCTTGTCGTTGCTGCTGTTGATGTTAGAAATACTGAAAAAACTTTGAGAATTTCCCAAAGAAAATTTGCTTTGAAGTTTGGAAGCCTGAGTCAACATAAACAAACTAATGCCACCCAAGGTTAATGACAAAGAGATTTACTTATTGGATCTTGAAAGTGTTGTGTATGCTTAATCTCAGATAAATAATCTTTTTATTTTTATTTGGGGGTTAACTAAAACTCCAAGATGATTTTTCCAAATAATAGAATCAACTTCATTAATAATCAAATGGTATAAAGCTTACTATTCTAGCACAGCTAAAACCAGCCTCACAGAATCACCTTACCCACACTGCTTCCTGAGCCATCACTGATACATGAATTGAGGAGGTAAAAAATGTCAGCCTCTCACTTTTTGTTTTGCAAACATACCAAAATGAAATAATCAGGGGGAATATTAGTAAATTAAATCTATCTTTATGAATGTATATTATGCTATCACTAAATTAATAATTTTTATGATTTAGAAAACCAGCTTCCTTAAAATTTAAAAAAAAATGCACTTTGTATTGGACACCACCCACCACCCATTGCTTTGTTACCTTTTCTGATTTTATTCAGCAATCTTTCTGCCTTATTTTGCAGGCAGTCAACTTTTGGACTGATTTGCTTGCGTTTATGGGTATTCTTACTGAAAGGAATTGGTTTAGAAATAGGCATGTGACATACTTCTATGCCCACACTGGGCTCCTACTCCAGCCCTTCGTGCGCCAGCAGTGCTCCCTGCTAAGACAGATACAGCCATCACCAAGGTGTTTGTGTGCCGTGGAGAAGGAGCAGAAATAGCTTGGGCCCCAGCTCTGCCTCTAGTCGGGGCAAGATCACCATTGCCCTGCACGTGCATCAGGCACCTGGAGGGAGCAAAACCAGCTCAGGACCTGGCCCTGCCTCCAGCCAGGACGGAGACCCAGAGCCAGCTCAGAGGTGTGACTCAAAGCTCTCAGGCCCCAACCAAAGGGGAGACTGCCACCACATCCTGGAGAAGCCCAACTCCCTCAAGCCCCCTGCTGCAGGACCTCAGGCCCCCGTCCTACCCCTAGTAAGGCTGCAGGTGCCACTGAGCCTAGGAGAAGCACTGGCTTCTACCTGGATGCAGGTCTAGCGCCTCCGACCCCATCCCCACCACCAAGGTGGCAGCTGCCAACATACCCCAGGAGAAGATGCAGCCTGTTCTCACTTCAGATTCAGCTCTCCCACCAAAGCCATTGGGTACATGTGGACTGTGTCAGGAGGGTCGCAAACAAGGAAGTGCCCTCAAGACTAGGACAGGCAACTAAATTAATTTCATAGTGACAAACAGAGAAAGTCAAACAAAATGAGAAGACAGAGGACTATGTTTCAAATGAAAGAACAAGATAAAATATCAGAAAATCCTAATGACACAGAGATACATAATTTATCTGATGAGGAGTTCAAAGCAACAGCAGTAAAATGGTAACTGAACTTGGGAAAAGAAGACTGAAACACAGTAAGAACATCAACAAAGTACTAGAAAATATATTTAAAAATCAGAGTTGAAGAAGACAATAACTGAAATAAAAAATAGGCTGGGAGGAATTAACAGCAGATTAGGTGATAGGGAAGGATGCATAAGTGACTTGGAAGATATAGTGGAAATCAATCAGAACAACAAAAATAAAAGACAAGTTTAAAAAAATGAGGACAGTGTTAAAGGACTCCTAGGACATCATCAGGCATACTAACACTTGCATTATAGGGGTTCCAGAAGGAGAAGAAAGAGAGAAAGGGACAGAGAACATATCTGAAGACATAATAGCTGAAAACATAACTAACCTGAGAAAGTCAACAAAAACCCAGGCCCAGGAAGCACAGAGATTCCCACACAAGATGAACTCAGAGACATACCTCAAGACATATCATAGTTAAAATGGCAAAAATTAAAGATGAACAAAAATATTTAAAGGCAGCAGAAGTAGAACAGATTCATATACAAGGGAATCTCCATACAACTCTTAGCAGATTTTTAAGCAAAGACTTTGCAGGCCAGAAGGGAGATGTATAATATATTTAAAGCGCTGAAAGTAAAAAAAAAAAACAAAAAAACAAAAAACAAAACAAAACAACTATAACCTAGGACACTCTACCCAGCAGGGTTATCACTTACACCTGAAGGAGAGACTAAGTTTCTCAGATAAGTAGAAACGACAATAGTTCATTACTACCAAACTGACCTTACAAGAAATGTTACAGGGTTTTATAAGTTAAAAAGAAAAGGCTATAACAAGAAATAAGACAATATAGAAAGGAAAAAAATCTCATTGGTAAATGCAAATATGTAGGTAAAGACAGTAGATCAACAACTTAAGCTAGTTCAAAAGTTAAAAGAGAAGAAAATTGTACAATCAAGTATAATTTCAGTAAGTGGATAGACATGAAGATGTCAAATACAACATCAAAAACACAGAACATGGGGGAAGGGAACAAAGTATGTAGCTCTTTTAGAATGTGCTTGAACTGAAAGGATTACCAGTTTACAAGTAAATATATTTATGGGCTGACATATATGACCTTCGTGGTAACCACAAATCTAAAACCTAAAATAAATGCAAAAAAATTTAAAGAGAAAGGTACTCAAACATGATGCTAAAGAAAATCATCAAACCACAAGGGAAGACACTAAAAGTAGATGAAAATAACAGAGAAGAACTACAAAAATAACCAGAAAACAAATAACAAAATGGCAATAAGTACATACCAATCAATAATCACTGTAAATTTTTATGGACTAAATGCTCCAATCAAAAGACATAGGGTGGCTGATTGAATTTTTTAAAAAAAGGAAAAAAAAGATCCATCTGTATGTTGCCTACAAGAGACTCACTTTAGACCTAAAGGCGCACACAGACAGAAAATTAAGGGATGGAAAAATATAGTTTATGCAAATGAAATAAAAAGATAGCTGGGGTAGCAATAGTCATATAAGGCAAAGTAGACTTTAAAACAAACGTATTTGTGTTTCACACACATTTCTCATAGTAGCCCAACCACCTGAATATTTAGTGAGCTTCCCTCACACCAGAGGTGTTGCTAAAATCAGCACTCATGAGGGCAACTGGAAGTCCCAAGGGGAAAAAATACAGTAGTTACTTGGAGTTTATATGAATAAGCAACTGAGTTGAGCAGGGACCAGGCCCTCTTTTGTACAAGAGGACCTCCTATTTTTAACCAGCATTCCTCCCCTTCCCCCTTCTGGGCAACACTGACTGAGATGCCGTGAAAATACTGACACATGAGAGCAGCTTTCAGTGGGAGAAAGGGAGGAACACCTGACTGCCTCCTGGAAAAGGTGACAGGTGGAAGGACACCTGTGAGCGCCCCCTCCCGGTCACTGAACAAACACAGCCAGCTCACACGGAGATGCTCAAGTGCCTTAAAAAGATGTGGCTCGGGTGTGGCAACCTCTCTCTGGAACTTCTCCAGGACACTCCCATTTGCTCTCAGACATTTCAATTTCATTATTGTTACTATTAGTAGCAGTATAGAGCCATAGAGGGTATTCTAGTAAAAGGAAGGGGAGAAAACACCAACAGAAAAATAATCGTGGACATTCTGTTGAATGTACTTCCCTACTTTTTCTAGAAATATTTTAAACAGAATGCTGTTCATTTGCTATTTTTCATTCATTATATCACGGACATCTCTTTATTCCAAATCATAGTATCCGTGCAGCACTACCCTTTTATGGTTGTGGTGTAGTCATAGAATGGAAAATGAACTCTCCACGGATGGTATTTCTGATTGGTTCCTTAATTCTCCTGTTTGGCTCTGTCCTCCATTCCTTCCTCTCTTCCATTCATCCTTCCTCCTTCTCTCTCTTCAATAGAAACTGACTGATTGCCTTTCCAGTCCCATGAACTAGAAATCCTTGAAGAGGGGCGCAGTAAGAAAGGCAAGGGCCCGGAGACTGACAGATGATCTAAACTGCAACTCTCGCACTCACGCCTTGTGTAGCAAGACCGACATTTGTCTTTCCCATGATGGACACACACTTTGGACAAACTAACTTGCCTTCCTTTGGCATTCTTCACCAAAGTGGGGCTTCTACTTTAACTCTCCAAGCCCACTTGCAAGCACCTCCCAGTGGCTTCTCCCGTCCTTCTCATCTTTCCATCCCACTTTTCCCCCTTTATTTTTTAAATTTATCCTCTTCCTTACCCAGATCCTTTCTCTCATCCTGCAAAGATATGCTTTGAAAAACAATTTTTATTTTCTATGATGGGATGGATTCCATGAGCAGGAATTTTTAAGAGTCTATAACTACTTGAGCTCTATATCTGTTCTTATTAATAAAGATCTTCAAACTTTTGAATTTGCATATTTTCATCCAAAATACATGGTTTATCATCATCTTGTGGGGGAGCATGTGCCATCCATTTCACAACTTGACCTCTTCTCCAGCAGTTAGTGACCCTCCTGTTTCACTTTACATATCGTCTTGATGCAACAGAGAGGCTACATAACATGGCGATTTTCAGAAGTATGATAAAATATAGATACACGTACATCCCAAGACATTAAACTGTTCAATATGCAATGCATGTGCCAGGAATGTTGTTCTGTTTTGCAATACTACAAAACCTGCATAATTTTATCATGACTGAAACTAAAAACAAAGGGAAGATTGCTAAAAACAAAGATCAGATTGTGCACCCACCTGATTCTTCTTGACCCTCTAAATTGTCTCTTATTCACTGGATTGTCACTAAACTCTCCCCTTTCATATATTCGCTTAAAAAAAGAAAGAAAAATAGTATAATTTGCAAAATTAGCAACAGGAAACGAATTAAATCAGGAAGCAAACAGACTGGTCTCTAGTCTTAGGGTGCATCCCTAACCCATCTGTATTCTGAAGGAGTCTCTTTATACCCATCTTGGGATTTGTACCTTCCTCATCTGTGCATTAGGATGTATTTTCTACAAGGGGGAGGAGGGTGTAGGATTTATAAGGGGGGGGTAGAAAATTGCTAAGGGTTACTGTTACTGATTCACGTTTTTGCTAAAAGCCTGATTAAATATCAAAAGAAAAGTTCCACTGCTGGAGAAAAATAAAAGCAATTAATGAGAAGCAACAGAATTGGAGCCAAGTGTTCCTATGTGTAATTTATCAGCTTCCCAGGAGTGATATACATGTACCTAATCTCTATCTCCATCTCTGCCTATCTATCTAGACGTTCAGATGGGTATCTAGATAGGTAGGTAGAGATATATACAGACATAGATGTTTAGCAGCAAAATTCATAACCTTTTACTGTAAAACATCATAATTATAGATATGCACTGCTCAAACTCCAGGGGCTAACAATTTCTAAATGATTGCTATTGTTAGACATTTCCTGTGCATTCATAGCACAAGTGCAGTGCACTATATAATGAAAAACTCACCCTGCCTTCAAAGAGCTTACAGACATCACCAGCGCCCATTCATAGATTTATTGTTCTGGATTTTCTCTACACTAGAACAGTTGTTTCTTTTTTCCTTTTTCTTTTAATTGAGAGGAAGATCAATCCTAAAGCCACATGGTAAGTTAGAACAAACTTTGCCTTTGGAATCAAGGATTTCTAAAACCAAGTCCACTGTTGAAAACTGTTCTCTTGTTGAAATTAACAATGAGAGGTCTAGAAGGGAAGTCGGAGATGGATCCTGCCTGCATTTTGTCACTTTAAATTCTAACCCATCTAAAGGTCAAAGACAAAGATTGATTATTGCAGCCTGTGACCCTGTCTGGCTACAGTGACAGAGGATGTCAGACAACTCTAGATTCACATCTTACTTCCACTACCTACTAGTGACCTCACCCCTCTGAGCCCTAAGCCAGTGTCCAGTGGTTCTCAAAAGCCTCTGATCTCTAGCAATAGCAAGCCCTATACTCTTTTAAGAAATGCAAATTTGTTTCAGGCCTACTGAATCAGAAATTCTGGCTGTGTGGCCCAGCAACCTGTCCTCTGAGTGACTGTAATTCTTGCAAAAGGTTGAGTTCCAAAGATCTATGGTTACAAGCAGTGATTATACACTGGGGCCACACCACAACGCTCACCTGGAGAGCCACTGATTCAACAAGCATTCTGAGTTCTTGTCACTGACATATCGTCATATGCTAGACACACAGAGTGCAGGGTATAGCCATAAGAATAAGACAAAAAATGCTTGCACTTCAGTTGAGGGGATCAGATCACTAAGCAGGAAGTTTGACCCCAAACCCGTATCAATTTAATAAAAATATATAACTCTTAATTTCACATTAAGAACACGACAAAAGTGTCCAGAGAGGAGGTACAACTCTGCGGGGTGTTGTTACCAGACAATTCCTCCTGAAGGAGGAAAACAAGGGGGGTTAGAAACAGACAGATGTGGAGTTGCATCCTAGGCCTGCCGTGAAGGGGCCAAGTAACCCTAAAAGTTACATTGCCCTGCTTCTCAGGTTCCTCATATAATACACGGATGATACAGGGACGATAACGAGGGTGATGATAGTGACGGAGATGATGAACACCATTTCATGGTATTTTTGGATTTAAGAACAAAAGATGCACACAATGTTTTGGAAGAAGTCTGACACCGTCCAGTGCCTTCAAATTCCTTTTGTTCACTCCCTTTGTACCATAATTACTTCCACCTATTCTCAATTATTCCTTGCCATGAACTGTTGAAAGAACTTCTCTCACACCCTCTCAAGTAATCCTTACCACCTCCATGAGGCTGATATGTCATCCCAATTTTAGAGATGATTTGTCCATGAAAAATAGAGGGAGGGAGGGAGAGAGAGAGAAGAAAGAGGGAAAGAAAGGAAAAAGCCTTACATGTGTAATAATCTTATAATGGGAGGTTAGTATTCCCTGACATCCTTTGTTAGGTACTGCTGATACCTGACTCCTTTATATGCAGAACTCAGCATAATAACCAGCATGCGGTAGGCTTTCCGTATAAATCTGTATCAATAAAAGGCAAAGAAATGGAAACCAAATACAATTCTTTTGATATTGCAACTGATTTTTTAGAGTAGGAAAAAAAGATATACTTAACAAGAGTGTAGAATGGCACATTAATGATCTGAAGAAAGAGTTTGCTAAAAAGCAATGATTAAATTAATTCTTGTGCAGCACTGTGACCCATACCTGCAAAAGTATAGCCGTATGATCAGTTCATGCTTCAGTAAGGCATATCTGGAAAAGTAAGAGTGAGGGTAAAGGTGCCGGGGGACTAATAATCACATTTGTAAAGAAATGTATAGTTGCAAAACAATTTTTATAAACTATTTTATGTAACCTCTTCCTCTACCTTATGAGATAAACAGAGATGCATCCCCTGTTTTAAAGAGAATGGGGAAGGCTGAAAAGCTTTCATTCTCTCTGATTGTGGAAGGAGGACTCTGACCACATTTGCAGTCCTGTGACCTTTCTTTTATGGTCTGTCATCCCCTGGCCTATAAGAGACTTGGCCCCAGTGCATCTGCTCCACATTCTCCTTTCTTATCTCTGAATCTATCCTGTGAGCCTTTGTCAACTGCTCATTACGTTCTAGCGTCACTGGGCTCCCATCCCCTATTCTACCACACAGCAACCCTACCAAACAGAAATGAGTACAAAAGATTGATCATTCTACTCTCTGCTCTTCTGCTGGGGTGAAGGGATTAGAGAGAAAAGGAAGGGAGTAAGAAAGAGGTGATTCTTAGGTAACGAAAAATAGGAGGAGAGTCAAAGTAGAGACTTAACAATCCTGTAGAAGTGCGAATACTAACTGCTATATATAAAATAGATAAAAACTAAATTTCTGCTGTTTAGCACAAGGAACTATATTCAATATTTTGTAGTAACCTATAATGAAAAAGAATATGAAAGCATATATGCTGTACACCAGAAACTGACACATTATAACTGACTATACTTCAATTAAAAAAAAAAATTCTGCAGAAATCTTTTGCAAGTTTCTCCATTTTGTGGAAGGTTATTTCTACTTTTCCCCCTTTGGATGAATTGATCTAAATGTTCCGAAGAATTTTAAGTGAGAGTGTTATTTTTCTTTTATTCAAAGATTTTTTTCCTTAATATTATTTGTTAATGAAAAAAATGATGATGATAATAATACAACTTTATATTTAGAGTCCTTCATAACAACATGAGAACAAACCAAGGTTGAGAGTAAAGGAATGACTTCTTCAAGTTCACTTAGCTTAAAAAAAGAGCACAGCTGGATCCGGAAACACCATATTCTTTCCATTATCATATCCTGTGCTTGGCACACAGGAATGCTGTCATTATAATCCCTTTAGACCAAATTAATCTATCTTCAAATAGATGTGATTTATATAAATCATATATAAAATTGCCACAAGGCAACTCCTGCCACCCTAGATTCAGTTGAACAGGTGAGACAAACGTGCCATTTTATAGCATGGAACAAGCGATTTCCTACCACGAACGAAGCTGACATCAATTTCAAAGAAACAAAAGCAAAGAAGAAACAAATCAGGTTAGCCTGACTGTTTACAAAGTGAGAATTAGAACCACAACCAGATGTCTGCAAACTGCGTTTGTGTCAGAAGACGCTGGTTTGCAGTATTTCCTCAAGCTTGCTTTCAATTATGAGCTGATAATGACTACTACCTGGAAATAGTGTTTTATTTTCAAGTATATTTTGCCTCAAAGACCTACTCAGGTTCTCCAGGAGGCCTGTTAATAAGAAACATTCCCTGCTGCATCCTCAGGAAGGTGGGATGATGTCATGAAATGGGCTTTGGAGTTGGGCAGAATCAGTTTCAAATTCCAGCTCTGACACTTCAGTTTTGTTACCTTGGGCATACTGTAGAAAATGGACATCAAGACACTGGCTCCATAGAGTTTCATGAGAAGTTCAAATAAAAATGTTTCTTCCAGTGGCTGAAATTATATTTTTAAAAAATCAGTAATAATATTTATTTTATGCTTTATATGCTTACTATGTGACCCTACCTCATAGAAGGTATTCAAGAAGTATTTGAGAATTGCAGGGATTCAGCAGTTTGTCTTAAATGAGGTAAGTCAAATACACATTTTGGAAAGTCCTGGTGTTGGACTGAATGACTGAGATGGCAAGTCCCAGCCAGAAGATAGTGGAATCTCTCACGGTCGATTTTCACCCCTGTTGTTGAGTGCTATGGCTGATCTTTACTGCTGTATAATCCTAAGGGAGATACAGTATTTACTTTACCATCTGTAATAAGATGGGGATAAGATAACAGGCCATGGTCTTTCTCCCATACAAGATTGTGATGAGGCTGAATTCACATATCATATGTGGAAATGTTTATAAACTGTAAAGTGCTATTCTAGCAGAGAGAAACACCATTGTTACTATCATGACTTGTCCCGATGGTTCATGGTGTTTGTGAATCATAGATCAGCTATGTGGCTGTGAACATGGATCCCACAACAATATTTTTACAGCAAATAAACAAACAAACAAAAAAAGCAGAGGATAAATTTGCTTGAGATCATCATGCAAAGACCACCTAAGGGTTTTTCTGGTGATTGTTATTTGATGGCTGTTTTCTCCCCCCTGGAAAGTTGTTAACTCCCTAGGTTTATATTATTTTCTTCATCCAGGATCAGGGATGATACAGTGAGAAAACAAATCCAATCTCACTATATTTCTGATGTGTTCAAACATAAGCGTATTTTGTGCCAATTTGTTCTTATGAGATTTTGGCACTGTTTCTTGGCTCTGGGAAGGGAAGAAATACTTGGGGTCTTATTTTCATGTTTGTCATTTTATTTGCATGTTGAAATTTGCATCCAAACTTTTTAATCTCACTGAATGGGAGGAAAATATCCTGGACAAGTGGCCACAACATTAATCATATTTCTATTAAAGCACAGTCAAACTCAGTTTATTTTCATAACCATGTACTGAGTATCAACTCTGCCTCACACTGGGTTGGCAGATAAAGATAAGAAACAGCATGGCTCCCTGCTCTCAGGAGTTCAGTGGCTAGTCTGGGAGACAAATGCTTATTTACAATTCAGTGTGATGAATCCTCTGATACAGGCGTGCACAGCAGGACAGGGATGCTCAGAGGATGGCCACTCAGAGTGAGGAGGCCGAAAAAGACAAGGGAGACTCCCTGAAGGAGCTTACAGGCTTAAGTATCAGAAAATTAAAAAAAAAAAATACAAACAAGGCAAATTCTCAAAATTACTAGCTGGTTGTATTCCAGAAAGCAATTCCATCTTTATCTTCCTCATTGTTTTATACCTTGATTGACTTAATACTAATTCTCTTGCATTTGTTTCAAGGGTGAAAAGTACTTTATTTATCAGCTGATCTATTAGAAAAATCTCAGGAGGCAAAGCTGAGATTTGATTTTGGAAGATGGCTGATTATATATTCTTAAAGCTGTTGTAGAGAGATTGGCAATGATGTTTCAGCTCCAAGTAAAATAACTAGCTCCTTTCCCTGTATTCAAAAACAGCAAATTTCTCCTTAAGAAATCATCCTAAATGTGGCATCTTTCTCAAGGTATCACGTACCACATGCCGAAAGCAAACACTGCCATGGTCTGCTGCACCACTCTACTGTTTTTTGAAAGTCATATATTTTTCCCTTATCTTGGAACCAAAAAAAACAAAAAAACAAAAAAAACAAAAAAAAACCCCTCCAACTCTCTAATTTATAATTTAAGAAGTTTTGTTAGATCAAAGGGAGAGAAAGAATGAACAGAAGCAAAGAGTGTAAAAAGCTTTAGTATTTGAGTGATCAGACCATATTTGGAGCAGCCTTTCTCTCTGCTGCTGCACAGCATAAGCAGAAAAAAGACCAGAGAGTGATTTGCTCAAGGTTGTTCAATGTGAGTCAGAAAAGATTGGGTATTTGAATGCAAGGCAGAATTGACATCTTTCTCCCCTAAAAAGGTATTTTTGTATGTGATTGGTTTCAATCCCAAAAAGTAAACACAATCATATTTCATACATTTCAAGCAGCAAACAAGGCGTCTTTGCTTTTCTTAAGGGGAGGAATGTTGGGAGGCTTCAGGGGGAGATTTATTTACTATGTAACAAAAATACACACATGTCACTCAGCAGGGGAATGGGGGAGATCGGTATGGCCTCCTTGGGACCAATACGGAGAGCGGGGAGATAGGACTGGGTAGGGGCAGGAGTGGGCAGAGGCGGTGAAGCAGCAGGGACGGGGTAGCAGGAATTGCTACTGCTTCCTGCACCCTCCTAATCACTTTTATATGTCGCACCTCTGCAGGCCTTTCAGCTCCTCCTCACCACCCCCTCAACCAGCTCCAGAAAATCCTATCTTCACTCCTCACATCTCAACCATGGGCAAGGCAAGGCAACGCAACCTCTTGGTTAAGAGCTCAGTATGCAGTTAAATGGCATTGCATTCAAATCCAAAAGTTGTTAGCCACCAGCAGAGGGACTTTTAGCAAGTTAATTTACCTCTCTGAGCCTCAGGCTTTCCCAACTTAAAAAAAGAAAAAAAAATTAGGGAATAATAGTGTCTGCTGCAGAAGTGGCTACAGAACCCAATGAAAGCATCCATGTGCTCAGTGCACTGCCTGACAACGAGCGTTATCATTTTCATGGCATTATGTTGCATAGATCCTTTTCATTTGCTTGTTTTCACCTAAAGAATGTTGGCCCCCTTAGAACAGCCATAAGTAAAACATGAGCTTCCTCTGAAGCCTGTCCAGTAGGTTTTGTTACTAAATTCCAGTTCCCTCTCATTAGAGAATTTAGCGATCCTGAACCATCTGTGGCTGTGACAGTAAAATTACTCTGTCCAGAAATGACTTTCCTTTCCTTTATAATCCACTTTTCCTTTGCCCCTCTTCTCTACCCCAGGATGTTTGCTTCTTACTAGAGAAACTTATTCCTAATCTCTCCTTTTTTTTTTTTTTTTTTTTGCTTTTGTAGACTGTTAACCCTTAACTACTGTGAAGTCATTTGGGATGCTTTTTATGTAATTTGGTTCACCCTACAGTGTCACATTTTTCAGTAAAGGCAAAGGGTCATAAACCCCCTTTGGCAGAAAGTAGCTTGACTTGAAGATGGAATTTCCTTTTGGACAGAACAGTGCCCCTCCTTGTCTAAGACCATTCTGCCTTCCGGAACAGATGTAACTCAGAACATTAGGATCTAATTTTTCATTATTCAACATCATGTGAGTTGTCTGGTTCCTTCTGGAGAGAGGAAGAGCTGTGCTCTCCTGATTCCTAAGCTACCAAGTTTTCACCTCTGGTGCAACAGGAATGTGAGGGCAAATTTTAGAGAGAGTGGACAAAGTCAGGCCTAATATCACAGTAAAGTGATCTGAAGATCAAACTAGGATTTTTTTTAGAGGCTGAATATAAGGAATAACCTTTGAGCAAATTATAAGGCAATAAGGGGTTGAATTGGATGGGTGTGGTAAAGAGAAAGAAGGGTTAGAATGTAAACCATTAAAGCCAAATAGGTAAGAAAGAACATGAAATAAGGTGAAGGCTGGCAGATAAGACTGAGAGTTGGGGAGAATGCTGAGGTTCTCATAAAATTAGAAAGTTAGAGCTCTGAAAAGCTAGGGAGTTGGGGTTAGTGAATGAGTCCTCAGAGGTAAAAATTGCAGGTCATTATCGATGCCAGTCGTTTTTGTGGTTCCGGTGCTGATACAGAGAAGTGACGGTTGTTATCATGTGGAGGCCCACACAGCGCAATGGAACCACTTACTGAGAACACACTTTCCTTTGGTCCATCTTGTCTCTCCCAGAATTTAGCTTCTTATTACAGGAGCTTATTCCTAATCTCACACCTCTCTCTGTCTACCTTGCCAACTTCCCACTCAACTCAATCCTAGAAAAGTCAGTACAGAGGAGATAATTGCTCAGCAAAGTTGAAGTCAGCCAAGAATTCAAGGGCTTTAATTTGGTTCTATAAGGATAACAGAACTGAGGAAAGGAGACTGTGGGATATAAGCTGGAAATTACTGGCGTCTGTAGAAGGTTTTATATGAAAGTAGAGGAAGTGCTGTTGGGAGGGTTCCCTGGAGAGCAGAGTACGCGGGGGTGGGGGTCGTCTGCTGGGCTTGAAATGAATTAAGTGTGAGTTGATAGGCACCATTTTGGAGGACTGGGTGGGAGGTGGTGTCTATCTGGGACACCTACACATCATTAAAACAAGAATGAGCAAAATGAACATTTATTAAATAGACATGTGAGCATGTGCCTACTGCTTTACACACCTTAGCTCATGAAATCCGTACAACATCCCATGAGACACGTGCTACAATCTTTATTTTACAGAAGAGAAAATTGGCTTGCAGGGAGGCTAATGACTTGCCCAAGGTCATGTAGTCAGTGAGAGGCAGAAGGATGTTCTAAACCTAAGACTTGGCAAATTCCAAGCCACATCCTTCGTATATAGTTCCCAGCCCCTCTATTGAGCATTTGTTAGCAATATTTGAGGTATATCAGTGAAGGAGAGCAGTAGAGAAAAACAGACTGAATGGGCCAGGAGAAAGATCTCAGATGGGAGGAGCAATTGGTGGGGAAGGCGCACTCATCAAGGGCTCTCTTGAGTGCAGAGGGATGAGTGAGGGAATCACGTTGTTGGAAGGTGAAGTACATAAATAAACCAAAGTATTTTGG
Organism: Camelus ferus; assembly: GCF_009834535.1. Classification (NCBI taxonomy): domain Eukaryota; kingdom Metazoa; phylum Chordata; class Mammalia; order Artiodactyla; family Camelidae; genus Camelus; species Camelus ferus. The sequence continues at coordinate 36,865,813 of NC_045705.1, forward strand.
ATTTCCAAACAGAAATCTGGTAAAAATTCATTTTGTATATGAAGAATGTCATACATCAGTGGATTGAAATTGTTGCCTCTTGTCTAAATGTACACACAATAAATATTCATTGGGAAAATGCAGTTATACCACTCAGTGACATGTGACCTTATTGTATTAGCATCCTGATTTTTTTTCCCAAATCTAAGATGCCTGTCATTGATAGACAGATGCAACATTAGTTTATCTCCCATTAAAAGAAAAAACATGTTTTTGATTATAACTAGGAGGTGCCATTAATAGTAGGACATGTGCTGATTTCAGAGATGTTAAAATGGGGATACATCTGCATCCCATATGCTGTATTTCCTTCCCATCTAATTTCTGTGTATAAATTGAAAATTATGTATACTACTTTTTAACTCACTTCAACATTTTCTATTGGGATTGAAATATTTTCAAAACCATAATTTTAACATCTACATAATACTCCACCATGTAAGTAGCTCTTTATTTATTTAATAACCCCTGAATTATTGGGTAGTAGGTTTTTCCTAGTGTCTCATTATCATAAAGAGTGTCAAAGTAAAAAGAAAAGGTTTGAATATAAATGTTAGTACTTGTGTTTCATGATTTCCTTAAAAAGGATTCTCCCAAACTGAATTAGTAAATCAACAGACATATTTTTAAGACTTTAGCTACACATTTCACAACTGCTTCAAAGAAAAGCCATTTTGTTTACACTAGGAAAACAATTCTAAAAGCAGAGCCAGGAAGACCAAAAGAGTAGTACTCGAAGTCTCTTCCCAGGAGCTAAATTCCCTCAGAGAAATCAGCACTGGCTGGACTGCACCGTGTTCTGGCCTCGCCCAATCCACTCCTACTTCCCTTCACCCAGAATCAATTTCAAAGCATGCGTTGTCTTTAGACTGTTTCTACCCATCAGACTAAGGAGGATGCCATGCTGCCTGTTCCCTTAACAGGTCAGAAGTGTCCTAAGACATTGCAGCCTCCTGGGTTCCCTCTTCTCAGGCCAGTGGACGAATTCCTGGGTCGTAATCCTAGTCCAGCTAGCTTTTCTCATAATCTTATCTTTACCTGACAGTTTGAAGGCATCACAAAGAAACTCTCCATGTCTTTTCTGTATGTGTAGGCACTGTCACATTTTGCTGACCAATTTGAGGCCAACAGACCAAAACAGTAATTGCTTTAGCCATCTGTAGTGTTTGCTTTTATGAACTCAGTCCTTTCTGGGGATCTGACCAAAGAAGGCAGCAGAGTCAGGCCTGATCACACTGTGAAGCCAGATTGGTTAAACTCAGATTCACCAAAGAATTGTTGGCTACAATATGTGAGTATTAATAGGAGCTCCCCAATTGACTTACCTTATTCAACCTTGTCTTTCAGTCCAGCGTGTCCTGTGAAAATGTGATATATCTAGAAAGGAGGAAACACAGAAACAGAATGAGTAAGGCATACAGTGGAAAATAAGATAGTTAATATAAAGCATCCAAATACGTTCATTTTTTTCTCAGTACAAATAACAGAATCTCACGCCATAATTCAGGAAAAGAAACAAAAATGCAATAAGAGAAACTAATGTTCCTATCAAGTCACTCAAACATCACCTGTGGAATTTAGACCCATGTTGAGTCTAGCCTCCAGAAATGACCTGGCAGGATGAAACAAGAGCCATTTTGGAGTCATTTACTCTCTCTAACTTCGATTTTCTGAATGCAAAGAGCCCCAGCAGTATCCTACCTCAGTTAGCCCTGGAGGGGTCTCGTGAATGAATCCAGGCTACTTACAAAACGCCTCCGAGACAGCAAGTGCAACATGCCTGTACTCTCCTATGATCTGACTTCTCCAAAGTCCCACATGTTAATCAGCAACTTTAATTCCCACTAGTATGGAAGTGAGTGGTCTAATCCTAAATCTGTAATCATATTCATAAGTATGAGTATTTCCCTCAGCATGAAATAATACTGAAAACATTTTGATGCAATGGGATTTATATATTTCAAAATATGTAACAGAGAAGGCTTCCCTTGGACTATGTTCACTATCTTTTCAAGGAAGTGCATAATTAATCATGATTGATATGCTTTGTTATTATTTTATGAAAGGATGAAGAGTACCGGGAATTTCAGCAGAAACTCTATGATTTCTCTAAGATTCTAGAACTCTACACCTTCAAATTATGTTAATTATCATGACTCAAGATCATGACCCTTTTATTTTAATGTCCAAACAATGTCAGATATTGAGATACAAATTCATCCTCACAGAAATCAAGGTGAAAAGCCTTTTCATTTATATATATTGAAATTATCAGTGTAAACATTTTCACTTGAATACACAGTCTTAACATCGCATTAGTCTTCAATACCATTGTTCTTCCATACTTTATGTAACATTTCAAAAGAAGACATTTTATGCTTTACTAGCTGTAAGACATATGAAATGGCAGCATTAGAAATCAATCTTCATTAAGATTATGGGAGAAGGCAACTGGCATTAAGAAGTTGCACTAGGAAGGGAAAACAGTTTCTTGAATTTGCAAAGGACACTGTGCTGGCTATAATTCATCTAGGCTGGAAATTTCCCAACACACCTAGTATAAGTAGCTTAACAAAAATTCTGATCATTGATGAAGATGCTTTACAGTGAGTCCTAAACTTGTTAAATCCATCATCTAATTTCCCTTCAAGATTCCAACTCACATTTACCTGCAATCACCAAGCAAATGTAAGTATATCCTTTTAAAATTATTCATCATAACTAGTAACCATTTTCTGATACTCTTATTTCCATTTCTTCCAAACTAGAGCTAAAGTAAGTGTTTTGGGGATGTCCTCAGAATGCCCTGCACATAATTCTACAATAGCATGCTTCACATAAGGTGGTGGTTAATGGTTTAGTGTGTTCTCCTTCCCCATCATACTGCAGTGTGTAAAGGAGGTGACCACATCGCAATCACTGATGAGATCAACATTGTTAACAGGCCTGTTCACAACTTCCTCATTCTCTGCTCAAACAAAACAAAACAAAACAAGCGTGGCTTTGCCACTTGCATTACTCTTCCCTACACTGCTCCCCCTTCATTTTAGCATAGTTCTTTCATTTCCAGACCAGATTTTAGAAATCTGTGACTCAGAATTGGAATGATTGGAAGGGAGCACAGAACTAGAAAGCTGGGAGGAAAGGAGATGGGGTCAGGAAGGACAGGACCAAGAGAACTGATTCTCAGGAGAACACAGAAGAGGAAACACATTGGTAAAGTGGAGAGCACACAGCGTGGGGGCAGTGCATCGTACTCAGGGTGCAGCATCATTAGGTCAGAAGAGCATAAACCAGAGAGAGAGAGAGGAAGAGAGGAGGGGGAGTGCTAATTACTGACTTAGTTTGTTATTTTCCAGATAAGGGAGTAAGGGACACTAAGGATAAGACAGTGGTGCTAAAGAATACAATAGAAGAGAATTTTAAAAGTTTAGGGATCAGGTCCTGCAATCCTCTTCACTGGTCTTTGAAAGAGATGAATGATGACTGAAGTCTATTTGGGCATTAATGGATTTCTTTAATAGCAAAACACCCTGGACTAAATCAATGGATGTTTATATTTAATGATATTACAATTACTTATGCTCCCTAATTGTCCTGCACAGTGTCTGCACAGTACAAATTGTATTTCTGTTAAGAGCTCATTGAGTGAAAAGAATGCCTGAATAAGTAAAATTTTATACGGTTAATTTTTCCACAGGGGGAAAAAGTTAAAGGTGAGGATTTAACATTTATGTCAAAGATTTCACACCCCATCGTGGATACACAGTACTTGTTCATCTTTCTTTGATTGAGGATAAAAAGTGTGCTACTAAAGATAATTAAAGGAACAAAATATAAGTCTTAAAATGGAAGAAGAAAGAAAAGAATGAAAGCTCAGGTTTCAAGGTGGACAAAATAAAAGTTTCGTTTATTTAATAAAAATTTGGCTGAAACAAATTGTCAGGTACTGACGACTAAAAGAGACTGTGATCTGAGGATGCTTACAGGTTGGTGGGTGAGAGAAAGGAAATTTAAAAGCAATAAAACTGTTCTTAACAGAGGGACGCCCAGGTTCCACCAAGGCACACGCACAGAAGGAAGAGCCTTCTAAGAGTCAGGGCTATTTTCATAAAACTCATACTTCAAGGATGAACGGTAGTCTGCTAGGCAAAGCGAAAGGCACGCCGGGCAGAAAACAAACAAAATGAAACAAACAAACAAAAACTGCGTACACAAGAGTGTAGCGGTGCAGACAGGCATGTTATCTTCGAAAAGCTCAGGAAGGCTATATAGTTAGAAAACATGAGGTCTTTAATGGGAGGGTATGGGGTGAGGGGCTTGGGACGGTGATACGGATAAGCATGGAGATTAGATTCAGATGAAGAATGTCATGAATAAACAAATGATGTGATTAACTAAGAAAGGACCTTCCCTGAAGATGAGAGGGAGGTAAGTTATACAGACACGAAGACACACAGGAAAACACTTAATGGTTTGTTTATTTACTTATCGTAAGGTAGGGGATGTCTGTGGCATTGGAGAAAGACAAGCCCATAGCAAGCAAAGCTGGTAAAAATGAATCCATTGCGGGTGCTATGAGGAGTCCAGGTGAAAGATGGCAAGGGTGCTGGAGGAGAGGTTAGGTTGGAAAGACATTTTTAGAGTCGAGATTGACAGGATGTGGTGACTGACTGGACATGGAAGGTGAGGGCAAGGGAGATGCTGATAAAGACACAGAGGTTTGTGGTTTCAGAAACTGGGTGGATGATGTGTAGGAAGAGCAGTCCTGGCAGGAAAGGCAATACATTCAGTCTTGGACACGTTGCTTTTGAAGGATTTGTAAGCCGTCTTGGGCTTTTAGCCATAAACAGCATTTCTTGCACTGAGATGTCCTGGGTTTGTTAAGATAATGAGCATCAGGCTTATGATCACCAGACAAGAAAAGAAAGCCAATGTGATAAACCTGGTCCAGGCGGGAGGGTGGAACAGTGTTTCAGAGAAAAGAAGAAAAAAATATTTCTAGGGAGGAATCCTGTAAATAAGAGGAAAACCAAGACACTGAGATGAACTGGGAGTCTGAATTTAAGAAAAAAGAGGTTCAATTGTATTGACTCCATAAAAAATCAGGGTGTGAAAGAGAATTTAGGATTTGGATTTATAAGACTCCGGTTTCCTCTATCTGAAAATTATCAAAGGATATTGATAAGCCCACACCACAGAACATATGAGAATATTAAAGTGATATTTCAGCCGTAACAAAGTGCTTTTGAATTATAAATGACTATATAAAGATTTGCCCTAAAACTATGTATTTTCACTTAATAGAAATGTACTTTCCCTCCTTTCTCCCTCTCTTCCTCCCTCCCTTCCCTCCCTCCCTTCTATCCTTCCTTCGTTCCATCCATCCATCCTGTTGGCATTCAGATTCCATAAGCATTCACTGAGCATTGACTTCAATAAGCACTGCTAGGAAATGAGAGCATCACATTCAAGTCTAGATGAGTTTGATTCCAAAATCCAGAGGGAAGGTATCAATTAATTGTAACTCCAGGACCTGGAAGCAGTTTCCAGGAAAAGGCGACAATGAAGTTGGACAAATGAGTGGGCTTTAGCACGTGGAGACAATGTACTGTGAACAAAGTTGATTCTTAATGAAAATCATCTTGAACAAGACTGCCTTTTTACCAGGCAAATGGCATCCCCAGAGTTTCTGTATTCTTGCTTGAAGATCTAAAATGGCTGCTTTCGGACACGCGCATCCTTTGTTCTGTGAACTTCTTACATAAATGATGACCCAAATCAATGAAAGATTTAATCCAAACCGATGTAAATGCAAATGCCCTAGTTTCAGGCAGCTGCAGTGGTTATTTCTGTACATCTGGGAAACAGCTGTCGAGCCTCATCTTTACACTGGTTTTTGTTTAACTTCGAATGAGTGTTAAGACTGAAAGGAATGTAGGTGATCAGAAGGTGGTAAACATCTTAGAAATATGCAGGAGTTTCTGAGTATTTTTTTCCTGCAAGAGCTTCTAAATGGCCCTCCATTCACAGAGCTGACGTGATGGAAGGTTCTCCTGGACTACCTTTCCGCATCCAAGCACTAAGGGTGCCCAGGCTGGCTGGAAAGTGTAGCATGTTCAGTGATTCCAAAAGCACTCTTCTCCAGTGATTATATGGAACAAGTCATAGCTAGTCACTGTCAAGGTCAGGTCTAAGTGAGTACTCCCCAGGAGGCACAGGTTATGATCGACTAGACCAAAGCTGATGCTGACAGTCAGAGGCAAGGAGCAGGACGTAGTTTCTGGCTGTAGGAAGCTGTGGAGACCGTGCATCTGAGCCAGACGGCTGACGAGATGCCATCTCCTTGGGATTCATACCACAACAATAGGCTAATAGATTTATGCCATAAAGGCATTGACCTTTGTGGGCAGGAACATTTTTCTCGCCAGAGAGAAAAAGGCATACTACGCCCCTGAGTGCTATAGTTTTGACAGTGACTGACAGCAGGGGCTGGCCCCAGCCTCCAGGAAGCGAATGCAGGGGCTTTTGCATTGTTACCCTTTGATTAACTTCTGACATACTTCGCAACATAAAACTCTTACAGGAAAATTGCTCTATAATGCTGGCTGTAACATCTCGAAACTTTGCCAATGAGAGCCAAAATATATCCAAAAGCAGCTCAGCTGGAAATAATGTGTCTGTGTGCAGATGTGTGTGTGTGCATGCATGTGTGTAGACAAGACACTTTTTTAGTTTTACATTTTCTGCTTCATAATTCTATTTTTCAAGCATAGTATTTAGAAAAAGCTTCTTACATGTTGCAGGCATACTGCACATGGAGAGACTTAAGCGAGGCCAAGATGAAAATAAATAATGCATGAAGTCAGAGGCCTGAAGCAAATGTTAACTAATTTCAAAATGGGTCAAAATCACAACAATTAAGTCTCTGACATGTGAAGTCATTTTTTTTTCTCACTAAAATATTAACCAACTTGCTTCACTTCTTCTAGATTGATTTGTAGAGCATGAAAGGTCATTTTGGAGGCAGAGGGGGAATTTGGCTTCTACAAGCCATCCATAATGAGAGCCAATAAATTAGGTAAAGCTCCTGTTTACCTAAGCTGAAATATTGATGTCCAAGCCCACATCGAATGCAAATCTCTCCATTAATCATTTTTCTCCAGTCGGGAAATTCAGACCATGGTAACACATGCTCTGATAGACCTATACATCATAGTTACAGCAACATTAGACAGTGCCTCAGTGACAGAATACAAATATATTGCATTGGATTTCCTTCATTTTCCCCAGCCTGACTTTTATTTGTGTCTGCAGACTCTGCTCTTGGTGTGTGAAGTTTTGACATGGGCTTGGATGATATTTTTGGCTCAGGAGATAACTGAAGATTGGTAGCACGGTTTTCTTTTGTTACCAAGCAAATCGAGAGGAGACTCCCATCTAGTTCCTTAAGTAGAGCATTTTGACGGTCAAGCTCCCTGGGCCCCGTCTTCTCCCACCTGCCTGTTAGCATCCTCTGTGTTTCTCAGACTTGATCCGTGAACCTCTGACATCCGATCACCTGGATGCCTGCTGGGAAATTAAACTTCCTAGGTCCCAGGCTGGGTCTACTCAGATTCCCTTAGTGGGGCCAGGAAGCCTTCATTATTATGGGATCCCCAGTTGTTCATTACCCACATTATTGTTTGATAACCGCTTTGACAGCTATCAGCTTCAGGCCCCGAAGACCACTCTGACCTTGCCACTTTTCTACTCAGAGCCATTCCATCCCTGAATATGTTCCAAACTCCACCGCCTTCTGTACTTAGCCATCTTCTTCTGCTCATCTAGAGGCCCTACTCGACCAGTTTCATCCACTGGTAGTAGTGTTATTCTATCTGCGGAGGACTCCCAATCCACTCTTTCCAACAGCGATGCTGGACCTGAGCTCCAGGTGCATCTGGCGACAATGCCTGTTGGACTCTCCACTTGGCGCTTTAATGTCAACATGCCCCAAACTGAGCCACTGCACCCGCCATCCAGACAGAAATCCTGATGCTCTCATTGATCCTTCTGTCTCCTTCTTACTGCCATCGAGTTATCAAGTAAAGTGCCGGTGGCATTGCCCCACACACTCCACTGTGGCCTTTCCTCTTCTAGTGCTGCCCGAAGTTCAGGCCACCACCCCTTCTCACTTGTCCCACCACAACAGACCTCTAACTATTCTTCTGGTCTTTTGTCTTAAACTTCTAATACCACTCTTCCATGTGGTTGCTGAGCAGTTTTTCTAAAAATAAATTGGAGTCATTTATTTCTTTAAAACTGTCTCTTCTCAAGCAGGATAACATCTAGGTGGCCCAGCATGACGCATCTGCCCTCTCCCAACCCGCCCCTGCTCATTTGCCATCCATCCTCACCCTGATCCTACACTCCTAACACAACAGTATGTAGCAACTTCACACAGACCATGCTTTTTCAAAACTGTGTTCCTATGGCATGAAATGCCCCTCTCTCCTCAATTATTTCTACTTAGAAAAGTATTACTCAATAATGATAATTATTATAAATTAATTGTTACAAATGTTAAAATAACATGTAATTGTTATAAATGTTAAAATCACATACAATGCTAACATCTAACACTGAGTATATACCCCATGTTAAACACTGAGGCAAGGGTTCCTTTTGATTATTACAAGAATCAAAATACGGAAGTTACTATTAGCAGTTAAAAAACAAACCTTGATCAGGTCATTTTTTCCTCAAGGTTTTCCTCAATCTCTAGTCCAGTTTATTCTTTCTCTCATTAGCACCAACACCCCTTGTGCTTCCTTCAAGTAAAATGTTTCTCCTCCTGTGTAGAAATACTATGCTTTTGTTCTCCTCTATCTCTGACTCTCTGAATTACCTGCTCCATAGGATGGCGCATGTGCCATATTCAGCCCCATTTTCCAGGCATGTATCCCCCGATCTGGCACGTGAGAGGCTGCCCAGTCAACATTTGCTTGACTCAACAGATCCAATTCACAGTGGTGGAGAATAGCACAGTGAGGACTCTTCTCAGTGTGTTTAATGGGAGACTACTTGATCGAAGGCCTTGAACTTCAAGGGTAGAGGCAGAGCCGTGCTTAGGTTTATATCTCCCTGTAGTGACTAGTGCTGCATCTTTTATATGATCAACATTCAAAAGTCTTGGTAGACATATGATCCAGCAATCCCACTCCTGGGCATATATCTGGAGGGAACTCTAATTTGTAAAGATACACACACCCCAATGCTCATAGCAGCACTGTTTACAATAGCCAAGACACAGATGCAACCTAAATGTTCATAGATAGATGACTGAATAAAGAAGTTGTAATATACATATACAATGGAATACCATCCAGTCATAAAAAAGAATGAAATAATGCCATTTGTAGCAACATGGATGGACCTGGAGATTGTCATACTAAGTGAAGTAAGCCAGAAAGAGAAAGATAAATATTATATGATATCACTTATATGTGGAATCTAAATTATGATACAAATAAACTTGCTTATAAAACAGAAATATTCACAGACATAGAAAGCAAACTTATGTTTACTGGGGGATGGGAGTGGGGAGGGATAAATTGGGAGTTTGGGATTTGCAGATACTCAAAATAGATAATATATATATATAACAGATAAACAACAATATATAAAATAGATAAGCAATAAGGTCCTACTGTATAGAACAGGGAACTGAATTTAAAACCTTGTAATAGCCTACAATGAAAAAGAATATGAAAAGGAATGTGTGTGTGTGTGTGTGTGTGTGTGTGTATATATAAATCACTATGATGTATACCAGAAATTATCACAACATTGTAAACTGACTAACTGACTATACTTCAGTTAAAAAGAAAGGTGTCACTCACGTGTGGAATCTAAAAAAAGAAAAAAGAAGACACAATGAACTTATCTACAAAACAGACACAGACTCATAGACATCATAAACACACTTACGGTTACCAGGGAGAAAGAGGGTGGGAAGGGATAAATTGGGAGTTTGAGATTTCCAAATATTAACTACTATATATAAAATAGATAAACAACAACTTTCTTCTGTTGAGCAAAGGGAACTATATTCAATATCTTGTAGTAACCCACAATGAAAAAAATATTAAAAGGAATATATGTATGTATATGTATGACTGAAACATTACCATACTGTACACCAGAAATTGAGACAACATTGTAAACTGACTACACTTCAATATAAAAAAATTTAAATAAATAAATAAATTTTAAAGGTGTTGGTAGAAATTTAACAGCTACTCTCTGGATCTCAGGAATATTAAAGTGACATTCAGCTCTGCTAAATCTTAGAAATACAGACTATGCAAAGTCACTGTTAAAAGCAAAAATCATCAGGCACACTGGCCACATTTAAGCAGCGTAATGTCAGAACAGATTATGTCTGTTAGACTTAATGGATTTGAGTGCGTCAGACAGAATAAATGAAAGAGATCATGAGAGAGAGCAAAGAGGACACAGAAAGAGATCCCTGTGCTGGAAAGGGCAAATGGCATCTTGTAGAGAAATAGAAACCTTGCAAATTAAAGGGCTTAATGTATCTTTTACACTAAATGTTTAAAAACTACTCAATAATTATGTATTTTGGATTATGTATGAACACAATTATTAGAATAATATAATGATAATGAATCAGAGTTTCACTAAATGAGTGCATAGTCTGGCCCAGACTCACTGTACCTGCTACGTATACATTTTCTCCCATTTTATATACATGAGGAAGCAGAGGCTCAGCAGGGTTTAGCAGCTTTCTCAAGGTCAGTCTGCAACATATTTCTCATTCGTGTAAAAAGCACATGCTTAACGATAACTATGCCAGACACTGAATCAGGACCTGAACATATAAGAATAAATAAGAACTTAAAGGAACGCACAGTCTTGTGGTTGAGTTCTGGAAATTAACATGGAAGATGCAATATAGCCATTCCCCTGAGAGTTTTATCCTGTGGGAACCATGATGAGGGCTAGGGTGACCTGTGAGATAAGTGTCTAATGCAGCTTGGAGTAAAAAGGCATGTAAGGAATCCTGGAACGTTTCCCAACAAGTCACGGACAGTCCGACTTCACGAGGGAAGGATCGGATTTTAGACGGAAGGAGTGAAACATGCCGTTGACCTAGAAGCTGGTCCCAGCCCATTTTTCTCATCCCTGCTTTGACTAAAACTTTTGTGAGAAACTAAGGGCAGATCATCCTGATTTTGCACTTGCATTGTGACTTTGGATACCTTGAGAGACGATGCTTAATAGACCACGAATCTTACAATGTTGGAGCCATTTAGTGCAGGAGTGAGCACTCTCAATGCCAGTCCTGTTCTGGGCATCATGCTGGGTCTTTGACAGACCTTATCTTATTCCTCAGGATAACACTACAAATTGGTTTGCTTGCCTTTGTTGTGTGGCTAAAAAGACTTATATCCCAGAGGTTTAAATACTTGTCCAAAAATGATACACAGAACAAATAAAAGAGCCAAGATCTGAACCAAGAATTCTATGGCTCCAAAATCCTTGCTCTATCTGCTAGGGAATCAGAAATAAGGGGAAAAATTATTTCATCCATTTGGTGAGCTCTTTTCTAACATCCTGGAAAGGTACTTTCTTCTCCCCATCCAGCCTTCAAGGGGGAACCAGACAATCCGTTGCTTCTACATCAGCTTCTCGATGAGTGGCAGGCTGCCTGCGTCCATTTCCTCCCATCTTTCTGCCTCTCCCTGATTTGACTCTCTGTCTTTTCCCCTTACTTTCCTCAACAGTCCAGCCAGAAAGAGACCATTCATTTTGATTACATTTGCAAGTAAGTTTGTTCTTATCATGTTTGCTGCCCTGCACCTATTAAAACTATCCTGTGGTTAATTTAGGTCATAGAAGACCAATAGAAATCCTCTATTAATGTAATTTTTCTCAAGTACCGTATGTTACCAGGTTTGCAAGAGCTGAAGCAGAGCCACTAATGGGAACTATAAGCTCAGAGTAATGAAATAAATACAAGAGATGGTTCCCACAAGAACGGCGGGCTTTCTTTTAACATCCTTCTGTCTCACTTTCAGGGTTATGGATTTGTGAAGCCTAATTTTATGACCAATGTCATGTTGTAAAATTTCTCTGTCTTTACTTAGCCATGAGGTCTCCCTCATCCCTCCCTTTGCACTTTAGTCTAATTCCAGATGCGGGTTGGAATCCCATAAGTAATCGGGTTCTGCTCTGCACATACTGTGCATTAATCTACTATACACTGAAGCCCATTAATTTTGAATAGTGCTATCAATTACACTACATGACAGGGAGATAACAATGTTATCACCTTTGCAGAAGTGTCTTTCTTAGGAAATCTATACAGCCTCATCAAGACTCTAACGCTGATGGATAACTCTCTTCTCAAAAATCACAATTTGAGCACATTTTCTTTCATAGGATCTTAAAAATGCAAGCAAATTGAAACCCGAGGCTGGAATCACCTATCCAGATAGACAGTGGATGAGCTTATCATTATTCTTCTGATAAAAAACAAGATAGTTCCTGTTTGTCTTGGGTCCTTTAAATATATTCACCTTGCAAGTATGAAAGTGAACAATGACACGGTTAGTATTTGTACCTGGTCTTGTGGGATTTCCCAGATTTACTTATTAGGTGAGGCTGTGAAGTGACTCTTGATCTGGCTCCGTCTCCTCCCTCTCTCTGTCCAGATCCTTCCTACTGGAAACCTGGCCTATTCTTCCTGGCCTTTTTTTCAGAACAATTTCTGGTTTGTGTTCTTTACTTAAAATTCCAGTTTAAATGAACAAACCCACTTCTGTGCTAAACTCCAGGCCTCTTAACTGATCTCTCTTAGATCAGGCATGAAGAAATATTAGGAAGCTGTCCAAAACCCTTCCCTGGTTTCCATGTTAGGAATAAAACAAATAAAAAGAATCTCACTGCCAAGCATGCTGCACAAGATCCTCACTCATTCATTCATGCACTAAGTGTACGTCAGGTACTCATTCTGTGCCAGCCACTCTTCTAGTTACTGTTGACATGATGGAAGCTCTAAACCTCCCCATACTTAATAAAGGAGAAGAAAAATAGCCAGGATCAAATACACGTGTGATATGGTGGCAGGGAGTGAAATGGGATACAGAACGCAAGCAGGGTAAAGGTAGGTGATGGGAAAGTGGGCAGGGCTTATCTCTGGTCAGGAAAGCCCCGTGAGGAGGCGATGTTGGAGCAGAGGTCTAAGTGAATTTCTAAGGGAAGCTTTCCAGACCATCTGAATGTTCAGAGCACAGGATCTGAGGCTGAAATGGATTTGTCAATTTCAGGGGGGAGAATGGGGCTACACAGTTTGGAGCAGAGAGAGAGGTTAGAGTCGGACAGTGTCTAGTTCAGGCAGCCTGGCAATAAAGGTCATCAAGGGACTGCTGTGAGCTGCTCCTAATCCAGCTCCAGGCTGAGGGCAGAGGAAGCAATGGGTCCTTCACTCCCTGCAGTGACTGCCCCTGAGCCTCACTGCTGCAAGCGAGCAACTCTGTTAGCATGTCAATCAAAGCAGATTTATCTGTCCTCTTAGTATCTCTTTAGGCTGAAGCAAACAAAATTTATATTTTAGAAGGATATTTAGTGACGCTAGACTACACTCACAACATTTTCTTTCCCGACAAAGGCAAAGAACACCACAGGGCAGCTGGTCTCATTTCATTATAAAAAGTACATGTATTTGTCTGTGTGTGTACTATTTACACATAGTATTAATTTTTTTAGTTTTGTGGGGGAGGTAATTAAGTTTATTTCTTTTAGTGGAAGTACTAGGGATTGAACCCAGGACCTTGGGCAAGCTAGGCATGCGCTCTACCACCAAGCTATACCCTGCCCCCATAATATTTATTTTTAATTGTGTATGTATGGAGTTTATAAAAATATGTATGAAAATATCACAGAATTATACATGACAATATTAAGAGTAATTTTATAGATGGTGGTGTTATGAATAATATTAGTCTACTTTTTAATTATTTTGACTTTATTTTCCAAATTTAACAGAATAAAAATATATGACTTTTAATATTAAAATGATCCAAAAGTGAAAGTCTTTTAAAAATTGCTCTAGTTTTCAGATCTTTAGGGAAATATGGAGGAAGATGCATTATTTAGAACTGTTGATTATTTGTGTGTGAATCATGCACCTACTGCTAATTAACAGTATGTTGGGCGCGCTTCTTAACTTCCCTGAGCGTCAGTTTTATCTTTGATAATGTATAAAATAATGCCTACATGTAAAGATTACTATGAGAAGTAAATTTAAAAGATTGAAAACAATACAGAAACATCTTAATTATACTATTTGAGGTGTTAGGGGTTATACCTGTTTTTATACAATATCTAGCAGAGTTTTGTATGTGGAAGCTTTACAAAGATAATAGAAGCATTTGATTGCAATCTCAAAAGTATTCTCCATTGATATATTATCATAAAATAATTAAATCACAGGCTGGAAATTGACTTGAAACATCTATTCTAGCATCAATCCAAATCTAGTCTTCCCTTCCCATCAATGAATATTCAATTTATCTCCACGCACTTTTAACAGTAGGCCCCTCATTCACTTAGCAGTAACTCCTCTGTGTTAGATCAGAACTCACTATTAGCACTTTTTCTCTGTGAAGCCAAATCTATTTCTCTGTTCTTTTCACTCTTCATCATGCTTCTTCTTTCAAGATCTAGATAAAAGAGGCCTAACTCAACATCCACATGGTAACCTTTTCAGTATTTAATAACATATATCATCTCTCCTCTCCACTTATCCAGATTTTTCTCCTCAAATTTCCAACTAATCCTCAGAAAATAAGGTTATAAGGCCCCTCACTTTCTCCTGGAACATACCACCTATGTACTTCAGAAATTGTGGAATTGAAATCTGAACACAAATGCCAACCAGGTCTGATGAGAACAGAACAAGAGACTCCACCTGCCTCACCAGGTTAACTCACTCTAGGCTCAGGCAGCGCTGTGAAAGCCCCGTCACTAGTCGTCTTCAGTGAACGTCCAACGGGGCATACTGGAGCGGTGTTGGTCTTGGCACTCAGAGCTGAAACATCTGGAACGCGCCTGGCACATAATAAGTTCGCAATAAATGATGGCTACCACTGTTATCATCACTGTAATTATTTTAGAATCCTGGAGATAGTTCACATTTGCAACCACTAAGCCATCTCTCTCTGATCCTGTCCAAACATGTTTGGTTTTTTGAGATCTCTGGGTAGAACATTCATCTTTGTTAAGCAGCATTTTGTGAGAATTAAATTGTCTTGTCACTGTGGCCTGTTGATATCTCTTTGGATCATGAGCCAGTCGGAAACTTCATGCACTCTCCTGCCCAGATTCCTGTCAGTCTTGCATTTCATGAACCATCTGCTATAACCTCAGCAAAGCCACACATAAAAATGTTGATCACAGCAAATTCAAAGGCAGAGGCACCTGTGCTAGACATCACCCCACTGAGAAGGAAAAGGCTGCTTTCAGCAGTGTACCTCCATACCCTTTGAAAAATGGCAAATGGAACTATTTTTAATTATTTAATTTTAACCCTCCAGGTCACTACATTTATCGGAAGTGCATTTGAAATAATAATATCTAAGGACATTTGAAAATTGTCATTAGCTGTCATTTTTTAAAAGAAAAGCTAAATCACAATTCAAATTTGGAAATTTATTCTTATCTTGGGTCAGCATAATTTAATGAAAATTAATTAATCCTTTAAAATTTACTCTGTTCTAGGCTCTAAGCCAGGCCCTAAAGAAGTTCACAGTCTAGTGAAACACACAGATATAAAAACTCATCGTTTCTATGTGTACTGTTAAGCGTTATAACAGAGGAATTCACAAGTGTTTCTAAAGCATCAATCAAATTTCTAGCCATATACTTATACAGGTTTTAGAGCGGGAAAATACTTTATAGAGGATCAAGTTCAATCTTCTCCTTATACAAAGGAAAAGCTGGCTCAGAGAGAAGCACCTCACCCAAGTTCACAGAGCCAACTGGTAGACAGGCCTTGGCTTTCTAAGTACCAAACCAATGTTACTTCTCCTGTCTTCCCCTTGACAAGGGCCTCCCACACCAATAAATGGACAATTTATTTATTTCTAGTAATTAAATATCCTGTCTGAAGAAGGATTTTCATAACCTAGGGTGGAAGGTATAGATGCAGAATACATAGAAAATTTATATCCTATTGAATCTTTACCCCAGAACATACCTAAGGGATTAACATGCATGCTTGCGCACAATTAAATTTCCTTAAATTCCAATATTAGCTTGTCATTATTTGTTTGTTGGTTTGTTTGTTTGTTTTTCCTCCTCAGTGGAGTGTCGGAAAATACAATAACAATACCTTGTTAATTGAGGATTCAGGCTGGTTAGTTTTTAATTAACTCAGTCTACAAATATTCATTGGCTTCCTAGGGTATGAAAGGTCTTTTGTAAGATAAAATATAAAGTAACTGCGGTAGCAGCCCTTAAGGAAGTCCATTTGTTTTGGGGGTACTATGCTTTTTGGGTTATACAAAGCCTAATGAGATGTATCATAAAGCCTATCGAGAGAGGACCGTTCCAGATCCTCACTCTTACTGAGAACACACAGGCCACCGCCACTGCTTTAGGACGTCTGCTCCATCACACACTAGAGGATCCAGTAACTATTTAGCGGATCTTACGAACTGATAAGCGTTGAGGTACGTGATTTAAGCAATATTTTCTCATGTGATTCTCCCAACTACTCTGAGAGGTTGACATTTTAATTATCTCCAGGTTTTTACAGCTAAAAACCTGAGGTTGATAGAGGCTGATTAACCTGTCTCAGGTCACACATCCAGTAAATGGAGGAGCTAGAATACAAATGCAAAGCCCGTGTTCCTCCTGCAGTCCTCTTGGAATGTTCTGGAATCCAAGTGTGCCGAAGGCCATAGATGTCTGGGACATCTGGGACAAAGAGGTAAGTGGAACTTGGAAGGAATCAGGTCGAAATAATTTGCCTTTACTTGAGGTGAAACTTGTACTATAAAAATGTATTTTTCTGTAGATTGAAATACAAATTTATAATATACACACACATATGTATGTATGTATACACACACACACTCCTCAAGTATCTGTAAGAGCAAAATTCTCCACTTAGTCTGTGGAATTCTGCTCTCGGTTTTTTAAAGCTATTATATTCATTATTACTGTGAATGAGAATGATTTTTCATTTCCCTTTGTGAAACTTCCTTTTCTGTATTTACAACGTGAGTGGATATAAGCAAGGCAGCTTACTGCAAATTTCTATTCTATTTTTTTGACTCTGGCAATGAGTTTATCTCCTGTTAAGCACATTTCTTCTTGGCCATGCCAAACTGCCTCAGCTCTTTGGTCTCAGCAATGGTGTGACACTTGTCAGAAGTTCCCCCAGGGAAACTAGGCAGCTCTAAGTAGCTCCAGATCTTTTCACCCCAAGTTTCCTCAAAATAACCTGGACCATTTCCCGAATCTTCAGTTCCACCTCACTGGTCCCTGGACAAGTTGTGCAAGGTTTTGAATGCCCTTGATCTACCCTGATTGGAAATCACCACAGGTAGCACAAGGGAAAGCTGAGAGGGGATGATGATTCTCAAGCAGGACAGATCCCCTGTTAGCTGACACAGGCCAGGTGTGAAAGGTCTCATGTCTTCTGTTTTTCTCACTGGATGACTTTCTGGCTGATGATGGAGATGGGGCTTCTGCCAAGAAGAGGAATCCCCCCAGATTTCTAGTAGAAGAGGTCAAAAATTTAAAAACAAACAAACAGACAAAAAAAAAAAAACCAGGAGTCTGATTCTCAATCCCTTTCTCATTTACTTTCCCCAAAGTGAATTTTCAATGTGGACAAGAGACTGAAACAGTAAGGATTTCAATGAATTATGCAGTAGTAGGCAGTGGGGATGAAATAATAAATAGGATAAACAGAGCTCTTCCCTCACAAAGCCTGCAGTTAGTCATGAATAGAGGTCAGTTCAATAAAGTGGGCCAGATACCAGGAAAGGAAGTTCCCAGGAGAGCTGAGAAGATACACACCCCGAACCCCTGGTGCCAGGCAACGTTCTAACTTTTGAGATCGGTGTCTACTCATCCTCAGAGATTACATGTTACACTTTCAGTCTAACACTCAGGTAACACTTGATAAACACCAGGCACTCTTACAAGTGCTTTACAAACATTAACTGCCTTCATCTTCACACTGACTGTATGCGGAAGATGCTACCGTCATCAGCTCCACTTGCTGCACCAGGAAACCTGAGGCACAGCAAGTTCGAGCAGCTGGCCCAAGGTCATACAACCAGGCAATGGAAGAGCTGGGGGGGGTCTGAACCCAGAGGCTGTGCTCTTACTGCTAAAACAGGTACCTCTCAAAAGATGATGGGAGCTGGTCTGCAAAGGTAGCAGGAAAGAAAGTTCTGCTATGCTGGGAAGGGACCAAAGCGGGGAACGATATTTATTCCATGGCCTTGGCTTGAAAGAAAAGGAGGACACCAAGAAACTGCTGGGGCCAGAAAGCTGGCCTGGCCAGGCAGGAGAAGGGCCTGCATGACGTTCCCACCAGAATGCTGTGAGAGCCTCTTCCTAGTTCACTTTTCAGTCTCACCCAGGCCTATCACAGACCTCTCTGTAAGTGCCAGTCTCTAAGGAAGGGGCCATGTGAATAATCTTTCCCCACCTTCAGAGCAATCTTTGCAGACAGCAGTTTCTCTCGCCACGCTCCTCCTCCACACGCAGAGAAAGATTGATGACAAAAACCCCTTCGCTGGCAGGCAAGTCCAGAACTGCCCTCACACTGCCAGCCCTACAGAGGAAGTAAGAAAGGGCACAGCGGGTCAAACCAGGGAGGAGACAGCCTCTTCAGTGCTAGCATCCATAAGCCGACGGTCACCAGCCCTCCCGATAGCCAGAACACCCGAAGAACAGAGAGCGGGAAGGAGGAAAATGCTTCCATTTCATGAGCTAGAAAACAGCAAAAATGCACACAGGGCTCTGCATCCTCTCAGAGCAAACGTTCACACTAAAACTAAGTCCGCAGGGCCCCTCAGTTACCCAAGGTCGTCTACAACACACTCCTTTTCCAATATTGGTCCCTTCCTTCCTTTTTCTTTGCGCAGAAAACATAAATAGGTCAAATCCTAGCTTGACCTTGAAAAGGGGTCTCACACTTTTGAGTCTCAAGTCTCATCGTCCGTCGAACGCGCAGGATTAAAGGGACCTCCGGGGTAGCTCTGTTGTCAACTGTGGGGTGCGCCTGGCCCGATGCCGTGTCCACCGGAACACTCGACATAGGCTTCTCTTTCTTACTCACAAAAGCATCTTCTACGTACCAGCCCATCTTCCTTAGGAGTCTTGTGATCTTGGCATGTCATTTAACCTAGCTGAACCTCCAAAGAAATGAGGGCAGAGAGAAGAGTTTATCATTCTGACAACCAGAATTTCTGTTAGGAAGGGAACTGTGTTGTACAGAAACACACACACACACCCCAGATAAGCTCTAGTGTTAGCTGATTAGCACCACAGCTTCTAGAAAGGGACAAGATGCCCCATGTGGGAAACTAAACTTGACACAGAGGAGGAGAGAAAAGAACTGGGATGAGGGGAGGAAGTGGCCATAAAAGACCGGCTGAGGAGTCTCTAAAGTCCACTGGGGTAAAGGACCCCTGAAACTCCGCAGCAGTGCAGCAGCTGAAGGGCACCGGGAGAGCAAGCTTTCCCAATCTTCCATTTTAAGTTGTCTGCGTGGCCATGATGTAAACCCTTCTCTGTTTTCCACTTATCTTAAGGACAGCCTAATAATAGACTAAGACATACTTATCAGGAGTGCTGATTTTAGAAAAAGGGAAGAGCCTGGGTTCCAAGTGTAGGTCAGCAAAGATGACCGAGGACAGCAAAGGCACCCAGACACTTAGGTGGCCGAGAGACAAAGCTTTCCATATAGTGTGGGAAGGAAGCATTGCATGTCCACAGCCCCAGGCGGGTGGTGAGGAGGGCTAAACTCAACGTTGTGTAGATTTTGAGAGGTGAGGAGGATCCCAGCTGAGAGCCAGGTTACCCGAGGATGATCACGTTCACTTGGCGGGTAAATGCCTCAGTCTCTGTGTCACACTACCTGGCTCTTAGTAGGCACTCTCCTTCCTTCGTTCTCTCCCTCCATTCTTCGCATTCTGTTGGCATTATATGCAGCCTTTAATAAAAATGCTCTAGTTTTACTGTGGAGTGCAAATTCTCACACCGTAGCACAGCCCGCGGCATTCCAAAGGGGAAATACCAGCTTGTTTGCTCCAGCCGCAGTATCTTTCAGTCTCCAGGATGCACATTTTCCCCCCTCTTCAGGCCGTATCATCCCAGTGCATATTCATCGGTGTAAAAGTGATTCATCATCACCTTTCATTTTTACCATCAACTGTCTTATTGTTCATTACCATCCCGAGGCTGGTTTCTCATTTTTGCCCTTGAATCTGCAGTTTTTATTTCCTCCGCAGACTACTTTTCATATCTCCTTTTACAGTTTCTGTGTTCCTCCAAAACCATCCCTCTGTGCTCCGTGCTCAGGCGGAGCGGCAGTCACTGAATTACTGCGTATTCTCCGCAGCTCCCCAGCGTCGATGATTTTCGGCTGTATAATCTTCTTGCTCTTTTCAGTGAGCCGTGTATTGGGAAGGATATATGAGCATCACCACTCACAGAGCTCAGAAAGGGAGGGAGCTCACTCAGACTAGCGTCTTTGGTGATTTAGAGATCAACTTCCTGTTTATGATCACCTATTATCTGTGCTGGTTTTTTTTCTTTCCATCCGTTGTCTCTCTGTCTCCAGCTCCACACCACCGTGTTGCTGAACTTCCTGTGCCGTTGCAATGCTATTCCTCCATCTCTAATGTCATTGCTCACTGTCAATACCTGGAAATAAAGTCCTCTCCAGTCCCTCCTCCTTTTTTATGAACTCATTTGGTTAGTTCCCATTACACAGGAAAACAATCTCAGGCACCCTGGAATTTCTTACAGACTCTTCCCGGAAATACTCACCTTGAACATACAGCATCTCTCTTTGGCCCTCACTTCCTTTTCTCTGAATGAGAGTTAGAAGAGAGTTGGTAAGTCACCCTCTTTCCTCAATTCATCATTTGATGATTTGATTCATCATTATATCATTGATAATCAATATCAATGGTGATATTATCATCATTGGCTCATGAAAGTCTCCTCCTTTATTTTATATACTTAGGTATTTTCTCTTTTCACAGCGTTTTATGCTCAATTGTTGGCATGTCTTCATACAGCCATTTCTGCTGTAATGCTTGTTTTGTGATTGTGGATTTGTTCAAATGCCACTGACACAGAGAACCGTTTGAGTCTAATCCAATTTTCACGTGTAATTCCATCCAGGAAAAGCACTGTGAATGCAGAAAACTGCACCCTGCTGATTGGAGCCCAGTACGAATACACAACACACACACAAGCACACAGCCCTCAGACACCCAGCAGCGACCTCAGTTCGCCACATGTGTTATGAGCTATATACACCCACACCTGCATCACAACTTTCCACTCCCTTCAGATAAGCCTCACTCCACCACCTCTCGATAACTCACAAACTGAAGCCTTTCCCAGGCCCATGTTCACAAGAAAACGTCTCATCTTTTGTAAGTTGGAGTATGTACATATTGCAGGACATATGTTTTTAACTGTTTAACATGTGCATAACTGTGCCACGGCTCTTATTAAGTTCTGATCTTTTTTATTTGTCCCCGACAAAGTTTTTAGTGTTCTCCCCAAACCTATTTTTCTCACAAGCCCTGTATTTTTTTCATTGTAAGATTTTGTATAGCAAGATTATTTTTAGGAAAGAGCATGTTGTATGATGAAAAACTGTACTCTTGTTCTGGGAACGTGGATATTTAATTTATGGAAACCAAACTGTGTCACAAATGTCATTCTGCTTCCTTCTATTTTCTTTGTTGTTGTTCTAAGTCCTACGTTTTCAGATCCTTGGGTGTTGTTGTGTATTGTTTCTAATTACTGCATCTCACTCCCACACACTTTACCCATCCGTTCTCCCAGGGGTGGGCACCCACACAAGCTGTCTTCAAATTTTTGCTACTACAAATGATGTGAAAGTAAACAACCTTGTAAAAACCCCCTTACGCATCCACACAACACTTTCTTTGAAACATCTACCCAAACGTAGAGCTGCTAAATCATCAAGTGAGCAAAGCCTGACTTTCCCTGTAGAGTACTGGCCTGGTCTCTAGAACTCCTGCACAGTCTACCACCTCCACAACAAAGCCCAAGCAAGACTGCATCTCTGCCTGAGGTTCAGAGCATTCTAACTTCTGCCCGTTTACCATACAGTCCCTTCTGTCGTTTCTTCTTAGTCTTCAGATCCGGCCTCAGAGCACTTGTGATCCTCCTGACGAGGCCTTACTCCTGAGACTCACTCCGTGGCGACAGACCTCCAGCTCTGGCATTCACATTCCTTTCTCCATGGTCTACGTTCATCTCATGGTTACACTAATTTGCTATCACCTTCCTTTGTTTTCTGTATTAATATCCCACCAGCTCCATCAGAGCCAGGCTGCCTGTCTGCTAGCTCATCACAGGCTGTCATAGTTAGCTCCCACATTTTCATTCATTCATCCTCCTGTGAGCAAAACATGGACACGAGCCCATCTATGCACCTGTCCAGGCTCCTCGTTCATACCGTCTCTTCTCTGGAACATTCTCTAACTACCTCACTTAAAGAGGAGATAATCCCTTTCTATGAAAAACTGAGCATACATTCATTACTCTTTAAAATTTTGCCTCTTTGCTTTGTTAATATTTGTTTGTATACCTCTTTTCCTAAGGGGATTCATAGCTACTTGAGGACAGGATATTTGTCTTATCTTCATTTTTCCTGCATTTAATACAATCTCAAAAATTCTTCCTTGAGCGATTGAAGAAATGAGCAAAATATGAATAAATCAAATGTTATTTTGTATCAAGTGCCCTTAAGTAATCAGTTTGTAATGCCCAATGTGTTAGTCACAATTTAAAACTATTAACATAGAACAAAAAATAAGATATTTTTTAATTAAAAAATATGTCTCAAAACCAATTCACAAAGGAGATTGCCTGATTGCTGGCTGCTTTCTTTTCTTTATTCTTTTTTGTTTTTTTCCCTCAGAAAAGGATATTTTATCAATTAGCCTCTCTGGTCTGTAACCCTTTTCTATAGTTATCATACTCCATTTTAGGAATGCTGGGATCTGCTAAAATGCAATATGGTTGATAATGAAATCAGCAGCTAATTTTCACATTATTCTCAAGTGAATTCCAGTAGACTCAATTCATCCCCTCTTTTTTCATGATCTCTTAGATGATTTTTATTAAATATTAACACAGGAGTTAGAAAGGATTACAATTCTCTATTATTTGTTCAGGAATATACGCTAGTCTAGGAGTGTGTGTGAGTGTGTGTGTGAGCCTAAATCCCTACTGATTGTCAAGGGCTAGTTAAAACGTTACGTCTCTCACCACATGAGCCTTTCTGCCCACAGGTCCTCCCCACTCTGAGTATGGCTTCTGATGATGACACGTTTCTGCCTTGCATTACAGTGCCTTGTATGTGTCCTAATGCTTCGTCCAAAGAAGAAATCAATGTTAGCCATATGACTACAAAATGTATTTCAGACTCTGCATAGCATGTAAATTAATCTTATATGAGTTATTAAATGTCCATATTTCCTTGTAATTTTTCAGTACCAATTATTCATCCTATCAACCAGTTTTGTTTTCCATCATGCATGACAAATCTTTTAGTAATCATAATTATTGGATTTGTCTTGTTCAAGTTCATCTATATAACTGAGAGAGAGAAGATGGCACAAAAGAATGGGTATATGCATGGAAGCCATTCATACATGAGTTTCAATTCTAGTTTTTCCTTTTACTGTCTTGGATGAGTCATCCAGACTAATTGAGCTTCAGTTTCTCCATCTTTGAAATGGATACATAACATCTTTCCCATAGACAGATTATACACCTTAAAAATAATGAATAGCAAGTGTCAACAACCTTTTCTATCAAGGGACAAATAGGAAATATTTTTGACTTTGTGGGCTATATTGCCTGCCAAAACTACTCAACAGCCATTGTAGCATAAAAATAGCCACAAAGCCATAGACAATAGGTAAATGGAGGAGGTGGCTATGTTCCAATACAATTTTATTTACAAAAACAGACCGTGAGACAGATTTGGATGTTGGCCAGTTTGCCAACTCCTGATGGACAAGAAGCACTAAATTAATGGGCACTGGGACTACCATGAGCTCATCTGCCTGTCCTTACTGAGCATTTTGATTTTGTGGTCCTGATCCAAATGAAGCTCAAATAACCCAACATTTGCCAACAATATTTTATAGGGTTAATTTTTGTTTTCCCCATAACGTCTTCCATACAAGTACTACCCAGAATACTGAGTCTATTCCTGGATCAGAATTCACATGTTGAGAAGGTTAAATCCTGATTCTCCTGTCTCCTATTCAACTACAGCCACTGATGACCCCAATATTGTAACTTCTGTCTTACCCAGTATCCAAAATAATCATGATGCAGTCATGAAGCATGAACTCTGAGAGGGTCTGCAAGTAACTAGCCACCACAAGCCCAGTGCCCTGGTATGAAGCCTCAGTACTTGTTCAACCCTCAAGATAATCTTTCTTATAGACACACTAATTTCTCCAAAATTCAACATTTCATTTCTGTGTCCTGATTAGCTCTATAACTTGCCAGAGAACTTTACTGATTCTCTATAATTCAGATGGTCTCAATTTTGGCTACAAGTTAGAATCACCTATGAAGGTTTGAAAAAGGAATTTTTTTCTCAGATCAGCCTAAAATTGCAGTGACCATAAAAGAAAAAAAAGACTTTTGCAAAATGTAAAACTTCCTTCATTAAACAATATCATAAAGAAAATGAACTATCAATCCACAGACTGAAAGAAAATGTTTCACAAAATACATATCTGACAAAGGACTGGTATCCAGGATGTGTGGAAAAACTTTTAAAAAAAAATAAAAAACTTCTTAAATGTAATTGTAAAAAGATAAGAACCCAATGAAAGTTGGCAAACAACTTAAAAGTCACTTCACAAAAGATGTATAGATGTTCAGTAAGTATAAGAAAAAGTGGTTAATATCATTTGTCATCACAATGAGATACCAATATATTTCCCCCAGAATGACTATAATTAAAAAGATTTATCACCAAACTTATTGTGATAATCACTTCATGATGGATATAAATCAAATAATTATGCTGTATACCTCAAACTTGTACATTGTTGTATATTGATTATATCTCAATCATCATGGAAGAAAAAGAAAACAAAACTTAAAAAAATAGTTTTTCTCTTTAGGGGGAAAAATTGATGACATCAATGTTGATGAGGTTGTAACTAGAATTCTCTCAGGTCACAAGTTGTTGGTGGGAATACAAAAGTGTGCAATCACCAAAAAAAAGAAGTTTAAGCAGTTTCTTCTAAACTTGAACTAAATTGCCCTAAGGCCCAGTGATTCCACTCCTACAAAAATGGAAACATAGGTTCACAAAAGGACTTGTGTAAGAATGCTCATAGTAGGTTTAGAAAAAATAGCTAAAAATTGGAAGCAGCCAAAGTATCCATCAAAAGGAGAGTGTATAACAGAGATCTACAAAAGGAAATTAAAGGAAATTAAGGAAATTAAAGATGACTCAGAGAAATGGAAAGATATCTCATCCTTTTGGACTAGAAGAATTAATATTGTTAAGATGGCCATACCACCCCAGGCAATCTACAGATTTAATGAGATCCCTATCAAATTACCCAGGACATTCTTCACAGAACTAGAATAATCCTAAAATTTATATGGAATCACAAAAGACCCAGAATTGCCAAAGCAATATTGAAGAAAAAGAAAGAAGCTGGAAGAATAACCCTCTCAGATGTCAGACAATAATACAGAGCTACAGTAATCAAAACAGCATGTTATTGGCATAAAAACAGACATATGGATCAGTGGAACACAATAGAGAGCCCAGAAATAAACCCACAGGCCTATGGTCAATTAATCTTTCAACAAAGGAGGCAAAAATACACAATGGAGAAAAGATAGTCTCTTCAGCAAGTGGTGTTGGGAAAACTGGTCAGCTACATATAAATCAATGAAATTGGAATATTCCCTCGCACCATACACAAAAATAAACTTATAGGCAAAACATTATCTGACATAAATCTTAGCAGTGCTCTCCTAGGGCAGTCTACCCAGGCCATAAAAATAAGAGCAAAAATAAACAAATGAAACCTAATTAAACTTTTAAGCTTTTGCACAGCAAAGGAAATCATAAACAAAATAAAATGACAACCTACAGAATGGGAGAAAATATTTGCAAATGATACAACTAACAAAGGTTTAATTTCCAGAATATATAAACAGTGCATACAACTTAATAACAACAACAAAAAAATCCAATCCAAAAATAGGCAGAAGATCTCAACAAGCAATTCTCCAAAGAAGACTTATAAATGGTCAATAGGCACATGAAAAAATGTTCAATATCGCTAATTATCAGAGAAATGCAAATTAAAACTACAATGAGGTATCACCTCACACCAGTCAGAATGGCCACCATTAAAAAGTCCACAAGTGATAAATGCTGGAGAGGGTATGGAGAAAAGGGAACCCTCCTACACTGCTGGTGGGAATGTAGTTTGGTGCAGCCATTTGGAAAACAGTATGGAGATTCCTCAAAAAACTACAAATAGGCTTACCATATGATCCAGCAATCCCACTCCTGGGCATATATCCAGAGGAAACTCTAATTTGAAAAGATGCATGCACCCCAATGTTCATAGCAGCACTATATACAATAGCCAAGACATGGAAGCAACCTAAATGTCCATCAACAGATGACTGGATAAAGAAGTTGTGGTATATTTATATAATGGAATACTACTTAGCTATAAAAAAGAATAAAACAATGCCATTTTCAGCAACATGAATGGACCTGGAGATTGTCATTCTAAGTAAGCCAGAAAGAGAAAGAAAAATACCATATATCACTCATACGTGGAATCTAAGGAAAAAAAGAAAATGGAGGACACCAATGAACTCATCTACAATAGAGAAACAGACTCGTAGACATAGTAAACAATCTTATGGTCACTGAGGGAAAGAGGGTAAGAAGGGATAAATTTGGGAGTCTGAGATTTGCAAATGATAACCACTATATCTAAAAATATAAAACAAAAAACAGTTTTTTTCTGTATAGCACAGGGAACTATATTCAATATCTTATAATAACCTTTAATGAAAAAGAATATGAAAATGAATATATATATATTCATGACTGGGACATTATGCTGTACACCAGAAGTTGACACATTGTAACTGACTATACTTCAATTAAAAGAGTGTACAAACAAAATTGCTGTATATTTATGAGCTATGACTCAGCAATTAAAAAAATACTATTAGAGACATTAGACATAACCTTTAGAGTATTATATAAAGTGAACAATATCTTACACAAAAGAGTACATAGTGTATGATTCCATTTTTAAGAAATTCTCAAAAAAATGGAAATCTGTGATGAGAATAAGATCAAAACAATGATTATCTCTGGAGAGTGGGGGCAAGGAACTGACTGGCAGATGGCGTGAGGAAACTTCATGGAGTCATGGAAATATTCTATACTTGATAGAAGCTGGGATGCTGCATGCATTTATTAAAACTCAGCTAATGGACACTTAAGATTTGTATATTTCATTGTATATACGTTTACATAAGAAAAAAAGTTGTAAATACTTTTGTATTCCTGCTAGCAACATGTAAACTGAGCTATTCAGGGGAATGTGAGCTAATACCTAAAATTTACTTCAAAACGCACCAATAATAGAATGGATTACCAGATGGATAAAGGACTGGATAGTCAGGTAGGTAGTTGATAAAGTAAGGATAGCAAACTTTTAAATGTAGAATCTAGATGAAAAATACAGATGTTCAATGCAAACTTCTTAAGATTTTTGTACATTTAAAGTTTTTTTATAATAAAGCGACTTCAACCCAAGTTGGTGATTTAATTGGTTTGAGAGTAGGATCGGGACGTTGTTTCTGTTTTGTTCTGTTTTGCATTGAAACAGCTTTCCAGGTTATTCTAACGTGTAGCAGGCAGATTCAAGAACAACTGCACCAACAAGTTTCCAACCCCACCCCAGGGAGCATGGACCATTTCCTGCACATATTCACTCCGAGATTAGAATATTTTTCTAAAGTTGGCCAACGTCTCGCAAACACAAATCTGCCACCCTGCTGACAGGGAGCCTAACCACAGCAGGTGGACCGCATCACCTTGCCTCACCCACAGCATGGCAGCCTTCGGTTACTGGCCCTGGTGTGAACCAAGTCCACTGGTTTCCCCTTAGGAACCAGCACCATCACTGAACCACTCCCCGTTGCCTTTATTTCTTTCCCATCATTGTTTCTTTTTCTCTGTTTGTTTCAGTGTGTCTGAGAGCAATTTCTGCTTTGGTTACAGAAGCAAAATTAAGACATCAGATGATAAGATTTAGGTGAGGCTAACTTACAAGTAATGTCATTTGACTGTTCTTCCTCAAAGAAAGTACTTTTTCCTGATGAACTGATTAAAAATGATCACCTTTCCTTATTATCATCAACAAGACAGGTTTTGGGTTAATATAATATATATTACTCCAGGTACATACAAGAGTGTTTCATTCTGTGACATGGACGGCAAAGCAAGAGACCGGCAACTCATTGTGGATAAAACTGAGTAATAATCCTCTAGTTAAAAGACAAACAGACCGAAAAACAAAGGACAAGTATTTATCAGAAGAGACGTGCACTCCTGTGCTGAACTGGCTTCTCCTCCAGAACTTGACTGGGAGTTCTTTTTGCACAGGACTCATGTTCTACCTGCCTTTGATTTTCCATTGTCAACCTAGCCGTGGCACAGTGGGAGATTTAGTAACTGAGGCTCATGGGAAAGTGATTCAACCACAGATCCCTGCCTTCTTGCAACAGTAGCTCAAGGCATCAGTGTGCCTGTAAATACTCTATAATCTTCGAGGTTAACTCATACAGTCAGATAGTATGAGAGTTACTAACACTGCTCTTTACAATTATGAAAACTGAGGCTTACAGAGGCAAAATAGCTTGAACAATGTGCCACATCCATAAAGTAGCAAAGCTGGTATTCTAGCCCAGGTCTGTCTCTCAAGACCATGCTCTTTCCACACCCATCATTCTACATCCCACAGAGCTCAACAGAAACAAGAAACTATGTCCCTCTGCCCCCAGGATCAATGAGGGTTCCTTCTCTTCTCTCCAAAACCTGAACAGAGTTCATTACCACCAGCATAGAGGACATAATGATCACAATAACAATTTTCCTCTTTTTAATGTGTCTGCCTAGCCAAGCCCGGGCACTCCCCTTCACCTTCTTCTTTAAATCATCAGGCGATTCTGATGTCTGAATGCAAGGGATCTGTCACAGGTTCTGCTCGTCATCTTCCTTCCCAAGAAGGATCTGTGCAGGGCGCACAGCTGGGTGGTATAAATCACACTCCCACCATAGCTGCCACTTTCAGTCTGATGAGGGAGAGAGAAATAAACTGCTGGCAAACAATCAGAATGGATGGCCTTTTTTCTCCGACATGTCAGGCTGCTTGTACCTGCCAACTGTCAAGGCATCATTTATCTTGGTTACCAGCACCCTGGGTTAAGCAAGAATCAGGTTCCGCAAAGGGACTTTGCCGGGTGAATTGCTTCAGAAGGCTGTAAACACTTCCCTGAGACCGTTTATGTATTTCACTGTGCTGCTTGTGGGTTATCTTCTCCAACCCTGTTGTGACAGGAGTGGAGGTACCACAAAGCTTGCAGCTTTCCTAGAAGCTGGTGTATATCAACAACCAGTGCTTTCAAATATGTGTGGTGACTAGTAGCCTAGTAGGCTTTCCCATATATAAAAGGTTAAATCATAACCTTAAGGAAAGAAGAGGGTAAAGGGATACACAGAGTTCTTGCTCACAATCCTTTCTCCTCTCCCCTCCCCCTCATCTCTTCTCTCCTCCTCCATCCCTCTCCTTCCATTTCCCTCCTTCCAGTAAGAGGTGAACATTCTGATGGAAAGGATTAAATGTATGGATTAGAAGCTTGGAATTTGTAATCTTCATTTGATGTGACTGGTGAAGTCTTAGACTGGATTCTTCCAGAAGCCAACCTTGAAACTAGATACGTATTTAGGAAGTGACCCCAAATCAGAAAAGCAAGACAGGGAAGAGAAAGAAAGCAATAAAGGTGCATTAATAAGCAGGTTATCACTGTGGGCAACTGGGCTCAATCACACTGGGGACTTCTAGGAGAAAACAGGGATGCTTCAGAGTGGTTCCAGCTGAAGGACAAGGAAGCTGGCTATTTGCCCACCAACTCCTGCTGATCTTGGCTGAGACCTGCTCCAAGGAGCCAACTCCCTAATCCCACAACTTGCTTTGAGCATGTGCCCCGTGGTCAGAGAAAGCCCTTAGAGAAAGAGACGTAGTGCTTGCAGTAAGAAGTTGTGTTACGCATATCATAGGTGAGTGCTGAGACATGGGCACGGCACCAGGCACCTGCTGCAGATAAATACCACTTTGAGGGGGACAACAATGGTGACAAAGGGAAAAAAAATTCAGTTTAAATAAAGAAAACAAAATAGTGCATACTTAATTCTTTCATTCGAATGGATTTGTAAAATTTTAATAGCCTCTCTAAAGCCATTGCAAATTATATTACAAGGCAGAAAAAACATGAAAGTGTGAGTGTATCCAGAGTTCACTTCTTATTTATAAGAAAAGGTGATCAAAGCATGTTTCGACAAAAAAAAAAAAAAAAAAAAAAGTCCTATCAAATTAACAGCAATTAGGTTTCACTGCCAAAATATTAAACTCTATATAAGTTGAACTTTGTTACCATAATATTATTTTGATTTCTACCGCAATATATTTCTCATCACATCCGTATGGACATGAAGAAATGATCAGTTCAGATTTCCAGTTCATAAAATAATTATCATCCCAAGCTTATAATTAAATTTTTAATATTTCTCATAGCTACTTCTCTAAAGACTTCCTTTTATTCATCAATATTTTTATCTTTTTAAAAATCATTAATTTCCTTCGATAAAGACATTGAAGGGTTATTAAGTATGTGCTTTACACAAAGCTATTGGGTATAACAGTCGGGATTCAAAAACGTCTCTATAACCCAGAAAAATCAAACTAAAACACATAGGATTTAATTTATCAAGTATATTTGCAGCATCTTGCATTTAGGCTGTAAAATATTCATACCAATGGTAGAAAGTAGAAGGCAACATGCTTTATGCAGCTGTTTTCACCAAAGAGAGCACAGGAGCATTACTGGGCTCAGCTTCCTTCTCTCTGTATAGGAACATCACTGCCTACCTTGGTCAGCTGTAAGGTTTAGATACTATGTATATACCTGACACATAGTAGGGAATTTAAACCATTGTATTAGTTCATTCATTCACCATGCATTTATTGAGTCTTTACTACACGGGAGGCAATAGGCTGGGCACTGAGAATAAATACAGTTTGTTTTCTCAAAGCCTAGAATGGAGTGAGAAATTTGGCAGAGGCATATGATAAAGTTGGGATAGTACAGAATATCAAAGAAAATCAGACATCCAGCCTGAAGTGGGGAAATGTTCTGTCCTCAGGAAGGCTGCTCAGTGAATGTAGTATTTAAGTAGAGACCTAAAGAATGTGTTGGAGTCAACAAGGTTAGTAAGAGGTACAGGACAGAGTGTTGTTTGGGAGACAGAAAGCTTGTTGCAGGAAGAGTAAGCCTCTAGTGGGGGTCAGGGTAAGGGGAGCCTACTATAAAGATATATTGGCTGGACCATGGAATGTAGATAGGGATGGGCG
The DNA here is from genome assembly GCF_009834535.1 of Camelus ferus. NCBI lineage: Eukaryota > Metazoa > Chordata > Mammalia > Artiodactyla > Camelidae > Camelus > Camelus ferus. The sequence continues at coordinate 36,897,876 of NC_045705.1, forward strand.
TGGGTTGAGGAGGCAAGAAGGACAGATGAGAGATAAAGCTAGGTAGGAAGCATGGCTCAGGTCTTTCAGGAGCCCTCGTGGTCATGTTGAGGCATGTTTATATCATAAAAGACCAATGAGGAACCATTTAAACAACTGAATTGGAAAGTTACATCACCAGCTTGAAAGGACAGGAGAGAAGAGCCAGGAATATCAGCCATGAGTCTCCTATGTGGATCCAGCTGAGAGGTAAGGGTGACTTTGAAGAGTGCTGGAGGGCTAGAAAAACATTGAAGGGTTCCAGGTTGAAAGGATACAGAATTGATAGGGCTTTATGGTAGGTTTGAAGAGGAAGACAGGAAGAAATTGGAGCCAAGGTTGATATCAAAATTTCTGCCTTGAGCAGCTGGATAAATACTATCATCATAAGAAAAAGATTAAGACCTTAAATGGTTACATAGAAATCCTAGACTTAGACCATGAGTACCTATTGCTAGGAACAAAGCTGTAAGTTTTCCTTCTATGGAATCTTGGAACACAGGAATACAGTCATAAAATGTATTACTAAAACTTATTTAATCACCATTAGAAAGAGACTACACAGCTCTTTACTTTCACAGTTTTTAGCAATTCAAGACCCAATCTAATCAAGATTCCCTCTCAACATATCCTTCCCTTGACCCGTGTCATCCCCCCAACCTCGGTTAGAATTAGTGTCTTCCTCTCTCACAGGACACTACATTGCTTCTGCCTCTACTGTAACGCTTAACATAGATTTCCTCATTCAAAGACCTCAAGGTTGATTCTTTCTCCCACAGTTAATGTCATGGCTAAAGTCTTAGACTCTGAATCCCAGGCACCATAACTCCCTGAGTAACCTTAACCTTTCGAGAGTCTCAGATTCTGTGTCTGTCAGATAAGCCGAGTTCTGAACTGACCTCATGGGACTGACAAGAGGATTAATGCATAACGTCTGTCAAGCACATAGACCAAATTATCTATTACTATCATGAGCCCTCTGAGGGGTCACACTCTGTCACTTGTAACTGACTGTCCTCCACAGTGCTTAGAACACTGTTTTATACTTCATAAGTATTTAAAGCATGATTGTTTAATGGATTTCATTTTACTCATCTATTTCTTCTCAAATATCAATGGTGGATACTTGGAAGAACTCAAACTGTGTTCCTCTTTGCAGGCCTCACTAACCCTTGGAGCTGTCAAATGACAGAATGACCCTGCTCCAGGTCAGCAAACTCCTTGATACACTCTGGGCAAAGATTGGTCTAAATGAACCAGAAATTCCCCGACGCCATGATCAGTGACAGGTCTTTATTTGAAGGTAACCTTGTCAATAAACTAGAATGATTCCTTTTCCTTATAGTATCTAAATCAAATGATTAATGATCTGAAAACCAACTCCAATCTGTACCACCACTTAGAAAAAAAGGTTATTAGAAGGGTGAAATCTTATTTGGTGTAAAATAGAAATAGTTTTATATGATAAAAATGATTATTTTGTATAATTGATTTGTTTCCATAAGCTTGAATTTTAAATTTTGGGGGGGAAGGTAATTAAGTTTACTTATTTTATTTTTAGAGGAGGTACTGGGGATTGAACCCAGGGCCCTGTGTATGCTAAGCATGCACTCTAACACTTGAGCTATATCCTCCTCCCTATAAAGTTGGATTTTAACACATTGTTTTTCCTTAAAGTTTATATACTAATGATGGAAATCCAGAATATATGAGACCAAAAGATCCAGGTTGGTGTAATCATGGTCAATCAGACAGAACTGCAAATCTTGGTCTCTTTGAATTATTTACCTTCATTTAAAAAGTAGTGACCCTTAGGTATAGAAGGCTGGGCGGTAGTTAAGAATATATTTGGGGGTTTCTGGAGTCAGACTTCCTGGATTCAATCTATTCTTCCTGGAGAATCGATTTCCTAGCTATGTGTATCCAACCCAGCCTTCTGCACCTGTCAGGAATCTATCATCCCCACAGGTCCACTGAGCCCCAGTTGCTCAAAGGAAAGCGTTAACTTCTGTGACACCATGCAGTGCCCTCTTCTAACGCTTTGGTTATCTCAGCTTCCTGGGAGGAAAGGCCAGTTCTCTCTTCAACAGAGTACCAGCATCAGCATGCCTTCCATGCAGGAGCCCAGCAGCTCTGGTATCCAGGTCGAAGCAGACAAGACCCGTATGACTCTCTTCCATCACTTCGGAGCTCAGGTGAAGCACCATGCCAGGAAGTGAGGGATCTGGCTCCCCTGGAGTCTGCAGGTAATATGTCCAGACATACAAAGGAATTCACATCCTGTGGACTAACTAGGATCAACCAGAGAAAGGAAGACAAAGGGGAGCCATCAGATAAATCCTCTCCTTTCCTCCCCTCCCAGGCATGGTGGATCCACAAATTCTTTCTGAAAGCTATTCAGCTGGCTGTCATCTTGTCAAGCTGTGGCCAGCCTGGCAATACACCACCTTATGTTCTCTTCTCTTGTTTCACCACCCTTTGTACCATTCCTGTTGGTCTGGGATCACGTGTTACACAGAAGTCTTAGCTTGTAAGCATCCCCTTAGTTTGTAGAGAACCCCATCTAAGAGACTGTGTGAACTTGGACAAAACACTTGATCTTTCTGGATCTTTGTTTATTGATCTACAAAATGGAGACAACAGTATATTCATATCATAGAGTTTGAGGGGATAATATGTGTAAAGCACTTAGAAACTTTTGTTGCTCACAGCAAGTGCTTATCACTATTAACTATTTTTACTGCGTGCATAGTGTGACTATGACAAATGACCGATCTGAAGTCATGATATGATAGTAATGGATCCAATTGTTTTAGCTCAAAAGTGATTTCATAACCCTTCTGTAATGATGGTTCTCAAATTGCTTCTGTGCCTCATGCCTCACATCTTCACAATAAAGTACAAACTCTCTGATGTGACGTTAATTAAAGTCTGGTAACAATTAGCTCTCCCGTCTCATAACACTGACTTCCGTCATAGATGATAAGCCCATTTCTGGAAACACCATAATAATAACAGTAATAATAATAATAATAATTACAACTAGTATTTATTGAGTACTTCTTATACTTCTTATAAGCCAAGGAAATCATTATTCTAAAATTTTAATGTGTTATACTCTTTTCGGCTCAAACTCCATGGAAGGGCATTTAGCTAGAGTAAAAGCGAGAGTCCTCGCACAATCCCAAAGCCTCAGGTGAGCCAGAGCCCTGACCCCACTCCGCTGAGCCCCTCCTCCTCATTCCATCTCACTCTCTCTGGCCCACTTGCTGCTCCCCGGACACCTCGGGTACTACCTCAGGGAGGGCCTAGGCTCTAGGGACCCCGGGCCAGGCGTGCTCTTGGCCAGACATGCACGTGGCTGAGTGTTCGGCACTTCCAAATCTTCCCTCCAGCCTCGCCTTCTCAGAGAGGCTCCCCAGACCCCTCCATCAGGTTTGCAGCCCTGCTTCCCCACCGCCCAGGCTGCTGTGCGGATCCTCCTCCTCGGCTCTCCTTTCTTGTTTTCAGCAGTACTCATTTTTTCCAGCATTACAGCTAATAAACTTGTTGACAACCTGACAGTTTCCTGTCTATCTTTCCCTGGCAGATCTAAGCTCCATGAAGTAAGGAGCATTGTTTTGTTCGATGAGGTTTCTCAAATGCCTCAACCAAGATAGGCACCTAGTAGGTGCTCAACTATATGCACTAAATGAAATAATGCATTAATGCTCACACCCCTCGAAGGTAAGTGACTAGGATCCCTACTTGATGGCTGCGGAAACTGTGGTGTTCCATAACTAGCCCTTACTTGCACACCTCACCTGTAGTGGGGCCAGGATTCAAACCCAGCAGTCTGGCTTTGGAAGTTGTGTCCTTAAATTTTACATAACACTGCATTATAATGTGTGTGTGTGTGTGCGTGTGTGCACGTGTGTTCATAAAATGTATATGTAGATGTTATATGGTATGTCCTTTTTAAGATTTCTAAATTATCATCAATTAAAAATGTAAATATTCTCTTTGTGATAGAATTGTTTCAGAGTGACAATCCAAAGATCAATTGGTAGTTAAAATATATCAAACAACATAGTCCTGGCCAATATGTACTAACAGCAATAAAATGACAATTTCAAGGCATATACTTCCACTGCTGGGTCTAGAAGAGGAGTAGGATGGAAATGTTGAGCTAGGATTACCCAAGTCACTTAAAGAAACACAAAGCAATATATGCCCACCTTTCCAAGAAGGCATCATCCACATGTAATTGCTACTCTATAGACTGATTGATTAACTGATAATAAACATCAAGGCTAATAATTGAAAACTTCCCTAATTTGGGAAAGGAAACAGTCACCTAAGTCCAGGAAGCACAGAGAGTTCGACACAGGATCAACCCAAAGAGGAACACACCAAGTCACACAGTAATCAAATTGAAAAAAATTAAGAATAAGGAGAAAATATTAAAATCAGCACGACAAAAGCAGCAAATAACATATAAGTAAACTCCCATAAGGTTATCACCTAATTTTCAGCAAAAATTCTACAGGCTAGAACGGAGTGGCATGAAATATTTAAATGATACATTTAATTAAATTAAAAAATAAACAAAAGGTACAAGAACTCAGCCAACAAACCAGCTTTACAACAAATGTTAAAGGAACTTCTCTAGTCATCATACCACAAGGAGAGAGAGAGGAAAAAAAAAAAAAAAAGATCTACAAAAACAAACCCAAAACAATTAACAAAATGGCAATAAGAACATACATATTGATAATTACCTTAAGTGTAAACGGATTAAAAGCTCCAACCAAAGACACAGACTGGCTGAATGGATATAAAAACAAGACCCACATGTATGCTGCCTACAATAGAACCACTTTAGAGCTAGAGACCCGTGCAGGCTGAAAGTAAGGGGATGGAAAAAGATAATCCACTCAAATGGAAACCAAAAGAAAGCTGGAGTAGCAATACTCATATCAGACAAAATAAATACTAGAATAAAGAGTGTTACAAGAGACAAAGAAGGATACTGCATAATGCTCAAGGGATCAATCAAAGAAGAAGACATAACAATTGTAAATATATATGCACTTAACACAGGAGCACCTCAATATCTAAGGCAATTGCTAACAGACATAAAAGGAGAAGTTGGTAGTAACACAATAATAGTGGGGGACCTTAACAACACACTTCCATCAATGGACAGATCATCCAGACAGAAAATGAATAAGGAAATACAGGCCCTAAATAACCTATTAGACCAGGGGGACCTCATTGATATCTATAGCGCATTCCATGCGAAAGCAACAGAATACACATTCTTCTCAAGTGCACATGGAACATTCTCCAGAACCGACCACATGCTGGCCCACAAAGCTAGCCTCAGTAAATGTAAGAAAACCGAAATCATACCAAGCATCTTTTCTGACCACAATGCTATAAGGCAAGAAATCAACTACAAGAAAAAGAACTGCAAAAAGTGCAAACACGTGGAGGCTAAACAATATGCTACTAAACAACCAATGGATCAGTGAAGAAATCAAAGAGGAAATCAAACAATACTTTGACGCAAATGAAAACAAAAACACAACAATCCAAAACCTCTGGGGTGCAGCAAAAGCAGTTCTAAGGGAGAAATTTATAGCAATACAAGCCTAGCTCAGGAAACAAGAAAAATCTCAAATAAACAATCTAAACTTACACCTAAAGCAGCTAGAGAAATAAGAACAAACAAAACCCAAGGTTAGTAGAAGAAAAGAAACCATAAAGATTAGAGCAGAAATAAATGAAAAAGATACTAAAAAAAAAAAAAATCACTGAAAATAAAAGCTGGTTCTTTGAAAGATAAAATTGATAAACCTTTAGTCAGACTCATCAAGAAAAAAGAGAGAGGACACAAATTAATAAAATCAGAAATGAAAAAGGAGAAGTTATAAACACCACAGAAGTACAAGGGATCATAAAAGGCTACTATGAGCCACTAAAAAGGACAACCTAGAAGAAATGAACAATTTCTTAGAAAGGTAAAATTAGCCAAAACTGAACCAGGTAGAAATAGATAGTACGGTTAGACCAATTACCAGTACTAAAATTGAGTCCGTAATTAAAAATTCCCAACAAACAAAAGGACAAGAAGGCTTCACAGGTGAATTCTACCAAAAATGTTGAGAAGAGTTAACACTTATCCTTCTGAAACTATTTCAAAAAATTACAGAGGAAGGAATGCTTCCAAACTCATTCTAGGAGGTCATCATCACCCTGATACCAACACCAGACAAAGATACCACAAAAAAGGAAAACTACAAGCTAATACCATTTATGGACATAGATGCAAAAATCCTCAACAAAATATGAGCAAATTGACTCCAACAATGTATTAAAAAGATCATACACTATGACCAAGTTGAATTCACCTCAGGGATGGAAGGATTCTTCAGTATCTGCAAGTCAATCAATGTGATACACCACATTAACAAACTGAAGAATAAAAAACATATGATCATCCGAATAGATGCAGGAAATGCTTTTGATAAAATTCAACACCGATTTGTGATGAAAACTCTCCAGAAAGTGGGCACAGAAGGAACATACCCAACATAGTAAAGGCCATATATGACAACCCCACAGCTAACATCATACTTAATGGGGAAAAACTGATAGCATTTCCTATAAGATCAGGAACAAGACAAGGATGCCCACTCTCACAACTTTTAATCAACATAGTTTTGGAAGTCCTAGCCACAGCAATCAGAGAAGAAAAAGAAATAAATGGAATCCAAATTGGAAAGGTAGAAGTAAAACTGCCGCTGTTTGCAGATGGCATGATACTATACATAGAAAACCCTAAAGAGGTGACCAGAAAACTACTCGAACTCAACAATGAATTTGGTAAAGTTGCAGGATACAAAATTAATATAAAGAAATCGGTTGTATTTTTATACACCAACAATGAAATAGCAGAAAAAGAAATTAAGGAAAAATACCATTTACCATCACACCCAAAAGAATAAAAAACCTAGGAATAAACCTACCCACGGAGGCAAAAGCTCCAAAAACTATATGACACTGATGAAAGAAACTGAATGCAACATAAACAAATGGAAAGATGTACTGTGTTCGTGGATTGGAAGAATCAATATTGTTAAAATGGCCATACTACCCAAGGCAAGATATCAAATCAATGAAATCCCTTTCAAATTACCAGTGACATTTTTTTCACAAAGCTGGAACAAAAAATGTTAAAATTTGTATGGAAACACAAAAGATTCTTGGTGCATGCTAGATTTGGCTTATAAAATATAATTTGCCAACCCCCTGCCATGAAGCATGATACCTGAGGTCATTAGCTGAAAGAAATTCCAATATAAAGTTAATGCATTCAACATTTTTATATTGTTTCTCTATCATTTATTCCTAGACACAGATTACTAGTTTTCATTATAAATGCTAACAATAGAATTGGAACAATCATATTTATAAAACACATTTGCATATTCAAAATGTGCATGCATTTTAGTCTTTATGTGTCAGATCCTGGGCATCATTTCAGGATGGTGACCAGGATGCTCAGGACGGTTCATATACAGTTATTTCGAGACAGGCTCAAGTGGGCAAGATGCTGGCCCTGACTTTCCAGCTCTTATTCCTGTATGCAGATGCCGACTTGCTTTATCCAGACTCTGAACTGAATTCTGTTTTCAATACTTCTCTTCTCCTGTCTTTACCCATTCAGGACCATTCTTCCCAACATCCTCTTTCTGACCTTGGCTTCACAGCTTCTCTAGTCTTTCAGTCCAGAACATTTCAAGGTCTTCTTCATAAATATCTGCCCCTCTGGGCTGAAATATTTTATCATTAACAAACTAAACACCACCTCTCTTGAGCCGAAAATCTCTCTTTGACTCCTATATCTTTCAGGGTAATTAAACTCATTAGCCCTGCATATAAGGATCTATGGGATTTAGCTGTGAACTTATTCTTAAAACTTAGCATAGTATCTTGCTTCACAATTCCAAAATACATAGGCCTTTCACGTACCTTGTTTTTTGTTTGTTTGTTTTAATTTAATTTTTTATTGAGGTGTCGTTGACTTACAATGTTAGTTTCAGGTGTAAAGCAAAGTGATTCAGTTACACATATACAATAAATATACATATTTTTCTTTTCAGACTCTTTTCCACTGTATGTTAATACAGGAAACTGAACGTCGTTCCCTGTGCTGTACGGTGGGCCCTTCAGCCGCCTTGCTGGTTCACGTTTCTCCGACTTTACGTGTGCTGTTCCCTCTCCCTGTGATGCCCTCGTCTCCTTGGATACTTGACAAAATTCTGCTAATCTACTATTTCTACTGGTGTAGGCTTCATCCCTCCCATAAAAACCCCTCTCCCCCAACCAATATCACCTCTGCACCTTTTGCGTGTAATTGTTATTGCCTATTACACCTGTTATTGTAAAATTCTGTGTATGATTGTTTCCTTTGCTAGACTGATTAAAGGCAAGGACTGAATCTTACCCAGTCTGCATCCTGAAAGACTAAATATACAAGTGGACAATAGCCAGACCTCTGACCCACAACCTCTGCAGCAACTGGCCCCAAACAGTCAGGATTTGGTCAAAGACCCCCATCCTTCTCTATCTTTGCTTTGAACTCAGGACCAATCAGAGAAAGCCAAAACGTGCTCCCCAAACCAATCACATAAGCTGCTCTGCTTCTTGTTAGCCTGCCTCTAGCTTCCCCAAGCCAGCAACCTCCAGTCGGAACAGACCTGAAGTATTCTCCTTTTTTTTAAATTATAAAGTTTTCCCACTCCCACCTGCCTTTGAGTTTCCGCCAAACACGGGTGATGGAGGCTGACTCTCTTGCTATAGCAAGTTCTGACTAAATAAGCAACCGAGCAAGCACTGCTTGCTCTAACTTTTCCTAATGTATTTCCAGTCCCCAGCACCAAGTGTTCTTGATGCTGATGACCGTTTTTGATCTGCTTACCCTAATGGGGGAAATGTCAGGGTGGGAAGTCTGGCTAAGTCTGGAAGAGCTCTGCGAGGGAGCCCCTACCAAAAACTTTGAGTACCTAAGGGGACCAGTCAGATCGCAAGACTCATGAGCTAAATAGGAGAAGTGGACCCATGGAAATGGATAGATAGAACGTAAGGAATAAGAAGCATAATGGAGAGAGCAGTGGGCTGGGTACAGCTCAGTGGTAGAGCACATGCTTAGTATGCACGAGGTCCTTGGTTCAATCCCTGGTACCTCCATTAAAAATAAATAAATAAACCCAATTACCTCCTCCCAAAGAACAAATAAAAAAGGTCAAAAAAAAAAAAAAAGAGCAGGGAATTTATTGGGCAAAATCTTAAAGACCCTTGGGTTTATGTTATAAGCACCTGCCCCTCTGATCTACAAGGATGTGACAACTTATATAAAGAGCCTAGAGTAGGGCAGACCCAATGAGTTTTGAATAAAGTATAATAATAAGTAACTCTCAAACCTTGAAAGAATATGCAAATCTGTGCTCAGACTCACCTGGCTCCCTTTCCCTTTACTCTGTAAAGCAAAGAATTCCACTTTAAGTCCTCTATAATATATTTTGTAAGACAATACCAAGGAAGCCTAATCTGTTTTACACATGGAAGGGCAACAGAGAAGACTTATCATGGCATGAGGGATGAGCTGTGCCTCCAGGAGCATTAAACCCAGCCGTCAGTGGACACCAAGACTCAGGATACCTGAACTGAATCCCACAGCAGTGGAAAAGCTTAGTCATGCAGGCTGCACGTCGGGCTGAAAGCAAAATCAACAAACTCAAAACACGCAAAGGGGGTTGCCTTTGAAGTTTCAGGATTATATTCTCCCTTTGTCATAACAACGCCATATAAACAGTCTCTCTCATTCACTGCATGAAAGGACCTTAGTATTTTTCCTCACTTCTAGGGTGTAATTAAATACCAATTACAGATCTCCCTTGACTTACGATGAGGTTACATCCTAAGAAATCCAGTGTAAGTTGAAAATATCTTAAGTTAAAAATGTATTTCATATACCTAACCTTCCAGACATCACAGTTCAGCCTTGCCTACCTTAAATGTGCTCAGAACACTGACATTAGCAAAAGTTGGGCAAAATCATCAAATATAAAGACTGTTTTATAATAAAGTATTGCATATTTCATGTAATTTACCGAATATTGTACTGGAAGTGGAAAACAATGGTTGTGTGGGTACAGGATGGTTATGAGTAATTCAGTCATTTACCCTTGTGATCACCTGACTGACCTGGAGCTGCCACTGCCCAGAAGGACAAGAGAGCATCACACAGCATATTGCTAGCCTGGGAAGAGATCAACATTCAAAAGAGTTCAGTCTCTACTAAATGCATATCGCTTTCACACCTTTTGTAAAGTCAAAAACGTCGCATGTTCAACCACTGAAAGTCAGAGGCAGTCTGTCTATTTTGGCAGTGAATCCGACTAGTTTAGGGAATAAGCTATGGAGCCAGAAAACCTGAGTTCAAATCCTTGTTCTCACCCTAAGATCAAGGGTGAGTTACTTCACCCAGCGAGTCTTCAGGTTCCTGATCTGCAAAATGGTATATGAATATGTATCTTTGGGGGATACTGTGAAGATATGATTAGACAATGTGTAAAAATATTTAGAGTGGTACTGAAATAACAGCTATTTTTATCTATTTACTATATATTCCATGTGTGCATGTCTATACATGAGTATGTACATGTATCTGAGGGATCCATTCTCTATACTTCAATTCTCAGATTAGTCTTCTTTAATATTAGTAATAGTATTAGTCTTCTTTTTTTTGATTCCACACATGGGTGATATCGTATGGTATTTTTCTTTCTCTTTCTGGTTTACTTCACTTAGAATGACGATCTCTAGGTCCATCCATGTTGCTGCAAATGGCATTATTTTATTCTTTTTTCATGGCTGAGTAGTATTTTGTTGTATAAATATACCACATATTCTTTTTCCAGTCATCCGTTGATGGACATTTAGATTGCTTCCATGTCTTGGCTATTGTATATAGTGCTGCTGTGATCATTACAGTGCATGCATCTTTTAGAATTAGAGATCCCTCCGGATATATGCCCAGAAGTAGGACTGCTGGATCAGACTGTCTTCTTCAAATTTATGACGATTATGTCTTAAGATGTTCAAGAATCCTGAAGGATATCTATTACAGCATATGTAACCTATAAAATGTAGTAACTTGAACGATTACTGTGTATACAGCCATACATTTTAAAACCATGAAGCTATTAGCCAATAAGAATGTTGAATGAGCAGCTGGGCTCACTTATTAGCAAACTGACTCAGCCCTGTACATCAGGCTTACAGCACAGACAATTCATATTTCTGCCCCAGGGCGATGAAATCTATTACTGTTCTCTATCAGTATCAATAGGATTACTATACAATACTCAAACCTTCCATTACAGATCCCTGGACACCAATAATCCCCTACTTTTTAAAAATTTTTATTGAAGTGTAGTTGATTTACAATGTTAGTTTCAGGTATACAGCAAATCAATTCTGTTATACATATACATACATATATATATTTTCTTTTCTGAGTGTTTTCCATTATATGCTATTACAAGAAATTGAATACAGTTCTCTGTGCTATACAGTAGGTCCTTGTTGTGCATCTATTTTAGACACAGTAACGTGATCCCCGGTCTATTTGGTGGAGTGTGCATCCGCCCTTCCCTTTCCCTGAGGTTCTAGCAGCCTAACTCAAGTCCCTTCAGCTCCTCTCAGAACTACTCCATGTACCACCTCTCCCATGGAGGCATTTCTTCATTCACTGTGTAATCACAGCCCCTGGTTCTCCCATGCTAGGATGAATCGTAGATGCTTCTATCTTGTTCATTACTCCCTCTCACCTAATAGACTGAGAGTCCCCTGAGAACAAGGGATCATGTTTCATGTGTCTCTGTAGCAATAACACTTAACACAGTGAGAGCATCTCATTTTATTCATTTATTCAGCAAGTTTATTTGCCCAAATCTCATTAAGTATCTACAACTTGCCAGGTGCCATGCTAGGCATCTGGGTTTCACTAGTGAAGAAGGAAGATGTGGGCCTGCATTCTTCCCATCTAGCTAGGAAGACAAGCACTGAACAGCTAACTGCAGGCATGATGAGTGGTCCTGAAGAGACGTCTGCTGTGGACAGGAAGGGAAGGCTGACATTGCTAGGCGATGACGGGGACCAGTGCTCCAGCCAAGAGAAACGGCACTAGGGGAAGCCTGAGGTTGAATCAGTAAGGTCTGGGCCAAGAACCGGGGTTTGGAAAGCCAGGGAACAGAATTGGAGAGGTGTGCCCTCCAGTTTTCCAGGGTCTTATAGGTTATTTTGTGTAGTTTTAAGTGTTGGGAGAAGACACTGAATGGTTTTCAGCAGAAGTGTGACATGATCACATCTGTAGTTGGAAAGGACGGGTGGGTATTGAGTGGAATGGACCTGAGGAAGGATTTGCTGGGAGACCAGTGAGGAAACCCGTCCAGGTGAGATGTACTGGTGGCTCAGATCAGGAATGCGTCAGAAAGGGATCCAGAGCAGCAGACAAGTTGGAGAAATAATTAAGGGGCAAAATGAAGAGACTTTTGCATTCATTTGACATGGGGAGGGCGTGAGAGGTAGGAAGGAGTCAAGGATGTAACTTGGCTTTTAATTTGAGGAATTCCATGACTGATGCCAGAATTATTCCTTAAGCCCAGGTCAGATCTTGGCATTTCTATAATTACAACTCTTCAGTGGTTCCCCTTTGCTTCAAGGATTAAGTACAGCTCCTCAGCACAGAAGCGGCCATGATCTGGACCCAACCTCTGCTCTGCAGTTTTTGGCCTTTTTATTTCACGGGTGCCAAATTCTGTGCAGTTCTCCAAACATGCCACACACACACACTGCTTGCTGTGCCTTGGAGACCTTCCCATGCTTCTGTCTCACTTCCTAGATTTACATTTATATATGTTTACATATAATATATAAATATTTTATAAACTTTCTATTCTATATATTTACATATTATATATTTTATGTATTTGTATTTTTATATTTCTATATATTTACATATATATACATACACATACATATATATATACACATATATGTATTCTTGAAAATTCCAAAAATGATGGCTGTAAACCATAGAAAAAAAAAACCTTCTGCTAGCTTATTCCTTTCTCTCTGTTCCCTTTTTACTTGAAATAAGTTTATTTTTTTCCAACCACATTGGAATATTGTGGTTGTTGCTGTTACCTTTTATATACCTTTAGCATAAATACTTCAATATTTTAACCTCGGCAGATCTGTTGAGTTTATTTAATTCCCTCCAGGCTGGGTTGAAATTAGATGTTAGCATTTAGAGCACTGAAACAAGAAAGTTGTGTGAAATTTTTCCTTTTAGAGAGCCCAACTTTAAGAATTGCAAAAACAGGGAGAGAGGGCTTTTCTTGCAGAATCAGAAGTAATTAACCTTAGAAACAGAAAGAAGGAAAAAGAAAAAGAAAAGAAAATGAAAATGTGTTCAGCACTGGCCGTTGTGCCAGGCCTCACTACTCAACTCATCTCATTTTATCTGTGCAATGATCCTGTGCGTGGAGGGTCAGGAGTTCCGTGCGATACCCAGTCTCCGCCTTCTACAAAGTCTAGAGATACATTAGGAACCTGCAGAGTGTTGCTCATAAGAAACTAAAAGACATTGCTCATCGTTCTCCCCAGGGCAGGCCCCGGATGACTTCTTCTTGTTTTATAGTCTACATTATATGGAATGACATCATTAAGCCGGAACTCGATTTATGCTGGGTGAAAGGGAAATCTTGTCAGAGATAAATTAGATGGCTGTTCTGTCAGAATAAAGGTCTCATCTTTCATTGTAAAGACTCCAGATTCTTCCCAAAGCATCAGGGAAATGCACACAATAATAATGCACGAAAGGACAAGAAGAAGAAGAATTCATAGGATTATTTTCATACAAAAGACAAGTACTGCTTTGGAGCCAGTTCTCAATGGCCCTCGCTTGCACGGTGATGAACCCCAGCCCTCCCTGGAGTGTCATTTATACATAATGTCTTACGTTTTTGTTTGCTTTTTGGACCTGGGGAAGTAAGACACTGTGATAGAAAATGCATGGATATTAAATTGGACTTCTTTTATCTGCCACTTCTGGAAAATGACCTAACCTCAGGCATCCACTTTTTCATCTACATTAGAGATGATAATATCAACTGGAGAGTAAGGTTGAGAAACTTAAATGAGTTTAGGAATATAAAGTTTAGCATAAAGCATGGCATGTGATAAATTTTTGTTCTCTATTTTATGCAGTATTATTTGGAGTTTGCACTTAAAAAAGACATACTCTTGGGAAGGATACTTAGGATAACTAAGTAACCATTAAAAAAAAAAGACAATGGGCTAATTCACACTACATTCTGGATGCACTGGCTACTAAACTGTGGCTTTAACCTTTCACAGAATTCGCTGAATTGGTGGAAAAATACCCTCAGCAGCAGAGGTCATATCAACATTAAATGATTTCTTGTGTTGCGGACAATCTAGCTCAGGTTAGCACAAATTCTAATAATTGTTTTTTTCTTTAGTTTCTTTCCTTTGTCTCTGATGTACGCCTTTATGGAAAATTAGTAGCTTGAGACTATGACCAAAACAATCAGTTTAGGTATAAATGCTCTATAGTGACACATTCTTTATTTGAAGAAATTAAAAGTGCCTAAGGATAATTACATGACATTTATACACTTTCGTTCCATAATACATGAGAATTCTGTATGGAACATTAAAAGAACATGGTAATTTATCCTCTAAAGAACAAAAGAAAAGAACAAAAGGACAATGGCCTTCGGGCTTAGTGAGACAAACAGTTAGTAGTGACCTTAATGTCAACTTGTTGGCCTCGTTTGTTCTTTGAAGTCTTTTTTTTTTCTTTGTAGTTGTTCGCAAGCTAAATTATCTCTGCTGATGACTTTCAAATTTCTAATTTCAATCAAACAAGTTTCCCTGAGTTCCAAACTCATTCCTGTCTTCTTCAAAACATGTCTAGGGTGTTAAGGCATTATCAAAGTTGAACTTAACACTTTTTCCCTAAAACTTCCTTCTTGTCTATTTCATTTCATGTTACTACAAAACATACCCTGTCACTTTATTTCCTTCTCATCAACCATCCACGTCCAATTACTGCTCAAGCTCAGATGATTCCTTTTCTGAATATTCTCATGTGGATCCACTTCCCTCAAATACCATGGCTGCTGTAATAGTCTGACCAAGCACCTTGCACCTCACTGATGGAATAGTCTCTGACTTCCCAGTTCATGCCATTCCTTTCTTCACGTCTGAGCCAACGATCTTTCTAGACAGTAAGTGTAAGTTTGTCTCTATCATTCCCTCATTAAATTTGTTCCAGATGCTCAAAATTTAAACTGACCATTTTTATTTTTTAAATGCCTCAACACGGACAGTCTTGCCTACGATAACCTTTTCAACCTCATCTTCTCTCCCAGCACCACAGCCATTTCCTTGCCAGCTAAACTCTCATATTCCAGCCTTTTCACACACTGTTTCTTCCACATGAGGCACTCTTTGAAACCTTTAAACCACTGTCCCCCATTAACATGCACATTTCAATTTAGAGATTACATCCCCAGGGAAGCTTCTTCTGGTGTCACCTACCCTCGAATCCCCTCTGTGTATCCCCTTCTTGTGGTGTGTAGTTTCACAGAAACTGTGTATTTCTCGTAATATCAACTCATAATTTTTTTAGGTTTAACTGTGTATCTCAACTAGAGGACAAATTCTGCAAAGGCAAGAGAAGGCATATTATGTTGATTTCAGGGCCTAGCACAGCATCCGGAGCACAAAATACGCACTATGGGTTAACTGTATACGTGTGTCTGCAGTCTAAAATCTAGTCTCCTAGTTAACTGGGAAAATTGAAGTCCTTGAAAGAAAATTTCCATCTGCTCAACAGCATCTCTGAAACCAACATGAATCTCTGCCATTACACTCAGCCTTTCCTCAGATGAGCATTAGGGCATCATTCAAGTGAATAACATGCCTCAATTATCAAGAGTAATTCCTGGTACATAATAGGTTCTCAATAAACATTTATGGAATAAATATCCATGTCTTTCCCAACAAAAATCCTTTTTCTTTTGTTGGCTGAATTAACAGTTAAAGTGTGTCAAAAAAAAAAAAAGTGATTCTATTCAGTCTGAGAAACTGGGACATAGCATGTCTGTTTATTTTCATATAAATGAAATAAACAGACTGATGTAAGATCAAAGCTAAAACAGCACTTAGCTCTGGTTGAGTAAAGACCCAATCATTTGCCCCATGGGGGAAATAAGCCTGCTTCTCAAACAAACTTATAGTCAGAACTA
This sequence comes from Camelus ferus, assembly GCF_009834535.1. Classification (NCBI taxonomy): domain Eukaryota; kingdom Metazoa; phylum Chordata; class Mammalia; order Artiodactyla; family Camelidae; genus Camelus; species Camelus ferus. The sequence goes on from NC_045705.1 coordinate 36,914,288, forward strand.
ATTATAAAGATGATCTTTCTTGGTAGAAAATATTTTGAAAATTTTAAGTGTAAAAAGAAAAAAAAAAAACTCACAGTTCCACAACCCAGAAATTAACACTGGTAATAAGGATATATTTACCTCTAGAAGTGTTTTCTTACATACACACATATATGGGCAAATACCTAAATGCACAATCATACAGTATATATAATATTTTATCATTTCATATTTATTCTAATCCACACAATCAATAGATGCATTACATTTTCATACAAATTAGGAAAATACAATAAAAGCAAAGTCTCCCTTGACCAATGACCGTTGATACGTTCAAGTCTGTTTATTACATGTTTCAGCATGCACTCTGTCACTCTATTTACACAGCATATGGAAATAAATCCTGGTTTTAGTCACTCAGAGTCATTCTCAAACCCTGTCTCATTTGTAAATGTGGAACATTCAATCAACCAGACGAACCCCATCCATTTTGGTGGAGTTACGAGTGAGACGCCCCTGGCTATCTGTCAGATTGGAAGTTTGTTATTACCTAGGAAGCAGATAAGCCTGGTCACTTGCCACTCTACCAGCCTTATTTAGAGCAACTCTACACACCGGAGAAAAGTAATTGGGACAATTATCTAGCTAGCCTTCACACCTGCTCCCTTATAACAACCAACCGACCAACTCAACAACACATAAACAGGAACAAGCCCACGTTTCTCCTAAAAATATACACCATTGTTTCTTAAGTATCTTGATCATGGTAACAAAACCAATTCTACTTGAATGAGATGGATAATTTCACAAAGAGGAAAGTGTAAAGAATTACTTTTGGCCAAGGATCCGGTTACTTAAAACATTTATTTTTGGTTTGAATGTCTGTGTGCGCTTTTCTTCCTTCTGGTGTGAAGTGAGATAAAATTGCCTTATTTTTCCATTTAACTTTCATTAGCCTTGCCATGAAGAACAGAATAACTCATTATTTTTTCTGGAGTAAATATGAAAACTGTCCTCCCTTAATCCATCGCATAAACCACACCAAGACCACGAGGGTCAATATCCATGACGTTTCTATTTGATCCATGAATTATTATTTTTAAAAACAGCACCTCCCCATGTTAAGTTATTATTGAGAAATATATCAGAAGAAAGTTTCAGGACTTTTTTTTTTTCCTTCAGAATTATGCAGTCCTCTCCGAGTTCTACTTTAGAGGTGGAAATGTAACACTAATTCAAAAGATAACATTCAAATCATGTTTCCAGGTATGCTTGTGCATGTACTTTCATACAGCAACTCTCTGCATAATACGATGGAATCTTTTTTTCATCAGGTTTCTTTCTCAGATCAGAACATAGTTCCCCTGACACTCCGTCCTAATGTGAGGCTGGTCCATTTTAGTATTAACACTAACGAAGGACCATCAGAAAACAGGAAACTTGGGGAACCTCAGAGTTGTTATTTATTCATTTGCAGGTTGTCTGAGTAGCAATTGGACAACACCCTGCTCCCATAGCTCCTACTCGTGTGAGGGAGAGAGCGAGGAATGGTTTCTGGCCAAAGAACTGGAAATGATTCCATTCCTTACTTATCATGTATTTCTCTGTATTATTCAACTTATTAAAAGTTATATAACACATATCACGTGTCAGACATTGTTCTAAACACTGGAGATACAGAAGCAAACAGGGCAAAGTTTCCAGCCTCATGGGATTTGTGTGTCTGAGGCTCGAGATAAGGAATGGAAGCACTTACCACAGGGCTGGGGCGTGGTTAAAGGTGGAAACGTTTTATAAGATTATCAGTAAAAAAAAAAAAACAGAAGCTCAACAAGATCAAGAGGAATGTCTAAGGTCTCCAGCTGACCAATCAAATGACAAATAAGTAATATGTTTCTGTAGTTATCACTACCTAGGCTCAAATCCTAGACAACACCCCCCCCACTCCCGATATACAGGTTTCATGTCTTCAATTTATTCAAGCGTATAGTGCCTTAGTTTGCTTATTGGTACAACGACAAAAATGAAAGTACCTAAAATTGTGGTGAGAACTAAATTAGCTAATCTGTGTAACAGTACATAGTCCCTGGTTTGTGGTAGCAGCTTAATACACGTGAACTATTTTTTATCTATATCTCGTTTTATCTCATTCACTAATAATGCATACTATTATTAATATTACTAATTTTAATAGAGGGAGATAAGGCTACAAAGTGACACACTCTTTAATAAAAAAAACTAAAGATAATTTTAGACCATTTTCAGGAAATGTGTAACATTAGTTTATTGCATTGCTTTGATGAGTTGTTAATCTGTGCTAAAGAGAATTAAAAAAGGGTGCTACACACCCCAACCTGTTTTTTTTTTTTTAAGGGCAAAATATAAGTAACATAAAATTTACCATTTGAGCCATTTTTAGGCATACAGTTCATAGGCCTTAAGTGCATTCACATTGTTGTGCAACCATCACCACTATTCATCTTCTGAAATGTTCATCTTTCCGAACTGCAACTTCCAAATGTTAAACAATAGCTCCCCATTCCCTCCTCCCTCCAGCCCCTGGCAGCCACCGTTCTATTTTACGTTTCTGTGAATTTGATTACTCTAGTAAGTGTATAAGTGAAATCATACAGCATTTGTTGTATCACAACTGGCTTATTTCACTTAATATAATGTCTTCAGGTTTGTTCATGTGTCACAGCTTCATTTCTTTTTAAAACTTGATAATATTCCTCTGTATGGTTTTGTGTACATATCACATTTTATTCATTTGTTCATCTATTGATGGACATTTTAGTTTATTTCTAATTTGGGGGCTACTGTGAATAATTCTGCTCTCAATTTTGGTGTACCAATATCTATTTGAATCACTGTTTTCATCCCTTTTGGATATATACTCAGTAGTTGAAACACTGGATCATACATTAACTTTGTTTAATTTTAGGGGGAACCATCATATTATTCTCTATAAAGGCTGCATCATGTTTGATTCCCAGCAGCAAAGCACAAAATTTCCAGTTTCTCCATATTCCCACCAACACTTGTTATTTTTCCTCTTTTGTTTCATTTTGTTTTGAATGCTCATTATCTTAATGGTTGCAAAGTGGTATCTCATGGTTTTGACTTGCATTTCTTTAATGATTAGTAAAATGAGCATCTTTTCATGTGCTTACTGACCATCTTCTTTGGAGATGTGTCTATTCAAGCCGTTTGCTAATTTTTAAATTAGGTTATTTGCCTTTGTATTGTTGAGTTGTAAAAGTTCCGCGTAGTTAACAAAAACTGCTCAACAGAGAGCACTTCTTAGTAAAGGCAGTGGAATATATGTTTTCTTGAGTAAATGAATGAATTTGCTTCCTGTACATCTTAGCTTGAATGGAAGAAAAGAAAAGAAATAACTTGTTTTCTTTTCAAGCAGATAAAATGCAGGCAATAGATTCGGTGAGAGCCTGAGTATAATTACACATGAAATGCCTTCATTTCAGTTTCTACTGAGATTTGTTGATTATCTTCATCATATTTCAATCCCCAAATTTTGCCCATATGTCTCATTGCTCATGCCCATTACCTACAGTCCTGTGTGCATATAATACTTGATTAAAGATAGTAAATGTGTGCTGCTAAAATTTCCCACTTAAGAAATGAATTGTTTAGGACACTGTCAATTCCCTCTCCTGAGGTAATGTAGCTTGAATATGACTTCACTGGCTCTATCTTACGGCTGCACGTAAGACATTTAACAAATCTCACTTTTTCCTAAAACAATTTAGATGCATTTATTATTTTCCTTCATCCAAACAACCACATATATTACTCCGACATCACTGTATATTATTCACAATTAAATACACACAGGGGCCTCCTACAAAAGCAGGCCTGATTACATTAACGGAGCAGCCTTGCACATCAGTAAGACAACCAGCAGGCGTTGATACAAGCGCAGCTTGTGCTGGAGAGCTACTCGGTACGACAGAGTCAGGCTTCTCGCATCTCAACTCCTGTCTCTTCCGCTTACTACACACTCCCAGGCAAGTGATTTAGCCTCACCAACCTTCAATTTCCTTTTCTAAAAAAATTCAGTTTAGATACCTACTTCAAAGTATTGTTAGGAGGAGTAAATGACAGATTTGAACAGGCCCAACAATAGGGCCTGGTATACAAAGTTTACCATAGAAGTTAGCTACCATCTCTGAAAACTTATAAGAGTTAGCACACGTCTCCTGGTACTAAAGAAAACAGTGCAGAATCAGCTTGTGCATGTTAGGGTGACAAGACTGCAGAACTTCACAGGAAAATGCTTTGTGCTCTTTGCGATTATGAAGGAGTAACCCAAAGCAAAAGGTGACAGGCCCAGTGCAAACCAGACATCATAGGACAAAATCTTCATGATATACTTGAAGAGGTCATAATTGTAACTCCTACAGCCTTACTGGTGAAGGGTTATCACTAGAGTGACAATACTTCCTAATTTTTCCAGGAAATCCCTTTTTACTATACCTGCTCTTGGAGTAAAATTATGCACAGTTTGTCTCAAAAATGTCCTGGCTATCTCAAGAATCCAGAAAAAGAAGAGGAAAAATAAACCTAAAGTAAACAGAAGGAAACAAGTAGTCAAAATAAGAGCAGAATTAATGAAATTGAAGGTAAGGAAATAATAGAGCAAAATCAACAAAACCAAAAGATATTTCTTTGTAAAAAAAATCAGTGAAATTGATAAACCTCTAGCAAGCCTGAAGGGAGAGAGAAGACCCCAACTGCTAATGTCAGGAATGAAATCGGGGATACAGATCCCATAGCCACTATGAACAAATTTATGCTCATAAGTTCAACAACTTGGAAAAAATTGACCAATTTCCCTAAATACAAACTATCAAAACTCAACCAAATCCAAACAGACGACCTTCTCCTAATGGTACATGACAAATCAAGTTTGTAATTAAAAAGTGCCCACTCACCTGAAATCTATCTCCAGGCCCAAAAAGCATCACGTAACATTTCACCAAACATTTAAAGAATTAATAGCAATTTTACTCTTATCTGTTCCAGAAAATGAAAAAGAACACTTCTCATTTTATAAGGTCATTGTTACTTTGACCAAACCATATATATATATATATGTATATATATATATACAAAAAAACCTACAGAATAATGTATTTGATGAACTTAGATGCAGAATCCTTCAATAAAATATTAGCCAATCAAATCCAATAATGTATAAAATTATACACCATGGTTCAGAGGGACTCACGCTAGGTATGTAAGACTCATGCAACATTCAAATATCAATCAATGTAACCCATCCTATCAAAAGATTAAAGAAGAAAAATTGTATGATTGTACACAGTGACACAGAAACAACTGACAAAATTCAACATTCATCTATTATTAAATAAAAATAGAAAACTAGGAAGAGAGGAGACTTCCTAAACTTGATAAATAATAACTTACAAAAAAGCCTTCAGCTAATATCACACTTAATGTAGAAAAACTGAATGCTTTTTCTCTAAGATTTGGACAAGACAAGGATACTCACTCTCACCACCGCTATTCTGTAGTGTTGGAAATTATAGCAGCACCATAAGGCAAGAAAAATAAATAAAAGATATACAGATTGGAAAGGAAGCAATAAATTAGTCCCTGCTTGCAGATGACATAACTGTCTACAGAGAAAAACCCAAGGTATCTGCAAAGCTACTTCAATAAGCAAGTTCAACAAAATTTCAGGATACAAGATCAACATACACACAAATACATACAAAATAAGGTGAATTTCCATATACCAAGAATGAACATGTGGAAACTGAAGTTAAAAGCACAATACCATTTACAATGGGATACATACTGTATTCATTTGAAGATTCAACAGAGTATATATGCTAATTCTCCCCAAATTACCTGTAGGTTTAATATAGTTCTATCAAGATGTCAGTATTTTTGTTTGGTTTTGTTTTCTCAGACATAGGCAGCTTATTCTAAAATTCATATGGAAAGATAATCTCTATATTACCTAAAATCATCTTGAAAGAGAATATAAAGTGAGAAGTATCATTGTGCCAGATATTAAGGCCTAATATATCACTACAGTTATTAAAATCATGTGGGGAAGGGATAGATACATAGACCAATGTAACAGGACAGAAAACACAGAAATAGACACAAAAGTATGCCCAACTGTTTTTGACAAAGATGCAAAATAAATTTAAAAGGGGAAGGCCAGCCTTCTTAACAAACAGTGCTGGGGAACTGGACATCCACTGGACAAAAAAATGAACCTTTACCTGTATCACAGCTTACACAACAAATAACTTAAAATGGATCATGATATTAAATGTAAAACATAGAATTGTAAACTTTTAGAAAAAAAATAAGAGAAAATTTACAGCATCTAGGGTCAAGCAAAGGGTTCTTAACTTGACACCAAAAGAAAACACTGATAAATTGGACCTCATCAAAAGAAAAACAGCTTTTGCTTGAAGAAAATCCTGTTAAAAGGATGAAAAGACAAGCTACAGACTGGAAGAGAAATATTTGCAAAACACATAAGTGACAAAAATTCTTATGTAGAACATCAAAACTTAATTAATAAAAATATCAAGCAATCCAGTTAAAAAATGTGCAAAAGAAAGGATCATACATTTCACTGAAGATAATAGACAAACAGGCACATAAAAAGATGTTCCATGTCCTTAGCCATTAGAGAAATGCCAATTAAAACCATAATAAGATACCACCACACACTGACAAGAATGACTTTTAAAAAGTAATAGCAATAAATACTGCAAAGATATGGAACAATGGGATCACTCATACAGTATTGGTAAGAATATGCAATGGTATGCCCACTTTGGATGGAAGTTTGGAAGTTTTTTATCAAACTAAACATTCAACTACCATCAGACCCTGTGAATGCACCTTTGGAAGCTTTCCCCCCAAAATTAAAACTTTTGTTCACACACAAACTTGGAGACAAATGTTCATAATAGCTTTATTTTTAATAACCACAATGTGGGAAAAAAGATGTCCTTTAAGGATGAATGTTTAAATGACCCATAGTACATCGATACCATGGGATAGTACATGACAATAAAAAAACTGATTATTTATATGCAATAAAATTTGGAATAATTTCCAGGAAGTTATGCTGAGTAAAGAAAGTCTATCCTCCCAAAGATCACACACTATATGATTCTATATATATAGTATGTTTAAAAAGGCAAAATTATAGAAATGGATAATAGATAAGTGGTTGGCAGGGATCAGGGATGCAGATGTTGTGGGGTAAGGGAGGAGGTATGTCTATAAAAGACAACATGAGAGACCTTGTGATGATAGAACTGTATCTTTACTGTATCTATGGTGTGGTTGTAATATTTTAGTATATTTTTGCAAGATAATATAGACAATTATCTATGATAGGTAGATAAGAGAAGATGGGTAAAGGGCAATAGATAAGGTGTACAAGTTAACTCTCTGTATGACTTCTTACAATCATGTGTGAATCTACAATTATCTCCAAATTAAATGTTTAATTAAAAAGGAAAGAATCTCAAGAGAGACTGCCGAGATGGCGGAGTAGAAGGACACACAGCTCTCCCTCTCCCATGAAAGCACCAAAAATTAAATATAAAAATGGAACAATTTATGCAGAATTCCTACTGAACTTTGGCAAAATATCTCTTGCTTCAAAAATACAAGAAAATCATCACAAAATCAGATAAACAACAAGTTTCCTCTGTATAGCACAGGGAACTATATTCATTATCTTACAGTAACCTATAATGAAAAAGAATGTGAAAACGAATATATATATATGCATATGTGTGACTAAAACATTATGCTGTATACCAGAAATTGACACAACATTGTAAACTGACTATACTTTAATTTTAAAGAAAAGAAAAAAAAAGGAAAGAATATCAATATGGTTAATAAATTGTAAGAGCACCCTAGTTACAACCAGAAGAAACTCTAGACATATCAGAATCTTGGTCCTTTATAAATTGCTGTTAAAAATGCATGACTAGTAATGACAATTAAAGTTTACTGAGTGTTTTCCATGTTGATTCCATACTTCAAACACTTTGCATCCTGCCTCCCAGTACAGAAGACAATATGATAGATTGACAGTCACTCATCATTGATAACTGGTTTTCAACCTGTATTATGATCCTTATCATAAATCTCCAAGATAGAAAGACTTACCTGATTGTTATTAGTTAGCTGGCTAGCCAGATACATAGACAATAGAACACCTGTATAACAGAGTTAAGATTTTAATACCACAAAAGGGCAGGAATAAGTGAGCAATTCCTCTTTATCATTTGTCTTAAAGAATCTCACTTCTGCCCCAGCAAGCTACCAGTTACACACATAGAGTTTATTTTTTTCTTAGTGGATGGACAGAATTAGTGCACAAGGGTATTCTTCAATATATTAACACTGGAAAGTTACATTAAGTAGCTACAGAGTGCTGGGGACTGTGATAGGACCTTGTCAATGACATAGTGGCTCATATAGAGTCTCAATTAATACATAAATATACAAATTTATGAACGAATTAATAAGTTTATAAAGCACTTAATTTGTTCTAGTTATTGTGTTAAGCCCTGAATGAGAAGCAGATTTTGCTAGTGAGGGTCTTACAATCTGGTAGGGGAGACAGACATATATAGTTAATTACAACAAAATGTGATGTGGGGAAAGTTTTTTGTTTTGTTTTTTTTTTCCAGCAGGCATGAACTGGTAAAGGCATACAGGACAGCAGGTCTAAGATGTCTGGCGTGGTAGAATAGCAAGGATTTTAAAGGGGAAGGGGAGCCTCAATAAAGGTTTTGGAAAAGGCATAGCAATTTTCCAGAGGCAATGATTTTATCAAGTCTTCCATTCATGTATTCATTCACAAATTCATCAAGTTTAGCAAATGCTAATCATGGATCAACTACTATTGTTAGAGCTCTCTTTTCCTGTCACCTTCTTCTCACCCAAAATGGGAGTAAGCATAACACTGACACCAAATAAATCATTATTTGTTGATTAACTAATTGAATCATGCGGTGTGTCTCTAAGTCTTGAAGGTAATAGGATAGAAGAAGACTACTGTCATAGTGTGTGTACCTTGTGCTGCCTGTGAACTTAACCCCAGCCAAAGATTGTTTTCTACTCTTATTCAGTCCTCACAATAACAAACTGATAGGAACACTGTAATTTTTATAGGGGACTAATATTACCAGGAAGTACACACACCGCGCAGGCAATCAGGACTACTGAAGAACTTTCTTCTATTTCTAAAGCTTGAAAGGATACTACCAGGCATGGAAGCTTGGATTTATTCTGCTCAGGGTTCATAGCTAAACCATGCATACAGGGCTTCATGGACAGCTGTTTTCAAAGATTCTTGATAATTCCTAAATTTGACCCCATCATATTGACTATAGCATCATACCACAATACAACAAATAATTCCACTGTATTATATCCATTCAGAAAAACCCTTTCATCTCCCTCTCAGAGACAGTGTATTTTTCTGACTTGTTCTCGGTCTGATTCACCATGGGATCTATTTTCTTGTCTGACACATAAACAATGATTAAAATGTGTTACTTAAGGAAATGCTTTCTTGGGATTATTGATTGGTTTAAAATGCAGTTTGATGAAACAGCTTACAGGGTAGATTAAAGTTCCTCATTAAAGAGAGCATCCTAGACACCTTTCAAAGTCAATGCCTTTCAAAAGGACAACATGGGGTATAGACGCCCAGATTCAGGGCTGCCTTACACCCTTGTGAAGGAAGTGCCTCAAAGCCAGCGATCTACCTGCATTCCAAGGAATTCTGCAGGAGAAGAAAGTTAACTGTTTCAGCACAGAATGACTGTAGGCTGGGGTGGAGGCTCTGGTGTTTGATTCTTTCGTATCTTGCCAATTCACTCTCCCTCTGCCAGCAGCCATATAAATCATCCAGTTCCTTCATTTCCCCTTCTGGTTCATAAGGAGGATGCATCTTCATCTGAAAAGCACTTTGCAGTTCTTAAAGGATAATTCTGCAAGTGCAGGATGATGTTTCATTCCAAAAGCAACAACAACAAATTGGATTTTGGATGGCCTTCAGCAATGCACAAAGCAGCCCCTACGGACCCCTTGGAGTTATGGTATCTAAGTCAAAAGAGGAAATAGGAGAAATTCCAATTGAGATTCTAGAAGTTAAACGTGTCTTCTAGGCTTTTTCTTTTTGATTTCTAATATTCTTTCTAAAAGGTTTAACATTTTGCCATCATGTGGTAGTCAGTCATTATTGGAGAAGCACTATACCAGGAGTCTGAGTGGATGCAAACAAGAGTAACACAAATATCTACACTCAAGAAGCCAACAGTCCGGCTCATAGACATACAATACAGACTTGTGGTTGCTGGGGGGATGGGGGGTGGGAAGGGACAGACTGGGATTTCAAATGTAGAATAAATGGGCAAGATTGTACTGTGTAGCGCAGGGAAATATATACAGGATCTTTTGGTGGCTCATGGCGAAAGAGAATGTGACAATGAGTGTATGTATGTTCACTTATGGCTGAAGAAGCATGCTCTACACTGGAATCTGACACAACATTGTAAAATGACTATAACTCAATAAAATAAAAATATTCAATCAATCAATCAATCAATAAAAGAAGCCAACAGTCTGGTATATGTGAAGACACGGATCTTTTTTTTTTTTTTTTTTAAGTACTTCCTATATACCTGGGGCTTTGGCATGTATATACATGCATCTTATGCAGTCTTCACAACAATCCCATAATGCAGTTATGTACTCTATTTTTAGAAAATAGGTTTTCATCTGGTTGATCAGATTAACTATGAAACAGATGCAAGACAATTTCATTACTGCCGACCTAATCAAAGCCATCATCATATCTGGTCTTGTCCACTCTAAGAGCTTCCTAATGGGTCTCCATTTTTTTCTTTATTTTTGCCTCTTTCCAGTATAATCTGTACTTGAAAGCCAGGGTAAGCTTTTTAAAATTTAAAAGAAGCCATACCACTTCCCTGTTTGACACATTTCAGCAACTTCTCTTTTCACTTAGACTGAGTTCCCAAAATTTTCTCAGTGGCCTACGGTGTAGCACTGCATGACGGGGTTCTGGTCTACCTCTTCAGCCTCATCTCTTTCCCACCCACCTCTTTGTTCCATATGCTATATTCATGCTGTTCTTCTTTTAGTTCCTCATGCTAACCAAACTCATCCTAGTCTCAGGACATTGGTACATCTCTTTGTTTTTGCACAAACTCTCCCCAGTCCCAGGCCTTCCCTACCCAACCCAACCTGTCAAATTCACCGTTCTGTGGTGGTTAGCTTGAAAGAGAAAACTTTTCCGATCATCTAGTCTAAATAAGAGCCCTCTTGGTAAGTTTCAGTATAACACTTTCTTTTTCATGCCATGTTTCACAATTTAAAAGACTTATCTATGTGTTTAAGTGTAATAGACTATAAACTTTTGATGGCAGAGTCCAGGTTGTTATGGTTCACTGCTGGTATTTCAGGTATCTAGAAGGCGCCTCACCCATGATAGGTGCTCAATATTTATTAGTTTAACAAGTGAATACACTAGTTTAGAGGACTCTTTAAATGAGAGGCCAGCACTAAAAAAGCCTCCAGAGCCTCAGCTAACAAATGCCATTATCACAACCAATTTTTATCAGACCTCCTTATTTCTAACATTGTATTCAACTACTTATATATATTTCTTCTCTCAGAAGAATCCTGGGAAATACACAATTATCCCTTTTCAATGATGATGAAACAGAGACTTAATGTTTAAATGAATTATCCAGTCTTACCTAATTAGTAAGGAGTTGAGAATGGATTCAATATAAGCGTTGCTTTTAAGTTAGTACTTTCCTATCTCCAATCATCGTTTTGGGGTTTTGTTTTTTGTTTTTTATTTGACTGTATCAGTTCCTTTCCTTCTGTCCCTCTGATCCTTCTCCACTCTGACTGTTATCAACTTTCATCTTCCAGTTTAGGAATATTGGGAGGAAAAGAACAATAGTGTGTTGGAATTTCTACTCAAAACTGTTCTCCCTGATAATGACAACGAAGATAAAATTTACTAAGCTTTCCCACTTTTACTGTGTGGCAGGCCTGGTGGCAAGCACTTTGTAACTTTAATTAAATCTTCATAACTTCTCTATGAGAATTATTATTCTCCTGATCTTGCATTTGAGGAAATAGGCACAGAGAGATTGTATCATTTACTTCAAGTCAAAAGTGGCGGTGGAGTCAGGACTTGAACCTGGCCAAAATGACCCCTAACCTGATTCTCTTATCTATATCATGAATGCACTGTCTTCACAATGAAAACCCTCAAGACAAAGGAGGTTGACTCAAGAACCCCAGGAGAACTCCAAAGTGTAGCACAAAACAGCTCACCACAATCCCATGACTGCAGGTTGATGTTATAGCTCAAAAATTCCCACAAATATTCTGTTATACTTCATGATAATATACATTTGCTTGTTTTAACATTGAATTATTTATACCTAAACATTTGAATAAAACTGAAAAATCAGGAACGCTTACCCCAGGTCCTTCCTTTGGCCCCTCAAATTCAAAAAGCTCAGACTGAGGTGAGGCAAGTTCTGACACGATTATTTTGGGAGCTCTCAATACTACAACCCTCATTACTTCTTATGTTTGTTTCTTTACATTTTAACATTCGCCTTTTTCATTTAGTGAAAAGATACCTGGAATATTCATCGCATGGTCTGACTTTAAGGTACAGGCAGGAACTATTTGGTATCTCATGTCTTTGCAAAAAGACAATTTCCAATTCTATGGGGCAAAGGATCACCCTAAAGACTTGTTGATCAACTAGATTTAATAACACAGCCATTACCTAATTTGATCTCCATAAAAACCTCTGAGAAATGACCTCCATTGTACTAGGGAGGTCTGGAAGCACAGAAGTGACTTTGTCACATTGCGGTTTAGGAGAAAAAAGAAACTGGAGCCCAGGACACTTTAACACTAGTATGGGTTCCTTCTGTTGAGTCTTGCTGCTGGTTGCTGGCATGAAATAGGCACAGATTACTGCAGACAGATCCTATTGCCTAAAGAATGCTAACAAGAGAGGGATGAGCTCCGTTAGATGAAGGTGGCCTTTGCTGAATCCGAAGTATCTGGAAGCACGGGACTACTTTTGGGCTGCCAGACCCATGAGACCTTCCTGGATGGATCAGAGTGGCACAGAGGTAGCCAGTGTTTCAGAATTTTGTCCATCCGCCCAGACAGCACATTTGGGAAAGGCTGCTTTCCTTTGCTTCCTTTTAAATATGCCATTTCAAGCAATCAATTTCCTGTAGTGTCTTATAGTTTCTAGGGGAGCCTCAAAGTGCTCCTGCTACTTTCCAGATTCCCCCAATTTTTAAACCAGATGACTGTTTCATAATTAATTTATGTATTTAAAATTTTTTAAATTGTCTTAATTACTTTCAGGTAAGACTGAAGGTAGTTTATGGTAAAAGCACAAGGGAAAGAGGCTGAAGATATGTGACATAGAACACTACTTGCTAGCATTTACTGCATGCTTATTACACGTATTATATCACTGGCCCTCTACACACTTCATCACGTTTGTCCTCATCTGTGAGGTGGATGATATTTACATATGAGAAACTGAGTCGCAAAAAACTGAAATACCTTTGCCCCCACAAATACAATGTGGGGACCTGGGGTTTAAATCCCTGTTAGTCTCACCTCCGACTCCTAACTCTTCAGGAAGCACTATGACTTGTTTTTGTTTTGTTTTGTTTTTCTCTAAAAGCCCTCTCCTGACCCACACCTCCTAAAGATGAACAAGGTATGGTAGGATAGTGGAGAGGAGTGGCAATGAATTCTAAAAATCTGGCTGAGAAAAATTTCAGTTCCTGAATATATAACTCAACTGCAAATTTCACCACAGGCAGGACAAAGAAAAAAAAAATGCAAAAAGTCCTAGGATATGGTAAGTGGACAATGTAGGAATCAATAAGTCCTCACTTTGAATCTTAGCTCAGCTGCCAACTAGCTGTGTGACTTCAGAGAGATTACTTCTACTCTCTGAATCGCAGTTGAGTCATCCATAAAGTATAGACAATGAAACTCCTTTGTGTTATTGGAAAGTTTAGAGATCATATACACTGGGGAACTAGCACAGTGCCCTACACATAGCAGAGACTTAGTAAAGCTAACAACTGTTGCAAACCTCTGTGGTTACCCCATGTGATATTTATTCCTCAGGATAATCCCGCAATTTAAGGCTGATAACCTGCATTTTACAGAATAGGAAGCCTCAGCTTAGGAAGGGTTAATAATTTGGTTAAGGTCATAGAGAGCTGGGATGAAAATGCATACACATCAACTCCCAAGTCAATATATATATTTTTTCTATCACACACATTGCTTTAACTGTCTAATCAAGGGAGAGAGACCCTTTTATCAGAAAAGAGCAACCTTTTCCTGGCTTGGAGCCCTGAAACACATTGGCCGAGAGGGTTGTTGCATGAACAGTACTCAGCAGAGTAATGGCCAATGTCCTGGTTGACAGTTTTACAAGAAAGGTGAAGGCCTTTCTATATCACTCGTTCTTAAATCAAAGGCCCATAGTAAAACACAAGGGTATAGTGGCAAATGAAGTTGTTTAAGGCAATTTTGTGGGGATGCAGAGGATGATGTGACCCTGATATGCAACCATCTCGTGGTCTGACTTTATACATGGTTAATGCTGGGAGCCTCTTGGGGAATGAATTCTTACATAAAGTATCCATTTGCGCTACAATTTCCATCAGGCTGTGGCCCAGAGTATGGCAAACAGTGGACAGTTTTGATGTACATTCCTTTAAAATTCCAAGACAATGAACAGTTTACAGAGACTTTATGATGGGAATTGGGCTGTCTATGTGGGATATGGTACACATTTTTCCAGAAATTTGACAAGAATTTAGGGATATATAAAGAGAAGCTTTGCCAGACTTAAGGGAAAAAGAAATAGCCTTGAAGCACGTCCTACCACCGTGACGTATGAATAAGAGAGCCATTTCCTCTTTCATGACTGTCAATCTGTTTCCCCCAAATATTAAAAATAAAAGTAATTCTTCCTCATCACAGGAATTATATATAGTTTAGCCCTTGCTCACTTAGCTTGGAAGTATTTTGTTTCTTCAGCTTTTATTTTTTCATCTCTGCCTAGTGGAGAAAATACACAACCCCTTAACGGTCATGGTGACATCAAATGAGAGAGACAGCTCCTATGAAGTTATTTGAAATACGCAAAATGTTGAACAGAGGTGAATCATATTAAGTCAATACACATTTTCTAAAAGACACTTTTTGGAAATTTTAACTCTCATTTGGAAAATGCGTATCACCTTAATATAAGGAAGCCATTAATCTTTCATAGAAGTAATGTGAATATTAAATGAGATGGAGTATTTTAGATGTCTAGTTTGTGACAGGTGTTAACGAATATTAGTTCAATTTTCCCCCAAAGTTTTTATATTATATACTTAGGATGTGATATTTTACCACTGTTCCTTTTAGCGGTAAGTTGTGAAATATCACATCCGAAGTATATAATACCTACCTGTGAAAGACCGGTGGCTTCCTTTCTCTGGTAGGAGGGTTTATAGCATTCCCACAACGGGGCAGCTGGCATTTCCAGGCAAATCTTCAAAGAGATGGTATGTTAACTCAGACTACCTGGTGCCCTAGTATTGTTTTTTTCACCCACTGATGAGGCCATTTTCTCATAATTATAGTTAAAAAAAAAACAATAGTTGAGGGGATCTAGGTCCCTGTCCTGGAAGGTATACATGTAGTATGTCTAGGACGGGCCTTTGATCCCAGTGTATCTTTTCATGAGGATAAAGATAGATTTGGGAACCCATGTCTTAACTTCTTGGTGAACCTTGTTTTTTAAGTGAATAATGCCCATTCCTCATCCCATGCCATGATGTGTTGTGGAAGCCTTCCTGGCCACCAGTGCAAAGCAAGTGGTGGCTGTGAAAGCACGCAGCTGGCTCAGTAAGGTGTTAGGCTACTGGTAATTGTTCAGTGACGCTGCTGGCTGAATTAAGTGGATTGAAATGTGTAGGTAAGTAGTAAGTAGATGAAGATGAAATAAGTAGATTAAAGAATATGTAAGAGTTTCTTAAATGACAATGATACGATAGAGTGAATACTATATTTGATAAAAACCAAATCCAAGGAGCAGGTTCATAAAAAAGCATGATGGAGCTATTAGATTAACATTTCTTCATGCTTGCACCTCACTCATTAGTACGTAAAGACAATGACCAGGAAACGATCCTTGATAATTAAACACTATGAATACAAAGGAGAAATTTTAAAGTGGATCACAATATTCCCAAAGTTGACAGAAATTAATGATGCACTGGGAAGCGTAAAAAGGAGGTAAAATAGGATAAGACCTATCAGATAAAATTATGATAAAATGGAAAATGCATCAGTAACAGCAATTTTATTACACACAAGACAGATATTAAATCTATTAATAGGTACTTGAAAATAATTTGGTCAACTGAATATTTATTTTAGGCTATTAAATATAGTAATTAGAAAATGTAACATATTAATGGTTTAATATTAATAATTTGAAAATGTATGTCTAGCCAGTACTGAGGATAAAATATTTTTGAAAAGCCCTTTGGTTTTAGAACATCTAGATGTCAGATATTTAAACAGACTTTTAATGATATTTTCTGTTGAACTCAGAAAAAATAGTAAGAAAAGCCTCCAAGATCCAGAGAGAAAGAAAAAGGTAAGAAAAGAAAAGGAAGAGGAGCAGCTGAAAGGAACCGAGTAAGCAAATTTCACAGCGTAGGCTGCCCTGAGTCATATGTCAATACCAGAACATTCGAGCTGCTGTGAACAGATGCCACCCTGGAAGTGAAGGAGTAGGCCCCTGAGCTTTGATGATGGCAGCGAGGAAAGGGGCGTAAATCCATATCCTACCCCCACCCAGCCATAAATCAGACCCATAAAAGCAAAACAATATGCTAGGAGGAAAAACCATCTATTGTGAATGCTGTAGCCAAACGGTGTCTGTAATGTCTTAGTGCTAAGTAGGAAATAGTAACAAAAACACCCACATTAGCACAGTCCTCGGAGAGCCTGCATCTGCAGGCTTAACTGTGATGGGGCTTGGGGTCGGATTTCCAACAGCTGTGTGGTCTGAGGGAGACCAAGTGAGGAAATTAAATGGTGGTGTTCCTGGGAGTTACTTATAATTTATGCATCATAGCAAAAACTAATGTAAATTCTCTTTGAAGGAAAGAAATCGTATGTGAGGACCCCTAGGACTTGTACATATTAGGTCAAAGATGAGCTCAAAATATTAAATCACTAAATACATGAGAAAATGAAAAGCCTTTGTAAACAACTATGAGTGGAAACACTCAGCAATATATGTTTGGACCCTAAGGACTTCAGATATTAGAAATATCAGATATAGAAAATAAAATATCTAATAAAACATTAAAACATATAAAATATGGATTCAAAGAAAGAGACAGTGACTGTTAAAATAGATTGGCTAATTTTATAAAAGAAACAAATAAAGCTTAGATTTAATTATATACACTGAATTTTAAAATACTGAGGGAATTAAACAGTGGATTAAACATAGCTGAAGAGAATGTTAACAAACTGAAAAGTAGACTATAAAAAATTTGAAAAATGCAGTCCAAGGAGTTAGAGAGATAGAACGTTTTTTTAAAAAAAGTCATTATGGAGTATATATCATAGAATTAAAAGCTACACATTAATTGGTATTCTAGAGGAATGTAATAGAAAAACCACAGAAGTAATATTTATAGAATCAAAAGCTGAAAACATTACAGAATTTATGAAAAGACACACATTATTAGTCAATAAACACTATCTCAAACAGAGTAAGTAAAAAGCAATTCACATCTATACACATCAGAATAAAACTGTGGACCACTAATGACAAATAAGCTAGAAGTAAAAAGAGAGAAGACAGGTTGCCTAAATGGAAAACAACTGGAGAGTAGACGTCTCCACAGCAACAATTAAAATCACAAGAAATACGAACAATATGTTAACAAGGTAAGAGAAATAGATACTAAATAAGAATTGAACACTCAGCAAAAACTATCTTTAAGGACAAAGATGAAATAAAAATATTTTCAGACAAAACCAACATGATTTCACTAAAGAAATCTCCAAAAGGATGTACTTAGGGAAGAATTAAAGTAATTCCAAAGGGAAGGGCTATTATAAAAGAAGATAACGGAGAGGAAAAAGAAAAACAAAACCCTGAAATAGACATGAAGGTAAAATCTAAACAGTGTTAAACATTTTAATAATAATGATGATGATAACAAGCACTAGCATGTCTAAATTACAGAGTTAATAAGAAGCAAACCAAGAAAACACTAAAGCATTTTATAGTAACAGCGTGGGACGTACATGGAGAAAATTAAAAACATATTGAAGATGGAAGGGGGGATAAGTGGCAGGAGGAAACCCTTGAAGATGATGGATGTGGTCATCATTTTGGTTGTGGTAGTGGTTTCCTGGTGTATATGTTATGTCCAGTTCTATCAAACTGCACACTTTAGATATGTGTAATTTATTGTATGTCAGTTATACTTCAATGGAAATAAAAGCAGACTGCAAAATATCTAAATAAATGCAGAGGTGTGACTTATTCATGGAGAAATCTCAGTAATTTAAAGACACCAGTTCTCCACAAATAAATCAATGGATAAAATATAATCCCAAATAAAAACCATATAGACTTTAATTCATAATGTCCAAATTGATTACATTAATTTATATGAATTAGCAGAGGCCTAGAATGACCTGCCCACCTCTGAAACAAAATAAGATAGAAGGATATTCCCCATTCATGTATCAAGACTTATTCTAAAACCTTGATAATTGATAAATGGATGGATTGTTAGAGGATCTAATGTAGAAAGAGAGAAATAATAAAACATAATAGATAAACCCAGAATATAAACCCATGAATATATGGGAGACTTTATATATAATAGAAATGACAGGATAGGTTATTTGAGAAAGTAATATATTATGTAGGAAATGCAGGAGTATTTCAAGTAAAACTGGTTACAGTGAAAAAATGTAATCCTTATCACACATCATACAAACAAGCAATTCCAGACAGATTATAAAATTAAAATTTGAAAAGAAAACTTTTAATATTATTAAAGAAAATATGGGTGACTACGTTTTCCTCCTCAGTGTAAGAAAGGACTTATTAAGATAAGGCATATAGAACAAGATTTGTAAGAAAAAATGATAAATTCAACTACTTAAAATTAAAAATGTGTGCAAAAGTTATCATAGAAAGAGTGCAAATGAAAGCCTCAAACCTGAAAAGATTAAGCGATTAATCATAAAACAAAAAGTACTACTAGCACTGTCAGAAAAAGGCAGCCAAAGCATAGAAGGAAGAGCTAAAGATATAAATAGGTATTTTACAAAATAAGAAACTAGACTAATCACTACATACAAAAAAGTATTCACCTTCATTAATAAAAAAGAAAATAAAAATCAGAACCACAAGTAGATACTAATTATTTTCATTTAGTATGTCTGATAAGAGTCAGCATTAGCACAATTACCCGGGCACAGTAAGTTATGTTATGCTAACAGAGGTGTGTTTGGTATAACTATTTTAGAAAATAGTTTTCCATTTTCATGTAAATTTGAAGCTTCATATATACTGTACAGAGCTGATAATGAATAAACATACTTCACCATGTATGAATCTCATAAAGCTAATGCTAAATGAAAAAACAAGTAGAGAAAAATATGTTCAGTATGACACACTTATATAAATTTCCTAAAAAAGGCACACAAATGTAGTAAATCTAAATCAGAAGCTTAATTACTTCTGAAAGATAATTTAGAAGTAAAGTTCAATAGTACTGTTAATGTTCTATTTATTAAGATACTCATAGAATAACAGAGAAATACTTCTGGATCTATAACATAACTTTAACGTGAAAAGAATCTAAAAACCTCATAGTCCCAAATTGCATAGGCAATAAGAGTGTAAGTATGCTTAAAAGCATGCTTGCAGGCAAAGGCTGGAAGGAACAATACAAAACTATTACATGAGCCATAGCATGATGAAGAGGTAACTACTGACACAACACACACATCCACACACATACCTTTGTGCGTATTGTAAAGCTTCCTTGGTTGTCACTGATGTTTTTAAGATTAAAATATCATTAGGTGTCATACACACACACACACACGCACGCACGCATGCACAATGGAATACTACTCATCCATTAAAAAGAATGAAAGACAAATATCATATATCACTTATATGTGAAACCTAAGGAAAAAAAAAACAAACATGATACAAATTCTATTCACAAACTAAAAACAGACTCACGAACATAGAAAACAAACTACGGTTACCAAAGGGGAAAGGGTGGGGAGGAATAAATAAGGAGTTGGGGATTAACAGACATATATTCTATTTACAAAATAGATAAACAACAAGGACCTTACTGTATAGCACAGGGAACTATATTCAATTACTTGTAATAACATATAATGGAAAACAATCTGAAAAGAAAAAATATTATGTATGTGTATGTATAACTGAATCACTTTGCTGTACAACTGAATCTAACATTGTAAATCAACTATACTTCAATTAAAAAATTAAAATAAAAAATGTTAAAACTTAAAAAATAAAATGTCATTAGGGAAGTTAGTTTTGAAAATTATTTCTAATTATTTATATTCTATAGGTAAAGACTAATTTATGGGATTATTTTGTATTATTCCATACCTTGTTTAAAAACTATAGTCATAATAGCCTGCTACAAGCAAAATTAAGAACTATAATAGAAAATTCTTACAAAGAATTTGAACCTATTTGTTTTCAATGGCATTTCTAGCAATAGTTATTCATTTAAACATTTTAGCCTAGGTTCACCTTCAATGCATGGATAACTGCCTGAAATTCCCAAGAATCTAAACGAAGGCATTTTATTAAAGATCCTTTCTTGAACTAAATCTCAAGATCCATGCTGTTTATTGAGGTTTTATTTCTTAGTATGGATGAGAAATAATTTTATTGAACAATATTTACAAATTAGAAGGTTGGGCTCAATCATATTTGTGTAAAGTCATTTGTAATACAGCGCACAAAACAGGTAAAGCTAACTCTCTTTCAGTAAATGGTGTATTGATTTTTCAGCTGTGAATGCATATTGTACTATTTAGAGAAAATGTCTGTTCCAGTATCTGCCTATTCCCTGGGAGTATGTGTCCACAAACTAAATAGTAAGGTGAGAACTGCTCTAATTTGTTTACATTATGTGGTATTTACCCTGGAGTATGGTGACTGTTAGAGGAGTGAAAAAAAAGGTCTGCATGACATTGAACAACTCGTTTCTTTATTAAAAGAAAATATATGTGTGTATACACGTTTACATACACACACACACACACACACACACACAGAGAGAAAGAGAAGAAAGGGGAAAATAAGAGAGAGTGAGAACTCAGTATGACCAAGTACTGTGCTAGTCACTGGCAATATAAAATCTAGTAAAGACAGCCCCTGCATTAAAAGGTGAGAGTGTAATGAAGTGGGCTGTCAAGTTCAATGTCAGGTTGATCCATAAATGGTGCAGGAAGAGCTCCAGGAGGAAGAACAAGCTTTTTACAGTAAGTGTGAGTCCACAAAAGGGTGAACTTTAAAGGAGGTTATGGAGATAATGAGAGGAGAAAATACAACCAAAATAAACCATGCGTAACACTGAAGTTCGAAAGAGGAAGACACATTGGAGAAACATACATCATTCAATGAGTTTGGATCAGGGTTACAAAACATGCAAGCAAGGAGACTAGAGAGGCCAGAAGGGACAGGATCAAAAATAGCCCTGAAATCAGTGAAATTTTGAGTAGAGGAATGCATATTCATTTTTAATTTTAAATATATTTCTCTGGCAAGATTCAACAGGTCTCTGTTTCAAGAAGACCATGAGATGTATAAAAGACTGTTCAAAAGTCACTGCAGGATGAGACTAAGATGGTGGAGTAGGAGGATATGGAACTCATCTTAACCCATGAACACATCAAATATACATCTATATGAGGAACAATATTCACTGGAAACTGACTGGAAACTGGCAGAAAGACTCCTGCATAACCAAGTCTCAAAGATTCAAACGGAATCAGATATGAAGGGAAGAGAAGATCAAGTCAGGACCTATGCCCATGGGAGAGGACACTTCCTGGGGAGTGAGCAGTTTGAGCCACATATAGGGCACCTCAGTTCTGGCATCCAACACAGAGAAGATGAGCCCCATTGGCTAGGGGGGTGGTCAGTGGGACTAACAGATGGACTGTGGGAAGCTTGGACTCTGCTCAGTAGAAGTGCACACATGTTTGATGGCTCACAAAGTAGGGAAGAGAGGGCAGTGAAACTGAGCAGGTGAATGGTTTCCTGTGACGGCCCAGGCATATGCCTAGCCTGAGCCCAGCCAGCGCTTCAGCCCTGCTGACTTCACGTCGCTTCTCCACACTGGAGGGCTACTGTGACTGAGGAAAGGCTTGGCTCTGAGATACAGAAGTGGCTCAGATCTGAAATGGATTTGGAGCAAGGCAGGGACAGCCATTTCTGGCACTTAAACAGGCAGCACATTAGAAGTACCCCTGACCTGTCTGCAGCCAAACCACCAGAGCCCACTCCCTGACACATGCAGAGAGCACATACAGCCCTACCCGCTCTGTGGTGAAGCTCCAAATCAGGGGGGAAATGGCAGAGGCTAAGAGGAGAGACTGGCGGTAAGGGAGAGGGGAGACGCAGACCTAAAGCGGCATCTGAATGGGGTAGGAGCCTGTGCACAAGCCACAAATCAGAAGCAACCCTGAGCTCTGTGGCTGGGCCACGGCAGCCCTCACCCTGTCACGTGCTGAGAACCCTCACGGCCCACATTTCTCCAGCACTGCTCTCCACTGAGACAAGTGCGCCAGGGCTTGTAGGAAGGTTCACTCACACTCAAAAGGAACAGAGCTGGCTCAAACTCAAACTTCAGCATTTCTTCTCCAGCAACTTGGGGCACGACCCTGCCCCAACAGGGCAGTGATGGCCATTGAGCAGATGGGAAGCACTGGCTCCCACCTGGCTCCAGTCCTAACTCTCCATCTCCAGCCCTAACACCTAACACCTAACTGCCAGCACACTCCAAGGGAAAATGTGACTTCAGTACACATCAAATCCAACTCTCCCACCAAAACCACTGGACACGTACAGACGGTAAACGGGCACTCTCACATAAGGGCACTTTTCAAGGGTGCAATAGTCAACTGTTTCACCTAATTTCATAAACATAAAGGAAATCAAGCAAAATGAGAAGACAAAGGAATTAGTCTCGATCAAAATAGCAAGAGAAAAACCTTGAAAACACAAATAATGAAATAAAAAATTTACCAGATGAAGAATTCAAAGCAGTAGTAATAAGAATGCTAACTGACATAGGAATAAATGAACACAGTGAGAATGTTAACAAGGAGCTAGAAAATAGTTTTTTTTTTAAGTGAGAACAGAAGCATACAACCACTGAAATAAAAATAAACTAGAAGGAATTAACAGCAAAGTAGGTGATAGAGAAAAACACAGAAGTGATCTGGAAGACAGAATAGTGGAAATTAATCAGAACAGAAAAAAGAAAAAAAAATTTTTAAAAAGTGAACAGTTTAAGAGATCTCTGGCATAATACGAAGCATACCAATATTGACATTTTGGAGGTCTCAGAAGGAAAAGAGAGCAAGAATGGGGTCAAAAAAGTATTTGATGAACATATGGTTGAAAACTTCTCTAACCTGATGAATGAAACAGATATCCAGGTAGAGGAAACACAGAGATGAACCCAAACAAGATGAACCCAAAGAGTTCTACACCAAGATATGTCATAATTAAAGTAGCAAAACTTACAGATAATTCCAAAAGCAGCAATATTAAAAAAAAAAAAAAGTTATATACAAGGAAACCGCCATAAGGCTTTCGGCTGATTTTTCTGCAGGAATTTTACAGGCTAGATGTGAGTGGCATGATATAATCAGTGCTGAAAGGAAGAAGCCTGCATGTAGGATGCTCCACCTGGCAAGATTATCACTTAGAATAGGAGAGAGAAGAACTTCTCAGACATGTAAAGAAGTTAAGAGCTCATCAATACTCAACCTAGAAGAAATGGTACAGGGTCCTCTCTAAGTGGAAAATAATAGAATATAACAAGAAGTAAGAATCTATAGGAAAGAAAGAAACAGACACACACACACAAATAAAGGCAAATATATAGTAAAGGCTGAAGATCAACCACTTTCATAAGCTAATGCAAACATAAAAGACAAAACCCAATTGTAAAAGAAACTACAAAAAGCAATTAAACTACAAAAAGCATGTTAAACACAAACATGAAAAATCACTGAAGTTCAAACACAGTACACTGGTAGTCATTTAAGTTCAAACACAAAAGATCTACATTTTTAAAATTCCCTCCCCCACATTTTGTGTTTTTGATATCATATTTTTCATCTTCTTAACCAAGAACATGAAAGACCTATACTCTGCCAACTATTAAAACATTGATGAAAGAATGTGAAAAAAAATGATACAAATAAATGAAAATAAATAAATTTCATGTTTTCAGACTGGAAGTATATTATTAAAATTCATATGAATAACTGTATGCCAGTAAGCTGGACAACCTAGAAGAAATGGACAAGTTTTAGAAAGGTATAATCTCCCAAGAGTGAACCAGAAAAAAAATAGAAAATATGAACAAGTCAAACTCCAATAATGAAACTGAATCAATAATTGAAAAACTCCCAACAAAAGTCCAGGACCAGATGGCTTCACAGATGAATTCTACCAAACATTTGGAGAAGAGTTAACAGCTATCCTTCTCAAACTATTCCAAAAAACTGCAGAGAAAGCAACAAGTCTGAACTTATTCTATGAGACCAGCATCACCCTGATACAAAAACCAGACAAAAAGCAAACCAAAAAAAAAAAAAAAAAATTAAAGGCCAATATCATTGATGAACATAGGTACAAAAATTCTCAACAAAATATGAGCAAACAGAATCCAATGACACATTAAAAGGATTGTACTTCATGATAAAGAGGGATTTATCCCAGGGATGCAAGGATTTTTCAAAATCTGCAAATCAATTTGTGTGATACATCACACTAACAAATTCAAGAATACATACCATATGATCATCTCAATAAATGCAGAAGAAAACTTCTAATAAATTCAACATCCATTTATGATGCTTCTCCAGAAAGTGGGCACAAAGTGAACATACCTTAACATTATAAAGGCCATATATGACAAACCCACAGCTAACATCGTACTCGATAGTGAAAAGCTGAAAACATTTCCCCTAAGATCAGGAACAAGACAAGGATGTCCCCTCTTGACATTTTTACTCAACGGACTTTTGAAATTCCTAACCACTGCAACCAGAGAGGAAAAAGAAGTAAAAAAAAATCTAAATTGGAAAGGAAGAAGCAAAACTGTCACTGTTTGCAGATCACATGATACTATATATACATAGAAATTTCTAAAGATGCCATCAGAAAACTACTAGAGCTCATCAATGAGTTCCAGTAAAGTTGCAGGATACAAAATTAACATACAGAAATCTGCTGCCTTTCTATACAGTAACAACAAAGTACCTTAAAGAGAAATTAAGGAAACAATCCCATTTGCCATCATATCAAAAGAAAAAATGTACCTAGGAATAAACATATCTAAAAAGGTAAAAGACCTGTATTCAGAAAAAAAATATGACACTAATAAAAGAGATCAAAGATGCCACAAACAGATGAAAAGATATACGTTGTTCTTGGATTGGAGGAAGCAATATTGTTAAAATAACTATACTACCCAGAACAATCTACAGGTTCAATGCAATCTCTATCAAAATTCAAATGACATTTTTCACGGAACTAGAACAAATACTTTTAAAATTTCAAAACAAAAGACCCCAAATAGCCAAAACAATTTTTAGAAAGAACAAATCTGGAGGAATCATACTCCCTGGCTCCAGACAATACTACAAAGCTACAATAATTAAAATAGTTGGTACAGGCACAAAAAAACAGACACATAGATCAATGGAACAGTACAGAGAGCCCATAAATAAACCCATGCACTCATGGTCAATTAATCTACAACAAAGGAGGCTAAACTACACAATGGAGAAAAGACAGTCTTTTCCATAAATGGTGCTGCGATAACTGGATAGCTACATGTATAAGAATGAAATTAGAACATTCTCTAACACTGTATACAAAAATAAAGTCAAAATGGAGTAAAGCCTTAAATATGTCAGGAAACCATAAAACTCCTAGAGGAAAACATAGGCAGGACACTCTTTTACATAAATCATAGCAGTATTTTTTTGGATCTGTCTCTTAAAGAAAACTGAAAAAAAAAACCCAAAAAACAAAAAACATAAACACCTGGGACTTAATTAAATTTAAATCCTTTGCAAGGCAAAGGAAACCACTGACAAATGAAAAGACAACCTACTGAAGGTGAGAAAATATTTGCAAATGATATGACTGATAAGGGGTTCATATCTAAACTATATGAACAGCTCATACAACTCAATATAAAAAAAAAATGAATGAAAAATGGACAGAAGAGCTGAACAATTTTTTCCAAAGAAGACATACATATGATGAACAGTTCCATGAAAAGATTCTCAACATTGCTAATCATTAGAAAAATGCAAATCAAAACCACAATGAGGTATCACCTCATACCTGATAGAATGGCTATCATCAAAATGTATACAAGTAACAAATGTGGGCAAGGATGTGGGAAAAAGGGAATCTTTGTACACCATTGGTGGGAATGTAAATTGGTGCAACCACTGTAGAAAACAGTATGGAGGGTCCTCAAAAAACTAAAAATAGAATTCCTATATGTTTCAGAAATTCCACTCCTGGGTATATGTCCAAAGAAAATGAAAACACTAATTCAAAAAGATACATGTATCCCAAAATTCATGGCAGCATTATTTACAATAGCCAAGATTGTAACCTAAGTGTGCATCAACAGATGAGTGAATAAATTATGGTGTGTGTGTGTGTATGTATACAGGGAAATAAAGCCATTGTTTTGTAATAACATTAAGTGGAGCATAATCCATAAAAATGTTGAATCACTATGTTACATGCCTAAAACTAATAATGCAAATAATCTACACTTCAATTAAAAAATCACAGCAAATAGAACTGCTAATATACGTATGTCATTATAGATGCCTGAGGGTGAAAATGTGAAATAAAAACAATTTCAGAATCTCTTTGAGGAAATAGTTACCAGATAATTGAGAAACTGGAAATCTGCATCTGGGGTATGTAAACAGTCCCTCCTGAAAATAAGAACCACCAGCATTTATCATGTGCTGCCTCTGTATTAGGTTCTCTTCTAAATATTTTATACTCATTATTTCATTTACTGCTTTCAACAACTGTAAGAGTAGATTGTTTCAATCCACTTTAGAAATGAGAACACTGAGAATCAAAGTGTGCTAAATAACTCACCTCAACTCATACCATTAGTAAACTGGAGCAGTGGATTATTACTTCAAAGCCTGATCACGTAAATGCAAAAAAGGAATGGCACCCACATCACTGGTCTCAGGATGAGGAGCTCACCTGTCTCTTTTAGGCTCAGTGACCTTAGATCCCCAGACAACACAGAAACACTACTGCCATGATGAAATTACAACAGAAACTATCTTACCAATACCGGGTGGAAAGGGGATGGGAAGGGATAAATTAAAGATTTTCAAATGTTAACCACTATATATAAAAATAGGTAAAAAAACACATTTCTTCTGTATAGCACAGGGAACTATATTCAATACCTTGCAATAACGTTTCATGAAAAAGAATATGAAAACGAATGTGTTTGGGGGAGGACATTGTGCTGTACCCCAGAAATTGACACACTGTAACTGACTATACTTCAATTAAAAAAAAAAAAATAGAATGCAATTAGACAACCTATAGGACAAAAAGAAATGACTACTCCAGGGAAAGAGAAAGCTGCAAAGAGTTGCAGACCCTGCCTTCCTTGCCTCCTGCCTAGGGTTGGCCCCTGACTCATAGAGGGAATGAATGGAGGGCTCTCTCAGAGAGGATAAGCACAAAGGATGACAACAAAGTGACAATAACAACCTGCTTACTGGATACATACACATAAGTTAACTGATACTCAAGGAAGTGACATGATTTGTCACTCATTCACTTAAATAATGTGTAATGCTTTCAAGCTGCAAAATTCTCACATGGTTTGGGGGTGTGGGAGGCATTCAGAAGAGTCTTATTACTAAATTGATGTTAATGAATTTTTTTCCAAGTGCCCTAAGGTACCTAGATAAGCTCAGCTATACAAAACTCACTGCATGAAAATTTAAATTCACAAAAGATACATTAAGGAGTACTTATTCTCAAGAGAAAAAGCAATTTTCCCACTACACAAGGATTTCTTTAACTAGCAAATTCCCCCCTAGTGTATTTCAATTAGGTTTCCATTTACAAAGGAAAAAAAAATCAATTTGTGTGCAAGTTTGCAGTGACACATCTATTGCAGAAAGCAAAATATAGTGGTGTCACTTTTTAGAGATTTGAAGAAACTCCTTCCCAGCAGAAAAGCACTTTGGAAACCACACACTGAAATAACACAACCTTGTAGATGACACACGGAGTAGCCTTCAGTTCTCCAGTTGGTTCAATGGATGATAAACTCACCAGTACTGTCAGTTCAGTACATGCCAACAAAACTCCCAAATTAATTCCTACGGATGACTCCTTCTTTTCTAATATATTTTTTCCCACTGCTATTATCTGGAAACAAGTTGACACTGGCTTCTTATCCACAGGACTTATCTAGACTTCCAGCTGTTTGGCTGATAAGGAGATTACTAAATAAATTTCTAACTCAGCCAGATGGTAGCTGACCATGTTTGACTTGAAATATTTTCAGCTCCTTGGATTAACAAAAAGCTGAAATTTTTCAGGAGGAGGACAACTTTCCCCTCTCCACTTTTCAGGTAGTATTTATTTAGAGAATAAACTTTTCAGTCTTTTAATTGGCATTCCGATATAAAGTAGCATCTGATCAACCACATGGAGCATGTGAAATTTATTGAAAGTATAAACAGTAACTATAGCTGCAAAAGAAATTGGATTTTGTCCTTGCAAGGATGAATAAACTGGAAGAGATTTTCACATAAATGCAATCTCTTACATAGATGTTCCTTCCCTGAAAACCTTTTTGTAAGATAATGGCCAGCATGTTGGTAATGGTTAGATGTTAAGTCACTGTAAATAGCCTCTTAAATATCAAAGGGATACAGGGATAAGGCACTGCGTTTAGAGTGAAGTAAAAAGATCTGTGTTTTTAGTCCTGGGTTCTCCCAGAAACTACCTGTATGACCTTGGGCCTCTGTCTACTCAGAGCCTCCCTTTCCTCATCTGCAAAATAGAGACCAAAGTAGCTACAGTCCACAGAGTATTTGCTCTTTTACAAAACTGCTGACTAGCTGACTGTAGGCATCCCTGCAAATCATTCCTCTTCTTTCTTTTTTAACAGATTTTTAGCAATTATCAATCTAATTCTAATAACTACTATAAATCAGCCAAATTGAACCAATGGTAACAGGTAGCTTACTGCTCTGAGCCAAGTACTATCCTAAATACTCAGGGCAGAAGTTTGACTCTGCTTGAACATGTTTTGTTTTACTTACAAGATGTATTAGACCAGTTACAAAAAATAGTCCCAACTTTCCACTCCTCTCTATAGCTGTTGTCTTTGCTATGTGACTCTGTAGCTCTTTTTATCAAGAGACAGAGAGTATTTCCGCAACTCTTTTAGCCGAGCTGATCTTCTGAGCTAATCACTAGTAAATTGTGATGGAAATGATGGTTGGCCCGTTCTGAGACTAGACCTCAAGAAACTTTGATTATCTCTACTCTCCTGGAACCCTGCCACTGCCAAGAGAATGAGTTTGGACTGGTCTACTGGAGGATGAGAATCCTTGTGGTAGAGAGCCCACTTGGACCAGATGAGGCACTTCTAGACTAGCTATAGCCAGCTGAGCCCCAAACATCTGAGAGTCCGGATTAGATCAGCGTAGCCCCCTATTCAACTCATCTCTGATTGCAGATGAGTGGGTGAGCTTAGAAAATTCTAGAAAAAATATTGATCCATAGACTCATGAGCAATATGGGTCACACATCTCAAGGGGATCACAGTTTGGAAACACGATCAGGTTAACAAACTGATGAGGTCAGAGTAATGGCTCATGCAATGGAAGCAAAATATAAACTGCAATGGGACACAGAGGAGACAGAGGTCATTGACGGCCAGTGGATTCACGAGACATACCAAATGTAACCCTATTAGGACTGAGTCTGGAAGGATGGAAAATGTTGGAAATGTTGGCAGGGTTTTAAACTTAAGGACGTTTTATGACACAACTAAAATATTTGTACTACTTAGGGGAGGGATGGTTTGACGAAAGGTAGCAGATTTGCATTATAGAGAGGATGCTCTGGTGATGGGGGGTCGGCTATATTGTGAGAAAGAAGGAATAGGAGGGTGGTTTACCAAAGCCTATTCTAAAAAGTGTACATCTTATGGACGATGAGGATCTCACTAAGGCAAAAAGTCAATGGGGATAAAGAGTAAGAGGGGGGTTTGAGAACTACCAGGAAGTAGGGTCTGTGGATGGGATTGTTGCTTTTGGTTGCAGCACAGAAGCAAACAGCAGAAAGGTAGCATATTGCAGAACTGATCCTTCTTTCACTCCAATTGCTTCTTAGAAACCCACTGTGTCATTGTGATGCAAGGAGTTAGCCCCTGAACTTCTAAACAATGTCAGCTTTTAAGAAGTCAGGACCACGGGATCCCGGTAGATACTGGTGAGTGGGCTTAGGTCTGTCGGGTAGCCTGCATTTAGACCCTTTGGAGATAAAACCAAAGCAGATGCTGGAAGCTGCACACACCCAAGGGTGGCTTCCTGGGACACTGCATGACTGGATCCAAAGTTACAGCAACTTCTGGGGACATGAGTGACTACCTGAAATCGGTGATGGGAGTGACCATTTACTCTCTCTTTTGTCATTTTACCTTTCTTTTTTCCCCATTAAGCTCTAACGGAGCCTTGTTTCAGAGTAGTGGACTGTGAAACAGGGAAAGTGGGCTGAGAAGATTAAAGATCTCCACGAAGAAGGTATGAAATACGACTCTGACAATTTGATGCTGATCGTTTGTGATGTGTGAAATTAAATCCTCATCCAGTGTGCCTAGACAATGCAATTCGCCTTGGGTGTCCGTATTAGGAAAGATTTCTTGCTAAGTCAATGCAGAGGCTCAGCTCAAAAACAGACCACTCTAGGTAAAACATTTTTTAAATGTAAGTCATTCAGTGCCCAAGTTTCCCAAGGGGGAAGAAAGAAAGGAAGATGACAAAGAAGAAAAGAAAGCTAAATGATTTGTCTGTTAAAGGAAGTATAGTGATTATCTGTTTATACTATTCATGCATTTATGTATCCATCTTTTCACAAATATTTCTTGAGACCTTCTATGTATGAGATACTTGTATTAGAGACAGTGATCAACAAGAGACTAAATCCCTGTTTCATAGAGTTTACAATCCCCAGCGGAGGGAAGAGGCAGACATTAAATAAATACAAATAATAGAAAAATTAAAATTATAGCAAATACTATGTAGAAGCAACTCAAATCGCAAACATGAGAACAAAGACTTTGTCTATCTTTGTCCCAGTCACTGCTCCAAGACCCAGACAGACATAAATTTATTTCATCCTCATGGAGTGACTACTATTATTCCTCCTATTTGGGGGAAAAGAAAAATGAGACAAAGAGAGGAGGCAGTAAGCCCAACATCACCCATCTATTAAGTGGTCAGATGAGAGGCAGAAACCAGGCAGTCAAGCTTATGAAGGACATGCTCTGAGCCATTGTACTGTCTGTCTATACCCACCCAGAAGAGCTCATCTCAACCTAGTAGCATGATTCTCTTCTCTGTTCCCAGCACATCTCAATCATTCCTCATGATCTAGCTTATGGCATTCCTTTGGTGACACAATCATCAAATTCCACAGAGAAATGGACTCTCCTGCACGTTTCTAATTAACTACGAGAAGTACAGTGTAGTGGGATTATGAGCATGTGTTCTAACGCCAGCCTACGGACTTCAACTTTCCACCTTCTGACAATTAAACTGGGTACAAAAGCTTGAGCAAGGTACTTCACCTCTCTGTTTCCATTACACATTGATCCTGGCACCTCCAATTAGACCCCTGGTGGGTCGCCACCATTCTGGAACAGCTGGGAACTTAGAAAGGAAGGCCACAACCACATTGCAATGGTTTGGTGTGCTCAGAGCTATAACCTCAACACCTAGGACTGTGCCCAAAATAAAGTAGATGCTCAGTAAATATCATTGACTGAATGAATGAAATCCTCTCTGCCAGCTTACTTGTCTACTCATTCAACTTTCCAGCAGCACTGGATGACTTGATATTCTCTTAACTCACTCTACAGTTTCTTACATCAACAGCCTATTTTTCTCTCTTTGCTTTAATAAAGTACCATGATATAATCTCTTATCTAAAACCAATGCATGTATTATCATATTGTTGGGTTTTTGGGGTGCAGGGGGTGGGGAGGGGTATTTTATAAAGATAAACCGAAGCAATTGCATATTATATAATGCTCTCAGTAGGGCCTAGGGCATACTGTCATCAAAATCTATTAATATTTCCGGAATAAAAATATATATATATTCACACCAAAAAAGATTAATGACGGCTCTAGCTTATCAGTTTATTTTAGATTTTGCTTCCATTTGAGCTACAAAACCCAAACCCAAACCCAAACCCAAACCCAAACCCAAACCAAAAAAACCTCTTCACTTGTAGAGAGGGTTGGTCTTTAGAATTGCAGAAAAAGTATCGTGGGCTTGTAGTTTCCATACCCTATGATCTTTTTGGGTCTTAATATTACCCGTATCTCAACAGTAAGACCTCACGGCACCTTCCCAGAAAGTTTACCATGTGTCTTGCAGCTTAAATTTATCCCTCTGTCCTGTGCTCCCAGCAGCCATTTCTCTAACAGCTCGTAACATGTTCAGTATTTTACTTGATTTAGATGTACGTATATGTATTCCTCTTCCTAAATGGAAAGATCCTTGAAGGTCAGAAAATGCCTTATTCATATTTTATCCTTTGCACTAACACAGAGATTATGTGTACCATGACTAGGGCTTAATTAGGCATATAGGAGGACTAGAATTTGGAGAGAAAAGGGTAGATATTCCTGAAAAAGATCAGAACTAGAGAGTGGGAGGGCAATTGTATACACTGATTAAGCCCTACACACGGGACTTAGTAGCACGTTACATACGTATGTTATCCAACACAAAACTGACAAGCCAGCATGAGGAAACTGAGATTTAGGGGTTGAGTGACTTACAGTTAAATAGTGACAGCATTACCATTCAAATTTAAGACTGCCTGACTTTAAAATCTGTATTTTTCCCACTCTGTTTTCCACACAGAAAAGATAGTACGATCTAAGGGAATCTGAGGAATCTTAATGAATTTCGAAAGCAATTTGTAAATCTTGTGCAATTACACTGAGGCATCTGAAAGAGAAGAGTCAAATAAGGAAACAGTATTTTCCTTAGATGCAGTTGGGAACTTCGGGGCTAAATAAGCTGTCTCACAAGGTTAGGCAGGTGGGAGGAATTCATCAGCCTTATTGTTATAAGGAAACTAAGTAGAATGGAGATAATATTTAGACGGAGTCACTAGGTACAACAAGATTGCAGACTTAATTGTAATGCTGATCCCCTCTGTGCCATCTTATTAAGCAGCTAGAAAAATCCTTTATCACAAAAGATTTCCAAGGATGTGACCTTTTCCTTCTCTCCATTTCTATTTCACTTAAATTATCACCCTGAAGATTTCAAAGGGGCACTCTCACCAGTCTGATAGATTGGAGCCCCTCTCTAACTAAACGAAACATTGATTGCATAAAGAGAAAAAAAAATCCCATACATCCCCTGTAGGTCTCTGTGAAACCAACTTTGTACCCCTGTGAGCCGGGTTTTTTGGGTTTTTTTGGTTTTTTTTTTGGTTTTTTTTGGTATTTGCTATCACTTTGAAAATGACAAAGTAGCAATAAAATAATTAATTTCTGGAATAACATCTTGAGGTGTGATTATAATCAGGAAAGCAATTGTGAAGACAGCACTGTATGTCTCCGTTCCTATTCTCTCAAGTAACTTGGCCATGAAATGTACTCGGGGTACAAAGGGGGAGGTGATTTGTTCTTTGAGTGAAGCTGAAAACTCACCCTGGGCTGAGAAAATTAAAGCTTTTGTTCCCCTCTCTTCAAGCTGTACTAAAAACTTGCAAAACTGATCAGCAAGTCCTGAATCTTTCAGATATTTTGACACACATAAATGTATAAATGTATGTATATATGTAGGCATTGTTAATATTTTATGTTGGACAGGTCAGTACAATTGGCTTTTTTTTGTTTATATGAGCTCTAAATGACTCAAGATACATATATTTCCATCAGAGCTTCTCCATTGCCTTTCAGCCAAGTCCAAACTGCTTAACATGGCGACAATGCCCATCTGCTCTGCTCTCTGCCTACCTCTCTAGCCCCTGGTCCGCTCATACCAGACATTTTAAAAAAACTCTTCTTTCCTGTGCAGTGGTCTGATATTCTCCCTCCTACCACAGTGGGTTTGTACCTTCTCTCCTCTCTGTCTTCAGTGCTCTTCTTAATAATCCCACTGAGTCCAGCTCTCAGAAGCATCCACGATCCTTCTGCCTGGATGCCTCCTGGGCACGTCTTTCCAGGCTGAAACTATCCCATGAAGCTCTGCGTTTCCCTTTACTCGCCCTCCTCACACCTACAATCACTTAGTTCTTGATTGTTTTTCTCACTGAACTATGAGCACTGGGTGGGTGGGGACAGGCTAGGCTCAGCTTGCTGAACATATATTCTTAGCCTTTAGCACAGTGTCTGATGCATACTAAAATCTCAGTAAATATTTGTTGAAAAGAATAAATGGATAAAAGAAATCAATATGTCCAGAGAAATTCAGGATTGAAAAATGGTTGGCCATTTTAAATGAACTTTTCCATTGCCTATTTCCAACTTTCCAGAGGCAAAGCAAATGGACAATTTCTCATTTCTGCTCTAAACTTTGAACACCTGTGGGGCATGTAAGTAGACACTCAGTCGATGCTGCTTAAATAAATGGGGCAGCGAAGCTGAGTGAAATGTGCTAAACTTTAGAGCAGATTCATATAACTTGATTCCTGAGCAGCTAGATGGTTTTGTCTCAGATTCCTCCCTTACATAACAAAGTGATCATTAGTTAACAATTATAAGTTAAACGTCAATAGACCTGTTTTCTGCCTTTGGTTTTGATGTATTTCATTTTAAAAAAGCAGAAAGTTAAAAACAGCTGATAGTTTGGTATCAACACTTTATAACTATTCAATAACTGCAGCTTTTGTCATTATTATGCAGCATGAAGCAAGACATACAATGATGGGTTAAATCAAATGTAATTCTTAGCCTCAAGAAGCTCCTAATCTAATCCAGGAAATAAAACCAATATGTGAAGAACAATTTTGAGGTTCACACTGAATATGAAAATTCTTTTGAGAACATATGGCTCTGTCAGGATGGAAAGGACTCACAACAGAGTTAGAGTCTCCAATTTTAATTATCAGCAATGGAGAGTTCCTAGAAAAAATATTTAGCTTCTATGAAGGTCAGTTTCCTCAGCTGAAAAGAGGGGACATGGCATGAGTTACTGCACAGGATGATGGCATGGCTAAAATGCAACACTGTGTGTGTGGGGGGGGGATCCAGCAGAAATGCACTGATAGTCCAGTATCTGCACTATCTGCCGGGTGCCCTGAGATTTCTGTCTATGACCTGGAAGGGTGAGTGATGCTTAATAGAATTTTACACGAATTTTTTAAAAACCCTGTATGTGCGGAAGAGTTTTTCAGCTTGGGCTTGAAGGATGAGGGGGTTTAGGCAAGCTATGGAGCAGAATGGGAGTGCTAACATATTCCAGTGAGAACAGAGTGTGAGCAATGCGGCAGAGACAGGGAACCATGAGGCATGGTGAGGGGGTGATGAAGGGTTTTGTCCAAGGTCATACAGCTAATCGGTGGCAGATCAGAGTCCTTTCCATTTTACGACAATCAGAAATGAAGCCATAGATGGTGGTTGAGACAGCTGAGTTTTAGGAAGGTTATTTTAGCTGTTATTTGCAAGGAAGCCTAGAAAGTGGAATTGAGCCCCTGGTGTATTGCAGGGGCTGAGCCAGGACGCTGTACACGGACATATAAAGTTACCCTTGCAGAAAGTTACGGTGCTGTCTCATGAGCGAAGCAATAAAGTACTTCAGGTGTCGGTGGAGGTAAGAAGACCATAATACTACTGCTAATCATGGCAAACAATCCTACAGTGCTTACTGTTAGAACTCATCAGTATGTGACCTATAAGTAATGACAGTTTCAGAGTTGAAGACAATATACTCCATGAATTATTCTTTGTGCTATTAAAAAAAAGCATTCATTACATCTTCACAGTAACCCCATGAGATTAGTGCTATTATTATTCTCATTTAGTGTAAAGAAACTGAGGGACATTTCAAAACACAGTTTGGGCTACTTAGAGCTCAAGAGAGAGGTATGTTCTAGGGATAAAATTGAGAATGTCACGCATGTCAACATAGGATTTGATGTAGGAGGATAGACAGGATTTCAAAGGGTTTAAAATAGAGCACAGAGAGGATGAATTTAGAAATGTGATGGAAAGGTCACCAGCACCACCTGAGACATACTTATACTAAAAAATTTTCTGATGTTTATCCGAATTTAATGTATGTTCTATGTTTTATTTTGCTAAGCCCAGAAATCCTCCCTATAGAAGCAAACAGCAATTGCTCCCTTGACTAAAAATGTCGAGTCATCCAGATGATCCGTGACTTGCCCAAGATTTACACATCCTCAGTTGCTGTCAGAAGATCCAGATTGTACCTCTGGCTCTGCTCCTTTCTATGCCACATTTTTTAGTACTTT
This sequence comes from Camelus ferus, assembly GCF_009834535.1. NCBI lineage: Eukaryota > Metazoa > Chordata > Mammalia > Artiodactyla > Camelidae > Camelus > Camelus ferus. Next base: position 36,951,525 of record NC_045705.1, read on the forward strand.
TCATAATGCAAGTATTGAAAATGACTTTGAAAATATGTTTGTAAGAGAGAAGATACTAATAAGCTTATGTACATACAATACACTTTATTCTTGGAAGCATAGCAAGATGATAAAAACTGCTTTGCTTCTAGGTCAACAATATTGTCTTGGTTTTTCACAGTAAGATTAGAAGCAGCAGGCGAGGTGCTATTTAGATACTTCAGCAGGGGGAGATTTGACCTATAAACAGGCAGATGTGGCTGCGGAAAGACCTCAGTCTCTTGGATCTCCATTTTTAGCTCTATACTGGAAAAAAACATTCTTTAATTTAGCCTACATTTCAACTTAAATTTACTCTGTAGTTATTCTGTCCTGGCCCTCTACAAAGGATTAGGGAGTTAGAGACAGGGAAGCTAAAGCCCTTAGAAGCTAAATAACTCAATGCGGACACAGATCAGTCTTACAAGAGTTGCTGAGAAGTAATTCCAAAAATGATGATGTTTTTGTAAAATAGAAGAGATGATACAAATATGATTCTTTGGTAACTTTTTAATAACCTCCTAATGGTCTTCCTTTCCCCAGTTTCTCCTTAAACCTACCTTTTGTATCGAACAACCTTCAAGAGCATAGATGCGGCCAGGTTTCCCTCTTAACTCAAAGCCTTCGATGGCTTCTCATTACCTACAGAGTTCAAGCTCTGTAATGAAACAGAAAAAGCCACTCGCAAACTAAACTAACCTTTTCTTTTCAGATCGTCTTCGCCCATGCCTTTGCACTAGCTGCTGCCCCTCGCTGATGCTCTACCCCTAATGAGCTTCTTTTCAACCTCTAAGGCCCGTTTCAAGTGTCTCCTCTCCTGTGAATCCCTTCCTCAGTCCTCCAAGGCACAAGAAATTGACTCTCTCACACTTCGCCTTCTACAGAGCACGTGACTGCATTTTATACAACACAGTGATAATTCCTTTGTGTATCTCTTTCTGAATACCTCAAGAGTACTGTATGAGAGCAGCACATAGAGTTTATTTATTTTAACACTCCAGGGACTAACAGGGAGGCTAGTTCAAAAATTTTCTCAATTAATGTACATTGAATTAAATATATTTATGTACATTTACTGCATAGAAATCCAAATAGGTAGGCAAATTATACTTGATAGATGCTAAACATATCTGCAAACAAACATTACATCATATAGCTACAGCTATATATGTGTAATCTATAAACTAAGATAAAATAAGATATAAGCTTCGTAATTATATGCTAAATTGAGTCTATAAATATATCTTAATCATCACCATTCACACAGCTAGCATTTATTGATCATTTACTATTTGCCAAACTCTCTGCTTTGTGTTTCACATGAACTCTCATTTCGTTGTCGAAAGAAGGACCCTAAGGTTGAGATACTGTCATTATCCTACGTTTGCAAAGAAGGAAACCTAGACTCAAAGCGATGAAGTAGATTATCTGTAGTTTTATGCTTACTGAATGAGAGAGCTGAACTTCAAATCTAGACCTATCTGATTCTAAAGCCTGTGTTCCTTCTAGTAACAGTCTGTGTATAGATTCATACACACCCGTGGTGGCAGACAGATGGATAGATAGATGGAGCAAGGTACAAAGAAACATATACCCATATGTCATACACAATATTGATAAGAATGCATATACATATACCATAAACTCTCACCTATTGAATATGAACATGACGTGAGTATATACAATTATGTGAAATACATGCATGCGCTGTATATTATAAATACGTATAGAATAAATAAACATCTCTTTCTACATTCAAAGTGCATGCTTGATTCACAAACCTAGCATTTTGTTAAGTTAAAATAAAGTATATTTTTACCCCCACATACACTTGTCTTTTTAATGACTACACACAGAGGATATAAGATAGAGTCTCCAGGTTGGGAAATGTATAGCAACTCTCCCTCAGGACGCTTGCTAGCAACAGCTGCCAATCCCCATGTGTCAGAGAGGTGTGGACCACCATCAGCACGTGTTAATTTGGCAGTCTAGTTGGGACAAGGATACTATTATAAAGCTTTGTTCTCTGAAAAAATATACAATCACAGCTGGAACTCAGGCACCTGCTTTCATCACAAAGGCAAGGATTTGCAGCAAATTGTCTTTTTGCTTTTGGTTCTCTTTTTGCTGCTTCTTCCTTGATTCCCCAGCCTGGGGGGAGGTTGCATTTGCACCTATTCTCTCAGAGATGCTTACCTAGCAACGTACACATTCGAAACTGGCACTGTCTACCCTGCGATCCCTGCTGCCCTATTTGCACCTAAGGCTTTGACAGCTCCCAGATACCTCTGAAGAAAACAAAAAGCATTGTTGTGCTTTCTTAGAAGGGTTTTGATGTCTCAAGAACAAAGAATGTAATCAGGATTCTGCTCCTTGCTGTTGGTGGCCTGGGCAATTTTCTTAGTCCTTGTGCCACTTGGTTTTTTCATCTCCAAAATGGAAGTCATAGCACTTGAATGATAAATTTTTTATGGAGACTAAATGAAAGAGTTTATATCTGAATGATGCAATGAGAACACGTGTTCCAGAGAACCCAGTGAAATGAAAGAATTAAACCAGCAACAGTGAGGATATGGGAAGAGACTTTCAATAGTAAGAGGAGTCTAACAAAACGCAGGATGGTGGAGCCTGGGTGAAAGTCTGTCGGTGAATGAAGCGGACCAGGGAGAAGAACAAAGTCCTGAGGATCAGACACCTGCGGAGGACAGAGTAGTTTCCCCTGGAAGAGCTCAGAAAAACAGTTGTAGGGGGTGGGGAATAGCTCAGGGGTAGAGTGTGTGCTTAGCATTTGGGAAGTCCTGGGTTCTAGCCCCAGTATCTCCATTAATAAATAAATAAATAAATAAACAAACAAACAAACAAACAAACAAAAAACAGAAAGCAAAAAAAATTTAAAAAAACAAGAAAGAAAGAAAAAGAAAATCAGTAATAAAACATGCCCAAACAGCAGTAGGCCAAATCAGAGTTAGAAACCCAAAAGGATGTTTCAAGAAGAAAAAAAGGAATTCAAGCAACAGACAGAACGACTAAAGAGCTAGATGATGTTAGTGACATGGAAATCTGGCCACTGCTCCTTTTCTCACTAAAAAAATAGGACAACTAGAAACTCCAATAAAATATTATAATTAAAAACACACGTTTATGCAGTGGTTACTACATGCCATTCTCTGAATGAGCTGGAATTCTAGAAAGGAATTCCTCTCATTCTCTGAATTCCATTCCTTTCCAGGTGCCTCTAGGCCACAGTACTCCTTCCTCATTGTTTTTTAAATAAATTTTATTAAATTTATTTTGCGGGGGTGGGGAGGAGATAAGGACAAAGTTTAAATAACACTTACTACTTCCTTAGCGTGCTAAAGTTGATGAACACATTATTCCATTAAGTGAAATAAACTTCATGTGTAACTGTACAGCGTACCTAAGAAATCTGGAAGACACATTAGGAGAAAAAGATCTGAAAGACACTGAAGTAATATGGATTTTGTAATTCTTATCTTTACTTCAAGATTTAGCCAACAAAACATTTCATGTATGTTCCATAGTAAAATTTTTGTGTACCTCTTTAAAATAGGCTTAAAGAGGAGATTTCTTCTGAACCTGACCCAAGGGCTTGTTTATCACCATGGGTGAATTATTTAAGCTCACTAAATTAAGTCCTGTGCAGGGGGAGAGGGGAGGGAGTCCCTAAGAGTTAATGAAACAAGAAAGGTCAAACTATTTGACTTAAGTGAATACAACTGTGATATTGAAAATTTATTTATAAAAAATTAGGCTGGGGTAATGGAGTCGTGGAAATTCAGATCATCTTTCCATATAAGAAATCAATAGATGCTTTAAATTGATTAAATCAAGAAAACTTGCCTAATTGTATCATTTAGACTTAGAAGAGTGAATACCAGAAATATCGATTAAATGGTTAAAAACATGGGAAGTAGGAGAGTCAGGGAGAGTCCAGAGAAATAGTGGGGCTAGAGGGCTTTCACTTTATTGTCTAAGTATTACACAGTTTGCATGTGGGATGAGTGTATGTGTGTGTGTGTGTCTGTGTGTATATATATATATATATATACACACAGACACAAACACGTATATACACTCTCATACATATATACATATAAATGTATACATACATTCATACAATATACATGTATAATCATAATATATATCACCCATGAATTATTCTATTTAAAATTAAAGGGGAAATTTATTAAAAGAGATAACATAACAAAGCTCCTGCCCATACATTTCTTCATTCAAATAACCTGACATCACAATGAGGGAAGCTTTACTTTTCTTCTCATATTGGAAACAAGAAAACACAGAGCCCTGATGTGAGCCAAGTACGTTTGACTCTACACCTGTCCTATTACCCACAACACTAGATTTTATAGACCCTTGGTTCCCTCTCTGTTTTTTGCCTCATTTATTTTCCACACCATTTTGCCACCCTGAAGCCAATTCCTTGCCTGGCTTCATTGCTAAGTATTTATTAGTCTGTATTTCCATTTAGTTTTGTGAGTCTGCTTTCTGATCAGGGTTCTGGCAAGAGTCTAGTTCCAAGATATCCATATAAACTCTTTTTTTAAATTAATATTTCATCGAGGTAACAATGGTTTTTACACTATGTAAGTTTCATGTATACAACATCATAGGTTTCCTTTTATACATACTACAGTGTGTTTACTGCCAAAAATTTTAATTTCCATCCCTCCTCATACAGCTGATCTCCTTTACTCATTCTGCCCTCCCCCTGCCTCTTCCCCTCTGCTCATCACTACTCTGTTCTCTGGAGCTACGTGTTTCTTTTTGTTTGGTTTATTCATCTATTTTGATTTTTTGTTGGTTTGTCTGCTTATATTCCACATGAGTAAAATAATTCAGTAGTTTGCTTTCTCAGTCTGACTAATTTCACTTAGCACAGTATCGTAAAGGTCCATCCACATTGTCCCAAATGGCAATATTTCATCTTATTTATGGTCACCATTTAATTTCAACCGGCTTAAAAAGCATGCAAATCATCAAGATCTTATATCTATGTCTGACTTGTGGCCTCCACTGAGATATTGAATAATTGTGTTCCTCCCAGAATACCTCACGAATCCCACACCCCTTCCCACAATCTGTCCTCCTGATTTTTCCCATCTCACTGTACAGCACCACCAACTACTCAGTTACTCAAGCAAAACAGAGCACTTTAATCCTTCAGCTGGCCCCGTCTTCCACCGAAATAAATCCCAAATCGATCCACTTCCCTCCAGTTTCACCACTACTCTGGTTCAAGCCACCCACCATCTTTGATGATGACATTTCCTAGAACCTATTCTATTAAGTCTGCATACTTCTAATCTCACCAGCCTCCAACCCACTGCCCAAACAGCACGCAATCTTTATCACGTCCCTTCTCTGATTAATAGATTTCAATTACACCAAATTGGGAATTCAAGATTTGCAGATACAAACAAATATACATAAAATAAACAACAAGTTCATGCTGTATAGCACAGGGAACTAAATTAAATATCTTATAGTAACATGGTCAAAAAGAATATGAAAATGAATATATATGTGTTTATCTATGACTGAAGCATTATGCTGTACACCAGAAACTGACACAACATTGTAAACTGACTATACTTCAATAAGAATATACTAAAAAAAATGGAAATAAAGTCCCTACAGCCGACTTTATGACTAAGGTCCCTATAGCTTTAACCTCCCTTCACACCACTCTTCCACTCTCTGTATTTCAGCAGCATTTGCTTGATGTTTCCCAAATGCTCCAAGTTTATTCCGATTTCGTTGGCCTTACCTAGAATTCTCTCCCCCAGATCTTTATGTGGCTGGCTCTTTTTTAAATTCAGGTCTTTTTTAAAATTTATCTTCTCAGAGAGGCTTACCTTGACTACTTTACCTCAAGTAGTCATCCTCAAATACTATCAGCCTTTTCTTTATTCCATCATCTTGTTTCTCTGTAAATGATACTTTTATTGTTTATATGCTGCTTTCCTCCTCTGTCTTTTTGATTGCCATATCCAAGAATGCATGACCTTGTCTGTCTTCTTTAATAACAATCTGGAACAGTTCCTCTATACTCCACAGAAGCTAGAGCCATGCCTCTATAAATATTTATCATAAGAGAAATTCTGAATACTTGTCGAACAAATTAATAAACTACTCACATCCAGAGGAATGATGGATGTGATTTCTTAACAAACAAGCAGATCAACATCATCGTCAACACCATCATCTTTCTGGCTTTCTTCTAAAGAGCTATCTTGGGCAACTGACTCACAAACTATCCACCTCCGGGTCACAGCAGCCAGGGGTGAGAGTCCCACAAGGAGCCAGGCATTCCCTAGAGGGCAACGAACATCTCTGAAGAAAATCATCATCATCATCAAAGACAACAAATCCTGCCTCCAGCAAACCCTGGAGCTGACACTCATCTATGAGTGAATTAAAGAAATTTGTAAGTGCAATAGCAATTCAACTGGCTCTCATTTCTCTGCAATACTTTCTTTTCTTTCTTTCTTCTTTTGTTTTCTTTATCTCTCCCTCTCTTTCTCTCTTTTCTTCTTTCTTTCTTTCTCTTCTTCCTTTCCTTTCCTCCTTTCCTTTTGCTCCCTCTCTTTTTGTAGCTGCAGTGTTTTCCCACATACCATGCCCCTGATTCCATGTTAGCAATATGAGTATTTATTTCCCAAATGAGAACAACATCACCATGTCCACTTTGTCAAGAACAAGGTTCAAGATTGAAGACGCTGGGAGCTACTCCTCTTTCTAAGACTGGGGTTGCTAGCCATTTTTTTTTATAGTTTGGTTCAAATAATTCTTCTCATTTCCTCCTTGTGTGACCTTAAGTAAATAAGTATACTTTGGTTTCTCAGTCTCCACATCTGTAAAATGGGAATATTAATGTCTCAAACCATTCTTGAGAGAGTTAGATGTGAAAATATTCTCTGACATTGTACATGGTAGCCTATGCACGTTTCACACAGCCCTCACAACAGAGCCACAAACACCTGGGTGATGGGCATCACCATCCATTGTACACATGAGCAGCGGAGTCGCAGGGTAGTTAAGGGACAGTTCATAGCAGTAGAATCAGAACTTGAACCCACGCCTTTTTGAGTGACCCTTCAGCCTAGTGTCTTAGTGCTGTTTCACTCTGCAGAGGGGGCATCTGGGAGAAAGCCAACGTGCTGGCTCCCTCCACTGAGCCTCAAGCTGAGCTCTGTGCCTGGTGAGTGACGGAGCGACTTTAGAATCCCATAGTTGTATCCCTATAGATAGTGAAGTTAATTCAGAAAAAATACACACACACAGAAAACAGCAACAACAACACTGCTGATGCTGCTTTCATAACTGAGGACAAGAAGTTCATTGGGAAGTAGAAGCTTTGACACGATCATCTCAGCCTTGGCAACTTGTGCGCTTGAAAGTTTCTGTTTACTTTATGTGAAATTTCCATTTTCAGTGAAAAGAACTTCCCTATGGGCATACTATTTTTTTTTTTTTTTATCTGTAGCCGAACAACACAGAAGAAAGAAAAGATACAGCAGGAGCATCCCAGGGGCTAAGCTGTGTTAGGAGATATGGAGCCTTCCAGAGGCTGCCCCACTTTCTCTACTTACCCAAAGTTGACAAAGTACAATGGGCATCACCATCCATTGTACAAACGAGGCTGCAGAGGCTCAGAGTAGTTAAGGACGAGTCAAAGCTGCAGAATCAGAAGCTGCTACTTCTGATAGCAACTGTTATATCCATCTCGAAAGTTGCTACTTCGCTGTTCTAAACCCCTCCAGAATCCAAGCCTTTCTTCTCACACCCACAGTAACTGCTTAATCCTTCAAATGCATTTTAACTACTACGCAGCTTCTCTGCTTGCCACTCACTGGAGCTTCTTCGGTCCTTTTGCTGCTGAAAGACAAGTGATTTTTTCTCAAAGACAAGACTGACCACGTCACTGCTCGACTTGCAAGCCTCTAGGAGGTCCAGTTGCTGAAATGACGTAAAGCAAATCCCTTAGGATGGCAAAAGAAGACCCGGAGTTTTTTCCCCAACATACTTTTTCCTGCTTAACCCAGACCTCTATATTTAAAATACAATTCCAGTGGCTGCCAACTCAATGTAGTTCCCAGGGCATGTCAGTTTACATCTTCATGATTTGGCACATAGTCTGATTCGCCTGAAATATATAGGTAACCTTGTTTCATTTTGCATGCTAATCTTTATCTTCCAGGACATATCTTAAATGCACTCATTGAACTTTTCCAGGAGAATCCATCAATACTTTCTTATGTGACGGTCTCACTTGTTACATATAAATACAGCACTTACAGTGCTTTATTGTGATTGTTTGTTTACACACTTACTGCTCCAAGGAGAGTGAACTCCATGGGGCAGAGATAATGTCTTATGTACAAATAGGACAGGCACAGAGTAGATCTCAGCAGTAAATACCTTGGGCATGAATAAATATTTAAGGGTCAGAGACTGTTTCCAACATATGACCAAACCATATATTGACTGTGCATAATATACGAAGCCCTATGCTAAACTTTTGGAATACAACTGTGAACTAGCCAGCCAAAATCCCAAATTTCACTAAGCTTAAATATGAAAATTATTACAAAAATGCACACTTCCAGAGTCACTCATTAGATGATAGTTTAGGTGAATTTACAGAAGTAACAGATCAGAAGCAGATGTGTTACAGGACAAATACGACCCTGGGTCACAATGTTTTTTCCACCCATAAAGCAGGACCAGCACCCTATAAGCAACCTACTTGTCTGCCATCCTTTCCGAGCTCCTGGAGCGGCTGGAAAGGTTCTGCTTCTTGACCAAGATGTTCACCTTGTTCATTAAGACAAATATTAGGTTTATTGTTTTTCCTTTAATATATATGATATATTTTTACACTAAGAGTGTTAAAAACTGAAGAAAAGGAAAAACAAACAGAGATTTCCAAATAGTGAGTGGTCAATAACTTGAAAAATTTCCAAGGGGACAGATGGTATGAGAAAGAAAATAAAAAGCAAAATATAAAAGCAAACAAACTTTGGAAGATGCTTTTCACCATTGTGATGTCTTGGGGCACACAATAACATTAATGAGGTGTGCCAGGATAAGTAGACAAGACTGCGGTCTGGAGTTCTGCTTACCCCAGGCTTTCCAACTGCTCAAAGACAGAGGGCCGATGTCTTAGACCACCTGTGAGTTCTTTGTAGTACAGCAGTCGAAAGCTGTTTCTTCATAGGACCAAGGGCCATGCAAGAAATGAAGCCTGAGATTGCAGGCTGGGAGTGACTTTCACTACCAATTGTGTGACTTTTCAAATGTGTGTTTTGTTTTTTGTTTTTTGGTTTTTTGGTTTTTTTGTAGGGGCAAGGGAAGAAATAGGGCTCTCATTCAGAAGTGGAGGGCTCACCCTTCTGCTATGCACTCAAAACTCAGCCTCATTTCCATTTCAAGCTGCCTGTTTCTCCCTTGAATTTGCCCAGCCTGTTTTCCAATAGCCTTGTATTCCCTATCATTGAAACCATCTGGTAGTAGAAACATACAGGATTCCGGGATGGTAGCTAGTAAGGGACCAGCATCAAAAAGAGAGCCTGTGGAGAGAAAGACTTTAAGGAAACATCAACAGATGGGGTTCATAAGTGAAAAGTTTCAGAGTAGATAAGACTTAGAGAATGGAAGAGGTTTTAGAGAAAAAGACATAGGGAAAAAGCAGGGAAAGGAGGGAGCAAGGAAGAAAGGATGGAAAGAAGGAAAAAAGAATGTAAAGACTATGCTTTTGTGACTGTAGGGATGTTGATATACCAGCTCTAGAGAATCATACACATTTGGATTCAATCTCAGCTTTCCTTTGGCCGCCTCTGTTACTTTGGAAAAATCACTCATGTGCTTCCAATCTTTGGTTTCCATCTGAAGACTGGATATAGCTATAGTATTTTATTACATTTTTGTTGATATTAAAACTAATAGTATAATGCTTAATCCAGTGCACTTAAGATACATTAGTTTCTTTCACTTGTTTTTTTCCTTTTACACAAATTGACCAAAACCTAACTTATAGTAGCTACTCAAAGACTGTTGTATATATGTTGTATAAATAATGAGATGAATGAGTCAATGAAAAGGCACATTTACACACATGGTGTCCAAGAGTATAATCCTAGTAAGACTATTCAGGTCACTTCATGGAGTGAGAGGGGGCTGGAAAACCTAGTGTCTGGCTGTCTTCTTTTTCAAGCCTGTAGGAAGGACAGCGCGCGTGGACACACACAGCTCACCCACAACTGAGTTGAGCCAGATGCACCAGCTACCTTCTCTGCTCTTCCCCTGGGGCTAAAGCTCTACTGAGAGACTGCATTTTGATGGAGTGCATCTCTTTTATCCCATGAATAAGAAACTGGAGTTTAGGAAGGTGCTGTGAGTCCTTTATGATGAGTCTGTGGCAGAGACAGAACTGGATTCCCAGATCATTCCCTTTAAGCATGAAACTGAAGGAGTAGGAAACAAACTAACAAACTGGCTTCCCCACCTTCAAGCTCTCCCTTCATTATACACTCTTCACCTAGAATAGCTTTACCTGGAGGCTATGCTCCAGGAAGGAGGTGATGGGCCGACAATCTCAGAAGAGTGGACAGACCTTCCAGAGTTCCTCCGTGAAGATCATCGAGATTAAGAGGAATGTACCCTGTAAAATGCCCGGGTTGTTATAGCCTTTTCTGTTCCATCCAGCTTTTCCATAAAGGCCTCGAGACCCCAAACCCAAGATGGACTCACAGTCTCTAAGCCACTAGCCTGCTGTGACTGCCCTTTGCCTGGCAAAGCTATAAAACCATTCTTTTCAGATTTTCCCAGATCTCTGCCTCCAAGTCTCAGTCCAGTTTTCAGAGGACAGAGGCCGTTTTTGCGGCAACAAAACACTTATCACCATGCCGAAGAACTAAGCCAAACTAGGATAAAGTACCTCTTGAAGAAAATTGTTGGCACAAACATAATTAGATAACATTCGATCTAGAAGGAACTTTAGAAATTATCTAGACTTCTAGGTGAATTTTCAACCTTGAATACCTGCTGGATCACCTGAGTAACTTTTGAAAATTCATAAACTCCATGCTACAAAGAATCTCTGAGGGCAGGGCTTTAGGCATACATAGGTACATGTATAGATAGCAATAGATCCCTAAGTGATTTTTTTTAACTCTTTATATGAATGTTTTCAGTTAAACACAGAAGTTAAGAGTATTGTATGATGTATCCCTTCATTTACCAGTTGTGGACATTTTACCAGTTTTGTTCCTCTATCGTTACTATACGTTTCTTTTCTTTCTTTCTTTCTTTTTTTTTTTTTGCTGGAGTATTTTAAATAAAATATGAGGTATCATATAATCTTATCCATGAATATTTCAGTACAAATCTCTAACTGACAAGGAACTTTTAAGAAAAAAACCATCACGCTGTACCATCTCACAAAACTAACCACAGAGACCAAGTGAGTCTACTGTACCATCAAGTTTGAGACGCACAGATGGCAGCTTCTCTTTCGTAGGTGAGGGGGCTGAGTGCAGAGAAGCCAAGTCCTGTGAAGCAGGTGATGCATCTACAACTAATATTCAGGCCTCCCGACTCATGATTCATTACTAAAGGAATGATAACAACTGAGGGAAAAAGTCTCCAATCACCTAAAAAAGATTTTAAATTTAGATAATTACCTTCTGAAAAATCAAAAGCCAACAATGAAGAGAACCAGGGTATCAAGAATACCCCATTGAGGGTCATGGCAAAGAAAGTGACAATGATGGAAATGTGCTGAAGGGCATAACAGGGCAGGGTAGGAAGGTGTAAAGGAGAAAACTTCCCTTTGAACCCTGCCTCTGCCTCAAACCATGCAGCTTACAACATTCTCTTAGGTGTGACAAGACTTAGTTTTCTCTCTGCGAAACAGAGATGTGAATACTTAGCTTCACTTGGTCTTCTAAAAACAGCATGGATTAGTGGAGCATGACAGGCACTTAATAAAGGTTAAGATGTGTGGCTTCAAGAAGGGTACCTTTACATATTCGAGAATCTTGGTTTTGGTAGAATAACTCCCAGTGTCTTTTTATTTTTATTACCACCTAAGACGTTGCCCATTAATTGCTTCCAGAAGAAAATAGAAATCAGAAAATAGAATACTTGTCAGAAGATTATCCTATAATGAATCTTTGACCTCAAAGTCAGTTATGACAAACAGTGATGGTACATTGGAGAAGATGGAGTATTGAGGGTCGCTTTGTCATGAAGCCAGGAACTGAGGCAAAATTCAGAATATTTAAAAAGTACAATACTACAAAACTGCCAAGTGAGACAGGCAAGTACAAATATTACTATTGACTACGTATTAGCACAAGCATCTAAAAGCTGATTTGAGTTTGGCCACTAAATGCAAATGTTTGCTTACTGGAGTCTTTAGAGCAGCTTTTGACTTTGTTTATTAACAGTCTTGGTGAAATAACTTTATTATAAACATTATATAACCTCTCCAGATTTTTGTTTTCTCACATATAAAATTGGATTTTTAAAGTATTATGAATAGATTTCTAAAATTTTTAAAAGATCATGCATATTAAATGCTTAACACTATACCTTCTCTTGTACAAGCACTTGGTAATTAGTAATCATAACTATTATTATAGAAACACTTTAAGGACTTGGTGAACTAGAACTTGACTTCCTGGCAGAAGCCAAAATCTAATGGAAAGATCTTAGAACTGGGGTCTCAGAGTCTTGGCTCTGCCATTAACTTACCTGTATTATAATTGTAGTATCACTCTGAACACTTTACTTTCATCATGTTAGAGCAGGCAGATAGCTAGATATGAGCAGAGAAAGGGGGACGCAGACCAAATGTCAGGAATTGGGCAGAAAGGAGGGGCACAGGCCAAATGCAGGAAACTATACATTATGTAAGCAACAGGGGTCCCTGGGCAGAGAAAGAAAAGCAGGAACCTTTGGGCTGAAAAGTGGTCACACTTTTGGGGTTATGAGTGGCCTAGAGACCGACAAACAAAGGTGAGAAAAGGCAGGACTTTCTAGTGTCTGAATGTAACCATTTGCTCAGTGCCCTCATTTCAATAAAATTAGCCTCGCAGGTTAGAAGTAGTCATCATGAACCGACGCCATGACATTTCCGATCCAGACTAAATAAGGACAAAAATCCCTCCTCCCTTCGGGAAGGTGGAGTTGGGATGACAATCAGGGAATACGACCCCAAACCCTTCCGTCCCCAATGAATATTTGGCCCATTCATTTTTACACCCTATGTAACCAACTTGACAAAGAAACACAGGTCCACTGCTCACCTGAGCCTGCCCACTCTCCCCTTGAGAGCGTACAATCCATCCTTTAATAAATTCTCATTTTACTTTTTTTAACGACTACGTCTCGTCTCTGAATTCTTTCTGGAACAGGACAAGAACCTGGAATACCGGTTACACCCACTAGCAACAACCATCTCTGAAGAAGAAAAGATCATTTTTTTGTATGTGCACCTTGCCTGCCTGAACAAGAGAGAGAACAGGTGTGCAGTGCAATTCAAATACAAGGTATGGTCAACAAGAGAACACATGAATAGTAGACAATTTAAAGTTCTAGAGTTAAAAGAAAATTTCAGAATTGTTTGTCACACCTTGGATCCCTTGGCCTCGAGGGCTCCTCCCTCTGGTCTTCTCTTACTGTAAGGCTCACGCAGGGCAGGTGCCACTTCTCTTAGAACCGTCCTAGGCCACTCTTCTTCCTGTTCACCATACCAAATATTTGCCACGTTCTGTTAGAGTTTTCTCCTTTATTATTTCTTAATGATCTCAATATTTATACACTTGTGGCAGGACATAATTTTTTTTGTCCATTTGTCTCCTTCAGCAGCGTGTGAACTGTTTGAGGGTAGAAATGATAATATAGAGACATGGTATAGTGTAGGGTTTAACAACCAGGGCTATGAGGTCAGACTGATTAGGTTCAATTCCCAGCTCCACCACCTTCAGCAAGATACTGCTTAAATTCCCCACGCTTCCGTTTCCCCATCTGAAAAATGGGGGAGGGGGGATAACAGTAACTACTTCATTGGGTTATTGTGAGGATTTGATGGCTTAATAATGGATACAAAGCACTCAAAACAGTGGCTGACAAGTAGTCGATTGCTCATTGAATGTTAACTGCTAGTATAATTTGCATACTAAATGTCCACATGTCTCCAGAGCTCCTCAAAGGACCTGGTACACAGGGGGAGACAAAACAAAACAAAACAAAATGAAACAAAAAATGAAAAAAACCTTGTCAAATGTTGACTCTTTCACCTGAAAAAGTGAAGTTTCTTCAGGACAAATGAAAAAAAAAATTTTTTTAAATGTCTTCAAGCTTCACTTAAGTATAATACCAGATATCCAAAAACTGTGAGAAAAGTAGAAAAATCTCCCCTGTATTACTAAGGGAAAAATGCATTTCCCCAGGACCAAGAAGAAAAAACCAGCTTCATTTATATGTAGAAATGCTACTAGGAAAAGAGCAATGGTCCTGGAGATAGAGGACCTTAGGCAAGTATTTGGACTCTCTGAGATCCGCAGCTTGCCCTGTGAAAAAGAAAAGAAGTTCTAACTTCAATGCAGAGTAGTCTGTAGGGCTTGTGAAAATATATTGTTTCCACTTCTAGCAGAATACTAGAGACTCTTAGCGGTAGCTGTTCCTGGTAATTTGATGATGATGATGATGATGACGACTGGATGCTATGTGGGGAATGCAGAAGGCACAGTAGGTAGCCTTTCTCCCTGGGGCCATTTTTCTATGAAATAAGCGCAACTGGACATGCTCTTTTGAAGGACCTGGCAAATTCTAGCAAAACATCAAACTAAGAACTGTGAAATAATGTATCAGCTCTGTGAAGGCTGGGAGCATCGTACCACCATGATTGGAGGGGAAATAAAGGAGAGAGACCCTGGACATACTCAATTTAAATTGGCTTGATTTTCAGATATAGCATCAAATTTTGTTTTCCCCACAGAACAAAGATGAAGCCTCTGGTATTAGATTTTGATTATTTCCTGAGGCTGTCATAGGACTCAAACTCTTAAAAAAAAAGTCCCACTTTCTCTTTAAAAAGATAAGCATTAAATACAATTCAAGAAATATAATTTTTTCTTTCAGTTAATACAGTCATATAAGGACACAAAACTTTCGAAGATTAACAGAAAAAAGGTTAAACATACAAGCTTAAGAGGACTTGTCAGTGAATTAGTGCTAAATCAGCTAGGTGTTAGCTCAGAAGGTTGATGCAGTTATTACAGGCAATGTCTCAATAACTCTGATGAACAAGATGGACTGGATTTAAAACAAAACATAGCCTTAGTCTAAAGAGGCAGTGGATTACAGGACAGAACCAATTACCAATTTCTGTCATATTCTTGGTGGATTTCAGACTTCTTATATTTGTCAGGCTCGTTAAATGAGCATTACTTTACAACGTGTCCTATTCCGCAAGTCTTTCAGAAGTCACACTTTTATTAAATTACTCAGCCAGCGGAATGAAATATAATACTTGAGTGTTTAAACCTACATCAATAAGGTCGTTTCCACCAACCTTGAGCTCTCCTTCCTCTAATAAATCCCACACATCTCTAGTTGGATGGCCAGGACAAAATATGCAAAATGACCAGACATCCTTTATAGAATTCTTAGAAGATGAAGCAACCCTGAATTATCCAAGGGGAGTCAATCATCATGTTCTCAAGGGTTTGCTAAGACATAAATGCCAATGAACAGGCTTTATTCAATTAATAAATGAACTAATTAACAATATTACTAGAAAAAATAATTCACACAAAGGGAATTTGGCATTTGCTAAAAATGTATAGGTAAGGTTTAGACTTATCAAATCTGACCCAGAAGAACTGTACATGGTAGAAATAATGTCCACAGAGAAAACTCACAATGGTGGATGAAAACATCAATAAGGTTGGATGAGGATGAGAAAACAGGAAAAAAAATAATTGATCCCATTGGAAATAACATGAACAATGTTAGGGTATGTTGGGGTATGTTATAAATTAATGTCTGAGCTTTACTAATTGGATTAATTCCATACAATAGAAACATAGAAAAGTCTCCGATGACATGAAAAGAATCACCCCCATCAAACCCTTCAAAAATTAAATAAAATATCTGTACATGAAGAGGCAATTCTAGATGTTTTAATATCTGTAGCAGAAGTCTTAAATTGCCAGATTTTGTGTCATATCTGGTCTTTTGATGTATCATGTAGTCAGCACAATGTTTAAGAATTAAAATTCCTAAAGTAAGACTAGTTACTTAAAAATCAGTCATTTTCATGTAAAAGACTAGGTTTCAAACCTAGTCCTCTCTGGAAACATCTGCTCTGGAGCTTCTGAGCTTCTGTTTCCAAGGGTGACAACTGGCTGATGGAGAGAGTTGCCCGAGCGTTCTGGGTAGATCATGCACCTGACGGGCATCACTCAATTAGGTAGCATGCCCGGCCCCAGGGAGCATCTAGGTTTACGAAGTCTAATCCCAGCCAGCCTCTAAAATCTCTTCCTGTTACAGGAGATTGGTTATGTGAAATTGGGAAAGACATGCACGTTTTCAGATATTCAGTTTCCTGGTCTGCAACCAAATCCATGGCATTCTTAGGAGGATCGAAAGACACAGTGTATGTAAAAGTGTCAAGATATCATCTGGCTCATAACAGATTCTTGGAAAACAACAGCCATGATAGTGACATGTAACTGAGAAACTGTGTCTACTAGAAGTTCTCTTATATGTAAGTGGAGAAAGAGAAACAAATACACCTTCCTTGTGGATAGTGCCATGTCGCTGTGCTGTGATGAGGCTGAAGTGAGAGGTGCTTGTGAAATATTACCACCTGGTCAGTCAGGCTCTGTTCTCAGGGACTGGTGAGCTTGGAGCATCACCATGGGATAGGTGCAGGATAAAACTCTACCTGTCTCCATCTGTGCCCTTTTAAACTAGTCGATGTCTTCCTTCAGAAAGACATCTCGTTATGAAAGCTGAGTTAGCCCAACCAATACTAAGCACACTTTGATTTCCCCCTTTTAGTCTGTAATGTGTCTAACATGTGTTATCACACTCACATAGTGTGTGAGAATGTAACTTACTAAAAAGAACCTTCTGATTCTCAGTAATTCCCTGATAAGGAGAACGGTGAACACAGTCCTTGCAATCACCATCACTTACATGCTGAAACATCATGACCCAATTTTATCCTGAGAAAGAACCAGAATTATAAAAGATAGATAGAATTTTGAGCTAGAGTTGTAAGTCAAAGTTAAGGGTTGGGATTTGCAAACCTTATTATGATGGGGGGACATTAGAGTCCTGATTCATAAGATAAATCATTTATATCTCAAGTGCAAAATAAGGTTGGCAAAATCAAATCCCTTTATTTTGGATTTATTGCATGATTTGTAAACCTGTTCCTCTGTTTATAGATATATTTTTTCCTATGCAACGTGCATAAATACTGGAGGTTTCAGGTTTTCCATGTGCGTTTTACAATCAATCATGTACTTTCAAAAAGTGTGACTAAGTTTGGTCCCTAAGGATGCTTATAAATCCTAGTTTAGTTCTTCTATTTAACAAGAAAAGATTTAAATATATCCTCTAGTCTGGTTTGGCAGAAGTACGACTTTATAAATAAAAGCAGTAAGAACATTACTTTAACCTCCTTCAACTTGTAGGTCTGAATCCGGCTTGGGAGTGTGACACACCCATCTAGAGGAGCTACCTACCTCTTTAGAAAACTCAAACTTCTCCCTTTCCTTAGCTAGTAATACTTTATTTCTTTAGGAAGCCAGAAGAGAAAACAATACTTGTCCTACTGTTTGTCATTACTAAAGTAATGACAAGCTAGTGCAGCCAAAAGTGCACTAGATCACAGACGTTATGAGAAAGATTCAAATTATAGTTTGGTCACATATTAGCTGGGCAGTTCTTCCCGAGTCACTGTCACTTTCTTACCTTCATCTCTAAATCGAGAAAGCGGATATTGCATCAGCTGAAAACCCTTCCAGGATTAACCATGTCTGAATCAATGATTCTAATGTCTGTGCCAGATTCAGACAATGACTGGTCTTTCTAGAGTTGTTCTAGTTGTCCAATCCTATTGCTATTCTTCAATAACAAGGGTCATGCAATTTGTTTCCTTTTAACTGTATTTTGTGCATAGCTGCACGTTCTACAAGAAGTAATCAGCCGTTTCTTGCCATATATTCAGCCAGCCAGCCACCCAGCCAGCTCTCCATCCATTCTCCCATTCATCCATGCCCTCTTTCATCCCTGAGCCCGACATCCATTCAACAAAGATTAACTGAACCACCTACCATATATAAGGATGTCAGGAAGGCTTCTTGGGAGGTAGTCGGTCAGATAAAAACTTGCATGAGATACATTTCTCGTTCTTAAAGAACACAGGGGAACCCCTGTGGTTTCCTGGTAGAGGTTTTGGGGTCAGATATATCTGGGTTGAAACTCCAGCTCAGCCCCAGCCTTTTCAAGATAGGATGACACTAATAATATCTGATATTACTTCCATCTGGAACTTTCTCCTGAAAGGGCGTCCCGCTCCCTCCGCCACCTTTCTGACACAATTAGGACCACGTTCTCCTGAATCCTCCGTGTAACAATGGTCTGTTTTGCTTTTCCGCATAAAGGCTCCTTTATCTAGGCTGTCTTCATAAGACCTCACATTTTGAAATATCATTTCAAACTTGCATTTATCAGTGGCTGGGAGGGAATGATATTTAGAGAAAACTTTTCACGTCAGTAATTTTGCTGGGAGCTTTCTGTATATTATTTCCCCGTATCCTGACAATAATCGTTCATAGTAGATATTATTACCCCCGTTTGATGGGTAAGAAAAGTAAGATTCAGAAAGGTTAGGTCATCTTCTCATGGATATAGACTTAGATGCAGACCTACTCCTGTTTCTGGCTCCAAAGTATAGGCTTGTTCTAAAATAATTCATTTCCTTGACTTTATTGATCAAAAACTAGAAGTCACTGCTAGCCTATAATTCTGCTATGGAAGTGACAAATGGTATTTTCTAATGTAAGACAGTTCCAGAATTTTTTTATTTTACAGACATGCCTAATTTCTACTAGATTTTTTGAACTAATGACAATAGCTTAGAAGCCTCCAATTATTACCCGTTTATAACCCTAGATGCCTATGAATCTGGGACTCTGAACCAATCTATTTACCTGACTAGGATTATCTTTTGCCACAGCCTAAACCCACTTAAGACTCATCTGTGGGTTTATCCTGCCAGAGTGAACTATTATTCACCACATACATATATTGCTTTGCATATGCAGTTAATTCATTAATTCTTTACAACTTCCCTATGTGCTCAGTACAACGTGATCCCCTATTTAGTAATGAGGAGATTAAAATTCAGAAATTACGTCAATTCCCCAGGTCACACTGCTGGTAAATTTGAGAGCTAATGTGGTAGAACAGTAGACGTCCTCCTATACCAAGTTTCTACTCTGAGTTTTAAGGTCCACTGTGATCCAAGATGCCCTGACCTTTTTATTCATTTATTATTATTATTTATTAGTGAAGTACAGTCAATTACAATGTGTCCATCTCTGGTGTACAGCACAATGTCCCAGTCATGCATATGTATACATAATTCATTTTCATATTTTGAGATGCCCTGACTTTTATTTTCTCCCTATTCTCCAAGATGAGTCAGCCTCCTCACCACAATGTGTCTCCCCAAACTTGTCCCCAGCTCTCTCCATGTTGTCGTTCCCATGTTATCCTCCACTTAGAATGCTATGCCCATAACAATGACAGATGGCTACAATTTTTCTGAGAACTGTTACGTGGAGCAACTTACATGTCTTATCTTGTCTGAAGCTCACAACAGTCCTCTCTGTCAGGTATCATTGTCCTCATTTGTCAAATGAGGAAACTGATGGAAGTATGGGATAGGAAACCATTTGCCCAAAGTAGAAAGAGTTCACGAACAGGGTTTGATTTCAGATCTGTCTGAATCCCTCTGCCATTATCTTAAATAGTATCCTATTGTCTCACAAGGAAAAGTCCATCTCTGAGTTCAAAATAGGGGGTAACAGAAATGGTGTGGTTCCTGGTATCAGCATGCATTCCCAATAGAAGTGATGTATCTCCAAGGAGGCAAAAATTCATTTTGGGAGGGTCAAAAAATATTATACCATACAATGGTATATGACTTTCTGTTACCGAAGGCAATTCATATGCCCACTGCACCATGAGGCCAAACAGACTGAAACATGGAAGTCTGGAGCAGAGAAAGGTTTATTGCAGGGCAAAACAAGGAGGATGGGGTGGCTCATGTTCAAGAAAAACCCCAAACTCCCCAAAGTGTTTCAGCAAAGCTTATTTAAAGCCCAGGTGAGGGAGGGGGTCGCAGGGTGCCCAATCAGCTCATGCACAATTCTCTGATTGGCTGATGTTGAGGTAACAGCGGTCAACACTATCAACCCCTAGGGACCAGAAGGTCTGAGGTTTATGGGCTTTCCATCAAGTAGTTAATTTCCTTCCTTTGGTGGTAGTTTTAAGCATCTGAAAAACTCTGGAAATATACATGAGATACTATCATCTGGGTACTTCAGAGAAGAGCTACAGCAGAGGACATGGAAGGGTCTGACCGTGGAAGGCCCCACAGAGTCCTGCTCAGTTACATTTCCCCACTTTTCTTTGATACTCCTCAATCTTAGGGAGAACAGGTGTTGGACAAGAAAGGAAATAATGTTTTAGACAGAGAGGTTAACCATAAACTCAGCAGAGGAAATTGGCTTCAGGAGGACTTGGTTCCAATCTCCAATCCTATTTCATCCCTCCTCAGATCTTTCAGGGAATGAGGCAATGACTGCCCTGGCGACTTCCTGCTGAAGTGGGGTGCAGTCCTGCCTCAGTGTGGGGGATGGACACCAAACTGAAAATATTTCTGAGTTCCAAGTCCTGGATCCGAGTCTTGTATGATCAAGATCCCAGTCCTTTAGTCCACCCTTTTGGTGGACTAACAGACCCGACAGACCCAGTTAGAAATAGTTGGAGGAGGGACAACCAGAACTTTAACAGACAAAATAGATCTCGTTCCCCATTCCCAGAGGAATTCAGGAGAATGAGCCTGAAGACCAGTCTGGACCTGGCACTTCAGGGCAGACTTGTAGCCAGGTAGCCAGTTGTATACTTTTATCTAAGTAGTTTTTAACTTCTGATGTGGTATTAACATATACATAACAAGAGCTATTGACCATTAATTACACACCTCTTTTTCTTCAGCGAACATCTGATCTCAATTTTATCAACTAAAATTTAATAGTTACAAGAGGAGACCTTGACGTCATAAGGTTGCAGCTTCCAGTAGACATTGCTTTGAGAATGGCTGGTGGTCTCCTAAGTATGACACTGTTCAGAAAATTCGAGTTCTCAATGATACAAGAACATGGCTGAAATCACACCCTCAATGGCCTCCTAGTTTTACATCGAATGTCTGAATCACAGCTACTTCATTCTGACTTTCAAATGCATTCCCCTCCTCAAGGCCAAAGCAGGTGTACAATACATGTCCAAAAGGCCATAAAATAGGTCACTCCAGTCAGTAATGTTTAACTTAAACCATGTATAAGCCAGAATGAGTTCTCCATACCTCAATGTGCATAGATTTTTCCATCATTTCCCCTGTTGATTGCAAATTTTTCAGTAGAAAGCATTGAAAATCAAAATATTCATCCCATACTGGGGCAATGGCTCCTGCCCCAGATTCAGATCATGTCCCTCAGTGCTAGGCTTCCTTTATATTTGCCTAGTTATCCACATTGGGGAAAATCTAACCAGACACCATGAACTGGCTCAGAGGTATGTTAATGGGGAAACACATTATTGGCCACATATTTTATCACTTACACTCAATTGTTACACAAGCATTGTACATATGCTTTTAGCAAGAGACATAGGTGGAGCGTTGTTATATATATCATGAGTATTTATCCTCTGTGACAACTCCATTAGGGAATTCTCTTTCTGTCCTAAACACTGGGGCAACAGTGTGGCTGGACGTAAAATAATAATACTGATAGGGGGACAAACATCTGATAAACTATTCAATTAGAAAATGTAAATTAAAAGCCAGTAATATCTCAGACAAAATCAAAAAATTATAACCATATTCACCAGTTTACTCAATCCTATGTAATCCGTTTTATTAACAGTTTTACAAAATCAGTTTTCACTAAACTTTTAATATTTCTTACCCAGTTCATCAGTATGATTTAAGAGAAACCTGTACTCATCAAAAAGTCCTTTTTGTGAATCTTACAGATAAAGCAGTTTTGCAAAGCATCAGCTTAACTTTCTCTGAATAATAAAATACCTTAAAAGGTAAGGTTAAAGATCTGGTTGCAACTTTTTTTTTTTTTTTTTTTTTGACAAAGAAGCTTAATCAAGCTGCTGTGGCATACAACATTTTAAGATAACTAGACTGGAACTAGACTTATGGCCACAGCAACTAGAATTATGACTGATAGCGTTATACCAAGACACACCTAACTTTCAGAAACCTTACATAAATTCCAGAATGTCTATGTTAATAACATTTATCAATACCGTAAAATCTGAAGAGGCTTATCACTCATTTGACAATGCCCTGTAATTTAACATATCAACCAATCTAGTTAGTTTAATATTTTTCCCTGAGATGTCTCAGGGGTCCTCCAAAGCCTCCCAAAGTTAGCTGAAGTCAGAAGAACTTTGATTGATTAGAGTTTGACAGGAAGTTTGACAACGTCAAAAAGTTTAACACAGTCTGTTATCAGAAGCATCTGTGATCACAAGCAAGTAAACTTGTTCTCTTAACAGAGAGGAACCAAATCTAGTCCTACACTAGTCTTCTTTTAATAACAAAATCCATTTACCATTTACTTAAACTTAATCTAATCTCAGTTCGACCATGCACAAAACTTCTTTTTTAGGGGTCCCTTTCTACAAACTTTTCCCTTAACAAAATGCAATTCCATTCTTCATACTTTTTACTCCAAACATATATCCTACCTTCTCACTGGTTACTGAAATATTTTCTTTATTATTTTTAGTAGCTTTAATGACATATTTAAATTTGAATCCTCAAGTCTTAAAAACCATAATTTCTAGTGAAACCCAAGAAATAAGCAATTATTAGTCTTTTACATTAACATTCTGTAAGTTGGCAAACATAAATACCAATAATTTCTAAAAACATGTGCCTTTTACAGAATATATCTCAGTGTGGAACCAAACATATTTAATAATAGTCCTAAACACCTTTAGTTTAACTGTAAAGGGAAAGCCAGTGTTCAGTAAATAATGTTCCAATACCTTATTTTATTTGGGAATGACCTAGCTATTTAACAAACTTCCATTATCAAACTTAAGTTAGCACAACTCTAAAATTTTGATTTACCAAATATCTGGAGAGATCATTTTTAAACAGACATTTCTAAAACAATTATTTTCAATGAGTTCACCCAAAAACTCTTGTTATTTGCATTCAGTTTACTTATAAGAATTTTTCATACCAAGTCAACTGAATTTTTTTCTTTCTGACAAACTCTGCAACAGAAATAACATGAACGTATTGACCTTTAGTAAACCTAGGTAAAATAAAAGACATGTCTGTGTTGATTATACTAACAAGCTTAAGCAAGCTTTAATATCAGATATTTATTTAATTTTGAATATTTCCTAGATCACATGAGCCTAAAATTTGTTGTCTAGCTTCTTTTATACTTAGAAGTATGTAATTTTTAAGCGCTTTTAAGTCAACTAAATAGAGCTCTTTTACATGTTAATCTTTACATAAAGACAGATAGAACCAGAGATCTCACAGTTTTTCTGCCTGAGTTCTTAAAAAACCTTTTTTCCTTTAGAGCCCATGCAGATCATTTACATCTCAAAAGCACAGACAGAGAAATACAAATTCCTACTCTAATGCTTCATTACAAAACTCAACCATCTTGGTTATTTTCAGGGTTTTTTCCCCCCAGTTCCCAAATAGCCACTCCAGTTTAAAGAAATAACAGTAATAGACAATAAAATATATATTATTCACTTACATTCAGATGCCTCACTTTCAGCAAAACTAGGAAGGGAGAACAGGACTTGGACTCAGGTACCAAGACACACACACACACACACACACACACCCCAAAATAAAAGCAAAAGGCCCACTTTGATGGAACAGCAGAGCCACTGGGGCCATTGCTCTCCAAATCTCAGGGAGTCCTGAGGTCACACAGTGTTACAATAAAAAGTATCATTTTCTTTTATTTATGGGAGCATAGCTGAATATCTCCCAGTTCTGCAAAACACACTCCAAGAGGACTATATATAACACGGAACAGAGCTCTGATCATCTATACTTAATTATTCATGGCCGATGTTATCAAATATCAAGCAAACAATCCAAAATGATCTCTCAGGGTCACAGCTCCCTAGCCCCAAAAGGGAGACTCCTAACCAATACCCCGTCAGACCACAAGGGGAGAGCCCCAACCATTGCCCCATCAGAGAGGAAGCTGAATGAAAGGTTGAGGCTATAAAGGGAACATACCGACCAACGCTTCACCACAGGTGAGGCCAAGGCCATAGGGAAGGATACCCTGGTGTCACCACACACGAGCCCCATTACTCAATGACATCTCAACCCACCAATGCAAGTTCTGACACACATGTAAAAAGAACATAGTCCCATAAAAGATCAGACAAGGTGTAGCCCCATAATTCCACTTCCATTCCCAGATAGAGGCCTCCAAACAGATTGGCACAGCTCTCGAAAGAGATGGATCCAGGGCGGCTCACTCCCTGCAAGGGAATTTTCTCCTCCTGCGCAACTGGAGTGGCTCACCCCAAAACCATACACACAAGAACACAAACACCTAAGAAGCTGCGGTCGCACAGACAGACATTCAGAGGAGGTGTCCTCCAAGAATCCCACTGCCGCTCCCAAACGTAGGCCTCCAAACAGATGGCCCAGCTCCAGAAAAAGAAGGGACCCAGAGTGGCTCATGATGAGCCCAGAGTGGCTCACTGCCTGGTGGGAATGAGCCCAGATGGAGTGGAGAGAATTCCCAGCCTGCGAGAGCTAGAGTGACTCACCCTAGGCGACTCCGAATGCGGAACGTACGACGTGGACCACGGCTCGGGACGTTTCTCGGCTCCAAACAGCCGAGCTGTAGGGTGGCTAGAGCCTGTTGGGGAGAGCCCCTCCAGGTTCCGCGGAGCCAAGAGAGCTCCAGCAACTACTGGGACTCGGGGAAGGGGCTGGCCCTGGCTGGGGTCAACCTGCCACGGGCACGACTCCTGCACTGGCTCACTAAAATTGTTACCGAAGGCAAGTTCGTGTGCCTGCTGCACCATGAGGCCAAACAGACTGAAACAGTGAAGTCTAGAGCAGAGAAAGGTTTACTGCAGGGCCAAGCAAGGAGGATGGCGTGGCTCATGCTCAAGAAAAACCCCCGAACTCCCTGCAGGGGTTCAGCAAAGCCTATTTAAAGTCCAGGTGAGGGAGGGGGGTCGCAGGGTGCCTGATCAGCTCATGCACAATTCTCTGATTGGCTGATGTAACAGCAGTCAACACTATCAACCCCTAGGGGTCAGAAAGTCTGGGGGTTACGCACTCTCCATCATCAAGCAGTTAATTTCCTTCCTTTGGTGGTAGTCTTTAGCATCTGAAAAGCTTAGGAAATATACATGGGATACTATCCTCTGGGTATTTCAGAGAGGAGCTGCAGCAGAGGATATGGGGGAGGGGTCTGACCCTAGAAAGCCCCCCAGGGTCCTGCTGCCTGACACTTCCAACAGGCTTTAAGTGCATAAATAGATATACAGTGTATCTGTGGCATTAAAATGTCCTGGTGGGGGATAGGGATTATTAGGGAAAATGACACTAAACTATTTCTCAGCGAGAGGGTTTTGTGGATGATTATGGGAACATGCCCCTAGTAGGAAGTGTTCTGGTACCTATAACTTACAAGCACAGAACAACATGCAGAGGAAGGGGTGAATCGCATGCCCCTTGGCTTCTTTAATCACATACTTGTGGCCAATAAGGATTTCAGCAAAGAAGAGCATCCAAGGTTGCTATCTGGTGACATATGTGGATCCAGATATCTGTCTTCCTAGTTAGGTATTTTAAGACAGGGAGGGTATTCTAGTGTATGTCTGAGACCACTGACACATTCAATGAATAGTCATACAACTTCTACTATGTTATGTCAACTGTCCGCTCCCCTATGCACACATATTAGAAGCACAAAGACAAAGAGCATACAGTCTCTTATTGAGATGCTCACGGTCTAGTCGACAACCTCTGGAACGCTAGTGTTGAGGCCTCGTAACAGGGCTCTCAAACATACCATTCTATCCGCCCCTAAAGTGATTCCCACACTTAATTTATCCTCTGGTGAATTCCTTTTCATCTTTAAGGACTCAATTTACAAATCATCTCCATAGGAAACCATTGCCTGACCCCCTCCAGCCAAGTCTAAAGCAAACGCCCCTGTCATTCTTCATGTAACACAATTTTGTTTGTATTTATTTGTTCAGTACAAATTTCATCAGTGGTCTATAGGTTGTGAGGACAGAACCTATTCTTACTCTCCTTGGAATTAGTACAGTGACTAGTTTATTACAGGACTTCAATAACCATTTGGTGATTGTGACTTGCCAATTGGCTGACAGCAAAGTAGAGTCAATTTAGTAAGAATTCTTTTTAAATTATCTGTCCATCATACACGGGTCAAGCACTCCGGGGACAAAGCAGTCAAAGACAGGCGTCTTGTCCCCCAGGTCTTTATGGGTTAGTTAGAATAAAGCCAGAATCAAAGAAAGGAAGGAATCTCTCTCTCAGAAAGTGGACTGTTTGTGTAATAATTCACAATTTCCAATGTGTAATAATGGGCAAATTCACATCTGGGTCAAATGATAAGCTATTACCTAATGTAATTAATGACTCATTTCCATTGTACGATAGAACAGTCAGGCTGAGCAGGAATACGTATCCTGCCCGTGATCACATAAGGCAAACAGCCTGCAGACTCTCAGTCCAGACCTTCCAGCTCCGTGATTCCCCTGGAAAGTGCCTTGACTCAAAGCCACAGAGTGAAGGCTCCTGTGCAGGTCAGAGTGTTTCTGGACCTGGAGAGAAAGTGTGTCTATCACTGGATTTGTGGAGTTTTCCTGCATGGAAGACATTCATTTCAAATGTGTCCTAGGGTGTCAATAGGAACTATATAATTGATCAAGTGTTTGGGGCGTGCAGTGACTAAACACCATCCCAAAGGAAAGCTCAGCATCCGAGAATTATCGTGCTTTGGCTCCCCATGACAAGGGGTATAAATCAGCCGCTGGATGTGCCCGTCTTGCTTGGGGAAATTGCAGCTTTATAAATAAAAACACTAATCCGTGCTGCTGCTGACCAGCCTTTGCTGCCAGCTCACGATTTAAATTCCTCACCCCTCACCCCAGGAAGCTTCCCAATGCCCGGTGTTTAATAGCTTTTATTCTTTCAATAACATGTTAATGCGTATTATAAAACGACAACAAAAATAAGTTACTACTGCACATGCATTTAGGATATTGGGAAACTTAGCGAAGATAAAGAAAAAATTTCAATCTTTCATAATTTTGCTCTGCAGAAATGAGATCATTCGTGTTTTAGAGTACTTCTTTTTATAATAGAGATACCTGAATTCAGAACTTGTTTCTTGCTTTTTTTTACTTAATAATAAATAATACCATTTTCATTTGCTATTATATAGTATTTTTGTATAAAATACACTGCCTTTATGTTCCATAATGTGGGAAATCATGGTTTAACCCATTTTCTATTTTGAAAATGTATTGGTGTTTTCTTTTTATTTTTTACTCTTAATTCATACAGTGATGAGGATCCTAGTGTCCAAAGCTTTCTTTCCTTTTGTTCCAGATTTATGGCCTGCAATTCTTCAACCAATAAATATGGACAATCTATCTCACACAGGGCTACGCTAGGAATTGGAAATACAAGAGCAAAAAGCCATGTTCACGTTCATATAGAGCTTACATTCTATGGTTGATACCAGCTCGTGAACAGCCTCTAGTATACCAGTGTCAGAACAGAAGGCGATCCCTCAGGGATGCAAAGAGGGCAAATAACTCAGAGGGGAAGTTAATGACTAGGCTTCCTGGCATGGAAAGATAAGAAGAACATAGGTAAACAGAGAAAGAAAAGACTAGCTTAGGCAGCAAGAAGGGTGTGTACATGGCTCCTCTGGGAATCTGCAAGACATTTATGAAGTCTGGAATCTGGAATTCAAGGCGAGGAATGAGATCAATGAGGCTAAATAATTAACAAGCTCCAGATTATGAAGGGTAAATTTACGAGTTTATTTGTGATGGTGACCTTCACCGTTTATTTGTGATGGTGACCTTCACCCTGAGGGCAACGTGGAACTCTTGAGGGATTTTAGGTAAGAAGTGATACTGTGAGATTTCTGTAAGGTAAGACTCCTAGAAGACAAATTACCAGGACAAAGATGATGCCTTTCAGGGTCTCGACATACATCGAAAAACTATTTTTAAAAAAATTCCCTTCCATTGGCATTGTATAAGAAACTGCATTTGTTGTTGGGATAACAATCTCTCCCACTTGTTGGAAACTATTTCTGTTCTAGGTACTGCACTCAGTGGTGCTTTACATGCATTTACTTAGTGAAGCCTACAGCAATCCTTGAGGGTTAAGTGCATTACTCCCATTTAATAGAATTCCCTAGGGTTACAAAGAAAGAATGCTTCTCTCACAATCATAGAAGAGAAAGATGGTTGGATTGAGATTCAAATCTAAATAAGCCTGGCTCTTAGAGCCCGTTCTCTCTCTGAGTATGTTTCAACACCTCCCGACTCATTTTAGTTACACATGATCCCCATGGAACATAATGCCAGCACCTACCATGTTGCCTAGGTTTTATTTATATAAACTAAGCACTTTACAGAATTTCCTGGAATTTGACTTCTCTTCGGGAAGTCATTTGTTAAGAAAGAAGAACAGCAAAGTTTAGATGACGGAGGCAGGGTTAGTTACAGGTAGGTGCTTTATTTTCACAATACTCTTTATCTCCCCTGTTATCACCACTGAACAATCTGTCTGCTCCAGAGTAATGTTTATTAGTGATGGATCAGATGCTGAGGTCCTGCAGAGCTCCTGACCTCGGGACAAAATACAAGTAAACAAGCTTACAAGGAGGCTTCAATGATGTGAGGTTGGAATAGGAGAGATTCCTTTATCTTTGTAGACGTTGCTCTGGATTTATGTGTATATGTGTATATATATATATGTGTGTGTGTGTATGTGTGTGTGTATATAAATAACTGCGAATTATTTCATGCTTATAGGCTTCCTACAACACAGTATGCTGCTACCTATCATTAACTCTCAGTCAAGAGAAAGAGAGAGAGAGGGAGGCTGGGGCATTCTTACAGAGCAAAGGCCTGTCATGACTTCAACATTTGCGAATAACTCCTTTCTTCTAGTTTTATTCAATTAGGTGCATAAAACTCAGTCCACTGAGGATTCAGAAATATGTTTCATTTAGAAGATGGAATGGTCTTGGGGGAAGGGTATAGCTCAGTGATATGGTGCATGCCTAGCATCCACAAGATCCTGGGTTCAATACCCAGTTACTTCTGTTAAAAAAGAAAAAAAAACTTAATTACCGCCCCACCCCAGCAAAAAAAAAAAAAAAAAGACAAGTAAACAAATGATAAATAAATAATTCTTTTTAAAAAGAGGATAGAACGGTCTTGCAAAATATATAGAATGATTTCCCAAGGCAGACAGAGAAAAGGAGCAATGATATAGGTCCACTGAATGAGGCAAGAATTGTTCCCCTCTTACCAGCTTTGTGACCTTTCGTAACTTAGCTTCTTTAAGTGTCAGTTTCCTTCTCTGTCCAATGATAAGAATCATAATGCCTAATGTGATTGTGATGAATGAATGATCTGATATGTGAAAAGGAAATCCCCTCTTAATAAAAAATGAAGGATTATCATAAAAGATTTTAAATTACTGAAATATACTCAGTTATAGCTCTTAGCTATTTATCAGTTTTTCACTTATGTATTTAGTTATACAAAATATAACTTCTAATTTAATTTCATGGAATTGAGAAAACCATCCTGATAGAATAGTGTAACAAACAAAAGACTCAAAAAACAAAAAAAGAAAAAACACTACTTTTGCTAGCATCCAAGGCCCTGAATTTGGGTCCAGGTTAAATCACTATGGAACTTTATAAAAACCATTACTTCCTCTTGAGCTTCAGTTTTCTCATCTTTAACTTGGGTATCTTAAAAGCCCCTCATAGAGCTTTTATGATCATTAACTGGTGATTTTCAGGCTTTTTGTTGTTGTTGTTTGTTTGTTTTTTAATATACTGGGAGTCCAATGAGGGCAGAGGAAAGCTCTAAGAAGAAAAGAGAGGGAGAGGGTATAGTTCAAGTAGTGGAGCACACGTTTAGCATGCATAAGGTCCTCAATCCCCAGTACCTCCTCCAAAAACAAATAAAAACTATTTCCCCCCACCTTGCCCAAAAAAAGAGAAAGAGAGAAAGAGGTGAGAAAGCAGGGTAACTTTCCCTGGCCCTTTGGAAACAGGCAAGTCCTTTAGGCTGGCAGTTCAGAGTCAGGACCTGAGTTGATTTCTGCTCCCCTCAGAGCACACTGACAATGGCCACAGATGGAGTTCATGGACCAAAAGGCAGCTCATGGAGGCGTGGCGGTGACCGTATTCACCCAGAGCATGGCTGGCTGTGAGGCAGCAGGCTTCCTCCTGAGTTGGTGACCCAGGGTAGCCACCACAGCTGCAGGCTTTACAGAACGTTAGCTTTGAAAGTCACTTTTGAGGTCACATAACCCATCTTTCTCGCTGCCACCATTCAGAGGCTGTCTCCAGAGCGACTGTCTTTAAACTCAGAACACCTGCCACCATCCCCTCCTAGGCAGTCGCTCTTCAGTCCTGCAGGTGAGACCTGCCAGGACAGTTATATAATTTTGACTCTCTGCACTGAATGAATGTGCTCATGCTGAACCTTGCTTCTCCAACAACTACCTTCCTCCCATCTTGATTTTCACCTACAGGCTTGATGATTCCTGCTGGTCCAACCCCTGTCTATATTTTCCCTTTGTCTTTGGTCTACATTGAGTTTCTACAGTTTTCAAAGCTGGTATTTCTATATCAGTGCTGAAAAACTACAGTGTAGCATCTACTATGTGTTACATGAGATCAACACATATGAGGCAGCCGAAGCCACCAAAACTAATGGAACTGTCTTACTAATATTCTGGACATAAAACATATAGGCTATTTTTTCCTATTAAAATAATTAAAGAGAACACAATGATGTATATTTGAGCCCAATTAGAGAGAAAGCTCCTTGGAATGTACATTTTTAATGACAGTTAATATCTCCCTCACTCTTCCTTAGAGAGGGGATGAAAAGGAGATTTAACTTAAAACACAATGGCAGAAGTTTTCAACTGGTTGAACCCTCTTTGAATATATTGTTATATTTTATAACTACATCTACTATTATATTATCAAAAGAATGTCAGGATTTTTGGTATCATAATGGCAGAAAGCAGCAAACTATGGTCCATGGGATAAATTTATCTTGCCAGCTATTCTTATGAAGTTTTGTTGGAACACTGCAATGCTCATTTATTTACATATGGTCTATGGCATCTTTTGTACTAAGTGACTGAGTTGAGTGATAGCCACAGAGCTTACATGGCTTGGAAAGCCAAATTATCTGCCCTTTTACAGACAAAGTTTGCCAAACCTTGCATTACAGTAAAGAGAACATTTAGGATCCAAATTATTGCAGAGGATCCAAATAATTGCAGTGCATCCAACTGTGACCTGTTAATACAATTGTCTTCTGTTAAGTTTCTGAGACATTCAGAGATCAACATATTTATTAAAATGTGAGACCTTTTTTCTTTTACCAACATCCCCTGCAGCTAGAGTGAGCCATGTGACACAATTTAGTTAATGACACAAGTAAGCAATATTGGATGGGGAGTTTTGGGGATCTTCCATTTATCTGTTAAAGGGACATAGTTGGAAGTGTCCCTTCTTGCCTTCAACACAGAAATGATGCCTGTTGCTGGGGAAGCTAGCTTGTGAATATGAGACAATTAGCTAATATGTTATAAATAATGGAGCAGAAAGAAAATAGGAATGTGGGTCTTTGATGGAGACCCTGCACCAGCCCCAGACTCTTTCTATTCAGATTTGTTGTTATATTGAAAAAAAAAAAAAATCCCTGCTTGCTTAAGCCTTTTTAGTTTGACTATCTATTACTTTCAGCCAAAAACCTACTTAACTGTTTCAACAGTCTTAGGGGCAAGATCATCAGTCATGAAATCAGCTAGACCAACAACTCTCAAGAATACTTTCATTTAGAAATCTTGGAGTGGCCAGTGACAATATTACTTGCCATTAACTAGGAAAGCTTTATTCCTGCAGGGTATCTTTTTAAAAATCAAACTTTATTTATTTTCCAGCTTTAATAAGGAATAATTGACAAATATTATTGTATACATTCAAAGTGTAAAATGTGATGATTTGATATGTTTATACATTGTGAGATGACTGCTACAATCAAGTTAATGAACACATCCATCACCTCACATAGCTAACTTTTGTGTGTGGTGAGCACGCTTAAGGTCTACTCTTAGCAAATTTCAAGTATAAAATACAGTATTATTAACTATAATTTCCATGCTGTACATTAAATCCTTACACTTATTTGTCATATAGCTGAGAATTCATACAAGCAACCCAACATCTTGAAGGAGGTTAATGAAGAAGAGAAATAAGATTTTTGATCACCTACTACTGCAATTCAAAGACTCCATTTGGTCCTCTATTTGTGCATTTATTAAATCTACACATTGGTACTCTAAGATGGTCTGGAATTGCATACTGGCCTCATTAATTACTAATTGTGTTATTTCTGGCAAAATTACTTGATTTCTCCATCTTTTAGTTTCCTCATCAATTAAATGGAAATAATAATAGTACTTAATTTATAGTATTGTTTTTCAAATAAATTATTAAGTACATGAATATGTGCTATATAATAAGTGTTCAATAAAGGCTAATATATACATGTATAGAAACATATGTAGTCTTTGCCATAATAATAAAGTAATCAAACTTGGCTATGAATAGGAAGTAATAATAATGCTTGTAGTAGTGATCATAGGTTTCTCTCACTCTAGTTATAATCCTGGCTATTGTCAGTTCTACTCCTTAGGACCTGCACAAAGCAAGTTCACTTGACAGTTTTTTCTAATATATGATCCCAGAATATAGGCTTTCTTTTATTGGAGGCCAGTACTGCCTTGTCTGAATCACTTTCTTAACATCACAACACAGGCTAATCTCAGTACTGGAATGAGAACCAAAGCCTGGCTGTCAGCTCAGGATTCTTTCCTGCTCACTTGGTCTTAATCTTTAAAAACTGGACCTTGCTCAATTATTTTCAAAGCATTAAATCAAATTTCTTCCTAGGTACTCTCTTTAATACTTACTCAAATTGCAGTTAAAATGAATGTATTTTGTAGCACTATGACCCAAATTTGGTACTTTATTCATACTATGAGATCTTTTCATTTAAATCTATGAATATCCATTTCATCATGGCCAAAGGAGAGAAAAATGACTCTATTATTTAAAATTATATGCCACCCTTTTATGGAAATAATTTGAAAGACTAGGTAAACTTTCTAAATGTAATACTAATGCCATGTTAACATGAACATACATTGAAGGGCTTTTATTTTCCTTGTGAATGTGGCAAACTAATGGCAGTGCTGTCACACAGTCTGTGTGCAACCAGGGTATCTAATTATCCTGCACGTAACTATAAGTCAACAGAATGCTTGGCACCGACTGAAAAATGGGGGGATTTCCATTTTGCAGAAATGCGTTCCACTTTGCAGAGATCAGCCCATCCTTAAGTACCTCTTGGTACTGAACTACCTTCCACAAACAGTGCGTGAGATGCTCCACAAGCAGGAGGCACAGTCATGTCAACTCCACGCACATAGGGACTTGGATGTCTTGTCCACTACCACATTCCCGGGGGCTAGAGCAGGACTTGTCATGTGATAAGTGGATCAATAAATATTTATTCAGTGAATCAGAAAATGAAGGCCAGTTCCCAGATCTCTCCTCTCAACAGATGTCTTTTCTTTCTAGCTGTAGTGCCTTCCCACCTCAACTTGATCTCTCAAGTGGTTTTTCATCTCTCCAATCACCCTTTATAAAATCTTGGTTTCCATTCACAATGGGAAAGAAAGGTGTAAGAACAGTTCATCACATGTATTTGGTGATCTAATAATCATTTCTGACTGTTAAAACACAAGAGTGCAAAGATGAAAAAGAATATGTATTATTTCATCAGTCCTTACTTCTCTACATACATTTCCTCTTTTCTTGTTTGTACAATCTGTTCTAGTAAAAATAGACCTGTTTCAGCTTCTAGAATATGTTCTGCTGGCTCTCATTTCCAGGTCTTTGGGTACCCTTAGACATCTCTTCTCTTCTTTTGTCCTCTATCGTTAAACAGAAGTCTTCCCTGATAGCCCTCAAACAGGTTAGGTGCTTCTCCCTGTACATTTAAGTTCTTATTGCTCTTTATTTTAAGTGCCTGGTGTTCTCTCTCTCTGTCTTTTCCTAGTCTCTCTAGACTCAAGTTCCACAAAGGAACTGACTACACATGTCTGTTTCCATGTTCCCAGAGTAAATCAATGAAAATATCCACTTAGAGGATCAGCAAATCGATGTATATTGAATTTAGGGTATTGGGGAAAAAAATCAATGGAGTGTCCCGGTTTTACAGGCAAGGAAACCATAGGCTACAGAGATATAAGGACGTCCTCAAGATCACAAAGCCAAATGATGGCGGAGCTAGATCAACCACTCAGGATTCATTACTGGTCACCCAATGCTCTTCCTTTCACACCATATTTCTCCTTTCCCAGTCCAGCTCAATTTTCATAAAAGCCAAAAACTTACATCAAAATGTTAAGGCTCTAATAGTGGCAAAAGTTGAAGCACCAGTCAAAAAGCAGAAGCCACAGGTCTTTCCCTAGAGCTTATTACTTAAGAAATTTGCCAGAAATTCCTATTTGTACATATGATCTTGAATTTATTTCTATGCATATACTTAAAAGCATCTTAAGAACCTACTCAAGACACTTGAGAACTGATTATTTTA
This sequence comes from Camelus ferus, assembly GCF_009834535.1. NCBI lineage: Eukaryota > Metazoa > Chordata > Mammalia > Artiodactyla > Camelidae > Camelus > Camelus ferus. Next base: position 36,986,916 of record NC_045705.1, read on the forward strand.
CAAACTTCATACATTAACTTACATGATTATCACATAACCCAGTAAAAACAGTTTATTTTCCCCATTTTACAGATGAGAAAACTGAGGTTAAGCTCAATAATTTACCCTAGTACACTGATCTAGGAAATGGAGGATGGTAGTAGAAATCTAGGTCTGTCTTTAATTAAGTACATGCTTTCATACATTTTGTATTGTTTTTGTTTTTCATTTATGCCAACAAAAAAAAAACAGTGCCCTTTGTTCAGCTATATAACAGCTCTCACTGTTAAGGGCTGAGCTTCATTTACTCCTTTGACACTTTAAATAGCCATGAACAAAAGGGAAACTAGAAGAACTCTTCTTTTTTGTTATTTCCAAATATCTGTGGATGTGTATATGTTGGTGGGTCAGAGCAGTTTCAAATATTGAACTTATTATGAAATTTTTAATCAGCACGGACTTAATGTTGTCACTTAAGTTTCAATCCAGACTTCTATGAGCAAGAATGTTGTCCACCCAATTTAGGCTGCAAAAGCCCACACAATTTGGCCAACAAATAGGATTCTTTAATTTTGTTTGGTGGCCTATTATATGAAAACAAAGTGATCTTTTTACCTTGAAACCCTGAACTCGGCCATCTTTTAATATGATTCCCTTCACTGCCTTGTATATATAGGCAGGAATGGCAAAACATATTCATACAAAGTTAAACTCCTCTCAGTCTGGAAGCCAGCAGAAGCCCCTAGATTTTTTGAAGAGTAAATCAATGTTCTCTAAGATTAAAGCTTCGAGGTACAGTAAATCCTCTGTAGAGGGATGACTAAGTCTGCACCCATGACTGTGGACAGAAAATGTTGCCAATCTCCATAGCATATCTCTGTTCTTTTTTTTAACTGAAGTGTAGTTGATTTACAATGTTTCAGGTGTAAAGCAAAGTGATTCAGTTATATGTATGTATGTATGCATGTGTGTGCGTGTGTGTGTGTGTGTGTGTGTGTGTGTGTGTATATATATGTATATATACTTTTTTCATATTCTTTTTCCATTATAGGCTGTTACAAGATATTGAATATAATTTCCTGTGCCATACAGTAGGTCCTTATTGTTTATCTATTTTATATATAGTAGAGTGTGTCTGTTAATCCCAAACTCCTACTTTATCCCTCTCCCCCTTTCCCCTTTGGTGACCATAAATTTGTTTTCTTTGTCTGTGAGTCTATTTCTATTTTATAAATAAGTTCATTTGTATCATTTTTTTTAGATTCCATATAGAAGTTATAGCGTCTGACATTTGTCTTTCTCTGTCTGACTTACTTCACTTCCATTGTTCTTAAAGAGATAGCAGTGTACTACCCCAGTAGTTTTAAAAATTGTTATGCCTTCATGCAGCTACTTGAATGTTACCAATTTGCTCCTCAAGGATACCAATCTACCATTCAAGCAGTGTGACACAGCACAGTCATCTACCCACACACCCAGAAATGCCACTCTTGCTTTAACTTTGACGTTTGGATCTATTCAGTATCTCCAGAATTATTATATCCTCTGTGCCACGTACTTGACAGAAAACTTAGTTTGGGCTCCCTGAGAAACAGACTCGGAGATGAGAATTTATGAGCAGGAAACTTATTAGTGATCAATACCTATGAGCAAGCAAAGAAAGTAGGATCGAGTTGAAAAAGGGAGTTGAATTGTGATGCAACTGTACTAAAGGCCTCATTCCGTCACATGCAAAATTCTGGAATTGGAAGTTATCCCATCTGGAGACAAATGAATGGATTTTAATTGACTCTTTGGCTAGTTATTAATGTAGGCTGTTCCCTGGGAATGGGAATGAAAAAAGCAAAGCAGCTTTCTTGAGCTGAAGACAGTTTCCATGGAGGGATTCCGCGGAGCCCCGTCAGCGGCCCCTACTCAGCACTTGCGGGGCTGCGTGCCTCCATCACGAAGGGAGAGAATGGGCAGCACAGCACACCACGCCAGAGCAAGTGTCAGATATTTATGGTAACAATGAATGAACGTGCGCTGATACTGTGCTAGAGGTGAAAGAGACGGAGGGGAGAAGTTCAGTCCATGCTTTCAGAGTCGTTTGCGGGGAATGTTTCTTTATCTCATATACAAAAAACAAACCCCTGAATTTTAGCCCTAAAAAAAAATCAAACACACTCTAAGTTACCACCAGAAGATGATTTCTAATTTTACAAGTCCTTATGAAATACATTGTCCAAACAAGTATTGTATGTCCATCCAAAGCTGAAATTCAAGAAGTCGAAAGAAAGAACAATATAATCTTTGTAAAACATTGGAGGAGGATCTGCATCTCTTTAAGACCGAGAGAAACATGCTACAGATATTGGCGACTTTTTCTAGACTCACGGCAATAACACTACCTCCTTGTCTGGCATCTCATTAACTCTCTGAAAATTCCCTCCTGGCCACTGCCTTTGTTGTTCTCCCAGCTCTATTTTATCACTTCTGGCTGGGACCAGATCACTCCCTCCTAACTGGCCTCCCTGATCTTATACAGGGTCCCACCCCCAACCTCCAAGCCATCCTTCACGTGGTAGCCAGAGTGATCTACCACTCTCGAAATTCATCACTCCCTACTTAAAACACCATATGACTTTCCTAAAATCCTCGGCATGGCAATGAAAACTTCTTAGCTCTTTTCTGCTTGTCTAACATTTTTTCCTATAAGTTCCACACACGCACACATCTACACACATTCTACCCATCCTGAATGTGTTCATTTATTTAACATTTATATACTGTTAACATATGTATACTGTGTGGTTAGGGATATCAGAAATAGTAAATGTGATACAGAAATATACAAAGAGGTTTTCAGGGCAGGCAAACCTTTTCTTCTGCCTGGAATTCCCTTTCTCTCTGAATAAGGTAAACATTTATACATTCCTCAGAAAACCAGCTAAGATATAACATACACTGTAAGTCTTCCTTTTTAAAAATCCCATCTGTCATCCATCCAGCCAAGACAGGTGATTCCTCTTTCTTTCCCTGGGCCACCGTGTTCCATGTGTGTATGTCCCTTTACTATGCTACAGATTTAAACATGTCTTTTTTTTTTTTTTACATTTTAAAAATGTTTTATATATATTACAAATATAAATAATGTGTTGTATGTGTGGATATATATGTATATGTACGCCTGTGTGTAATCTACTTCTGTAAATACATATGTGGTGTGTATATATATGTGTGTGTGTGTGTGTGTGTGTGTATAAATTCTGAAGCATTATGATAAACAGCTATGAACCCACAACCATACTTAAGAACTGAAACTCAGTAACAGAGCAGGACCTTGTGGGGCCTTCCTGGGACAGTCCCCTTCCTCATATCCTTTGCTGTAGCTCCTCTCTGAAGTACCCAGATAACAGTATCTCCTGCCTATTTCCTGAGGTTTTCAGAAGCTAAAAACTACCACCAAAGGGAAGAAATTAACTACTTGATGACTGATTGTGAACATGTGGCCCCTAGACCTCCTGGAGCCTAAGGGTTGATAATGTTGACTGCCCTGTTACCTCAACATCAACCAATCAGAGGATTGTGCACCAGCTAATCATGTACCGTGTGACACCCCCCCCCCCCCCCCCAGTTAGCCTTTAAATGTGCTTTGCTGAAACCCTTGGAGGAGTTCAGAGTTTTCTTGGGCATGAGTCACCCTGTCTTCTTCGCTCAGCCCTGCAATAAACCTTTCTCTGCTCCAAACTCCGACATTTTGATTTGTTTAGTCTCACTGAGCATTGGGCACACGAACTTGTGTTCGGTGACAAGGTTAGTGATATTACTACATCTATCAACTGTGCTTCTTCCCTGAACTATTTTTTCATTTTATCCCAGATATATCACTATCCTGAAATTGTGTTTATAGTCCTTTTCATTTTGTTGTTGTGATATGAATACGTACTTTTATTCTTTAGCAAAATACCATTGGCTTTGCATACATTTTGAGATTTGAACTTGTAGCATAATCACATGGTAAGTAATTATTCAGTAGTGGAAATGAAGAAACACACACAACACTATGGATGAATTTTAGCAACTTAATGTTGAATGGAAAAGCAAGCAGTAACAGGTTACATATAGTATGGTGTTATTTTTATTGCAATCTATTTTAATTATTTTTACAAGTGCAAACTTAATTGCTACTTAGTAAATTATATTCATTGATAAACTAAATATGGATATGAAAATTCTGTTAGCCTAGTTTCACTTGAATATGAAGAAAAGTTGAAATGTTGATATCCATAAAAGTTTGGAAGAAATCAATTTTTAGCCATGGATTACAAACAACTAAATAATGCTAACAAAGAATATCATGGAAATCCTTTATAAATGGGGCTATCAATCTAGAATATGAGCAAAAATAATGATTTTCTTTTATGTATATGTATGTGTTTATACTTGCTGAGTATAAAGTAGTTGGAAGCACTGGTACCTACATTTCACCAATGACCAAATGAGAATCTGTGCGGTTCAGGACCTTGACCAGGTTCACAGAGCAAATGAGTGACACAGTTTGAATGTAGCAATCCAGCATCCCCAATCCAGTTTTGGATGTAGCAGTTACAGATTAATCAACCATAATTTTCTCTAATATCAAAAATAAATTATTTTTCATCCTTAATCTCTAACTTGTTTTTTTCACCAACATGCACATTTTATTGTCAAATTTTGCAGGTTTTTCTTTTATGAACTTAGGACCTGGGCTTTATATGTGTTTTTCTTCTCATTGCCTAGGTAAGCCTGTGGTATACATGGGACTTCTGATATTTTTAAGTGTCTTTTCTTTTCCAATAAATGAAGGAATACGCCATCTGCTCTCTGCGTACTCCTTGGCTCTGCTCCTGTCCTTGCTCTCATACCCTGGTCCTCATTCTGTACCCCTCCATGCATTTTGTCCCCTATGCTGTCAGCCTTTGATACAGGACTGCTAAGTCTTCCACTTGGTTTTCCAGATTTCACTGAATGATTGGAAAATCCTCTTGTGACTCTAATCCCCAAAAGACTCTTTTCCCCGTTACTCAAGCTCCTCCTAAAATCCCATTTGTGCTTTTGCTCTTTCTACCTGGCTACATTCCAAAGGCCAGAAAAATCCTGACCCTCATAAACAGTCCTCAGATTTGGAGTCAGGGGTCATCTCTCGTCTTCCTCTATACTCTCACAAGGCTAGACCTGATATTTGTGACACTTACTACTTTTTATATCTGCATCTATATCTATATCTACATTTATATCCCATGACATTTGGGACCAGATCATTCTTTAATTCTCTTCTGGGAACTGACTACCCTGGGCATTAGTGGATGTTTCACTGTATCCTTGGCTTCCAGTCATGAGAAACCAGTAGCACACCCCAAGCTGCAACAACCAAACACATCTCCAGAAATTGCCAGATGTTCCCTGAGGAAACACATCTCCCTGTCTCCCCCATTGGGAACCTCTGATTGAAGTCTACAGCCATATCCATATCCATAACTACATGTGAGCTGAGGAATAGCAGTGATTGACTTACCTTCATCTATGTTAGGCGCTGGGCTTAATAGCATATGCTATCTGTTTTAATTTTTATAATGATCCTGAGGGGTACTATTAGCACCAGTTTAGACATTCAAAAAGTACAGCTCAGAGAGATGAGTCACTCACAATCAGATACAGTGCAGCATGTGCTCTACTTCCCTGCATGACAGTACCTGACAACTTAGGAAGGGCAGGATCCCTGCTCCTTTCACCTTTCTACCTCCCACAGGGCCTATCGTGTTGCAGTCATATAATAATAATAAATTGGTGAACCGAAAGGAACATTCTTAGACATATCATATGAATGTAAGCTCTCCCTGGGCTTCACATTTTCTGAATCTGCGTTACCTATGAATTGCCTGCCTATTTCTTAACCCTGGTATATTTATATTAAGTATGTAAATGGGATATAATGATATTACTTAAGTGCGTTACTTAATAACACAATTGCATTAATCTTTCTGTCTGTCTTCAAGTTTTGAAATCATCGTGGAATGAAAAACGCATGAGCTTTCAGAATCAGAAAGATGTGAAATTTAAATTCTGACTCCATGCCTAACTGGTTATGTGGCATTTACTTCAAAAACTAAACATTTCTGTGTTCGGTACAAAGAATATAGAGATGAAAACCTCTATCCTGACTATCTAGAGACACATTCTAGTAAAGGGGGACAAAACTTGAAAAGAAATTAATTCAAATGCAGAGATATGATGTTAAAAGTATGTGGGAAGTGCAGAGATGACCCAGAGGAGGGAAGGGTTAGCTCTCAGGCAAGGAGAGGGGAAATTTCCAGGAGAGTCAGTGCTCATGGTGGCTGATAAGAGACTGACAGATGCAAAAGACAAGCATCTTCAACCTCCTAAGTCTCAATTTCACAATTTGTAAAATAAGGATAATTGCGTCTGCTTCCTCGGGTCTCTGTAAGTACTAAGTGAGGTAGGACTAGAGCATGTTTATCACAGAATTGGACAGGTGGTAGACACATGATAAACACTGCCTTTTTTCCATTTCCTTTAAAGGGCAAAGGCTATGTCATTAATCATTATTTTATAGGTTACTTATTTTAAGGACATAGGGGAATAAGAAGATACAGAATTTTCATAGATTATGAAGATAGCTCACTTCCTTCCTTCCTCAGGTATTCAAAGAAAACCTTCAAATTCTTTGTACATTATAAATTCCCCAAGGAAGAAGAGCAGGCTCTACATTCCATTTCAAAATGTTGTACAGATATTTTCATCAGGAAAAAAAGGCACCTTCCTCTCAAGCTTTCCATGACCTTCCTTTCCTCCTAAAATAAATAAAGCAAAACCTTACAATCTGAACACTCTGCTGGGTTTGCTTTCTGTTCCGCTCGGCAACAGCAAATACAAGAACGGAACAGAAAACCCTGAAAAGTAAAATCAAATCCGAAGTGCTTTACACATCTTCCCAAGCCTCTGTGGAGGATTCTAAAGACTGACTCTTCCGTTATTCAAACTGCTTCACCCACAGCCCTCCAAGAGCGCCAGCCTCGGACAATATTCGGCATCTTTATCCCTGAATGTCCCTTGTCATCAAGATAAGTCTTTATTTCTTTTTGTAAAGTGACAGCAGAGATCTGGGAGGATGAAGAATCTTTCCCGGCTGAGCTTCAAATAACTCACTTCTAAAGCACTCCCATAATTCTCACCGTGGCCGTGAGGTCGTGAAGCCTCATTATCCCTACCTTGGTCTTTCTCAGCTCCTGTGACCCATGAGAGAAAAGGTCAGTGGGTGACGTTCTTTCATTCAACCAACATTTACTGAGCTCTTGCAGGTGCCAGGTATGGTGCTAGGCTGCAGGGACTTTTCAAGGATTTATTCACGCAATAAATAGCAAGCTGAATCTAATCTGTGTTTTGTTTTGTTTTGTTTTGTTTTCATTTTAATAGTCTTATTCTTTTATTTTTAGAAAGTGGTCAATAAAGTGAAACAGATTTAGAAAACTTCATATTATATTAGGCATCTTTACCACCCCAACTCTTAAAAGAGTCTCTGAACATTATAATATGGAATCCAGACCAAACTTATAATGTAGCTCCAATCTTGATATGTAGGACTATCTTGAGCTAAAGTTCACTATGGGATAAATTCTATCATTAATGAAAGGATCTGTCTACAGTTTATTGTCTTTAGCTTAGGTTAAAAAAGTAGAAAATAGTCACCAGAGGTGTGAATGCATCTTGTTTTTCATGATTAGTGGAGACTGTTTGCAACTGACCTTGCAAATTACACTCTTTACATGTCAAGGGGAATTTATTTTGCAGGGGCTTTCAATGGCTTTTGTTAGATTTGCTCTGAATTCACACAAACACAAAGTTACAGACTGTGATATCCATATGTTCTTCTTATAGCACTGGATCAGTGGTGAGCTCGCTGTGGTGACTGAGGGAAATTCACTGGATTAGTGGTCTACAAAGGCCAGCTGTTCATTCTGGGAGACTGAGAAGAGCTGAGGAATAAACTTGAGTTTGAATTGAGATACTGGCATCTAAGTTATCAGATGGAAGGTGTCAGGTGATAGAAGCTGGGGGCATCTGAGATTTGGCCAAGCAATAGAGTCAGAAGATACTGATATAATACCTGGAAAGCAGAAAGCAGGGCCTAGCTTCCAGGGAAGGCGCTGGCAGGACCAAGGTGAGGGCACCAGGGCCATCACAGGCCAGCGTCTGAGTACCAGGGTCCTCTCTCAGTGGGGTCTGGAGGAAGAACCTGAGACTCTGACAGCAGCTGTTCTGGAAGCACAGTCACACCTGGTAGTGGCCAGATAACCATCATGTCCTAGGAGCTCCTGAAAGTGCCCGGTGTTGCTGTTAAACATGCACATGGCCTGTGGTGTGCAATCCACAGACTGTACCTAGATGCCATGGCTTAGTAAGACAGATCACCTCTTCCTCTTCCAGGATTCTCAAAGGCTCCGGGATGAGTCAGGGTGGGAACAGCCGAGTGCATGCTGCTACCAGGGCAGGATGAGCCAGCAGGTATCATCAGTGTTTTATCAATGAGACAAAGAGGACTCAGAAAAGTCACGGACTTTTCTGAGTTTCTGTGACAAGGGGTCCCAACATTATTTTGAGTTTATGTACTTGCCTGCTATGTAATTCTGCCTCTCACTTTTGCATACATATGTGCATGTATCATGTAGCTATGCCCAGCCTGGCACACAGCATACACCCCTTAAATGATGGTATCATGAAGGAATATATGATACAAATTTGAAAAGTGGCCATTCATTCAGTAAATATTCGTGGGGTGCCACCTATGTGCCTGCATTACACTGATCTTTGGGTAGACAGCAGAAAACAAAGCAGAAAATGTCTCTACTCTCATAGAACTTACATTCCTATGAAGGGAGGAAGTTATAATCCAGATTCAAATAGTTAAACAGGATAATTTCAAATAATATGCACACCCAATAATAAAATTGGATGGAGTCATAGGAACTTTGCCCCTGTATCTATATAAAGGCAGTGATGACTAAATCCAGATTAATAAAACACGAACAGGGCTAATTCTTCCTTCTAGCTATAATGGTGGGGCTACCATTTATTTTTCTTTTCCTAAACACATTCTCTGTTTTGGCTACTATATCATGTTCTCTTTCTGTTGCCCCTAAAAAACTGTTATTTGTCTAAAAAGACATCAATAATGTTTCTTTTCCATCAGCAGTATATTTGAAAAATACATAATAGCCGAAATAAACAAATGGGGTAGAGCAGCAGGGAGATCTTTAGGCGTCAGGCAGAACCCTTGACGTCAGAGCATCAGGGTCTCCAGTGCAATATCTAGCTTGTGCGTAGCTGATCCTCATTAAACACTCAGTTTCCCTGTGCCAAGAGAACAAGGAGAACAGATACTCTTCTAGATATATCCAGAGCTCTTGATGTTGCAATATACATAGACTCATTTCCAAAATACACCAAAACATTAAATGCACAGACTTCTTTTAATTAATCTTTTGCACACATAGCTTAAGCTCATTATGACCCGGGGATCACTAGAAGGCTATTATATGAAAAGCCTATTGCAAGCAGAAATTTCCTTTACAGAAGAGAGAATCTTTTCTTACAATTCTTTAATTTCTCTTCTTCTAATAAAGGAAAGACCAAACACAACCTTTCATCTAGCTTGGACAGTTGTATTGAGAAGTGAGGAGTCTCACCGTATCTCAGCTTTCTTTTTGTACAGAAAGGGGCGCCTAATGGCTTTGAGGTTCAAAAGTAGTTGCGTCTTCATGTATTTGCACATTTATAAACTATGTAACACTAAGTTTGGCACACAGTACACATTCAACAAACATTTTCTTTCTCTGCAAGGAGTTCCGGCTTTCATTTCACACAAGTCACAGACTGAAACCATAAAGATGAAAATAAAGAATATAAAATTTGAAAATGTGTAATTTACCGAAAGCACAAGAACCATTAATTGTCAGTGATGGTTCTCATTAAACTAGCAGCACATGTTGCTATTATAAGGATGTTTGTCATGAGCTCCTGAGAGGTCTATTAACAATAAAATCCTATGATTCCAGATGTTTCACATCCATGTAATACACCCTCAATAATTAATTTCATATGGGCTAAATTCATAAATCTAGAAAACGAGAAAGGCACGTTACTCACCACAGAAGGCATCTTATATTCTCTGTATAATCAGACTGGAATGCTAAAAAATGCCATTAATTACAGGGAAACCCACTATCATTTTTCTTTATCAGGAGAATGGACTTTGAATTTTAAAAGAATCCATTACCATTATAAAGCCAGCATCTGAACAAACAAAGAGAAGAAAGAAGTTGCTGCCACATCTGCTGCTTAGCCAGGGCCACGCCTCCCGCCGGCATTGTCCTTAGTGCTCGGTGCTGCCACCATGCACTGGCGCCGGCTGAGCCCGCATTCCGTGCCAGGAACCGTGCTAGGTGCCTGACGTGTGCCATGACTGATCTTCACAAAATCTCAGTCAGACAGTGTTCTCATTCTATAAAGTCTCCCCTTTACAGAAGGTAAAGGCTCAAAGAAGTTGTCACTGATCCAAGGTCACAGCTCCTCAACTGGAGAGCTCAGCTTGGAGCTCAGCTCTGTCACACCAAAACCTGATCTCTTCCCCACTTCCCATGCTGCCCCTCGGTGGCCGTCATAAAAGCTTTCATTTTTTGTACGCCCGAGGCAACCTGTCAGGTAGTTCAGAGACAGAGAAAGACAAAAAGGGGACTCTCTAACACAGAGATCGGAGGTTAGCGACTGCAAATGCTACTCAGTGCCACAGTTCTCTTCACAGAAGGCTTGATAAATAACTAAATGGTCACCCAGTGCTCATTAAACCCTGGGATCTCTTGAAAGCAGAGCTCCATCTTCTTCTACATTCCTAGCACCTTCATGCTCTCTGTTCCATGGAGCCAATGTTTATTGAGTGACCATTTATCACATGGCCGGAGAGCATGCAAGTTTGAGCTACAGGAGGAAAGTAATTCAACAGATGAGAGTTCACATTTATGGTGTGGAGGATCAACTATGGGTAAAGAGAGCATGAGAAAAAATCATGTATTGCTTTCAAACCTGAGACTGCAACTGCTAGAACAATCGTATCACATAAATAATGGCTATGTGGGTAGTTAATATTTATTGAGAACTACCTATGTGCCAATCACTATATTAAGAATTTTGAATCCCTATAACAACTCCATGAGATAGATACTTTTATTACTATCCCTAGCATAGAAAACTTAAATAAGAAAGATCACATAATTAGTGACATATGGAGCCAGGATCCAATATTAGCAGTCTGGCCCCAGAGCCTCCTTGCCACCACGATACTACATGCCCCTTGTGAATTTAAGCTAAATATGAAAGGATATCATGGAATTGAGATTTATCTATTGACAGCATGCCTCTTAAATATTCTTACACCATAGGAAAATTACCTAGCAAGCTAAGCTGCCCGTCCCTGACTGTAGGGATCAGGAAAAGCCTGAAAGAAAAAGACACTACCCAAGAAGCTGGAGAGGCTGGATACCACACTGCTGCAACATCTGACACGAGCTCTCACCTTTCAGCCTCACTTGAGCTATGGTTGGCGGCAGTGTGATGCTGATAATTTGGCTTTCAAGTCAAAGATAGTTGAGGTCAAGTCCAGTTCTGATGCTTTTTAGTTGTGTGACCTAGGCTGGTCTATGATCTTTATGTAAAAGTGTCATAATTATAATGACTGCCTACATCAGAGGACCAGAAAAATTAAACAAGATAATACATGTTAATTATTAGTATAATTCCTAGACAATGCTTACATGCATATATAAATATTGCCTTCCTTTTACGGATGAGAAGTGAGAGGGTTTAAAACATCAGTCAGGTGCTCAGTAAAGTTTGTGGAAGGAAGGCACATGTGAATGAATGAATAAAAGATTGGAGAGAAAGTTACAGGTATTGTTGAAGAAAACGCTCCTCTGTCTTATCTCTAAGCGGTGGCAGCAAAAAGGAAACTCCTATTCTTTCAGTAGGTTCAGAGAAATGTTCATTTTGATGTGTTACAAAGTCTCCTGGGTCCTGCATCCAGGGCCAGCCCTCATCATTTATGTGCTCTGGTTGGGTCTGCCCTCTGCTTCACCTCCAGCCATGGCTAAGGAATGTCAAAATGGCAGGAATCTATTCCCCCAAACTTTGTGTGATATAAAAGAAAGTGAAACGAAGATAAATCAACAAGGAGTCCACTTTCCACCTCTACTTTCAAGTATGTAACGCTTCCCCAGGAGATGGCTAAGGCCATTATGACATTTTGCTTATATGACCTTATAAGCTGCAAAGGCATGCGTATTCACTGATGGAACACTTGCAGTCATCCTGTTGGCAAAGTTGCTGGGGTGTCAGCACCTCCCTAGCAAAATGTGGAAACACAGGCTTGAACCATTTACATGAACTGACTCAAATCACATAACCACAAGGGGCAGAGAAACAATTTCAACAAATTTTGTCTCTCATGTCAGCACCCACCCTAGCTTCCCAGGCTCTTGCGTGCTCACAGTGAAATCTAAACTCCTTTCCATGATCACCTGTATGAGCTGACTCCTCAGCTAACCTCTTTCAGGCCACTCTCCCCCATGCTCAGCATCCTGCCACGACATAAGCTTTCCTCCAAAGGAAATTAATGCTCAGCTCTTTCCTGCCTCAAGCCCCAAATACGATCTGAAGACACACAGGCAGCAGGTTGGCAGGGTCCTGGGCAGAATGCATCTGGGGCACAGATTCCATACAGACGTTCTAGAGAATTCTGCTTTGGAATTCTGTTGAGGCTTGTTTAGATCCCCAGTTGGGAGTTACTGAGGAATACTAAAGCAGACTATCTAAGAGTAACTATGGAACAACAAAATCGGATGGTCATTTTGTTTGAAAATCATGGTGCAAAGACCTAGAGAAGACGATGTTATTCAGTACCTGATGCGTGATGTCCTAACTTGACATGTGAATTACATTTAGAGGAATGGATTGGATTAGTTAAAAAATAATTTGTCCAAGGTCACACAGTTTCTAAGTGCCAAGTCGGTCTTTAAATCCAAGTTTATCAGGTTCTACCGTACATGCTGTTTCCTCTCTGAAAGGATGACTTGATGCGCTATTACCAGGATTGCTCAACTATGGCTATGGTAATTTCCTCACTAAGGATAAGATTGGTTCAAGACACAGGAAGGGTTTTAAAATAAAAGAGAAGTTACCTGGCCCTGTGTCTGGGGCATATGTCTCTGAGCATAGGAGACAGAGAGGCCTTCAGGAAATGGTTTTAGAGAGCACATTATTTGTAAGATAAAAGTATGGAAAAAATGGTATTTGAATCAAATTGTGTATTTCTACTTGCCTTAACTTATTACGCATTAACAAGAGACATTAATAAAAGCTTTATCTAGCTTCAATTTGACTATTTCAATCATTGAAAACAAATAGTACCCTTCAATTTTATCTTATATCCAAAGATGATTTACAGTGGATTTTCCAGGATGTTATGCTAAGGAAATCTACTCCCTGCGATAAGTTCCTGGATAAAACATTCTGAAAAACAATGTGAAATAGACAGTGCCAGAATCAAAACTTCTGGGTCAAGTCTTCCCTCCTATGTTGGCTGATCCCTCTTAGAACATTTAAAAATCTACTTCTTTTTACTCATCTGCAAAATGGGTGAACTTCTAATATTTATTTGCAGGACTACTAGTAAAATACCAAAAATAATATATCTACATATGTTCTATCAAATGTTGAATTCCACCATGTCTAACCAATGCATGCTTATTGGTGGTGTTTTTATTTTGGAAGTTAATTCATTCACTACCTACATTAATTCTAATTATATTTCCTATTGCTCTGTGAGAATAAAGGATCACTACTGTTCACTGATAATAGTCTTTAAAAATTATTAGGAAACAACAACATAATGTTTTTAACTATGCTCATAAAAACTGTCACCTTACTGCATCAGGATTCTGTGCTTATTTCATCCCTTTCAGTGGAAGATGGTACAGTTCAGATAGCAAAACTTTCAATTTATTCTTTTATTGTAAAAAAAATTTCTTTTGCCTCATTCTTTTCTTTTAGAACTCCCTCGAATTCCCATTATCTTCATAATGCATTTTGAAATGTGAAACTTTTCTTCCTATGCTACCTGATTTTTAAGATTTTATAAAATTGCATTTCCCATTTATGCCCACATCAAAGGCTTGATTGAATGAATGATTTTTTTGGTATCCTTTTGAGTCCAAGAGCAACTAGTGAAAGAATAAATTGGATGTTCTCAGTCTACAATTCTGGCTCCAAAACTGAATTTCATGATGTCCGGTAACAAGGGCTTACACTCTAAAGCAAATATGTATGTAAAGAGTGTTACGGGTTGCTTTGTGTCAGGGATAGCGAGTATGTAAACATGAACCACCATTCCCCACCTCTTGAACCCAGAAAATACAACGCTGATCAATGGTGAATCTCCCTCTGAGCCTACTTTTTAAAATTTTCAGCACAGAGCTTGAATCATAATTTGGTCATAACTAGCTATGAAATGGAATGTATCTTCCCACATGGGCTTACAGATATAATAACTTGTGCTAGATGAGAAGAGAAAGAATTCTAAATGGGTGATGCATTTATTCTGGAACAAATGGGCACCTAGAGTGATAATAAGAGAAAAAAAAGCCAGTCAATACTATACGCTATCAGTATGTAACCAGAGAGCTTAACTGTGTATAAGGACTTGGTGGTGGCTTAAGAATAGATGCTTAGACCCTCTGCCTCCCAGATAGTCCTTTTGTCTTCCATATACCCTATTTGATTGTGCACACTTAGAGTGGTTGTGCTAACTAAGTATATATGTTGAGCAAAAAAAAAAAAAAAAAAAAAAAAAAGAGAGAGAGAGAAGATTTTATGATTCTGGGAATAGTTATACCAAAGATTTGGCCTGTCACTAAAACCCTTATTGGCTACAGGTATGAATTAGTCCACTCCATACAATAATGCATTTTTTTTCTAACCTTGTTATATGAAATACTGAACAAAAGAAAAAAGGTAATAACTATATAAAGCTAATATTTGTTCTTTGCCATGAGTCCACAATTACCTGGATATAAGATTCTCATGGCAAAGAGCTATTAGCAATTTTATATTCATCCCAGTGTTAGGGGACACTTTATGGAAGGGAAAGGTACAACCCAAACCTTGTTGAGAAAAGAGGTGAGGAAAAATATTTATTCAGTAAGAACTTAGAAAACATACACAAACAGATTGCACATTTTTCATTTAATGACCTGGGTATCTTCCTGTTCTTTTTTCCACATTCTAGGGCCATCTTACTGTGCACCTAGACTACCTCAGAATCTACAATCCTACACAGAATAGATTATGTTTGCAAAGCACTAGTTGCGTTAGGATAGCTCAACACCAGATTCAACTTTTGATTAAATCTTTTTGACCCATATTTTTAAAGAATCAGTTTATAACTGGTTCTGTCTTGCCTGAATAAATTATCCAACTCCTCAGTTTCCCCAAGATTGCTACTAAATCAGTCCTATGACCAAATTTATACTATGATGTTAGGCACTGATTTTGATAACTGCTCACCTGTTCCTAAGTTCTAATCTTTCACCTGGTAATCAGTTATTGATTATCTACTATATTGCCAGAATAATCATTAGGCAAAATGCCTAATGATTACAAAGATAAATGGAAATAGCCATGGTGCTTGTGATCCAGTTGGGAGAAATAATGTGTTTACAATCCAGGTTTAAATAGAGCTTTCTGGAAGTACAGAGAAGGAAGCAGCAAAGGCTGGCTCAGAAAGTCAGGAATGGCTTCACAGGCAAGAGAAACTTGGGTTGTACCTTGAAAGGAGGAGCCATAGTTTGATGTGTCTCAAAAGGAGAATGGCATCAATACAGCAGGTGTAAAAGCAGTGGGAAACAAAGGTGAGCCTGGATCACAGGCTATTTACGAGTACTGGGATGGGATGACAGCATGGCCATAGCAACGGATGTCTCTTGGGAGACAGGCTGGGGCCAGATCGGGAAGGGTCTTTAATGCCATGCCACAGTTTGGTGTTCAAACTCAAGTTGGTGATTCCTAACAAGCAGGGCATCAGAATAACCTGGGAACTGTATTCCACACAGATTCCTGGTCTCACCACTGACACCGAACCAGTATTCCTGGGGTGTCCTCAGTAGCTCTCTTGTGATACAGATCTGCAGCTGGGTTTCAGACCCACTGGGGTGGGCAACACTGTATTCATAACATAGTTCTGACAAGGCAGAGAGCTTGGCTTATTCTTATCAGTTCCATCCAGGGAATGACATTCTGCCTCTGAATGCTCACCCCAAAGACACTGAAAGTGCACTCCCTGGAAGTTGCTTCCAAAGCCACACAGGTATTTAGGAAAGAAATGGAGCATCCAGTCCTTCTGAAATCCAGTCCATAGTTTTACCTCTTCTCTTTTCCCTTTGCCTTGAGTCAGTGGTATGAGCAAAACAAGATCTTCCAAGGAGGAGAGTCATCAAATTATTTTAATGTGTATAAAGAAATTATTATTCCAGAGATAAGATGGACTAGTAATGAGCATTCTAGAATTCCTCCCTTCACAGTATACTTCTCTTTATAATATCATTATCTTACTGTCTGTCTTTTTTTTTTTTTTTAACTGCAAGTTGAAAGTCTTTTGAGGGCACAAAGGTTTTATTTACTACCTTTACATACCACTGCCCGACACAGAGCCCTACCCGTAGTCGATGCTGAGGAAGCGTTTATTGACTAAATGAATAAACGAGGTCCAATACCTGCAATCATTCATTATGCTGTTTAATAGCTAGTTTTCCATCACTTGCTTGCCTCCCTCATCCCCACCTAGATTGTAAGATCCTCTAGGGATCTGTGACATGCTTTAACATAATCCGCATATCTAGTGCAGAGTCTGGGATAGAGCAGGCACTCAGTACATGCATGCTGAATGAATTAATGAAATGATGCAAAGAGTTTTCTCCTCCATGTTATATTCCCAGTCAAATCAATCATAGCTTCTTTGGTGGTCAGTCTCCCTTCCTCCCTTTAAAAAGAAAGTGTGTAGAAACAAGATTTTCAACCCTGGCAGACTTCTTGTCTCATGACCTGTCCTTACATTAAGAAGTTGAGGTTTTGTAAGCTAGGCTTGTCCCATGCGATTCCTGGAAAGGTCTAGGTGGGGCACCGAGTGACAATGTGGGTGTCCTCACACAGAGATGTGTGGGGCAAGCAGAAGCAGGGAGTGACACACAAGTCATTAGAAACACAGAACTCCCTGGGGCTGATGCAGGCAAACTCACCTCCCACACCTTTAGAATGGATTATTTCAAATAGCGCTGACAGCCTCAGCCATCCATGAAGAATTCGGCCATGCCTAACTTCTCTGACCTTTTTAAGTGTCAGGTACTCCTTTGACCGTATCTGTCAAACTCTGGCAGCATCTCGACTCTGGGCGAGCAAATAGCTCCTCTCAGTGAATCTCATTGCATCCATGTAACAACGGCCTCATCTATTCACACACAGCGCCCCAGCTTCAGAGGAATTTTTTTTTTTCATAATTGTACAGAGACTGAAAAAGTGGTATTAGGGTGGGTGGGTGAAATTGTGTAGGAAGAACCAATGAAGAATAGTTAGGGAGACTGAGTTAAAAGAGCATAGTGTATGGGGACATTTTTCTGTCCTGAGTACAGAATTACTTCTTATTAAGGTGGATGTCTTTTATTGTAAGTTTCAAATGTCACACAGTTTGTGCCTGAAATATGCTACGTATCTATTTATCCACTCACTCATTCATTCACACATATATATGTGAAATATCAATTGAGTACCTTGATGCTACAATGAATATAACAGCAAGACATGTCTCTAGAATTTAGATTATGAAACAGCCCAGTCCACAATTGTGATAAGAACTGGTCACTGTGAGTGATTAAACTAGTGTGGGATAGCACAGGAGGACAGCGAGCTAATGCTTCATGATGTAGCAGGGGTCATGGCTGGGGTCAGCACTCAGAGGATGCAGCATTGAGGAAATGGCCTCTTTGCTAAAACATGGAGAAAGGGTGGAGATATTACAGCTGAAGAAATATTTCAGGCAGTATATACAAAAGTCTAGAGATGCGAGAGCCCACAGTCTTCTTTGAATTGAAAATAGTTCACTATTGCTAGAGCAATAGGTGGAAGGGGATACATGTGGGGGTTGGCAGAGACAGTTCAGGGAGGACGGAAACTAGGCAGGTAGGACTGGGGCCAGCTTATGATGGGACCTGCACGCCATGTTAGGGAGCATGGACTTTATCCTGAGAGCACTTGGCAACTATGGAAGAGCTTTAGCCAACTGAGTGATGCAGTCATTTTTGAGTTTTAGAGAGGCTTTCCTGACTGTGGAGGACAAATGACAAGCTAGAGGTTTAGAGACAAGTCTCAGCAGTCCACGTGAGAGATACTGCCCTGAATGAGGTGGGCACAGAGGAGGTGGACAGAACTAGCATATCTGACATGTCCAGTGGTCAAAATCTTGTATCCATGCAATAGAAAAGCTGAGACTGAATGATTTGGTGTTAGCAGGCAAGTGAGAGAAAAGTAAGATGGTTCCAGGGATAATGGCTTGATCTTCCCTGTCTTAAGAAAATTGGTTGAGTCAGCACAGAAAGTGTCTCACTCGCTCCTAGATAAGGGCTCCATGTTCTGGTGGGTAGGGTCAGCAGTAAGTGTTCAAAGCACACTCGAAGTACACCTACATATTAATTTCAGATTTCTTTTAAAATCCAGATGACAGGTGGGAAAGGATGTCAACTTTATAATTAGTTATTTTATTGACTTAAAAAAAATCCAAAGAAGAAATTGGACTTCAGGTATTAATTAGAAATTAATTACATTGGTTAAAGAGAGTTTTTTTTTAATTTAAAAATTTGTTTATTTATATTTATTTTTTCAATGGGGGGGTAATTAGGTGGTGGTGGTGGTGGTGGTGGTGGTTATTATTATTATTATTATTATTATTACTATTATTATTATTATTAATGGAGGTACTGGGGGCTGAACCCAGGACCTTGTGCATGCTAGGCATGCACTCTACCACTGAGCTATACCTGCTCTCCAAGAAGAGTTATTTAATCAAAGTGAACAAAATTTATTTTTGTAAAACATCATTATCCTGAATGAACAGGTGAGGGATCTACCTCTCCTTTAGGGAGATGAGTCTTAAAAGAATCTATTCTTCTTGGGATGTGTTGCCTTTTATAGGAGACCAACATGCTTAGGGTACCAAGGAGGTTACACAATCTGCAGCCTTCAAAATTTTACTAAGTTTATTTTGTTGTTGTTCTTTCTTCTTTCTTCTTTCTTTCTTTCTTTCTTTCTTTCTTTCTTTCTTTCTTTCTTTCTTTCTTTCTCTCTTTCTCTCTTTCTCTCTTTCTCTCTTTCTCTTTCTCTCTTTCTCTCTTTCTTTCTTTCTTTCTTTTCTTTCTTTTCTTTCTTTCTTTCTTTCTGTTTCTTAGCACAGAAACAGCCAATGTGAACATTAAACTGCTCAAACAGGAGGGACAATTTTTTAAATGACTGAAGTAATATTACCAAGCTATGAATTCAACCCTGACCCACATCACCTTTGCTTTTATGCAATGTCACTTTCATTGTCAGATGCTCTCCCTTTTTGAAACACAAGTACTACCTGCTGTAGTGTGCAACAGTGACAAGATATAGGAAGACACTTTCAACTATAATCATAATTTATAATATTCTTGCTATCTAATGTGGGTAGAGGTCAGAATCGGTACATTTGAGAGGCAAGAGAGTAAGGCAGAATTTGTGTGTGAACATAGAGGAACTGAGGTTAGAAGCAAAATATTCCTTCCCTTTTCAGGCGAGGAAGGCTGCACCCTGTCTACAAGGTCCTGAGAACACCAAGGTCATCAGCTTGGGAAGAGCACCAGTAAGCAATTTTAGAAAGCATCTGCTTTTTTTTTTTTTTTTTTTTTTGCAGAGTATTTCACTGTATATATAAAAAAAAAATACACGCTATCTTAAGAAAAGCTTTTTTGAATGTGTTTAAAGTCTCCTAAATTTCCTGCCTATAAATGTTGAATACCTCCAAAATGTCAATCAATCTTGTTTTTCAGTTCACTTAGAATAAAATGATAATGAACTTGCATTTAGTCGGCGCCTTACACAGAGTGAGAGTAATTAGACTTGGAAAAGACCTATTAGGATATCCAATTTCATCTCTCTGCCCAGAGAGGACTGTTTCCAGAGTTCCTTATGGCTGTGTCTTGACTAGTTTTAAAGGTCTCAAGGAAAGCAATATTTACTGTATTCTTGGAGGGCTATTTAAATACAGGCTTAAGTAACAACTGTCTAGGAATCAGGAAGAATGAATTTGGTTCCTGATTTTGTCATGTATTATTTTGTGACTTTGAGCCAGATATCTAGTCTATCTAAGCCTCAATTTAAAAAATGATGTCAAGCTTATATTATAGGACTGTGGTGAAAATCAAGAGAGAAAACACATGTAAACTTACAGATACACAGCTTGGAATATTAGAGTCACCGGATACACACAGTTTCTCTCCTTGACCACCCTCGCTACCAACCACTTCCTTATCTGCTCCTCCCACACCCATTCCTTCCCTCAACTTTCCTCCTGAGGAACGTACACTTCCTGAATTCCTGGGAGAGGCCACTGCTGCTTTGCTTCTTTCTAGGTCTCCATGTCCATTAGCTCCCCAGGACTTCCATAACAAAATGCCACAAACGGGGTTGCTTAAAACAACAGAAATTCATTCTCTCACCGTTCTGGAGGCTAGAAGTCTGAAATCAAGATGTTCATGGGGCAGCTGTTATAGAAAATAGTACGGAGATTCCTCAAAAAACTAAAAATAGACTTACCCTATGATCTAGCAATCCCACTCCAGGGCATACATTCAGAGGAAACTCTAATTTGAAAAGACATACGCACTCCAATATTCACAGCAGCACTATACACAGTAGTCAAGACATGGAAACAACCTAAATGTCCATTGATAGATGACTAGATAAAGACGTTGTATTTATACAAAGGAATATTACTCAGACATAAAAATAGAATGAAATAATGCCATTTGCAGCAACATGGATGGACCTGGAGATCATCATGCTAAAACAAAGTAGGCCAGAAAGAGAAGGAAAAATACAATAGGATATCAGTCATGTGTGAAATCTAAAAAAAAATGACACAAATAAACTTATTCACAAAACAGAAACAAACTCAGAGACATAGAAAACAAACTTATGGTTACTAGGGGGAAAGGGATTGGGAAGGGATAAATTAAGAGTTTGTGATTTACAGATACTAATTATTATGTATATAAAATAAAAAAAACAAGTTTCTACTGTATAGCAGAGGCAACTATATTCAATATCTTGTAGTAACCTATAGTGAAAAAGGATATGAAAATGAATATACATGTGCTCGTGTATGACTGAAACATTATGCTGTACACCAGAAATTGACACTACACCATAACCGACTGTACTCTAATTAGAAAAAAAGATTCAGGGCCATGCTCCCCCTGAAAGTTCTCAAGAAGAATTCTTTCTTGCCTCTTTCTAGTCTCTGGGTGCTCCCACCAATTATTCACACTCTGTGTTGTAGCTAGTCCACTCCCGTCTCTCTCTCCCCATGTTCACATGATCGTTATCCCTGTGCGTGAGTCTCTATAGGTCCTCTCCTCTAATACTAAAGACAACAGTCATTAGATTTAGGGCTCATTTGCATCCAAAATGACCTCATCTTAATGAATTGCATCTGCAAAGATCCTATTTCCAAATAAGGCCCCATTATGAGGTTCCAGTTTTATACACATTTTGGGGGACACTGTTCCACCCACTATCAACTTCCTGACAGAGCAGCTCCTTCCATTTAAGATGCCCTGCAGACTCAGTCACACCCCTGTTGGTGTTGATGGTGTTGACTTGGTCAAGAATCAGATTTTCTTTTTTAACTCAGCTTTCAGAAAATATTTGTTTTCCTAAATATTTTCTCATCAGATTCATCAGTCAAAGAAAATTACTCCCACTCTGACCCAGTCGTACTTATATTTCTTGAAGATCCTGCATGGCAAGGGACAGAATAAAGGGTCTGAGACTGTGAGCTGTCCAAATGGGCTGTGTTCCTCTCCATCATCCTATGACCTTTGCAATGAGGGGAGTTAACCTAAGTCCCTCTTCCATCATGTGGTTCGGCTGAGTGACTTAAGCCAGACATTTAATTTCTCCCACCTTTGCCCCTCTCCTTTTTATGTAAACTAGGGGAGAATAACACACTTCTGGTCTATTATTTAGGGTTGTTGAGAGGACAAGATGGCATGATGAATGAGAAATAATTTTTAAAAGTTTAAGTGATACACGTATTTGAATTATTTTGAAGAGTATTGTTGTTGACCCCCCTAGATTGTAAAGGACTTGAGAGTGAGTACCACGTCTCTCTCAGGCTGCTTCTTCCTCCCTTATCCCTTTCTGCAGAGCATTTCACTAATGCCTATAATAAAGCTTTACCTATTTTGGGAACTCAATTTTTGTGAAATTGAATTGAATTACTACTTTCCTCAATTCAGAGCTTTAAATAACTCTGTTAACACATATGGATAGGAATATTTTCCCACAAGTTTTAGAATTATTTTCTAGTTAATAGCCCATTTTCTTATTAGCTTTTTGAATTTCTTTTTATACATGTTCAACATCCTTTTACCCTTTCCCAACACAAATAGTCAAAATCATTATTTGTTTGCAATGAAAACTGCCCTAAATAAATTGCCTTCTGTTGAGTTGCTTATAAAACATGTGAGAGATAACTTTTGTATGTAAGAAAAATGTGAGAAATAATTACTGTGTATAAAGCTCTTGCATATATATATGCAAATACATATATATTTATATAAAATAGTCCACTGGTCCAGTTCCCGCCATCTTCCCAATCTTAAAGAAAAGCTACAATAGCATGTCAATCCATTTTTTTTGGTGAGAGCCACAAGGTCATAAGCCAATACAAATAAAAACAGAGAAAGTTAATGTAAAAACCAGAAAAAAGAAAAAAAAAAGGTTCATTTTCTCATTGTTTGTTAGCATGAAGTATTGTGGTCAGCTTAATACTTTTCCACATTTAATTCTTATGGATGAATATATTCATGAGCATGTGATTTTGTTATTCTCAAAGGAGTCACTCAAGGTGACATGGTAATTTATTTTAGACAACACGACAAATCAACCTCACTTTGGCTGTTATTGTTTGATTTGACAACAGTAGGACCTAGCTGTGGACCTATTCCCTTGTTTGCTTGTTTACCTTCATTTCCTTTGAGCAAACTAAATAATTCATTTATTTGAGATAATCCAAGCTCTCAGCCCCTCTCCTCTTTTTTTCTTTTTTTTTTTTTTAACCATTCATTAAATTAGATACAATCTTGGACCTCTGTGAGGGACAGAGTTCTTTAAAATTTTTCACATGGGTTTATTATTAGTTTTTCTTTATTTTGGGGGGAGGGAGGTAATTAGGTTTATTTATTTCTTTCCTTTCAGAGGAGGTCCAGGGATCGAACCCAGGACCTTGTGCATGCTAAGCACATGCTCCACCACTGAGCTATACCAGCCCCTTATTATTAGTTTTTAAATTAAGAACACATATGAACATTTTCTTTCAGGTGTACTTTAATGAAGGTTATAATTGTTTGTTGGAAAAAGGAAGTTAGTTTCATGTGTTGGCTCTGCTGTTTACTGACATTTAACTTAATCTCTCACAGGTAGATTTTAATGTGTGAATGATGTTCTAATGTTCCAATTCCACATGGATCTTAGGAGGAGCAGAGGCAGGAAAATATCATTTGAGATGCTTCTTCCCCTTAGTAGTTATTTGGCTCCTGGGAAGGCCACTCCCTTCTGTGAGACTCAGCTTCCTCGTATTTAAAGTGAAAAATAACAGTACCCACTTCACAGCTGGGATGCGTAAGAGGGCAAAGAAACCACTTCAGTGTTGCCCAAGAATATAAAATCATTTAAACACCAAGTAAAAGACAGCATTTAAAAAATATTAATTCAGTGTCTTCAGTAAGGGGTACTTCTTATCTTTTGAGGTCTATGAAGAGATGGCATTTTGTTTCCTACCCCAATGTCATCTACTACTGAAAATTTTAAATTTGTAGCTGCAACTGCTTTGATGCTACCTAAATAAAGCTACCTTAGAAAAGTAGTATTTAAATATATATATATTCTTTAAAGTAAGCATTCAGAAATTTCATTTCAAGGAAATGTTAAATTTGAAACAATATTCTATTTTCTCTATGGCTCCAAGCAGTTTCTTCAGTGGAAGAGGCAACAGCAGAATGAAACCATAAAAGAAAAAAAAAAAAAAGTTTAAAAAGAGATAAATCACAAGGGACAATAGAGAAATCTTGTGTTATACATGTGATATAGTCATAAAATGAAAGGGATCTGTTGCTGGTAATATTAACTCAGCTAATACATCCCAGACTGACTCCTAAGACTCATTGTCATTATGGTGAAACGACAGATTACAAAACATTTTGCCCAAAACTCATTTCCTGTAGACTCCCTCAAAGCATCTATGAAGATATTATCTATCGAGGCAAAGTCTTTATATCACAAGCGTGAGTATATTGGCGCACAAACGTCATGCATGTGATGAACAGATTTGATGGGTTCACTGACCCTGGACCATTCAATGTGTGACCAACACAGAGGTTTGAAAAGTAATGGGGTACAAAATTGTTAATACACTTCCATTTAGATTAACCAGAAGCTTGTAGAAAGAAAAATGGTGAAAAAAAAAAAATCACGTAATTAGTGTCGCTCTCCTAAAGAGAGATAATTACAGTAATCATAAATCATTTTTCTCTCATAACTGTAAATAGTGAATAAAAGGAAAATGACAGGTACTCTTTACCAGTTTTCTTTCTGGTAAGAAAATATTTTTTTGACATTGATAACCATCACCTAGGGTCATCGTTTGAGGGAGAATAGGGAAGAAAGACTATTTTATTTTGATTTCTGAAAAAATAATTTTTCAGTAATTGTGATGAATGTTCTTTGATAAGCATGAACTTTTCACACTTCTGAAAGTCCCCAGACTGCCTTTGAGGACTAGGGAATGAACAAAGAGAAACATCTTTGCATGTCTGTGTTAAGCCTAAAAATTTATTTTAAGCCTTAAAAATGAGATGTTTTAGGGATAGCCTTTGGCAAAGTCAAGTTTTGTTATTGTTTTCCCCCTCCTAAAGGAAAATAACCCCTTTGCCAAAAAAAAAAAAAAAAGAAAAGAAATGATACAACTGGCTTTACTTCATGTTGACTCACTTTTCAATTCCATTGTAAATAAAAGGATAGTTTAGGAACTTCATGGTCTATAAATATGCTCCTCTATAGATATAGTTATTTGAAAAAGGATGCTTCAAATTTGAGAAAACTTGGGTTTTTAAGGACATCTATAAAATTATACTTTTGACATTTTTTTCTCACACATATTTTGGGGTTGCTCGCACCAGTATTGTAACTTGAATAACTCCATAGAGGTCCAAGGTCCTGTCTTTCACAGACTTGACAATCTGACCAAAAGTGTGACAAGAGGAACACAGTTCAAAACGGCAGATCTTTCTAAAACAGCAATATTTGAAATGACTGTGCAACTAGTAGACTCAGATGCATGGATTCTTGGCAAATGATGTATTTAGAAATTCTTCCTAGGGGAAATGAGTAAGGGGGTAGGGGAAGCACCAAAGGGCAGGAAAAGAGGTAAAGGAAAGGTGGGATTTCAGGCAAAGTTCTACATGGGGATACAAACTGTCAGTTTTAAAAAATTCATCTTTTCTGATGCTTCAACCTCCCCACAAACAGACTATGAGAGCCTGGAGTTTCCCTCTGCTCTCCCCTGACCCGGACCGAATGACATCCACACACATCAATACAATCCCTTCACACATTTTGTTTTTGTATTCCACACTGACCCCCAATAAAAGCACTTGCCCACTGGTTCTCATCCTCTCTCTGCTCCCCACCTGCTTGGTGGAGCCCACTTTCTTGACTCTCCTCCTAACTGGTGCCCTGCTGGGCATGCCCAGTCTCCCTCTTTTAGGACTTGTGAGCATAATAAATTCAATTTAATGCACCTCTCTGTGGTGATATTCCATGTCCACATCTGACAGATCATCCAAAATAAAATTAAGTAACATAATTATTCCTTAGGACAACAGGGTGCTTCACCCAGATCCCATAGAGAAAGTCTAGAGTAGAAATACTCTGTCACCCAGCGCCAATGAGTGATGGGTTTTCCTACTCCTGAAATTGTCAATTTTTAGCTGTGGGCCATCCAGCCCATTTTCAGGCACTGCCAGCCCTGTAACTGGTGGCAAAGAGAAACTAGTATTCCAAGGGTGGTGCACCAGCCCAGGTTTCAGTGGTAAAGGCCAGCCAGCCAGGCAAGTAGCAAGTGGACTGTGGCCACCTTGCCAAGAGGCCAGCAGGCTCTGTACCTAGAGAGCCTGGAGTTCCCCTCTGCCATGATTCCACAAAGCCCTGCATCTTTTTCCTCCTGCTATTTATGCCCTCCTCCCAATTTCTTTTCTTCTAGATAGAAATCGACACAGATCCAAGTGATGATCCATGATGATGTTTTCAAGAAAAATTTTTGCTTTTCCTGATATGAGACAGAGGCTTATGCTTCCAAATGATCCCCATTGTCATTCTTCCTGTTTTGAAAGTGTGTCCGGCCATCCTGTGACTGGCAGCCCAGGACCAAAAGAAATTCAGAGATACTGACATTATTTGGAGCCTTAACCACAGTCAAAAGATGTCAGCCTCCTAAGTTCTTAATATTTAATTCTGTGCTAATTGAATGCTTGGAGCTGACGATTTCCTAAGCCAAACCTATAGATGGTGTGTTTGGGAGAAAAACGGGAAAGGACACCAAATTTGTGAGACTTGGCATTTTATTTTATTTTACTTTCCTGGATAGCATCCTTTAGCATTACTGGAAATCACTTTTTAATTTACCATGTTGGAAGAATTTGAATCTGAGTTAGAATTTTGTAGTTTCTTTTTTTGTTCTGTTTTATTTACTTTTTTTTTTTCTGACTAAATATTTGGTGGGAGCTTGTGAGGAAAACCAGACCAGCTATGGTGTCAGCTTCCTATTTTTTGCTATAACAATCACTACAAATTTAGCAGTTTAAAACAATACAAAGTTATTATTTTAGTCTTCTGGACCCCTAAGTCAGAAATGGGCTAAAATCAAGGGGTCAGAAGAGTTGTGTTCCTTTTGGAGGCTCTAGGGAAAACCTGTTTCCTTGCCTTTTCCAGCTTCAGGAGGACACCTGCATCCCTGGACTCATGGCCCCGTCCTCCATCTCCAATGCCAGCAGTGAATCATCTACAAATTACAAATCTCTCTCTCTCTCTGACCTCTGCTTCCATTGTGACTTCTCCTTGCCTGTCTCTGACTCTCCTGCATCCCCTTTCCTTGATAAAAACCCTTGTCCTTATAATCTGCCCATCTCAAGACCTTTAACTTAATCACATCTGAAAAGTCCTTTTTATAAAATTACATGTTAACAGGTTCTGAGGATTAGGATGCGGACATCTTTAGGGGGCCATTCTTTTATCTATCACAGGTATAAACAACATTTTAAAGCACATCTCTTATCTATACAGTGGTAGAAATAGTTTAAGGTGAGCTATAGTTAATACACCATTACTTACGTATTCTATCATTTGAAGCAATTAAAAAAATGTTTTTATCTTAAAGGTAAATATTTATAGTTGTCACAAGTTTACCCTAAGGTTTGAAGAATTTTTAGTACAACAAAAATCACATTTATATAGGGGTTAAGTTCTATATTCATACATCAAGTGAAAATACTGCATAATCAAAATAATTCTTGAAAATGGTTTCAATTTATTTAGCTTTTTCTTGCATTCTGATCACAGTTCATTCAGTACGTCACCCCCAAGTACCTCCCCAACTCCCCAGCACAGTGAGAGCCAAGGCTTGGAAGACTGATGGGGTAATTCAAAACATTCTATTGCTCCACCTGTTTTATTTGTATGTTGGTTGTTTATTTTTCTGCATTTGATATGATTTTGCATTAAAGCTGCGCATAATGGGATTCCACTCTTATTTACAGAATCTGAAATTTGCATTCAGCACACTGAATACGATTCTTTACACTACCACTGATTATCTGTAAAATGTCTACTATTGAAAAATATATATATACATATATTTATATTTATATATAAATAAGCTTATATTCATAGTTCATTGAGAAATAATTTTTTAAAGTTTTAAAGATTTTCGGGGGGTGGGGTGGAGTAATTAGGTTTGTTTGTTTGTTTGTTCGTTCATTCATTCATTCATTTGATGGAAGTACTGGGGATTGAACCCAGGACCTTGTGCGTGCTAAGCATTACTGTACCAATGAGCTATACCTTCCCCCCAAGTTCGTTGAGAAATAATTTGCAGACCATAAAATTCACCCATTTTAACCATATAGTTGAATGATTGTTAAGTAAATTAAATTTTGCAACCATCAGCATAATCTAATTTTTGAATAGTTCCATTACTCCAAAAACTCCCTCTTGCATTTTGCAGCCACTCTTGTTCCCATTCCCAGCCTCAGGCAACCACTAATCTACTTTCATCTTTATAGATTTGATGGTTTTCAATCTTCCACATAAACAGAATCATACAGTATGTGGTCTTGCGTGTCTAGCTTCTCTCACTGAGCACAGATATTTCTGAGGTTCACCCATGTTTTTAGCATGTATCACTGTTTCCTGTGTTAAATGAATAGTGTTCTATTGTATGATAGAGTACATTTTATCTGTTTACTAGTTAATGGGCATTTTGGGTGATTTAAATTTTTTTATTATCATGAATGATGCTTCTATGAACATCCACATACAAGTGTGTGGACATGTTTTCACTTCTCTTGGGTAGATTTCTCGGGGCAGAATTGCAGGATCATATGGTAAATTTATATTTAACTTTTTTTAAAACACTGCCAGAAGATTTCAAAGCAGACATACCATTTACATTTCTGCCAGAAGCATAGGAGGGCACCAATTTCGCCACATCCTTACTAACACTCGTTACTATTTGACTTTTTGATTATAGTCATCTCGATGTTAAGTGCTATTTTATTGTGGTTTTTATTTGAATTTCCCTGATTATTAATGATTTTGAAATGTATTCATATGCTTATGGGCCATTTATATATGTACTTTGGTGAAATGTCTATTCAAGTCATTTATCCATTTTTAAATAATTATAAACTTTGAACAACACTTGTTGACTGCATCTCCATTTCAACAAATAATACAATCTAATGTTAATCTTACTGCCAAAGATACAGTGCCTGGTTTTAGCATGAGACCTGTGTACCTGAACCCTGATTAAACTGAAATCACCTCTTTGTATTCCAGTCTCATTCAGTTCTTGTATCCCCTGAATTCACCAATTCCCTGGTTTCCTTATATTACTGGAGCAATACTCCGTCCTGTTTATCTGGGACCTTGCAAACGTTTAAAGCATTTCAGTGACGTGTCTAGTGATATTTGTAGTAACAGACAGATCGATGGTCCAGAACCAGAGCACCTCTGCCTACCTGACTTCAATCACCTCATTGGTGACAAGACCCAGTCTGTTTCCACTCACTGGGAAAGGGTTCTGCAGGTTGTAAAACCTCCCTGAATTGAGTCTGCATTATCCCCCCTTCTTTAGCCACTGTGCTTTGGGCTGCCATGCCGCTCTCTGTTTCTGTTTTCTCTTGCAGGAGGGAAGGTCATTCCCTGGCTATAAGAACTGTAAGAAAGTGCACTGAGGGATTAAAGAAAGAAGAAACTACATTCTGTTTAGGAGACTGGGCATAGTTTCATGACTTTAATGGAGTTTGAGAAGGGCCTAAAAACTACACACTGCTTTCCCCCAGGGGTTGCTTCAGCTCTCAGACCCTCCTCGAAACTTCACAAAAGGCATCATGGGAAACCAAGCCTCTGTTCTTCACCTCTGTCACAGCTTAGGTAATGAACCATATTCCATGACCCAGTTCACATCTTGTATCCCAAACGGCTCTCATTTGCCCAGCATTTGATCTCATTATCTGAGCTTCTGTGCTCATGTTAACTTACACAGGATTCAGCATAGCACAGCTGTCATAAGTGTGGACTCCGCACCCAGACCAACTAGGACCAAATACTGAGTAAATTATGTCACTGTTCTGTGCCTCAGTTTCTTCATCTATGAAATGGGAATAATAGCAGCAACTATTGCATAGGTTTGTTTTTAAGAAGATGAATTAATTCACACAAAATATTAGAACAGTGCACATAATTAGACCTGTGAAAATGTTAACCCATTCTTTTTACTGTGGACCTTCAGATCTAACACCTGGTACTGTTTTCCTGGCAATAAATTTTGTTTCCTTCTCGGTTAATGAGAATTTCTACCATCAAGTGAACATCCTCTGGCCATGCTGAATGGATAGTCTATCAAACATCATCCCACTCCCAACAATCCGAGATCATAGAGGAAAGTATCACATAGTTGTTCACTGAAAAGGGAGACTTTGAAGTCAACTGACTTGGATATTTATAAAATATTAGTGCTTATGTTTTAACTTGAAGTAATTAACTCAACTTCTCTTTAGGTCTATGCCATGTATGGTGGTCGTGACTATGAAGAAATGCCCTATTTGAAGTATGTATATAGTATTGTGCTCAAAATAAGTTATCAATTACCACTACTACCCTCATCACCATGATCACCACTTTGATGCAGCTCCCAATATGAGAAGCAATCACAGATGGCACATCCTGGTCCCACAGGACTCCAGATACATAGGACAAACACAAACAGAAATTCAGTCATACAGGAGGAAAGAATTAAATGAGAAATATAATAAAGATGGTAAAGGACTAAAGGTATCTATTGATCTGATTTAAAATGCCAATTTGGCTGGACATTTGATCCACAGAAAAGTGTCAAATAAACCCTATTACTTTAAATGGGAAATAAAAAATAATGGAATTTATGCTTTAGGAGAATAAACTTGGGAGTAAATCAAAGTATGGCATTTTGAGAAGAGGCAAGAGGACAGGACGTAGACATCAGTTAGATGATATCAGAGGTGTAACCAGAACCTTCATTAGGTGGTTGACTGTGAAGATGGACAGCAAGAAGGCATATATCCCCATATGAACAATGCTGTGTGTGAAACTTGACTTGTCCTAAGAATAAATATTTTTTGCCATAGAAAAAGCAAAAGCAAGCATGACTGTGAGATTTTGAGTACCAGAACTCACTATTCAATTTTTTTCTGAATATCAGAAAAATAGAAACTGGATAGTTAAATTGAGGAGTTATGTTGAATAGATTATAAATGAGCTTTCTAGGCATAAACAAAAAAATGTACACTTTGAATCTGCCATTTGCTGGTGGGGTAACACGTTGCTTAAAATCTCTAGGCTTCAGATTCCTTGGCTGTCAAGTAGAAAAAGTAACAATTGCATTGCCAGGTAATTGTGGAAACTAAATTAAGTAAAAAAAACAAAACAAAACAAAATAACAACATATTTAGGTACAACATCCACTACAGAGCTTGAAACAAAGTACAAGTATAATAAGGAGTAACCATTTTAAACTTCATTATTGTCATAATATTATACAATTTCAAGTTGAAGACTATCCAGAAACAACTGTTGAGCACAGACAGCAGGAGAGTGGTTTTGGGACTCCAGAGACAGATTGGGGCTAGAGTTGCAGATGGACAGTCAGTGATATAGAATCAATCATTTATGATCTCTTCTCCATTCATGCAGGAAGTATGGCACCACACTTTGGAGCCCAGGTTCCGGAATCAAATGCCTGGATTAGAATCTCATGTTCCCATTTATTAACTCTTGACTTTGGGCAAGTTACATTTCCTCTCTGCCTCTGTTTCTTCTTCAGGCAAATGCAATTAATGACAGCACCTAACTTATTGCATTATTGCATGAATTAAACGCAATTACATATGTGAAACATTTAGAATAGTTCCTGACCCTCATTAAATGCTCCATAAGAGTCAGGTCTTATTATCATTACTTAATTGTCAAATATTCACCCAAATTTTCTTTATATAAGCAGCTGATAGAGAAAATGTGATGAAGATTGACCTTTACCAAAAGGATGGAAAGAAACTCACAAAGGAGTGAGAAGAAACAATCTGCTAAGAATAACCAGGCTATGTCACAAAGGCCAGCAGAAAAGTGACTCTTACCAAGTGGGAGTGATGTTTTCTGATGAAATATTCTACTGAGTTCAAAGACTGATGATACACCATGAGACACATGTGGTAGGCTAAATAATGACTCTTCGAAGCTGTCCACATCCTCATCTCTGGAACCTGTAAATATGCTACCTTACATGGTAAATGTATCTTTGCAAATACGAATTAACTAGGTATTTTGATTATCTTGAGAGGGGAGATTATCTTGATTAATTGTGTGAGCCCAATGTAATCACAGGGTGCTTATAAGAGAGAAGCAAGAGGTTCAAAATCAGAGAAGAAGGCACTGTGACAAATGAAGCAAAAGGAGAAGTGATGGAATACAGAGCTATGAGTCAAGGAATACAAGTAGTTTCTAGATGTTGGAAAAGGGAAGGAAACGGATTCACCCTAGAGTCTCCAGAAGGAACCAATCCTGCCAACACGTTGACCTTAATTCAATGAGACTAGTTTTGGACTTCTGAAATCGAAAAATGTAAGATGATAACATTTGCTGTTCCAAGCCACTAAATTTGTGATAATTTGTTACAGCATCAATCAAAAAATAATACAACATGATTATTATGACACCATGAGTGATATTTATAGAGTACATTTGGAAAAGTCACCACCATTGCAAAAGCTAAGAGAGAAAGAATGAAGAAAGCAGTGGAGTGATGTCATCTCTTCTTGTGAGCACCTACTTTAATGTAATGTACAATTTTTGTGTCCTACTGTACGCACATTGGTAGTTTGCAGAAATATATGAGATGATTCTTCCCTCAAGAAGTTTAATCTAGAAGGGGAGAGATTAAAGTGTGAGATTTAAGTCATGAAACCATCCAGATTAGCTTAAAAATGTCAAAAGAGAAAAGAAGTGGTTAGTTCTGACGAGGGGGAAAGAATAAGCTTGGAAAATAAATATAAAATAACCTATAATTGATTTAACCAAAGAGTAGAAGTTCCTAGAGAAATATCTGGAAGCAAGGAACCACAGACTTTGGAAAGAAGTGAGTGTGAAAATCAGCATAAGGACCTTGTGTGGATTGACAAGTTCCTTGGCAAAAGTGGAAATTACAGTGCATGAAAGGTAAATGTTAAAATTAGGATAATAAACTTTGAATTGGATTGAGAAGCTTCAAAATTGATTCCTGATATAACTACTGCTCTCCCTCTCCACTGTTTCCATCTTATTCCAAGAATCATTATTATGTATAACAACAATTCAATAGTCCTCATTCCTTGCTAAACTCCATCCATAACGGCTCTATTCTTCCTCTTTCTTTTCTTTGAACACTCTCAAATATTTCTTCTGAATGGCTTTTGTCCTTGCTATTCTTTTTGCTTGTAACACTTAACTCCCTGATGTCCATCAGGCTTTCCCTACTTGTCAGTCAGGTCTTAACTTACTTACAGTGGTATTCCTTGGCTACTTGGCATGGTACTCAGACACTCCACATTCTACCACCATGATTTAGTTTAATCCTGGCATCCATCACTACCTAAAATTATCTCATTCATTTATTAACTTGATTATATCATCTCATTCCCAACCCCTGCAAATGTCTTACTTTCTTGAATGTGCATGTCATTAGTTTTGTTCACTGTTCTACTTCCAGTGCCTGGAATGGTGCCTGAGACATCCTGGGTACTCAGGGCATATTTACTGAATGACCTCTGAAGGCCTTTGAATGGCATGGAACATGGTATACATGTTGCAGATTCAAATTTATCTCACTTACTTTATGGGTTTCCCTGGGGGAGTTACTTAATATCTTTGAGTCTCCCTTCCTTGATCTGTATAATGGGAATTCTAATACCTACTTTGTAGAGCTGCTATGAGGTTCAGTAATTATGCAGGAAAAGTCTATAACATTGTAACTGATTCACAGTAGGCTCTTGATGACATTTATTATTATTATTATTATTATGACTATTGTTATTGTTATTATTTTTATTAGACATTAGAGGATATTCAAAGGAGAGAGCCATGATATAACTAAAGTTTCAAAAACTAGAGAGTCAGTAGGTGAGAGGACGAATTAAGGAGGGAGAGGTGTCATTCAGAAGAGAAGTGATTCTGCAGGTGCACTTTGACAAGGCAACTGTTGGGATCTGGGAAATACTTTTGATCTATTAATTTCTTATAGGAATTTCAAGATTAAGAGAGGCATTCAGATCAGGTATGTTGATAATATTTGTAAATGCCTGATGGCCATTGTTATAAACAAGGAATGAAATTTATATCCCCCCAAATATGGAAAATGACATTTTCCATAATGCAGGATTTGTTGAAATGACATACAGTGAAATAGACTGGCAAATACAGAGAAGAAAATAAATATGGTATAACGGATGGTTACCTAAGTTGATGGTTTCTTCAAATTTTTAAGTAAACACAAAGTATGTGAGTATCATTCCAAAGAGAATTATGGAAAATCAAGGTTTCTATTCATTAAAGAAACTGTAATAATACTAAGAATATGTTACTTGTATTTACTTAACTAAAAAGCTTCTACAGCATTATAAAAACTAATAGTATCAACATGGCATATCAAGTTTTGTTTTCCTAATTTCATTTGATTGTGTGCCTTAATTGATTTGGAAGGGCCTACCGTGGAGAAAAGAGCGGGTACACACATTTCAGTCTCCAAAATAAAAACGAGATAGTTTGCCTTAGTTTAAACAAAGTCAATATATAAAAAATATTAATCTATCAGATTTATGTATTTGAGGAACTTACAAAGAAACAGCTTTACAAAATGACTCAATATATTTCTGTTCGTTTAGAATTTAATTCTACAAAGTAGACCAAAGTCAGTGTTACTCTTTACCAAATACTGATTGGAACCAATTTAATAATTGTATTCAGTTTGGGGAGTCGTATTTAAAGAGGTTCTCTGTTATTAAAGAAGGTCACATAACATGGATAGCATTCTGAGAAAGGCAAGGAACAGAGTAATAGGAACCTTGAAGCTATGTTATAAGAACTAAACTAAGGAACTATGCATATTTAACATAAAGTAAGAACAACACAGATGTAGTACAGGTCATTATTGGGATGGGGGAGGTGTTGAGGTCAGTCCGTCTTTTCGATGCTAATAGTCTTGAACAATTGAATGGTTGGAATGGTTCTCCTGTGAAAGGACTTATGTGCAATGAATGCAGTGGTAGAGGATGGCTTTAGGATGGTGGGCAGAAACTACTGTATATATGCACATATATGGGTCAACGTGTGGAGAGATACTGACAAAACTAGACCCACACAAATTTGACAGGGCACCCTCATGAGGTTTTGCACTGGAAGAAGGTGGCCATCATGTCAAGTTTGTGATGCACAACAAGGCTGTGAGAATGCAGTGGAGGAGGTCATCGAGCATGACTGCTATGGTCACTTCTAATACTAGGATTTGTCAGTCGTAAAAGCCACATGTAGCAACCTGCTTCTCTGGTTCTTGTTGTGGGTGGAAGCTAAGGAAACATTAATGGCAGTTTCCTGTGTGAGATCCAAATAGATCTGGAGTCCTGGCAGCCGTGTTAGAGTAATCACAGTCTCCCCAAGCTGACATTTATGAAGGGCACATGAGATATGACCCATTTCTTTTTTAATCAGCTTCACTTTCTAACAATGTCCTGTAAGAACTGAAAAGCAAAAGATTTCACGTAAAGTATGCCATGTCAAGCCTTTCTGGAATAAGAAAGAATGCAGGTGAACATGTGAGTGGATGCTTGGATGGCTTGGATAGTGGAAACAGAGCAACCAG
Source organism: Camelus ferus (assembly GCF_009834535.1). Lineage (NCBI taxonomy): Eukaryota > Metazoa > Chordata > Mammalia > Artiodactyla > Camelidae > Camelus > Camelus ferus. Next base: position 37,023,025 of record NC_045705.1, read on the forward strand.
CAAAGGAGGAAACAAACCAGGCTGCACCAAGCATGTTAAATCATGTTAAGAAAAAAGAAGGAAATACACTAGGAATTTTAGTTTAGAAAGCAGGTATTTTTTTAGCTTAGGCACCTCTTTAACAATGATCTCTTAAGTGAAATTTTAGTTGGCATTAGAATTGCTTACATCTACAGGGTTCTTTTAGTCTGAGGAGATAAGAAAAAGACAACTAGAAAAAAAAATTTTTAAAGTAAAGTAACTCACATTCAGTGGATATGAGGGAAATAAATTTCAACATTAATAAAAATAACCAAACAAGTTTGAAGTGTAAAATCCCTTGCAAATATTTCTGTTTTTCTGGTAAGTTCGTATTATTCATTTATACTGTCCCCGTTACCAACAAATGAGTTAGGTGGGCATCAATTTTGCTTTCGTACCACCTTATGTTTACCTTTAGAACATGTTCTAGAACCTCTAGAACATACCTCTATGTTTACACTACAGAACAATTAACTGCATTCTTCTCTCTCTTCACTATAGACTGGAAAATCTTTTTGGAGTAAGAGTGTTTGTCTCTGACTCTGATCCCAAGCACTGTTCCTGTAACACAGACAATACTTAATAGACACTTGGTCTGAATGGAAGCCCCCCAACTCTCCCTATGCCACTATTCACGTGCCTGAAGTCATGCTCTATAAATTTATACTTTATATTTTAGTTGTTATCTATTGATGTTGATATCTGAGAAATATGCAAATTCCTCTGGTAATCTGCACATACTATTTTCCATTGTAATAATAGCCAGTGTTAGTTGACTATCTATTATATGCCTGTTAATCTCTCTCTATGTGCATGGAATTGAATTACTACAAAAAGTCATCAAAGTATATACCAATTGGAAGACAAGAAAAACGAAGATGCTGAGAAATCAAGTGACTTGCCCAAGATCACCCATCTATATGTGACAACTGACATCAGTTCTCTCTAACTCCAAAGACATGAGTGTTCAAATGAGTCACAATTTTTTAAAAAATGTGTTAATTATTTTACTTTGAAAAAAATAAAATGTACAGAAAATTTGCAAGTATGGTACACAGAACTCACATATGCTTGAAACCAGTTTCCCCAACAGTTAAAGTTTCATTGCATGTGTCCTTTCCTCTTCTCTGCTCTTCTGTCTTCCTCTGCATGTGTGCGTGTGTGTGTGTATAAATGTACACCCATTATTATTAGTCTTTTTCTGAGCCATTTGAGAGTGAGCTACCAAAAACCTTCCAATAGTTTGTCCATTCTATCTCGAATAAAACTTAACATCCTTACCATGGCAATAAAGTCCTCCAAGAATCGGCCACAGAATGCCACTCTAATCATTCTTCATTTGCTAAATCCACTCCAGCCACACCAGCATCCCTGCTGTTTCTCCCCCCTCAGGACCACTTTACTGGCTCTTCTGCCTGCCTGGAATATTCCTCTCCTGATATCCATGAGGCTCACTCCTGCACTTCATTCTGGTTTCTCTCCTGACTACTTTTACTAGTCAGGGCTCTCCAGAGAAACAGAAACAATCTCTTCCTGTCTGTCTGTCTGTCTGTCTGTCTGTCTCTGGATAACTAGATAGAGATTATCTATCTATTTATATATATATATATATATATATATATATATATCTTTACTATTTTTAAGTTTGGTAAAATTTGACTTGTGAAGTCGATTTGCTACTAAAAATAATTGCCGGTCAAACTGTTATTTTTCCCTGAAAGTTTATTAAATCTCTTTCCACATAGGTGAAAGTCTCAGTTTGAGAACAGTTTGAAAAATAGCAACAGCTTGAAACACTTATAAATAGCTAAATAGTGCTTTCATTTAAATAGAAGTGCTTTTTAAAAAAAGCGATAAAAATGACCTATGTAGTACCTGATTCTCAGCGAGGACAATGAGGAATGAAAACCAAATACCTGTGAGCGCAGGTTTCAGTCATGAATTGGTTTGTTTCCAGCGAGTATTTGAAATATCGCACAGGGGAGAGAGACTAGACACCAAGTGTTCATAATGAGGCCAAAATGAGAGGTTGTGAGCAAAATGTACAAAGCACATTAAATACTGTATTATTACTTCTGTCTTTTCTCTTTCTCTAGAACACAGAAGAATGAAAAGAGTTTTAAAAGTTATTAGACACAAGGCTTAAATGAAAACGGAGCGTGGATTTCCAACTAACAAGCTCTCAAGAATTCTCGAGCACTATGTAAAATAGGCAAAGAAAAGCTAAAAGCAAACTCAGATCTCCTCTGCCGCCCGCGCCCAGCCAGCCCCCCGGCACCCTGTGTGTTGTCTGTCTCCTGAGGAAGAGCAACCGAGGCCCAGACTAGAAACTGAAGAGGTGTCTGACCCCCAGCCTTCCTCCTCACTCTGTCAGTCAGCAAGCCCCGCCCATCTTACCCCTGAACGTCTCTGCAGTGTCCCCCCTTCTTCCTAAACACACGCTGCTTCTTCCTCAGTTCAGCACTTCAGCTCTTCTGATTAACTAACTTGTCTGGTCTTCCTCCTTCTCATCTTAGCTCCTGCAGTTTAGTCACATTAAAACCGCCAAAGCTTTTCAAAATCGGATCGTGTTGCTCCCCGTGGCAATGGATTCTTATTGACTAGAGTAAAAACATACATATTTAAAAAAAAAAAAAAAGACCCTTTAACCTATCATTTAAGCTCCTTTAAGATCTGGTCCTAACCTAGCTGGGCAGTCACATTTTCATCACTCCTCTCTATGTTCCATACGCTATACTTTAGTCACACCTGTTTTCTCTGAACCTGCTACATTCTCCCAAACACCCTTCACCTCCTCTTTGCATACCTAACACCCAGACCAGCCAGGCCAAAGGAATCATTCAGACACTTTATCACATCACATCACTATGTTCTATTTCCTTCACAACATGTATCTTCAATGGGTATTTTCTTGCTTGCTTGTTATTATCCCCTCCTACCGTAATCTACCTCCCATAAGCACAGGGATCCTATCTTGCTCAGTCATGCAATCCTGGAATCTACAAAACTACCTGGACAACTTAAAGTGCTTCATATTTTGCATTGAACAAGTAACTAAATGAATTTCCTTTCACACTAATTACCTTTACTTCTTATTGGATAACTAACATTCATCTTTTAATTCTCACTGAAATAGACTATAGAAGGCTATGATAGAGATTACCGGTTCACCGATATGCAAGTCCTCTTCTTCCTGGCCACAGAGTTGGACTACATTTCCCAGCTTCCCTTGCAGTTAGATCTGGTCATGTGACTATATTCTGGACAATGTAACAGATGAACACAAGTGATGCTGAAGCGATGCTTCCAGCCCAGTTCTAACCCATGTAAACTTCCCATACCAATCATTGCTCCTATTCTTCATTCAGGAGATGAATGACAAGGAATCTGGGTATCTACACAAGAGGGAAGTCACAAGATGGAAGAAGTCTGTGCCCCTGAAGAAATGTTTAGAACAGAACCTCAGTTCTTTACCCAGCACCCACACTGAACTGTGATTTGACTGATAAACTTTTATTTCATTGTCATTGGGATTTGGGGAGTAACTGTAACAGCAATTACCCTATCCTGACTTAGTACAAATCATTTAGTGAGAGCATGTGACCCCTCACCCCACTCTCAACTGAGTTTCTTGAGGGCAAGGGTCATGGCTGACTCAATTTTTTATCCTCAGCTTCTAGTATAATTACAGAGACATATGATGGGATGAGAATGGATGAATAATTACAATGATATCCAATTTCTCTCTAAAATGAGAATTACTCACAAATGACACCAAAAGTTTCATCTTGTACCAGTTTTTCCTTAACCAAATTACAATGAAAGAAAATTTTCCTATCTGTGTGATGTAATGGAAAAAGGACAGCAAGTGAGACCAGACTGACCCACTCTCGAAGACCACTTCTGAATAACCTTGGGAAAATTATTTCACCTTTATGAGTTTCAATGTCTTCACCGTAGATGGAGATAGCCATTATTATAAGGATTAAGATAATGTACATACATAACAGTGCCTGGTAAATATGCTTGGCACAAATATGGTCTTGGTAAAGATTATTTTTATAATGAGAAGGCAAAAATTTATATTTCTTCATGGAAGTTGTGGGAAAAAGCAGAGCAGCCTTACTTGGTAGAATACTTGAGAAGGTCTACTGTATTGATAAAATTTCTTGCATAGGAGGAATGTACCATCCCTCTGAATTGTGGTCATGGTCTAATGCTTGTGCGGATTTAGGCAGCCAGTCCTTGGCAGAAGAAAGCTGGTGGTAGCTCAGAAGTAGTGCAGGCACCCCAGGGCTTTGCTCAGAGCTTGGGCCATTTGTAAGAAGCAGTGTCTGACCCAGACACTAAGAATATGATGGACAGAAAACCAGAGATTTGAGGACTGTAAGAACTGAGCAATAGCAACAGGAATTCCCCAGTCATTCTTCCAAATTCTGTAGTATTGCATTTATTATTTGTAAGTGGATGTTTTTCAGAAAACAAAATAACAGCAAAGTCAGCCATTGGTGGTAGGATTTCAAGCTAGAGTTTTCTCCAGAGAGATTGATTTGGAACACGCCTTTGAATCATTTCAAGCAAAGCAGGCAAATCCTCATGCATTTTTCCCCCAGGAAATCATCCCATTACTAAAGGGAGGATCAGATCATATAAACCAGCCAAAACTGACTTATTGAAGATGTTATCAAATCCTCTGTCTTTCCTCATAATGTTTTGAGAAGATAGAGACACATTATGCTACCAAGTCTTCAAAGGGAGCAGAAAAAATATATAATACATAATTTTAACCTGAGGTAGAAAATTTGATGTTGACATAAAATTGGTTTCAATATACTATTATACTATTAGAATCCATGTACTTGCCCCTCAGGAAAAATATGAAGATTGGTTCCTATGCTGGAGTGTGAGCTTTTAATTTTAAGTCAGACCCAGAGAAGTCCTAGACCAAACTACAAAAGTAACAACAATACTACAAGCTCCATTACCGTCTGCCTATGGTGAATAATTTCTCAATTTAAAAAGCACTTTCACTGGCATTACTTAGTTTAATCTCCCAAAAGGAACACTTGTAGGCATCATGAGAATACCACAGAATGAATGCCAAGCCCATCAAAGAACTGAGATTGAGGAATCTACAGAAATAGCAGAAGGTAGTGAAAGAGAACAACCAATCCTGTGTGTTTTCTCTGTAGGCTGTACCATCACCATCAGAGAGCAGAGCACTGTGGTTGTGGAATCCAGAGTAAGGGGGGCTAAAAGAACTTCTAAGTCCCAGCCAATGCCTAGTCTTTTGTGGCTCAGAATAGAAATGAGAGGCCTTGAATTTAAGAAGACTCCACATGATTTGGCACTACCTCAAAAATCTTAGGTTTCAGGAAATTGAAGTATTGAGAAATACAACTCATGAAGTGTTAGCCTCATTTTACTGATAAGACAAGTGAAAATTAGAGATATGAATAACTCGATTAAAATTCAAAAAGAGAAAGTGATAAGGTAGGGATAAGAGACCCAGCAGGAGACCTGCACCACCTTGTTCTACACAGGAACCACCTTAATCTCGGGATGTGGGCACAGTTTAAGTGTGATAAGCCTGCATCTATCACAACACAAACCAATACATTTTGTCTAAAATTTATAACTCAGGAATTAGCAGTGTTATTATTTCATTTAGCAATGTGAAATTAATGACTACAGTAAATAATAAGATTAATTAGCAGAGTTAAAGTGATCCCTTCTAGACAGTAAGACTGAGTATGGGGAGCCACTTTTTTAAATAAAGAAACCATTGACAAAATGAAAAGACAACATACTGAATGGGAGAAAATATTTGCAAACAGTATGACAAATAAGGGATTAATATCTAACGTATGTAAACAGCTCAGACAATTCAAAATCAGAAAAACAAAAAACCCTATTAAAAAGTGGGCAGAATAATGGAATAGACATTTTTCTAAAGATGAAATGCAAATGGCCAACAGAAGAGATGCTAATCATCTGGGAAATGCAATTCAAAGCCACAATGAGCTATCATCTCACACATGTTAGAATGGCTATTGTCAAAAAGAACAAATAACAAATATTGGTGAGGCTGTGGAGAAAAGAGAACCCTCACACACTGTTAGTGGGAATGTAAATTGGTGCAGCCACTGTGGAAAATAGTATGGAGGTTTCTCAAGAAACCTAAAAATAGAACTATCATTTGACCCAGCTACTCCTGGTTCAACACCCCCCCAGAACAAATCCCAAAATACTAATTTGAAAAGATACGTGCACCCCAAAGCTCATAGCAGCATTATGTGCAATTGCCAAGGTATGGAAGCAACTTAAGTTTTTATCAATAGATGAATGGATAAAGAAGATGCAGCATATATATATATTACATATGTATATATATATACACAATGGAATATTACTCAGTGATAAAAAAGAATGAAATAATTCTATTTGCAGCAATGTGGATAGACCCAGACATTATCAATATTAAGTGAAGTAAGTCAGACAAAGACAAATATATGATATCACTTATATGTGGAATCTAAAAAAAAATGATACAAATGAACTTATTTACAAACCAGAAATAGACTCAAAGACAAATTTATGGTTAACAAAAGGGGAAGAGGGGAGAGGGATAAATTAGGAGTTTGGAATTTACAGATACACACTACTATATATAAAATAGATAAACAACGAGGTCCTATTCTATAGCACAGGGAACTATATTCAATATCTTGTTATAACCTAGAATGGATAAGAATCTAAAAAATAATACATCACTTTGTTGTACATCTGAAATTAACACATTGTAAATCAACAATACTTCAATAAAAAGATGTTTTCATATATATATATATATATATATATATATATATATATATATATATATATATACACACACATACACAATGGACTCAATGATAAAAAACCAAAATTTTGCCATTTGAGGAATATGAATGGACTTGGAGGGCATTATGCTAAGTGAAATCAGACAGAGAAAGACAAATACTGTATGATATCACTTATACGTGAAACCTCAAAAATACAACAAACTAGTGAATATAACAAAAAAGAAGCAGACTCACAGATATAGAGAACACACTTAATGGTTACCAATGGGGAAGGGGGGGGTATATGGGTAGGGGAATAAGAAGTACAAACTATTAAGTGTAAAATAACTACAAGGATATATTGTACAACACAGGGAATATAGACAATATTTTATAATAACTATTAAAGAAGCATAACCTTTAAAAACTGCAAATCAATATATGGTATACCTTTAACTTATATAATATTGTACAGCAACTATACTTCAATAAAAAATAAAAATTAAATTAAATTAAATTAAAAGATCACAATTCACTAGAAAGAGCCCTAGACATGTGCCCTTCACTAGCTCCAAGATGACTTTACCAAAACTCCTAGTAAAAAAATCTGTACAACAGGTTGAATATTGTATTTATCTATATAATAGGTATAATGTTTTACCCTCCCTATTAAATAGGGTAGAGCTTTATTGAAAGAATTCATACATGGGACATAAGCAACTTTTGCTGGCATTATAAGGCACTTGAGATATAATCATAGTTCTTTAATTATGCTTACTATGATCATTGGAGCATGTGGTACAAAGTGGAAAATAGTTAATAGTTAAGATAAAGATGCACATCTGAGAGGGTGGTTCAAGATGGCATCATAGAAAGAGCCCGAACTTACCCTCTCCTGCAGACACAACAAACACACAGCTTCATATGGGTCAACTCCCTCTGGAAAGAACCTGGGAACCAAATGAGCACCTGCTTCACAACAAGGGATACAAAGGACCACACCTCGATGGGTAGCAGAGGCAGCGAAATGCTCTCACCCAAACTCCCACGCCAGCATTACAACACACAACAGGGAGGGATCTCACCAGACAGGCATTTCTCCCAGGGAAGCAAGGGGTCAGCACCCCACATCAGGCGCCCTAGCCCCTAGGATCTACAGAGAGATGAGCCCCTAAAATGCCTGGCTCAGACAATGAGGCTGACGTCCAAGGATCCCAAAGTGCTGTAGGAAATGAAGACTCCCCTCTTAAAGGGCTCGTGCGGGGTCTCACCCTCCTTGAGACCCAGTGAACTAACAGTAGCTTGAAATGTGCCCAGACTATGTGTGAAGGAGACTCACCTGCCAGTTAGAAAGCACTGGCTACCAGGTAGCAGATGGTGGAAATGCTCCCCAGAGATGGAGGGGCTGGCAGGCGCCAATGTTGAACTTTCAACCCAACCTGCTAGCACAGGTGGGTGAACTTGAACGTGGGGCACGTGATAGTGGCCCCCTCCGTCCACAGTGGTGAAGCCTGAGTGCTCTCGTGGTTGGAGCGCTCCCTCCCCACCCGGCTGGGGCTGGCAAATGCAAGTGGCCACGTACAGCATGGGGAATATTGTCAGTAATATGGTGATAACTTTGCAGGGTAACCGACGGCAGTTAGACTTATTGTGGTGACCGTTTCAAAATGTATATAAATATTAATGACTATGATGTACACCTGAAACTAATATGATATAAATGACACTTCAGTTAAAAAAAATCCACATCTATAGTAAAAGCCAGAATTAAATGGTGTCTTGGCCATTGACTCTAAAAAGATGATGAATGTAGAGTGATGAATAATAGATTGTTGTGTCTCAGCTACCCATGGCATTTGTGTCCTACAGCTCGTCTTACTGCCCTGAAGAGAAAGAGATACACACACTTCACTGAATCTTACCATAAGGACGTGTGATAAAGACTATGCCCCAAGCGTACCGGCTGAGGTAGAGAAAATCACATCAGTGTATAACGCTCTTGGAGTCACATTCCAAGGTGAAAATACCGGTGGTGCGACCCTGCACAGAGGGCTTGGGTGGGAAAAGGGCATCAATTCCTGGCAGAGTCTCTGTGGCCTTAGAGAGAAATAGCTTGACCTTAAGTGACATGCAGTTTTCTACTCACTTCAGTTAAAAACGACACCTTGTACGTTTACAAGTAAAAGACTTCATCATACCTAAGGTCCTGAGGGAAGCCACGGAATTACTAAACCCTGTTTTTCAGAGTAACTGCTAAAAGCAACTTTTTTCTTTTTCGGATAGGAACCTGACATTTTAAAGTTTCCAATATTGTCTTTGCCATAAACTGATATCCCGTAGGTGCTAAGTCAGAATATATGCATTCTGAACAAATGCACTCAGTGAATGGCCAGTTCCCTGTTTTTCTCTCCATTTCTGCTGCTGATTTGCACAATTCCAGACCATCTTCACCTGACTTGGCAGTCATCCATCTTAAATAAGGATCTGACCCAGTCTCTCCACTGCTCTGATTCTTTACATGGAGTCCTGGGGCTCACAGAGGGAACTACACATTCTTAGCAAGTTATACAAGATCTATCATGACCTGGCACTTTTCCCACTGTCCAGAGTGACATTTTGTACCACCTTTAATGTGCTAGGCACTGCGCTAAGCCCTTTCTGTGAATTGTCTCTTTAAAACGCAGCACAATTTCCTGTGAGTACTATTATTATCCACATTTTATAGGTGAGAAACTGAGGTTCGAAGAGGGTAGTTGTATCCAAGTTACACTGGTAATAAGAGGTGAAGCGAGGAGTTCAAGATCAGTATCTCTTTCTCTGGAGAAACTCCTGTTTCACTTACTACGGTTTTGTAATTCCAGTCTGTAGTATTATTTTCTCTCCATTTGGAGTGTCCTCATTTGTACTGGGAGCACAAGTGCACTGTCTTCTAAATAGAGCTTTAGTAGCTGAGTATTTTTACTCCACAGCAAAGAAACTAAGTCATTTCCATTTTGGTGAATAATTTTTATAAAGAGAGAAAACAGAATATTTGAAATAGGAATATGAGACAAAATTATGACAGGGTAGGAATAGGATTAAAATGAATCCTTAAGAAAGATAAAGACAGCAGTGGAAAATCTCTCAACAACAATCTTGAATTCTCTAGGCTGGAGGGAACTGGGGTGGGAGAGAGAGGCAGAGAGAGAGAGAAAGAGAGCAAGTGAGATAATGAGATATTCTAAATTATTTTCAGCAAGTTCCAAGAATTACAGGATGGTAAATAAATATCAATTATTCACTTATTTTATTACTCAAAGACTTTAAATTTTGCTTATGATAGTCTTTATTTGGTAGGCTATTATTAATCATTTATTTTAACATAGAAAAAATACGCATAAGGACATTTATATATGCACATATCACAGCGGTCTCCCTCCATTCTAGTTTTTCCCCACCTTGGAGGTTTTAAGAAATGTAACTATTAAGTTTTGCTGGAGGTGGGGTCTGCTTTATTTGTTGCTTCCTAAAGTCAATTTTCTTTTTTTTTAATGACACTGGCTTTGTTTATGCTGCTACCTCCCCTTGGGCATAGATTTCTTTTTGTTCCTCTCTTCTCTAACTCCTACTTGTCCTTGGAGGTTAACTTAGGTAATGATCTTACCTTCTCTCCCATGCCCCCACACATTCTGCAACCGGATTTCCTCCTCTGAGCTTCTATGGCAATTTGTACGTGCATCTGTGATGGCATTTCCACGCTGGACAGAAGTATCTGTTTTCCAGTGGAGGAAACATGCCTCTTTTTTTTTTTTAAGTGATAGTGTGACATCAGAATTAAGAATGTTGTCTCAGGAATCAGTCCAGTTAGGTTTAAACCCTGGCTCTATCTTTTACAATCAGAGAAAACTTGTGGAAATTACTCCACTTTCCTGTGCCTGTGTCCTTACCGATAAGCGGTAATAATCAAAGTAACTACTTCATAGATCAGTTATGCTAATTCATGGGAAGTGATTAGAAAGAGGACTGGCACATAAAAGATTGTCAGTGCTAACTGAGCTGACCAGCTCGACTGCCTAGGACAGGAGACCTTGATGAGCCAGCATGACTTCATTCCTTTAGATCTTATTTTCTCCACTGATTGAAAAATAAGGAAAATATTGAAGGTTCACGATTTCTAAAAGAGTAGAAAATACTTGTATTTGGGGAATAAATGAACTGCCCAGTATTTTATCTGGACCTCTCTCACAGCACTTACCACTTTTCACCTTGTGATATAGTTCGCTGGTGTTCCTGTTTTATATCCTCCTTCAGCTTTTGATCTATTAACTTCTCATAGAAATTTTAAGATTAAGAGAGGTATTCAGTTCAGGTCGCTTGACCGTATTTGTAGATGGCTGATGGTCATCGTTATGAATGAGGAACAGAATTCTGGAAAAAAGTTGGACCCATATCTTCATTTGTATCTTACCTTTATGAGTGCCTGACATGTTTTCTGATGCATAGTAGAAACTCAAGTATTTGTTAAATGAACATATATACATAAGTCTTCAAGGAATGAAAAGAACCAGTAAGTCAGATACTACACAGCATTAACTTGAATTGTTCTTCAAATTGGGTCCTGTGACCGTGAATCACTGTTAATATCCTCAGAAGTAAGTTATATCTATAGTCATATATATAATTATAAAATAAAACTTCATAAATTTCTATTACAGTTCCAGACCCTATAAAAATCAAAATATATTCCCACCCTCTAAAATCTTAATTTAACAGAACAGTTAAGCACTCAGCGAGTATTTATAGGCTTCATCGCCTTATGGTAGGGGTTTGGTGGTAAATACTCAGGATTTGACATTTGCTCTCAAGGAACTTACAAGTGTTTGATGCCATCCTTCTCCTTTAAGCACATTTTAAATATATTTTTATGAGCCATCAAAAAAGCCTCTTTCTAATAGCAAATGAAATATTCTGCTTGTCTGTATACAATATATTTTGTGCAACATATCCCACAGAGAAGAGCTAACATATTTTTTCGCAGTTCACTAAATATCAGAAACTTAATATTTAATCAGATATTTGAAAAGAAATGTACTGATGTGCTTGGGCATACAATTAAAAGAATTTAAGCCACTAAAACTGTTAATTAGATCTAATGTTTTCTTACTCCATTTAGCAAACCAGAGAACTCATTGCTTGAAATAAAAGTTTATTCTCCTTTTAATAAAAATTGCCATTAATTTTATGTAAATTAGCTTTTAAACCTGTGAAGCTCCTAAAGACCACCTGGACTGAGAGAGAAGAACTCTGTTAAGTCCCTATTTCTAAGCTCTCTCTTGCGCACGCTCTCTCTCTATCTCTCTCTGGACTGTGCTTCCTTTTATTTTAGAGCCTTGCTTTCTTCACTTGCTCTGCTACAGATGGTTTTGAAAAATGAAGTTTCAAAGTGGCAACAGACTTTAGTCTCCACAATGCCTTTGCAAATGCTATTCTATTTGCTTGCAAACCATCTCCACCTCCCACTATACCCTGATTGGCTGCCTGGAAAATTCTACTCCCTTCTAAGACACAGTTCTAAAGGGCCATTTTGGAGAATGTCTCTGGCATCTCCACTCCAAGATCAAGTTAGCTTCTCTACATCATTCAATATCATGATGACATTTCAAATATTGAATCAAGCTTTCATGCATTATCTAATTTTATCTGCACAGTAGTCCTGTGAAATATGCACTATTACAATCACAGGTTTATGGCTAAATGAATGGTGGCAAAGAAAGGTTAGTTCACTTGCTTAAATTTACTATGTAGAGGAGCTGAGATTCAAATCTAGGACTTCATGACTCCAAACCCTGCGTCCATAGCCACCAACCTATATAAACTATTATTAAAGCAAACTAACTCAGTGGTTTATAATTTTCATTCCATGTTCATTCTGCAGGCAGGTACCTAAGTCTTTGAGAAAATAGACCTATCAGTATATTCCTAGAGCCTAGAGGTCCAATAAGTCTTTATTGGATGGATTGATGAATTGGTGGGTGGAGAGAGATGAATGAAAGGGAGAGTAGGCAGATTTGAGGATAGACAAATGACTGAATGAATGACTAAAATGAAAAGATAGATGTCTGCACTGGCTTTTGGTCTGACACTGAGATGAGATTTAATTCTTGGGTCTGCTTTCCCATGCCCCAGCTTATTTGACCTACACATCCATTCATGGATGCTAACATATCCTGACTGTTTTTTACCTACTGTAGTTTTTCACCTACTGTTGTTAATACATACTAATTTTCATTTCTGGGAGTGCTTATAGGAAATATTGCTGATATTTGAGCAGTGTTTTAATTTCTTATGCATTCTGCTAGATAATACATGCAATATTTTGTGATATAATATTTTGTAAAACAAAAAGTTCCTATTGAGTGTGTGACCAATAAATGCTTGTTATATGTATAAATGAATCAATCAAAAATGAATGCATGAAGGAATCAATCCCCTAATCAATGCTTGAGTATTAAAACTGGATTAAGTTACTAGCTCATGTTTATTTCATGCAGTGGCTAAGACATCTAACATTTGCTATCCAATTATGACTCTGTGACAGGCACTGTGGTAGACTCTTGTGCACACTGAATCATATAATCTTCAGAAGAGCTGTGCAAGATATGTTTTCATAACCATCTCAGACATCCGTAAACAAAGGCTCAGAGGGGTTAAGTGTGATGAGTTAAGAAGCCAAGCACCTGTGAAGTCGCAAAGCTGGGAGAGAAACCATGTCATTCTGACTCTTCATTCCCTGCTGTTCTCTTTGTATGTAGATTGAAGAATGTCTCTGAAAGTTATGTAAATTTGGTTTGCAATATTTAAAGTGATAATGCCCATTTTTCTAATGACAGTGAGGTTTACTGGTCAGATATATGACTGTAATTACTAACCTCATCCTGAAAAAGACAATTAAAACGATGAAAAAAGCTGAATACTCAGTTACATATAACATGCTTCATCAAATTGGCCTCAGTTGCCTTCTCAGGAGCTGTGGTAAAATAGAGCCAAGTGCTTCCCCTAAATAACTCAGTGCAATCTATCATCTGTTCCTTGCCTCCCACCACCTTCTCCAGACGTAGAAAGATAATCATGTATTTAAGTCGGGCCTTTTATAGCTCACCATATTTTTCAAAAGGTGATTCATTTTGGAGAAGCTTTCTTGTGATTACTGACTTGGCATATTCTCCAAAATAAAGCTGCACCTGGAATGTGTACATTTCCCCAGGACAACTCTATACACCTGTTTTATCCCAATCTGAGAACTCACTGATTTTTTTTTTTTTCTCTTTTAGGAGCTAATTTTTCCAAGCTTTACTGAGGTACAATTGACCAATAAAAAGTGTGGGTATTTCAGTTGTACAACATGAAGTTTTGCTATATGTGTACATTGTGACATGATTACCACAATTAAATGAATTAATATGTCCATCACTTCACATAGTTGCCATTTTGGGGTATTAATGTGGTGAGAATGTTTCAGATCTTCCCTTTTAGCAAATGTCAAATATACAGAATTATTAACTACAGTCTCCATGCTGTAAACTAGATCTCCAGAACTTTTTCATCCTAAAAAACTGAAAGTTTGTACCCTTTGACCAACATCTCCCCATTTCTCCCAACCCCTGGGCTCTGGCAATCACCCTCCTATTATCTGTTTTTATGAATTCAACTTTTATACTCCACATGTGAGATTATACAGTATGTGTCTTTCTATGTTGGGCTTATTTCACTTCGCATAATGTTCTTCAGTTTCATCCATGTTGGCAAGAATGGCAGGATTTCCTTCTTTTTTAGGGCTCAACAATATTCCATTGAATATGTATTTATGATGTATATATGTATACACACACCACATTTTCTTTATCCACTCATCCATCAACAGACACATAGGTTGTTTTCACATCGTGGCTAATGTGAAAAATGCTGCAATGAACATGGAGATGCAGACATCTCTTTGAGACACTGATTCTATTTCTTTTGGATACATACCCAGAAGTGGGGTTATTGGATCATATGGTAGTTCTATTTTTAATTTTTTGAGACACTCTATTCTATAATGGCTGTACCAATCTACGTTCCCGCCAAGAATGTATAAGGTTTCCCCTTTCTCTGCATCCTCACCAACATTTGTTATCCTTTGTCTTTTTGATAATAGCCATTCTAATAGATGTAAGGTGCTATCTCACTGTAGTTTCAATTTATATTTCTCTGATGATTAGCAATGTTGAGCACCTTTTGTGTAACTGTTGGTCATGTACTTATTGGCCATCTTCTCTGGAAAATGTCTATTCAAGTCCTTTGCCTATTTCTTAATTGGGTTATTTGGCTTGTTTTTGCTATTGAGTTACTTGAGTTTTTTATATATTTTGTTTATTAACTCCTTAATAGATGTATAGTTTACAAATATTTTTTCTGCCATTTCATAGGTTGTCTCTTCAATCTGTTGATTGTTTCCTTGGCTATGAGAACTCATTGGTTTTAGAATCATGCTAAACTCAAAGGGTTAGGAAATTTGAGAAAAAAAAGAAAAAAGAAAACTTAATGGATTCTGCCTTAAAGGCAATCATTTAGATCTTTAAAAAAATGTAATAGTTTTAAATTATTTATTTTCTTAGGAAAAGCTACTTATTCACTACTCATACAAAAAGCTTTTAGATTATTTATAACACTAGACTATATATGAAATAAAATGGTTGCAATGAAGTAATTTTAAAGGTGAGAAATCAGAAATCATTACAAGAAAGAAAATACATGGACTAAGTGTTTATGATCAGTTAATTACTGTAGTTGAACATGGACATTAGGATAAACTTTCTGGCAGCTAAGTTAAGGAAGGAACACAGTGATTCATAGCCTTCAGTGGTATGAGGAAATAAGGTGATTATCAAAGGAAGCAGTTTCTTTCTGGGCGTCGCACTAGGAGGACTTCACCTTGAGCAGAGCCAAACATGAAATGGGGGAGCACGGACTCTGGATCACACAGCTGTGAAGGGGACCGTCTGTATGCATAAATCTGGATCGGTTATATAACCCTTCTAAGACTTACCTCAGGAAAAATAATTTATGTTTAACATTTAATTAATTCAAAATTATATATATATATATATATATATATATATATAATGTATATATATATATATAATGCATTTGAAAGGAAAAAGAAAATGACAAGTTAAATCTATGTATACCCACATTTAGGAACAAACTGTGACCAATACATTTGGATAGCCCTCCCAGGACCCAGTCCCCTCTCTCTACCCATTCTCAGAAATAATCAAGTTCACAAATTTTTAAAGTAGCCAACCCCTTAGGGCACTTTGAAGTCTTCCCTTTATGTCTGTGTGGCTCTAAACAAGATATTGTTTAATTGTTCGTGTTTTTGAAATTCATAGACATGTGCTTTTTTCTGCAAAAATTGCTTTTTTTTCCACTCAACTTTATGTTTGAGAGTCATCCCTCTGGATCCATTTAGCTGTAGTTCGGTGATTTTCATTACTGTGTAGTGTTCTGTTATGTAACTATCATCAGATAATTTGCTTTACCATCTTACTGTACCAACCATTTGGTTATTTGCTTCCCAGTTTTCTTTTGTTTTGCTATTACCAACAATGCTTCTGTGAGCATTCTAAGCTGTTTCCTGAACGTATGAGAGTGTCTCTAGGGTGGATGCTTAGGAGGACTAGTGCTGTGTCAAAAGTACGGAGAGCCTACCCCTCCCAGTCTGGCCTCTTGGACAGCAGGTGCTCACATTTGATTCATCACAATCCTTGATTAATGAAACATTCATAAAAAATCTCACGCAAGATTCATGTTTTTTTACTTTTATAGCTAATGCCAAATTGTCTTCTAGAGTGATTACATTTTTATCAGCAGAACCTGTTGCTTCAGGTTCCAGCCAATAGTTGGGTATATTAATGTATTCCAAACCTAGCTGATGAGGTATCATGTTACCTCATTGTCACGGTAATTCAAATTCATCTTATTTCCAGTGAAGCTGAACATATTTGTATATGTTTATTGCCTAGTCAGCTTTCTTAGCTTCATCTTTAAAGCTCAGTGAAATATTTCATATGTACTTGCTAAAATGATGAAAAGAGATATACATCAATGTATCCAGCAAAGGTGCTGGGACAGAGCTAGTATTTAATACATATCAATAACCACTCTCAGCCCTCAACCTTTGCACATTTAAGAACTACTCGATAAAATGAAGAACATTTTCCTCTAAGGTATTGAAAACATATCAAAATATTGCTCATATTGTTCAAATAAATGCTTCTTTAGCACATGTGTCCATATACTCACACACTTGCTTAGTTACCTAATTCACTGAGGGCATTCCTGTAAGAAGCTGAACTTAGACTGTCTTATTATATTAATATTTTGCATTTAAATTTAACAAAGCAAAAGAGTTTAATATTAAATAAATACAAACTTGGCTAATAAGAAAGTTATTCCAAAAAGAAAGAAGTGTGTGAGAAATTGAGGCAGTTTTGTTCGTTTGTCTGTTTGATTTTTTAACCACCTTCATTGGGGCAGGCTTTGAGCCCAAATCACAATGGGGATGTTCTATCACACAGTATGTGTGATAGAAGTCCAATTTTATGTAAATTTCATAAGTTACAAATATTTATTTGGTAGTAAACTCATATTTCAGTTAAAAAAATAGCAACATTATACAACTTTCTCTATTCTGTGGGCATAAAACTTCTTTTTATAATGGTTCATACACACAAAATAAGTTTCCAGAAAATCAGCAGGGACTCTTATCAGCTCCTAAAATTTTGGAGGGATTCCAAATGCAACTTAGCCATTTTTAGAGATAATGAAACTAAATTTAAACAGTAGAGATGATAACACCTTCTTTGAGAATTATTTTGAATATTAGCAAGTCTGTGCATAAATTGGGCAAAGGACAGTAGACACTCTACAAAAATCAGTAAGAATTTAACAAACAACATTTTAAAATTCAACCACTATTTATGGAGGACTTATTATGTGCTGAGTGGACACTGTGGTAGGCATTGGGATATATGCATTATAAGAGACAAAATAATAGAAAAAAAACCAAACTAAAACAGAATTTATCTGTATTACTGATGTGTGTACTATATATATATAGTTACCTAATTCACTGAGGCTTTCTCTGAAATTATCAGGTATGCTGACTTGAATATTGGCATAATGTTCTAGTTATCACAAAATACATGTTAATAGGACAGAACTTTAATTTTACTGACTGTATATTTGGGCTAATAAATCTTTGTTGTGGGGGCTGTCTGTGCATTGTAGCATGTTTGGTGGCATCCCTGGCTTCTGTTCCCTACATGCCAAAGGCACTACACCTCCCCCGCCATTTGGGACAATCAAAAACATGTCACCGTACATTGCCAAACTTCCCTGAGGGGCAAAATTACCCCCTGTTGAGAATCACTAGGTTAGAAGAAATAATAGAGCTAAAAGAACAGTAGACTGGAAGAAAACAGACCCAGGATTGAAACCTGGCTTTGTCCACCATTTCTGCATTTATTTAACCAGGGGCAAATTTTAGAGAATAAAGTATGTAATAGTAGGGCCATTCAAATGCAATTTCTCAGAAATGTTAGATGCTTCACTGTGTTTCTAAAGCAAGACCTGAGCTTTGAAACACCAGAGTAAAAGTAAGTTAGATTAAGTGAGAATCTCAGTTCTCAGCATTAACAGCTATATAGCTCACATTTGAATAACATAAATACCAGACATCTTATACTGTTGGGCAAGCTCACTAATTCTCTGTTCTTTTCTAAACCTCAGTTTTCTCATTTGTAAAAAGGAGGGGTGATTCTTCACTTTCTCAAGTTTGAGTTAAATATCTGGTTAAGGATTTCCACTAGCCCATATATCTACTTCTTTGTCATCCTTTAACACACAGTATTACAGCACAATGTTTGTTTGCATTTCCCTCTAACGTGTAAACACAGACAATGTCTTACTAATCTTTGTATCACAAGGTCCTAACCCAGTATGTGACATATAATAACAAGTGATAAACATTTGTCAAGTGAATGACTTATTTGATGAATCTATGTTTCAAATTTGTGGGTTCATTTTCCTTCTTTCCTTCGTTCTTCTTTCCTCCCTTCCCTTACATCCCTTTCCTTTCTTTTTCTCTCCTATTTTTCTTTTTAAGTTCTACAACCAATATAACCAGAAGGCACAAGGATAGATAGGTTATGTACACAGCTACAGTTTCTTATCATTTTACGGGCTTTCATACTAAATAAAATCCTTCCTTTAGGTGCTCACAAATGAATGAAATTCATAGAACAGAAACATTTATCTGAATACTAGGGAGTTAATTTTAAATGAAAACATCTGTATAAAAATGCAAGGGATATATGTGGCTTATATATTTTAATCAAGTGCAAGTGACTGATACAAATTTTTTTTTCAATGACCAGTTTGGCCCAGGAAACCATGGAATCTCCCTCTTACCTCTCACTGAGAACAAAATACCCCCTTCAGAACATTCTTGACCAGTGGCCATTTAATTTGGTATTAACCATCCTTATGTCACATTGAAGAAAAGTCAGGTTCATGAGTGGAGCAGCAGGGGTATCCCAAGACCAAATCTGGCCTCCCCACTGTTGTCTCAGCTTGTCATAATATAAAAATTCAGAAGGGTCAAGGTTTCTAAATGAGATGAGCACAACAGAGACACAGGGGATCGGGGGGAAAGCTTGGAACGGAGAATCAGATGAACTTGTTGGAAAACCAGCACTGCTACTTACTAGCTATGAGGTTCTGAACAGGTCGTGAAACTCCCTGAATCTCACTTTCCTCATCACTTTTCCGCGATCTTATGTATATTGTTTATGTGGGGCAAAGCTAATGTAAGTAAAAATTCGAAGTGACTGTAAAATTGGGAGAAGAAACTTCATCACAGAAAACAAATGAATCAAGCAAGAGTAAACACGGGAAAGTATTCTGACTTGAGGTGGTTTATTTGATCTATTGGCTTGATTTGTTTTGAGAAATATTTCTTCAGGAGAGAAAGAACACCTGCAGAACTGACTTAATTCCTACACTTCTATTTATGAGAGAGAAGGGGACGAGAGAGGAGACAAGAGTCCCAGACTGATATCAAGTCTCATGGTTTAGCAAACAGGCTAGGGAAGGATGAGCTTCTCTTGGCAGGAAAAAAAATAAGGTTTACTAAAAATAATTTTACCTATCTTTAGATAATTACAACACTGGCTGATTAGAAGCATTAAGAAGTACTTACAGCCATACACAAACCTACAAGGCATGATTCATCTCTAAGTCAATCCGTCTTTCTCCTAGTATGCCTGGGTAATTACAACCCTTCCTATTGTAGTAAAACCACTGAGAAGTGAAGGCAGGTAGAGGCATGGAAAAGTAATTCTACTGTTTTATTTTAGAAAGTAGAATATTTGTGGAAGAGGGTGACTGTCTTTCAAATCCCCAAAGCATAGTGAACAGGTTGGTGGTTTTCAGTTACAAAATCAAATAAATGAATCATTTAAGAGATAATGTGCTCTATGGAAATAGGGATTTCTAGTCTTAGCTCTACTATTAAACAAGCAAATGACTCAAGAAAACATTTAACACTTTGTAATGGGTTTAATAGTGTTCCCCAAACTTCATGTATACACAGAACCTCAGGATGTGATCTTATTTGGAAATAAGGTCTGATATGATTAGTTAAGGATCTTGAGATGAAGTCATCCTAGATTCACTGAGGGTGGACCATACAGTCAATGAGTCTAAATTCTTCCTTAAAAAGTGTGCTTCAGTTTCCTCATCTGTCAAATTGGATTGGACAGAGTCAGAATTTTGCCTCCAGCTCCAGGGTTCTGAGAATCTAGGAATATTAAAACCCTTGAAAGTCATTGTACTTTGCCTCTGACACCTGGATAACTAAGATCTGTTCTATTGATCAACAATAATCATCAAATAAATCAGTGATACTGAAAAGCCTATGCAGTTAAGTGGTGGCTTAATCAAATTTAAAATGCATTGCTGTGGAGTTCTGTACCAAAAATATTTGTTTAAGAAAACCAAGATCTGCATTCTCTCCCTACACTTCAGTTTGTGTCTTAGTGAAAGATTATCGCGCCAATGGATCGTCCAACTAAGAAGCAGGCTTGCTTTCTGTATATGGATGTATATCAGGCTTCAATCACATTCTGACGGGATAGCGTAAAAGTGGTGACTGTATGATCAATAACTGAAAGGTTTCAAAGACCATTAAGGTAACTGAAGTGAAATCACCACTCCCCAACTCCCAACATACACATATTACGCCAGAGAAACGTCTTTAATTGGTCATTTTGGACTGTCTTCATCAAGTTCAAATTTTGTCCCTACAAAGCTTGTAGTGCAGGAAAGTCTTCAGAACTGAAAAACCTGAGTCTGACCCATGTTCTACCATTTCTTAGTAGGCTTCCTTGGAGAAAATTTTAATGTCTCTGAACATCAGTTTCTCAGCTACAAAATGGGAATAATATATACCACACTGAACAGTGACTATGAAGATTTATAAAATTAAATATCTCATCCATCTATTATAGTAATATTAACACATTTAAGCGTTTAATAAATGGCATCTTTTTAATTAGCCTTATCAATTAGGTTTAATGGAAAATCTAATGGAATTCTTTTTAAATCCCTGGATCTTGGGTAATTCTTAATAAAATATATTAAAGGAAATGTTTTATGGTCCCGAGTATACTCTTAGACCACTGAAATGATTCAATTTATGCTAGATTCTATGGAGACGTCTACAAAATTACTTATAATTCATTTTTACACAGTAGCATATCAAGGGTCATGTTGGGTATTTTTCTGGTAACTTGGAGCCATAAAATATATCAGACCTACTAATAATGTAACTGATTACAACTAATAGCACATTTTCATTTGAAAAGGGCTGACCTTCCATGATTTAGAAGAAGTCATGAAAACTGCACATCAGCAGTCAGCTACATGGCAATGAGGACTGTTTTGAATGGCATCTTAAAGCATAGTGCAGAGGACTGGTCTGTGGCAGAACTGGCCTCCCATTCTAACTCTGCCACAACTTACTGGAAGAGTAAATTATCCTCTTTGGTAATGTAAGGGTAGCAAAGATCACTTCATACAATTAACACAGTCATCAAGTGAGATAATACACGTGGCAACACCAAGTTAAATTCCTTAGACACAGGAAGTAACTGAGTGACCATTGTTTTAAATAGTACACACAGACATGCCACTTGCAATCTTTTTGTGGACGTAGACTTGAATATTCAAACAGATATATAAAGGAAGCAATAAATTTGGATACCACTTTGTTGACCTATTTACAGTCCAAATGCCTAGCACAATTGCTTCTTCTTAGCTTCACATTTTCTTGTATAAACCTGGACAGTTTGTTCTAATGTTATGTTCTTTACAAAGTAGAGTATTCAGTTGATGGTAAACACTTAACCAATGGAGCACATCTTATGCTATTTCTAGGTCTAAAAATATCTTATGACTCCTCATATCAACCAGTCAAACAGAGTGCACAATCTATGGTGACATATGTTAAGTTATTATCTATATCCTGAGGTTCAGAGCCTTCTTTTTCCCCTTGACAGAGCAGCACTTTATTTTTACTACCTATCTGCTGTTTATCTGGGTTTAGTAAATTCTGCACAAAACCAAATGCCATGCATCTAATATACAGCAAGAATGTCTCTTAGTATTAAACACATACACACACATATACACATCTTAACATGACCTTCAAAAATAGACATATTAGTATCACGTATCAGGGAAAAGCCTATAGAACTTCATATGGCTTACGTGTAATGGATAGGGTTATAATAAAATATATGTGGCTTTTTTATTATTCATACATTATAAAGAAACAGCATTATTGTGGCTGCCCAAGGATTTTGCCTTAGTCTCATTCAGCCTTGTCCTTAAAAATCAGGAGGCCACAGATAAAATGTAATCTCTTCAGTCACAGGAGTCTGAATTCTAGACCCTGAGTATTTACTTGTTAATTCACTACAGGTGCAGTGTGACAATGGCAGCTACTCTCTCTATCTTGTTATTGCTTCTATGGCTCCAAGTATCAGTCAGAGAAACCTCTCTCATCTCTGCATTTATTGCCCCAAATCTCCATGTACTAGAAAGAGATAAAAGATTAATGAAAACAATGTCCTTGGAAGATTATTTCCTTAAAAACAAAAATACATAATGTTCAGATACAAATTTAAAATATTATTTTAAAAATTGTAGGATTTGGCTTTTGGCACCCAGTGGGTGTAGTTCTTGCCTCTGTCTAGGTGGGAAAAGTTGGACAAATTCTATGAACACTGAGCTCAGATCCTTATTCTGGAAAATGGTTGTAACAGTATTTTAAGGGTAGACTATCATGACAGTGACATCAGATAAGGGAACTGTAAAGCTCCCAGTGCAAAGCCTTTTCCTCTTTCCCTTGAGCTTTTCTGGAACAATCCTAAACTTAACTGTGGCAGTTACTAGCAGAGTGGGAGGAGTGTTGGGCCTGGGACAGGAAGATGTAGAGAAATTTTTGTTTTCTTTATCATTTAATGTTCTCAGACATGAACAAGTCACTTAATCTCTCTGAACTGTAGTTTACTCATTATAAGAATGAAGAAGACAATATCTGGTATAACCATCTCAGGGGCTTATTGAAGCCGAATTGGAAACTATCTATCAAAGTGCCTTGTTAACTATGGAAAAGACATTTAAAGGAAATAGCATGGGCGGTTTACTTGGAGGGATTTACAGGCTGTTTTGTTAAACGAAATAAAGCAATTGTTGGGAAGTATGTAAAAGATAATCACAGTGTAAGCAAATAATGACAAAAATATGTATGTTTAGATATATCTTGTTTGTGTGTGTGTGTGTGAGAGAGAGAGAGATGGAGCTGGGGAAGAGAGGGAGAGAGATTGTGTGATTATATCAGCATGGACAGAGACAATCACATGGCTTACATGAGCCTCCTACTGTTGGGGTGGTGGTGAAGGGAGAAGAAAGGTTGGCAATGGATCAGCAAACAAACCAAAAAACTAACAAAAATATTTTAAGACAGTAAACGAAAAAATTAAAGATGTTTATGTCCAAGCTTAATATATGTGTGTGATATAGTATATGTAAATTTCCAGTGTATAAACGTGTGTGCATGCTGTAGACATACAGTGAACTACATAAGGATGATCACCAAAGCATTAATGGTAAACATCTCAGGGCAAAGCATTGTGAAGAAAGATGTTTCCACTTTACTCCTAAACATGGTCTGTATTGTCTTATTTTTGCTCAATGTGCATATATTACTTATAAAATCTAAAATACATATTTTTATTATAATAAACAAAACAAAATCACTAACTAATTCCAAAAGAATATTATTCACCATATCAGGCATTTTGACCTATGTGTAGCCATTTCCTGTCCTTTTCCCATTGCAGACATTACTGATTGATCTTGGCATCCTTTTCAACAAGGCTAGACACAGCCTCATAATTCTACACAGTGCAACAAAAACCATTTCTAAATGATAAGAGAAGATCACACTAAACGAAATCAATTTGCCATCAAGGCATCAATTTATTTCCTTGAGGATATAACACTGAATTTTCATCTCTGTTTCTGCATTGTATTAGTAAACTTTTAGCCAATTGTTTACAAAATAAATAAATATCATATTAAGGTAATAATTATTATTTGACTTTTTCTTCATAAGATTACAAAATAGTGGTATTAGGGAATAATTAAACAACAAAAAATTAATTGTGCACATTTGCCAGTGATTTTGTCAGGGAAATAGGTCAAGGACAGTAAAAGGATGTTTTAAGTTTCCAAAGTAGAGAGAAAGACTGGACATGAACATATGTCTCAAAATGGTGTGACCATGATCTCATTACCCTAAAAGAAACAATAGGACACATACTTATTGGCAAAATGGATTATGACCTCAGCAAGATAATTTAAAAACAGATTTCCACCCTAGCTTTCCCCTTTAAATCCATGGTGATTTTCTGTAGATGACTTCACCTCAGACTCATTTCCCTCATCTGTGAAATGGAACTAGAGTAACTGCTCACCTCCCTCCAAAGTCTGAATACGTATGAAAGCGCCCTGCTAACAACTAAGCGGGACACAAATGTGAATAACTGTGACATCAGAGGGATATTAAAGAATATTATTTATATGAGAAAAATGATACGCTAGTCATGATAAAGCTTAGTATTAGGTGATGCTCTGGAGAAAAAATAAATTTCCGTATTGATAAATTATTTACTTCTGTTGTTTCAGGTTAAGCATCTCCTATTTCTTTAAAATCATACTTGATTACGGATGACAGCAATTACCTCTTGTTACTGCAGTGAATGCCTGTTGTGTTGAATTGTGTGTTGTGGGGTGAGGGAGAACCAGAGATTTTTAAATCCTTATTTCATCACAATTGTTTTGAAGAAAAAATTCAGCCTTTCGGAGCCTTCGATTACTATTTGTAAAATGGAAAAACATTCAGAGACACGGAATATTATTAAAAATACAATCTGTTTGAGTAATTTTAAAAATAGACTAATTTCATGATGGCTCCTTAGATTCCTTTCCATCAGTAAACACTGTCTGGTAGTCATTGTACACAAACCTTTGCTAAGTACTGCAGGGGATACTGTGGGAGGGGCAAGATACCCAGAAGAGGTTGAATTTGACATAGTCTCTAAATGTCTCCATAAAGATAAAATCCACTGTGGGCACTCAAACTTTAACTGTCTAACATATAGTCATAAAGGTGTTACGTTTCACTGAGAACTGTGCTACATACTAAGAATATACCCCCCACTCCATAAGGAAGCTACGAAGATCAAGGGAAAATAAATTATATGTTATCAGGACTGCACAAGATGCTATTACAGAAGGAATCACAAGGTCTATGGGAGTACAGAAGAACTCCTGCCCGCCCCAGCCCCATCACACACACACACCCCATCCCTATTTGTCCAGATAGGAAAGGCTTTTTGAAGAAGATGATCCTTGAGCTGTGTCTTAAAGAAGATGAAGGTAGCTTAATCACAGGGAAACTGAGACAAAGAATAGAAGAGGTGATTCAAAGGAATAACAGACATGTATTTGGCTCAGATTTTGTTCTCTACTAACCCTTTTGAATATACTCATGTATATAAATGTTGATCATTCCAGTGAAATATGTATTATTTTGTCCCCTTATTATTTTATTTTCTTTTTTTATGCATGTCTCTATAGAGTCTCAAAAGTTTTGAATGATGATAAGATTGCAAGTCCATTCCATTTTAATTTCTTTCTTCTATTTCTCTTAATATTGTTTCCTTCTCTGACACTTCTACTTTCTTCCAGACATACAATAAGAAACAAGTATAAAAATCTCAGCTTTTTTTCTTGCATTAAGAATAGAATTAGAATTTTCTGTACATATTTCCCTGTTTGTGTTTAAGAACCAAGGAGAACACTTACATAAGGATTAGTCATGCATGAGGAAAAAGGTAATGAAATGCTAACAACTGACCACTTCTTATCAGGACTAGGACATAACCAGTCCTTTTGTTTTTGCAAAAATAAACACTACTGGGCAGAAAAAAAAATATTCTTGAACTTCAGGATATCACATAGTAAGAGGGACAAATGAGGAAATATTCTAGGTTGAGTGAACCATAAATAAAGACACTGCAAAGAGTGAGCTGGGTGTTCTGAGTGAGTAAGGAGCACTCTATGGGCAGAGTCTAGAGTATGCGTGGTAGGAAGCAGCATACGTGACAGCAGAGGAAGACACAGCAGGATTGAGAGCACCCAGGAAGCTACATTAGAGGGGTGGACTTTATCTTGCTGCCTATGGTGACTCGTGAGGGTTTTAAGCAAAATATTGCTATGATCAGATCTGTATTTGGGTGAATGGGATGGGAGGGAGGTCAGAGGCCAGTTTTAGGAAGCAAATTAAAAGGAACAATAACAAG
Organism: Camelus ferus; assembly: GCF_009834535.1. NCBI lineage: Eukaryota > Metazoa > Chordata > Mammalia > Artiodactyla > Camelidae > Camelus > Camelus ferus. Next base: position 37,049,885 of record NC_045705.1, read on the forward strand.
GGCTATGAGGCTAGGAAAGTGGAGAGGAAAAAAGAGAAACACAATGATTCCACTCAGACAGATCAGCCATGATCCTGACACTGAGGGGCTTACAGTCTAACCGGGAGATAAGAAGAGCTTTTTTAGAGGAATGTCTATACTGCTATGCAGCATTGGATTAGTCCCCCCCCCCCCCCCCCCGGTATTAAAGAATTTGAGCAGGGAGAGAGATTACTTCGAAGACAATTCAGAAAGATAGTAAGATGGCCTCATTTCTCTTCTAGCGCTGTGGACCAGTATCAGTAATGGGACGCACTGGGTGCCTGGCTTCCCGTGGAACAAAATCACTTAAAGGACCTTCACAAAGGGTAGCTGTACTCTCTCCCTCCCCCAAATTGCATCCATAGTTATGTTTTAGCAATAGTCTGAAAAGCACTCTTCATTCGTATCTTGAATCTGAATTTATAAACTTAAAGACTAGGAGCAAGTTAAGCCATCTTTCTGAGCCCTTATTTTTTCTCATTTGTAAAATGGGGTGATAATACCTCCCTAACAAGGTTGTTGTGAGGATTTAAAAAAAAAAAAAACTTATTTGATAACCCCTGGCACCATCTAACAGATAGTAGATACTCAATGTTTTCATTTTTGTTTTCTTTCACCTTCTTGGGGTAGGTCTATGTGTCTTACAGATTTTTGGACACCAATACCAAGGAAATAATATTTTTCTACCTACAACAGGAAGCAGTAGAAAGATCACTGTTGTGTACAGTGTTCTTATGACACACACGGATCGTGCTGACCCTAAGTGAGTCCTTCCTTCTGAGGTGCCGTGCTTTGTGGTCAACCCTGGAGACAAAGGAACAGTGAAGAAAAGGCCCCCTCCTCAAACAACTCACAACCAACTAGAAGGAAATAAACCATCACAGAATGTTAGGTACCTAAACAGAAAAGAAACTCAGAATAAGAGTTTCTTATAAAATCTCCGCTGGGTAGACAAGATCCATTAATACATCCCAAAAACCTGGTGCTAGAGGATGCTTAAGTAGTGAATGAATTCAGACTAAATATTTGATGCAGGTCAGCACCACTGAGAAACTCAGCTTGTGTGGAAGAAGTATTTTCAGACCAGAGAGCATGAATAAATTCCATTAACACCAAGTAAAAACTGCATTTGAAAAACAGGAAAGTACCATGATCTACGAGGCAGTTATTATTTTTTTAACTTAATTTTGTTTCTTACTTCATCTGTCTTTTCCCAGGATTAAGACTGATTTCTTCTTTTTTCCCATTTAGCTTTGATGTATCTATGTAAGAGCTGCAGATTTTATAAAAACAATATTTTCAATAATATATGTTCTCTCAGATAGACAGAACTCTCTCGGTGAAATATATATGAGAACATTCCATCCACCCACTAGCTATGATTCATTTATTACCCAGCTGGCCAGGGTTCTTGGAGAAGAGAATGGTCATTTCTCTCAATATCCACTCCCACAATTCTCCAACTTTTACCTGCTTTGTTGGTTATAATGCCAATCAGAACTTATGAGATATTTTATCTTTCTACTCCCTCTCCCCCCACTCCCTAGTGAGTTCATTCCTATTCTATCTAGTATCCTGACTCGGTAGTTATTTTCTCGTATGAAAAGCAGAACAAGTGTTCCTTGGAAAACTTGAAGTAAAATTTTTAGAAGGGGATTGAATGTTGGTGCTTACTTCACAGCTACTATCAAGTCTTCTCAGTCTTCTCAAGGAATTCTCCTTTGATGTGACAGATAACATTACAAAGGATTTTAAGAATATTCAAATTTTCAACTGCCCTTATACGTTGATACAGTACTATCAAGAATCTCACTGTGAGCTGTCTATTCTGTCATACATAATAAGCATGCCCCCAACAGAGGACAGAAACGAAGAAAAAGAAAATCTTGGAGGAGGTCTGTAGTATTTTGTAATACCATAGTGTGATTTCTGATGCTCAAAAACGAAACTAAGGAAATTTTATGATAAGAATTAGGAATCTGACAGTAAGAATTAGGAATCAACAGGCAATCAGTTTCTTTTAATTTAACTAGAATCAGAGTTAATGACAGAGGTAGAAAGAAAATAGGTGGGGACTTGGGAATAAAGATCTCGGTACTCTGGCTTTAGAAAGACACCTTTCAACAATTATAAGAATCAGAAATATGCTAACAGACATTTAAAGATAAACACAAGTGGGGTGATATTTGGAATGTCACCGCCACTCCAGATTAACATTGTTACTATCATGAAAACCTGCAGTCCATAGGTTCAAATAGGAAAGAGCTCTGTGGTTTGATTGAAAAATGGTAGGAACTAAGAAGGTTTTTTTCTCCTTATTATTAAATACTTTCTTTTTTTATCGGATTCTTTTCTAAACCAATTTTCTGAGTATTTATATAAGCCTCAAGTAAAATATGATAAATTAAAATTGTATAGCATAAAGCTGGAAGGAGATTTTTAGTCCAATGCTTAATTTTATAGATAAGAGGAGTGAGATTTAGAGAAATGAGGTAATGTTACCTAAGGTCATGCAGTGAGTTGGTGGCAAAACCGGGAGAGAAATGGACCTAATTTCACTACCACAAAAAAGATATTAAAGGCTTGGAACGCTCTTTTGTCTACGCATCCAATCTGCTCCTGTGACATATACCCCTTCCTTTTCCTTCCTCCATCACCACAATAAATTGTAGTAGAAGGCAGTCACTGAAAAATAAGAGTAAGGATGCTAAATTAAAAGTCAAATAGTCCTGTTACTTTTTGATGCCTAGTTTTACTTCACTCATTCCCCATATGAAAGATTAAGAAAAAATTTTTATCTTTGTAGTTAACACAAAACTTTTGTTTGAAATCTGAATTCATAACACAATATGACATTCCCAAAACAGATTTTACATGTCACTAAAAATATAAGCCTCCAAAGAGTCTTGGCCAATAGAAATATTTTTTCTTATTTTTGTTTCACTCCTAAACTTTATATGTTGTATAAATTATCTCTAAGATGGTCTTATAAGAAACATTTTAGTAGACTCAGAACCCATAGAGATGGAAGGTTTTAAACTTCATAAAGGGATTTTTTCCCTTTTTTTTTTTTTTTTTTTGAATAAGTAGTTAGGTGATGTATTAGCTCTTTTTCCTTTTGGTAGTTTGGAAGAAGAGGCAGGTAAGTTTGATAATGTGCTGGTACCAAAGGCCAGCTGGAGACACTATTTATGTCATGAATGCCCAACACGTATCAAGAAATACTCTTAATCAGAACTTGCTTTCTGCAACATCATAAAGGAGCTTAAGCTCTTGCCTTTATAACTTTGGAAAATGTCATCTATTCCCATAGTTTTCACTTCTACCCACACATGGAAGTTTCCATAGACACAGGGAATGCCAGGATAACTTACTGGACATTCACATCCAAGTATCTTCAAATCCAAAGTGTTCAAATGCACACATTCTGCCCCCCACCCCAATTTTCCATCTGGCCCTCCTAGAATTTCTATGTCATCCAACCTTATCTGAGTTCTAGAAATCCACAAGCTCTTAGGTATCCTCCTTTCTTCTATCCACCACTACCTTCGTGCAGGGCTTCTTTCGTCTTTATCTGGACTAACATGTAGATTCTTCAACTTTTTGACAGCCTACACCCATTTTTTTTCCCTTACAATTATTCTGCTACCTATGTGAACATTTTTTAAAGTTAAATCTGTTGACAAACTACCCCAGTTTATAATCATTAAATGCTTCCCATCATCAGAAGTTTAATTTTTAAAGCATGTCCCATTGCTCTATAACATACAAAAGTAAACGCAAAAGAAAATAGGCTTCCATTGTCCAATAAGTTGGGAAATGCTGTGAATTTCTCTCTTTTAAAATTTGGTTTGTTCAAAGCATTGAAAAATTCAGCCATACAGAAACCTGCTTAACTCTGGTACAAGTTTCTTATGATCAGGCCTATATACACATGTTCAGCCTCTTCTCTTGTTGCTTCACTATTGTGTTTTTGACAACATACTATACTTTACCACATATTCATTGTTCAGTCTCACTAAAAGCTTTTGATAAAAATATAGTACTTTTGAAAACAGGCACTATACTTTCTATATGTCTTTATCCCCCTTACCTGTAACATCTGGCATGCAGTGGATTCTCAATAAATACGTGACGCCAGAATGGGTGAATGGATGAATGGATGATAAACCACTTGATAGACAGACCACCATCTTGTTTTACTTCGGATAATGCACAGAAAAGTTCTACAGCCTAAGTTTATTTAAAAGAATAGTCCAACAGTCAGTGTAGAAAAACAATAGTCTATGTCTTTCTGTTCTGTTTTCGTTACTTGCCTAAGGGAATACTGACTCTTCACCCCCGAGGTGTCTAGTAATGAAGGGATTCAGAAGCCATGAGGGGGTCATGTTTGGAGCCTTTCCTTTTGAGAAAAAGAGGGAGATAACAATTCAGCTTTGGTCTTAACTTTCCTCTCTGGAGAATTTGCCTCTGCTGCCTCCTCCTCCTTTGTTTTTTAATACAGAGATGTGAATTCCTCATTTGAGAAGACTTCATATTTCACTGTATTCTAAACAATTTCTTAATCTCAAAGTTTTTTTTTTTCTCTTAATTTTTCTTTTAAGCTTATTTATTCCTTGAGGGATGAAAATGGCAAATATAACTGTTGGTCAGGGAGAATCTGCAAGACAGTCCTTCATTGAACAAGGTCTCTGAAGTCTGGGCAAGGCTGTTTGAAATTTCTTTTTATAGCATTCATTTGATAAGTTGGTTTCTTAGATTAATTAATATGATAGGGCCCAGGCACTGAGACTCTTAACACAAGTAAACTGTTTTCTCCTATTGTTCTCATTGTTATAATATTCACTTTTTAAAGCTTCAGGGAATAAAACAGTCATCAGATGCCCTAGGAAGTAAAACTGTTGGACTGCTAATGAATGTACCCACGATAATAGCTCCTAAGTCTTCAATGAGAACACATGGAGAATATTGAAATTGTCTCCATATAAGGAAATAGTGATTCCTGATAAACAGGAGATAAGACATTAGAGAAGCTGCAAACACCGAAGCAAAACAAATGCTAACTAAAAAAAAATTACTAAATAAACTGCCAAAGTGTGGAATAGCAGAATAGCTAAACTAGGTCAGGGTGGAAACTTAGTTGGCTATTATATATATTTGCTAATCACTGACAGCAAAAGGAGGACTGCTGATATAAGACTCATACAAGACCAGTGATATTATTATTAAATACTTTTCAATAGATGGTCAATACTGAGCTAATATGCCCACAATGATTAGAGCATAAAATACTCCGTGAGAACTGGAGTGAGAGAAGCCTGTTAAAGTTGTTGTTGTTCATTTCAGTAAATTAATATTTGGCACAACTGGTTTTTTATAAAAGAAGATTAATCTTGGGGAAAAATAATAATTTTCACCCACGACTCAAAGATTCTTTTGTTTCCTTTGTATTCAGTTACAAATTTAGATATAAAGAGGACAACAATAATAATAATACCTATATTGCAAACAGTATTTATGTTTTATATATTTACAGTTCACAAAGCAATTCCATTGGTATTACCTCTTCCATACACTTCAAAATACCACCAAGCAGATGACACTGCCACCATTTCCGCCTAGAGGATCCCAGAGGTAGTGATTTTCTGAATGAAACAACTCAATGTAGAAATCTCTTTTAAAATGATAACTACCACCACTATATTTTACTCTCTTCACTGTGTGCCACACATTGCCAAAGTCCCTTACGGGTATTTCTAGTCCTTATAATAATCCTCTACGGTAGGTATTGTGAGTCAGCCTCATTTGCAACAAACCTAAGACTCAAAGTGCTAAAGTGACTTTCACAATGTTACACAGTTAGTAAGTTCCAGTCTTGCTAAACGTTAATATTCAGCTTTCTAACCAAGATGTCTACATTTTTACACTGAGAGATTATCACCCCGCTTCTCCGTATATATTTCCAGGATTTGAAAACTTTCTGTGTATTTAGTCTGATTAACTACCAGATATTCTGATCAACCATTTCTTTATCGCTGATAAAATTTCAGCTCCGTGTTAGAGACAATGATTATTTCCAAGATTTCCCCCTTCCTTAGACAGCCTATAATATAATACTATGAGGAGAATTAAAGTACTGCAATATTAAATACAGTAAATAAGAAAGTAATTATTTTTGTTGGCCTCATGGACTTCTACTAGGCCATAAGGCATCATGTCCTCACACACTGGCTCTTTAGTCACAGGTGTGTGACAGCAGTGTTATTCACAATCTGAAAACTCTGGCAAGTTCAACACTACATGTTGCTCTCATACTTGGTATATTTTTATGGACCAGTTAAAGGACAATCAGGCCCTCAAGATTGCCAGTGATTTTTTTTTAACTTTTTTTAAAATTGCGTTACAGTGATTTTAATAGGTCATTTCATCATACATCCCATTTGATTCTTGAGAATTTTCTAGAAACGGCTTACAAGTGAAGGTAAGTTTCTACACTATAGAATGCACACAAAGGGATGGAAAGCTTGATGCTGCCTACCCTCTGTTGGATTGGGAAGAGAGGGGATTAGCACATTTAATATGTAAACCAAAAATATACGGTATTGATTTTCTTATTTTATAGGTGAGAGAGTTGAAACAACTTGATGCAAGTAGTACATCTCAGTAGGTTTTGTGCAAGTATTTGAACCCGTATCTAACTGGCTGTTTCTTGTATGCCACATTATCTAACAAAACAAAACATAAGCAAATCATTTGGCTGATGACTTCTGTAATAGACACTGAATGAAGGAAAGTTTTTGTTTTTTAAGTTGATGCCTGTGTGTGTGTGTGTGTGTGTGTGTGTGTGTGTGTGTGTGTGTGTTTTAATCTATATGTTGCTGAGCTGGAATGACTCATTGGCGGAGTAATGCTGTGTGTCTCCAGAGAACTCTGAATGTTTGACTGATAAAATCAACACATAATGGATGGGTTTAGAAATATAGTCTTCTCAAGGAGAACGAATAGTTCCCAAGCCAGAACAAGACTTGACTCATTGGTATCATCTAAGCTAAAGAAGAAAAAAAAAATATGTCAGGAGAAAATAAATTGTTGGCAATGGCAGCTCAGAATGATGCAGGAGAGGAAAACCAATGTTAGCAGTGTGTATCTGGACGGTGTCCAAGGAAAGAAAAACTGAATCTGGATGATGTGAGTATTGTCTCAGGGAAACTGAGTGCTCCTCTGAAGTCTAACACCCTCATGTTACATATGCCCCTTCCTAGGAAGAAGATCATTACTAGGAGTAATCATGTTTGAAGACATTGATTTGACCAGATTTTCTAGGAGATAGAGCCTTAGTTTAAGAATAAGTCTTTATCAGCATAAATGCCTCTTTTACACTTCCCTGAAGTAATTTTCTTTGAACAAAGCTAGCATGATAATCCTGGGTCCAGTGGCTACTGATTCCACCTGAATGGGCACCAAAGTCTAGCTCTCTCTGGGCTTTAGGAAAAACTATCTCTTCCACCATGATAGGGTATCCAAAATTATCTGTACTTTGAAACTGAAGTAATATTACCTGAGATTTGGTAGGGGTTTAATTAAAAGACCAGAGTAGACCACTCTGCCTACTATGATGCTAGGCTCTAAATTGCTGCTAGCCTATTATTACATTAACTAGGGTAGTCAAGATTATGGTGACAAATAAACCTATAGCTGTTGTTAGCCCAACATAATAGAAGTTTTTTTGTTGCTCATATTACAGTAAAGAATGCTTACAGTTTGCTAGAAGCAGGTGGTGGTAGTGTGTGTACATGGATGTGTGTGTACATGGACGTGTGTGTTGGAGGGATGTCCTCTGCCCTACATAGTCATTCATTAACCAAAACTGTGGCAGCTCTGACAACTTCAGTGTATACTTTCCAAGATTGCCCTTGGAACCATCTTCTTCCTCAAGTGGAAGGAGCAAAAATCATAGAGGAACATGTGGAGAGATTTTGTAATTTTGGTTATACTTGGTACATATCCCTTTCATACATATTCTATTAGCTATAACTCAGTCACATGACCAATCTACTGCAAAAGACAGTGGGAAAAGTAGACTGACTCTGCGCCCAGGGAGAAGAGAAGAGATTTTGCCAACACCATCCACTGCCAACCTAGGCAAAAGGATTTCTACCTGTGGAGCAGCTAAGGTCATGGGAGGACAGTACTGGGGTTGAGTACATCATTTTCTTAGTTACCTCTAAATTATTTCTTGTGTGTGTATGTGTGTGTATGGCATGTCTATTGCTGTTCCAGCATTTTTCCCTTTTTCTCCCTGTTTTATCCTCTCTGATAAACCTTATTAGAAGAGACATAAATTTGGATCTGAAATTGAAGGCCAGCTCTCCTACTTTCTGGCTACATAACCTCATCAAGTTTTAGTTTCCTCATCAGCAAAATAAGGATAATATCTAGGCTGCTAGAAGGCCAGTCTGGGATTAGATTTGATGTTAGGGTGATTCTATATTTTGGACACATTGACTCATGTTACAACAATCTGGTCATTAGAAAAGTGGGGATTAATATGTCTTTGGTTTTGATTGACAAGAATCATTTGAAATTTCCAATCTTTTGTTTATTCCCTCTTGATTTTTATCTGATTTATTAATATGTACTTATATATAATAACATTCATCAATTTTAAGCATGTAATTTGATAAATGTTGACAAATATATACACAATGGTATAATGGCAGTCATAATAGAAAACATTTACATCTATTTCGATCACCCTAAATCTTCCCTCATGCCCCTTTGCAGTCAATACCTTACTCTTTTACCTCTGGTCCCTAACAACCATTCATCTGATTTCTGTCACTATGGCTTTTCTTTTTCTAGAATTTTATGTTAATAGAATCATTAAGTTTGTTTTTCTGTCTGGCCTCTTACATTTGGCATAATGCTTTTGAGATTCATCTATGCTTTATGCATATCAAGAGTTCATTCCTTTATGTTGCTTAATAGTATTCTATTGTACAGATATACCAATTTGCTTATAAACCCTGTTCACAAGTTAATGAAAATTTGTGTTATTTTTGGTTTTGGCTAATATGAATTCATCTGCACTGAACACTTGTGTGTAAGTCTTTGTGTGGACATATGTCTTAACTTCTCCTAGGTAAATATGTAGAAATAGGACTACAGCATCAGTCTTGCTTTGTATTTATGGTCACTAATTTATATGTGTTTGTTAATCTCGCTTCTGTTATGATTCCATGTTGGGGGAAAAACGCTCTGCACAAAGGGAAATGAATCTGGATTACTGAAATAGGATAAACCCTCATTTGATACCTTGATTACTTTATATATATAGCAGTATTTTGTATTTGATCAATGAGAGCTTGACAGAGAAACAGCAATATGGTAGCTCTGCTCAGCCTAGTTTCTTCCATGTCTTAAGCGCTGAGCTACGATTGTAACAACAGCAATGACAAGTATTTCAGCCTCAACAACTCTGCCATTGAGATACTTTTATATTATTTTTTAACATGTAGAAACTAAGACATAGAAATAATTAGATTTGCTTCTTCCTCCCTATTCTTTCCTTATCAGAAGAGACACAGTCTTTGGAGTAGGGTGATCTGGGACTGCAGGCCAGTTCTCTCACTGTCCAGCTAAATGATTTCTTTAAATTTTAGCTTCTTCTTCAGCAAATCAGGGCAATAATATTTACTTACAAGGCAGTCATGAGAATTAAGTGGCTGCTTATGCCATTCACCTTGGTTGTAAATATAGGAGAACAAGTTTAGGTGGGGAATATAAACTCATTCCTGTGATAAGCTCTGGAGCCTGTGGGACAGTATGAAATATTTAAAGACAGCCAGTATGTAGGGCAGAGCTGAACATCAGATCAGAGGCATAGAGCTTTGAGAGATATCAGGTGTGGATGACTTCTGAAGTGCAGAAAATGAATAGATTTGCCCAAGGAGTGGATGTAGAGCCCCAGGACTCTGGACAGATAGAGCAGGGGTCTTGAGAACATCGGCATGCCAGAAATCGGCAGGAGTGCCTCAAAGGCAATAGAGAAGAAGGTTCCAGAGAAGAAATGCATAAACACGGTCTTTTCCATTTTGGGGGGGGGGGGGGCTGGAGTTGCTGTACTGTGCTATCTTAAGAGGTCCTTGTTCAGTTGATTAAAAATAAAATCCTTGAAAAGAGCACTGGAGAACACCATGGAAAACCCATAATTGCCTAAATATCTAAGTTTTCGAAGATGTTGGTGGAAGCTGGTCAAGCAGTCTTTTCTTCTACTCTGCAGGAAATACTGCCACCATCTCTCACTGGCAGAGGGACTGATCTGGATGTTCTCCTTATAGGAGAGGCTGCTTTGGGGGCAAAGGGAGAGAAAGAGCACCAGGACTGTCTGTATCCCTTGATGGGTCACCTTCTCTCCTTGCTCCTTTCAACACGGATCCTCCTTACTGAGCACCTATCATATAATGCATTGGGCTGGGCAAGTATGATAAAAATAAAAATGAGAAGCAGTCTTTGCCAATGGAAACTGTGTAATCTAGTGCCAGATAGAGCCGTGCCAATTTCTGAAGATAAACACAACAGAGAATGCCTAACACCATGCCTTGACCTGAATTTCTTTGTATTTTCTTGCACTGGAGGAGAGCTTTTCTTCCTGTTTCAGGCAGTATATTGTTTTCATCTCTATTGTGAGAAAGGTACTACTATCTCCATTTACAGACAAGCAAATTAAGCAAAGCTAGTATAAGTTGCCTAGGACCACAAAGTCAACAAGTGGTAAAGGTGAAATATTAGGTGGTTCTTTTTGACTGCACAGTCCAGTTCTTCACATGATTCTTTGGGCTCACGTTGCAATTATAAATGCAGAAAGTTCACCACAAAATTTTAAATGGGAACTCATTGTTCACCTCTTCAACTCAAGAAAGATAGACAGGGAGTAGGGAAAGAGGAGGGAAGAAGTCAAGGAGGGAAGGACATAAGAGTGAGGATTAAATGTAAAAGGGAAGAGAAAGAGAACCAGCAGAAGGAAGGAGTGAGGGAAGGAAGGAAAAAGAACTAAGAGATACAGACAACAATGCTTATCTGAGCTAAAGACAAATATCCCCTCCCAGCCGATAATATTTTTCAGAGCTCCTTCCCCAGCCTCCAGAAGGTGAATGAAAGATCATTACACAGTAGGACTTCTTCAAAGGGTGACTAAAATCTCTATAGTTAATAATATAATAATATATATATATATATATTTCCAGGAATCAAGAAAAGCAGGCAAAATAAAATAAAATTCAAATTGAAAATAGAATCAAAGGAAAAATCAGATTGTATTACTAATACAAGGGCTTTGAAAACAAAGCAGAATATAGACAGACCTGCATCTGGGATGTGAAGAGAGTTGTTCCTGTGATGTGCAGATGTATGGTGGGAATGTAGGTATGTATGGATGCATAATTGCCCTTCCCCACCTCGATCTCAGGATCTGCAAAATGTAGTAGAAAAACGTGGAACCTGGAGTTAGAAATCCTTACTTGAGCCTGGTCCTCACCTTTTACCCCATTATTTGGGAAAATATTTTATATGAACCTCAGGGTCCTCAACATTAAATTAAAAAATTAACTTATCTTCCTTACCTATAAAGATGGTTGCAATCATTTATCTTAAAAAAAGTGAACTGAGGTAGTAGTGGCATAATGGTTAAGATTATGAGCCTAGGGGTGAGTGCTCCAGTTTGAATTCAGGCCCTGCTATTTAATACTAAGCAAGCTATCTCACCTTTCTAAGAACCATTCCCTGATCCATAAAATGGGGTAATAATAGTACCCAAATGATGAGGAGGTAATGGGGATTGTTTCAGGTAATGCATGTTATATAACTTGCATGGTATCTGGTAAGCAGCATGTTTGTGATAAATGCTAATTGATTATAAATGCTATAATGATGATGGTGGTGGTGCTTGAGAGACAATGGCATGATAATAATGATGTCTAAGGTGGTGAAGATGTAATATTCTTTGGGAAGGCTTCCTTTACCCTTTCCTGATCTCTGGAGACAGGAATGCCCTCCTCTATGTCCCTATATGATTTTGAACACTCCCACTATAGATCTTATTACATGATCCTGTTGTCGCTGACTTTCCTGCCTTTCTTTCCTGCTAATCTGTGAGCATCACAAAGTTCTACCTTAGTCTTTTTGTCCCCTCATTGCCTTGGACATAGCAGACTCTCAAAGAATACCTGTGCAACAGCTGAATCAACTGAGATAATACTCTAGATAACATGCTGTAAATTCCAAAGCAATATAAGAATGTTCACTAATATTAGTGTAGTTGTTTATATAGATTTTTGCTTCTGTTCAATTGTTCTTCCAAATAATAAGCACTCCCTGTGTTAGGAAAGGGTGCAATATCGCCACAGCTGTGACTATGAAAACAGCTATTCTTTGTTTGCTATAAAAGCAAAGCAGGAAGAGATTGACTGAAGCTGGAGGTACTTAACACAACACAAAAGAAGAAAAATTCAAGCAGTACAAACCTTGCTGATGGAACTGTGGTCATGCAAGAATGGCATTAGCATCTCCTGGGATCTTATTAAAAAAGCAAAATCTCAAGTTCTATCCCAGACCTACAGAATCAGAATCTGCATTTTAACCAAATCCTCAAATAATTCCTGCATATATGGAATTTGACAAGCCCTGCTCTAAATTCCTGGGCGCACTCAGTGGAACAGGCAGCAAGCTCTCTTTTTCCGGACTCTCTTTAGGAAAAGGTATGTGGGGAAGAAGGAAACAAATGTTTACAAATCACCTACTATGTGCCAAGCTCAGAGCGAGTGTTTGGATATGAGTTTTAATTTAATCCCTCTAGTATTTCTGGAAAGTTGATGCTATCACTCCTTTCACTGATGCTCAGAGGGGATGAATAATGTAGCCAAGCTAACACAGTGAGCAAGTGGCAAAGTTTGAACTTGACTTGATGAGTCTACTTCAAAGCTAGTTTTTATAGGAAGCCTGTAGCAAGCTCATTGAGCCCTACTTTGGAAAACTTGCTCTCAAGTCTCCCAAACTCCCTTCTAGCACCACTGTAGACATACCTTTACCTCTGTCTTTCTGAAGTCCAGAACACCACTTGCTTAAAGTCCAGTCTTTGAATTTGGGCAGAAATGGGATAAAATTCTAGTTTTCCTTCTTAATTGCTGTGGAACACCTAGCATTCATTTACCTAAACAGATATAACACTGTTAGGGAGGAAAATTTTTTCCTGTACCGTTTTAGATTCTTCTGGCTGGTCTAGAGTTACATTAACATGAGACAGATTAAAAGTCTCATAACATGTATTCATGGGAGAGACCCAGGAGAATTGAGTAACTCATCAAAATGGTCAAAATTCTCACCTTAAATACTATCTTCAGTTAAAGACAAAAGAGGATGTTGAGGGTAGTGGTTTGGGGCCTCACAGTGGGAGAAGGCAATTAACATGAAGATAGAAAAGCAAATTTTTGCTAAACAAATGTTTCCTGGGCCATCTGAAGATGATGGGACACAGAGTAGATTCTGATCTCCAGGTTCTTCTGAGTTTCCCCCACCACACCCAGCCCAGATGGATAGCTCTATTCCCACAATAGTTGCTTTATATAAATTCTTTAGACAGCTATAAAGGAGGTTAAAAGAAAGACTAATGCTGAGTCTTTTTGGACTTGACTGTTTCCAGCTCAGAATAATTCATGTGCACAAGAGATATCTGTGGGTGGCAGATTTTGCTCCCCTACAACACTTGCACCAGAGGACTGCGACCAAGGCTTAATACCATGTCATAAGGCACCTGACGTCATCCCTGATGTATGGTAATTGCTCAACAAGTGTGAGGTGCTACTCCAGATCACTAATTTATTTCTAAAGACATTGTTTAATATAAATAACACCCCAAAAAGGTCTTAGTTAAAGTACTGCTCACTCCTAAGTTTTTATAGTTAATTGTTAATTGTTTAATGTACTTGGATATTTCAAAAGGGCCTCAAACCAACTACTGTATATCTAATTCCAAACTCATGGTCTTCTCCTGCCCTTTCCCACTGCAGCTTAAGCTTTCTTTGTCATATCAATTATTACACTTACTGCAATTAATTTTTATTCCGCTTGGATGATGACTTTAATATTAGGAGATTTATATTATTCATTGTGAGAATCCCCAGTCCTTACAAAGTGTGTTGCATGCTGAAGATACTACATGATTTTTATGATACTTGTCTAGCCGGGTTTTCTTGCTCAAACCTCAGTGAGATCAGAGAAACATCATTTTTAGTTTTCCCACAGGGAATTGCCATATTTACTTTAGATCTTGAATTCAGTAACTTTGCAAACTATTCTGTTTGGGAAAGTAGACTATTCACCTCAGAGTCTGGATTTATTATTAAAATAATGCTGTATGTAAAATATTCTATTTTATTTTAAGACTGAGAAAGAAAATTCCCACTTGTAAAGTATCACTGGTTTGCCAGGCCACAGGTAAATAAAAAGAGGCCCGTAAATCTGGCTTTTTGGAGTGGGGAAGAGATAATATAAAGACTAGGAGGGGCTGCTGTTATGTTAACAACTCTTTTGCAACAAAGTCATACCCAGTGATTATTCGACAAGGATTACAGTCGCCCCTCTCTGTTGCCATTAGTTGGTTAACAACATAGTATGAAAGGTTTTAATCTGGGCTAGTTTCTGTTATAAATCACGTAGAATTGGACCTCTGCTCTAAGTCCATGGTTTACCCGGAGTCTTCTATTTCACGTAGAGGTTACATGCAAAATATGTGAAGGTTCAACGTATCTTAATATCAAACAGAAATGAAGCCTCCTTGGATTACAGGGCTCAAAGTGACGACCTCAACACTTCATGGTTTATGTTTTCTAAGAGGTAGAGGTAGACTATAAACATTTACAGGCATTACAACTCAACTGTCCTGGGGTTTGAATCCCAGATCAAACACTCTCTAATTGTGTGAAGTTAACAAATATAGGTAACTTTGCTTAACTCCAGTTTTTAATATGTAGAACTGAAATAACAGCCTTACTTTCAGAAGATTAAAATGAGGTAGCAGGCATCAAAATGAGGCGGTTGACAGGAAGTGTTCATAAATGGTAGCTATTCAACTTTTTTCCAAGGTGAATCTCTAGATTCTGGTCAAATTTGATACACTATAAAAGAACACCAATATAAAGTGTAAGTTCACCTTGTAGGGCTTTATTTGTCTCTCTGTCTTTGAATATGTGTGTGTGTGTGTGTGTGTGTGTGTGTGTGTGTGTGTGTGTGTGTGTGTGTGTGTGTGTGTTTGTGTATAGTCCTATAATTAGGTAACACATTTCCCTCTAAAAGTTGGGTTTAACTTAATGTTTTAGATTAGCAGCAGCTGCCTTAAGAGAAAGAATTCCACCCAAAGTAAATCAGGAAAGTTGAACTTGGAAATTTAATAAAGATATGTCTATAATTAGGGTAAAGCTTTTAAGATAATGATGACAGTGGTGGTAGTGATGATGGTGGTGGTGATAGCATCATTTATTGAATGTCTCATGTGCTAGACTCTGTAGCAGGCATTTTATACACATTATCTCTAAGTTTTGGAAGTGCCTACAAAGGAGATGCTATTACCATCCTAGTTCTATGGAAATGGAAGCTCAGGTAACTTAAGTGACTTGCTTGGAGTCAAACAACTAATAACTAGCAGAACAGGGAGTAGAATTCAGATGGTCTTTAACTCCACCGCTGGTAGATGTAATTACAGACTATAACTCTACTTGATTAGAAGAAATGTAACAAAAGTATTCTGCCAAGCAACTACTAAAAGGAAATCCAAATATTTTTTAAAAATTACCAGCACATCTCCAATATTAGAGGAAATTTCAGTGCCTTGACAAACTCACACAAGCATTCTAGTCACTTTGCAAGTGGTCCCTCATGTGGATCCGGGTATATAGCTGGCTAACATGAATTTACCATTATCCAAAATAAACTTAGTTATTGTGACTCAAATATTAATGAATTCAATCATCATTAGATATACTGACCAAGTATCTGGATCCACAAATTGAATCTAGCCTCTAAATCATGTTGCCCTCAACAGGCTTGTACTGTATTGAGCCCACCTATCATTAAATCAATGTGAAAACACTTAGCCAATCTTCTGCTGTGACATGACTATCTTTTTATGAAATAACATCTTAAAAGCAAATGGCTTTTAAATGGGCATTTCAAAACAGATTTCATGACATTTGGTATCTGGGTAAAGCATCCGAAATAAATATCTAGCCACAGAAAGTATCCACAGTGCCTTTTCATTTTCTTTGTTTCCCTCTCTCTAGTTCAATAAAAGAAGAAAAAATGTTTGTTAAACCATGAATACCATCTTCATAAAAATTAAACAAGTGGATTCTTTAAACCATTCCTGTATGCCAGTATTTTATGGACATACTTGGAGAAAATACAGTCACTCCTCCAGAAGGTGACTCAGCTTCCAAATGCCAACGCCATCTACCTCCTGACAGGCACCACCAAGCAGCTGCTACCAAGGAGAGATCAGCCCTTGGACGTCTAAACTGGTTGCCAGTCTATTTCTTCATTGAAATTAAGTGTCACAGCACTATGAGATGAATCTGTCAAGACCCATATGCAGACCCTGGACCATTACCAAGTGACAGGAGGCACCTGGTTGGTGACAGGGGAGGAGTGACTCAACACATCACACACAGCCCAACTTAATGACTGTTTTGAGGGAACTCAAAAAAGAGTTCAAAAGCGACAGAATGAATTAGTCTGCTAGAGCTTTAGCCTGCTGGAGTTTGATGTCCTTTCTGCTCTCTTCCTGTCCATTAGTTTAATGAAATCAAATTAAGTTAATTATTTAATAAAAGTATTTTCTTTTTAATGAAATCCATTGCTGATCAAATTAGATAAAGGACACAAAGACAGTTTGGAAAGCACAACACACAGTGCACACTTTTAAGGCTTGGATTAGGTTTTTCTGTGGGATTGCACAGGTGCCCCTTGACAGTTTTCATCAACAAAAAGGCTGTTTTCTGCAGATGGTCCTGGGGTCTTGGCAAGAGTTAATGATTAGTTATCCTGGAGTTATCCACTAGGCACCAGACACCTCTGTAGTGAAAAGAGTCAGAGTTCCAGAAGAACCTGGACCTGAATTTAGCGAAGTCAATTACTAGCTCTATAATCTTTGCCAAATCTCTCCTTTCTCTGCACCTCAGATTTATCATCTGTACAATGGGTACAAAGGTCTATCTTACACAATTATAGAAGAAACCACATTTAAGCCTGGTGTTTAATAATTGTTCAGTATATGCTCCTCAATTCCCCAAATCCTACCCTATCCTGCCAGTGTTCTAAGCCACTATAGTTCAGGCAGGTGGGATGGGAGCAGTAATAAAGGTCACAGCTGTAAAAGCTCAGAGACCTCCTATTTCAACCTTTTAGAAACAGTGTCCATAAAATGTTTTGTGTTCAATTCTTAACTCATTTTCCCCTTTCATAAAAAGAATTCCTAACATGCAAACTATCAAAATATGAGGTTTCTACTGATGTATCAGTGTAAAGCCTGCTAAAGCACATCTGTTTTACCATCCATGTATCTTACGCAGGACTTCTTTCTGAAGGCATTTCAAGAGAGAGACAGAAAGATATCACACAGCTGTTTCCTCCTTAGCACCTTGGTCATAATAGGCTTTTGAAAGAAGAATTGAAATAGAAAATCTTGCACTTATAAATGGAAAGCCTCATGCTTAATTTTTAAGCTATAGTTTAATTCTTAACCTGTTAGTACCAACCATAACTCACTTGCTTGGAGAAATTAGCTCCATCACAGAAAAAAAAAAAATCTATCTATCTATCTATCTATCTATCTATCTATCTATCTATCTATCTGTCATTTCCAGTGAGAATCATCAAAAGATGCTACATCTAAGGGGAAATTCTGGTGAGGAGCAAGGTATTTTCATGATCTTAAGAAATCTCCCCATAGACTGTATACTAGTTGCAAGAGAAGAAAATAGCAATTATACAGTGTAGGAAATTTGACATTTGGACTAAATAATCAAAATTAATATCACCAGTGAGAAGGACATTGTTAGTGTTCAGATGTGATACCCCGAGAAGGACAAAACATCACATATAATCTGAATCTAATCATGAGGAAACATCAAAGAAACCACAAATAAGAAGCATTCTATTTTTAAAAAGGAGGGGGCAGTATTTTTTAAAAATCTAAATGTCAAAAAAGAAAAGGAAAACAAACAAACAAAAAACAGTGGAAATATTCTAGATTAAAGTAAGTTAAAGAGGCATAATAATTAAATATAATACCCAACCCAACTAACTTGTATTGAGAGGGGAAAAAACACGACCAAGGACATATTTGGGTCAATTGACACAGACGGAATACAGACAGCAAATAGAGTGAAATATCGTATCAGTATTAAATATACTGAAGTTTTTAAATGTACTGCAGTTATCTTAGAGAATTGTCTTATTTTTAGGAAATACATTGATGTCATTACATTTAAAGGTCTGTCAATTATCTAATTTATCCATAACTGGTCCAGAAAATGTGCAGAAATTATAAATTAGAATAAAATTTTAACAACAGGTAAACCTAGATAAAGAGTGTTGTGTTGTACTATTTCTTTTCTTGCAACATTTCTGTAAGTTTGACATTATTTCACGTAAGAAGGTAAAGATTCTTTAAAAAAATTGTTTTTGAGTCTATACCACAGGCAAGTACATTTTAATGTATTTGTGAGAAAGGGCGAGCTCCGTGTTCTCCTACTCTGCCATCTTGGAGCCCCTCCTTTCTTAACATGGCCTTTTGTTGGATAAGCATGCTGTATGGAGAACGAGGTGAGGGCAGGATGCAAATCCCAGGTGTAAAGTTCTTTGTTAGGCGTCATAAGGGGCACTACTCTTGTCTGCCTAAAATCTTGCTTTACATTCTCAGAACATGATTACCTTTACCTCTCTTTCTTCTCTAAGAGTTGAAACCATGTCTCTCCAGCCACAGAACCCAAGCTTTTTACATGACACCATGCTATTTCATACAGCATGTCCCCCCTCAGAACCTCTTTGAGACCAGACGGCTACCCAGCGGCTATTCTACCTATTCAGAACGGAGCCCCTCTAGGACCAACAGACCAGCTGGGCTCTGGGGACCTGAAGGAGGAAACCCAGGTCAAGCTCAGATGATCTGATGGAGAAAATATTGGAGTCTGGGTTACACTGTTCCACCTTAAAAATTATAGGCATCTTATGCAAAACTGCATAAAAAATTTTGTGGCTGCAACTTTAAAATGATATAGATCTTGAATCTTTTTGGTACATAATAGGAGCAGATTGTTCAACAGGATAAGCAGAGAAGGAAATTTTGTTTGTTTCTCTTTTGTTCTCCTATTTTAAGAATACCAAATAGGGTTATTGTATATCACTCAGGCATTAAACAAATGATTGCACTAAAATTGTGAAATGATTTCAATTAAAAGAATAACAAAGCTTAGGCACTCCTACTGGGTGCTAGTCTATTATAAGACCCACTCTGTAATTTAGTATTTAGCATTCAGACCCTCAGTCAGGTGACACATGAAATTGCTCAAGAACTCGATTTCATAATAAAGACTTCCTTTGCTGTATAATATAGAATGTCTAAGTTAAAAGACACCAAAAATATAGTCATTTCTTTAGTTGGAGAGGAAAAGACTGGAATTGAGAGAACTTAGTACTTGAGCTAGAACAGGTCAGCTAATCTGCTGGCTCTAATGTCGTAGTTCTGTCCTTTGTGCCACTTGTACTGGATTGTGATACCTGTGACAATTCTAACTCCATGAGGATATAAAAGGGGGGGGGGGAGCAATACCTATCTGCTCATCTTGGGTTGATCTGACTAAGTGAGTATCATGAGAGTTAAGGCCAAGTGATGGATGAATTGCCTTTTCTCCTGTACTTACGCTGCCCACCAACGAGTTGATGTTCAATACATGTTTGTTGAATGAAGCATTAAGTGAATGCAATGTTATTATCCCACCAAGTGCCTACTCTATACCTATCATGTATTAGGCACTACAACAGATGCTACATGATTTATAAATCCAGTCCCATTCATAGTCTATTTGGGAAAACATGCATGTAAGCAGATAATTCCAATACTGCATAATGAGTTCAACTGTGAAGAGGTAACCTGGAGATGTTATGAACCTTTAAAATGGAGAAACTAAAAAGAAATAGGGCCAGATGTATCACAGCCTAACTAAAATCCCATTCTAGTGGCATAATGAACAGAGCTATAAATTTGTGATTATTATACAGCTGTTTTCTTTTTAATTGAAACTACAGTGATCTAGCATACTCCTCTGCATAGGGATGAGATAAACCCCAAAGAGAATGGGTATTCCTACCATCAGTCATCCTGGGAAAAGTTCAATTCTATGACAGAAAATGGGCACTCAGAAGATGTTATGGGCTGAACTGTGTACCCCATCAAATTTATATATTGAAGTCCTAATATCCAGTACCTCAGAATGTGAATGGATTTGAAAGTAGGGCCTTTAAAAATATAAGTAAGATTAAATGAAGTCATTGGGGTGGACCCTCATCCAAGATGAGTGATATCTTTATAGGAAGAGGAAATTAGAACATAGACAGAGGGATGATCATGGGAGGACACAGTAGGAAGGTGGTCATCTGGAACCCAAGGAGGGAAGTTCAGAAGAGTACAAACCTGTTGATACCTTGATCTTGTACTTCTACTCTCAAGAACTGTGAGAAGATGAATTTCTATTGTTTAAGCCATCTGGTCTGTGGTATTTTGTTACGACCATCCTAATAAACTAATGCAAAAGGCTTTAAATTAGATGAAGAAAAATCACCTTCTTCTGGGACCAGGAGTTAGTTTGACCTATGCTCTGAGGTCCTGAGATGACTAGAAGAAGGTGGGAGGTTGGGCCCAAACCCTGCAGGAGGGCCAGGGGTGAGACATGATTACCGTTTGTAATACATCAATTAGATCTTATTAAGTTTTATGGGGAAAGAAGTGAAGGAGGAACTTGAGTGTGAAAGGGACTCCAAGATGTGTCTTGCCCTCAGCTGAAGTCATAAGTAACTCTCTAAATTACACTTCTTTCTGTTATGGCCAGACCATCAGTAAAATATTATTAAAATTATAGCACTGACCTTTGGTACTTCGGAATGTTCTGCACCTTTTAATAGGAGCAAATATGTACAGCCCATGGTGAGAAATCTCTATGTCCACTGGGGTTTCATTGTCATGAAGGAGAAGCTTGAGAGGGTATAAAGTCAGGGCAGAAAATCTAACGGACTCATTTTAACCACGTGTGAGGACCAGGTGTGTCTTTTAGAAACACCTGGAGAACACCTTGAAGGAGGGAGGGTCTAATTTCTAGTAGGCTATATAATCTTTTTAAATTTGAATTAAAAAATTTTCTATGACAGTTTGATAAATTATGAAGTGTGCAATTGACATGAGGAAAACTGCCCCAGGGTAGTTTGAGTCCAAAAAGAATTATATTTAGAAAGACAATTATGGGTTTTGTATTCAAAATGCTGCAGTAAGTGTCTGTGAGACATGCGGATGGCAAAGTTTAGAAAGTCTCCTTTTACATCTCTATAGGGTTGTACAATTTGAAACTCTTAACATATGTTTTCAAATTATTTGCCTGAAATCCTCTTTGAAAAGAGTCATGATCCTTCTCAGGTTGACTTTTTGACCTAACATCATTTTCAAACGAACAGAGATTTCATCACCTTTATTTTATAGATAAACTGCAAACTCAACTTTGTCAAAGTCACAAAGCAGAAGAGAAGGGACCGCTGGCCTAGTGCTCTAGACCAGCTAGAGTTTGGTCCAAATGTCCAAATGTTCTCTCTAAGAAAAACCTCCAGCATAAAGAAAAGTTGAATTCTTTTCAGTAAATAAAACCAATTCCAATACTATATTCTGCAGCCCAACCTCAGAAAGCTAATTTTGTTTTGCCTAGTAGTAATTTTCCTTCTCTTATCCATTAATGAATCACTAAATAGTATTTAGTATAGTTTCAATACAGTTGTTCCCAGTGTAACTCTGTTTTTAAAATTAGACTTTTAGTATGAGAATTGCTTTAGGTTTACAGAAAGGATACAAAGTTAGTAATGGAATGTTCCCATATACCCCACACTGAGTCTCCCATATTATTAAAATCTCAGATCAGTGTGGTACATTTCCTGCAACTAATGAACCAATATTTATACATTAATATTAGCTAAAATCTATATTTTATTCAGGGTTCCTTAATTTTTATCTATTTTTTTCTTTTTTCTGTTCCACGATCTCAACCAAAATACCACATTACACTTAGCTGTCACATCTCCTTAGGTTCTTCTTGGCCAAGCCAACTTCTCAGACTCTCCTTGCTTTCAATGACCTGGACAGGTTTAAGGAGTACTGTCAGGTGCTTTACAGACTGTTCTTTGATTTAAATGTTTTGGCTGCTTTTCACAGACATGAATTATGGGTTTTGGGGAGGAAGACAGTGAAGTACCATTTTCATCACATCATAATTGTGAATGAAAAATATTCCCTGCCATATCAGTAAACAAAGTATGTTGCAGCCATCAAGCCATCACACTGCAGCCACTCCCAGTGATGGGCCCTGAGGGAACTCAAGTTGGAAACAGGATGCCTGCTATCAAGCCATCAGCCACCGCAGCCACCCCTAGTGGTGCACCCTGGGGAAACGCAGGATGAGAGGCACAGGAGATGGCCCTAGATGGCGAAGGTGCATGTCAAAGGAATTATTTGCATTATTCCTTTTGCATCTTCCCATACACAGAAAAGCACCAAATTCCTTAATTTAAGATATCTGGTTTTCTTTAATTAACAGTAATCTTCTGATGTTCCAACTACCGGTCTTTGTTGCCAAAACTCCTACATATCCTGGCTCCTCCCTCACCTCTTCAGAGTAGTCTCTCAGAGCTTAGAGGCTGCCTCCCAGGTTTGAAGTCCTCAGAAATGCCGCCAAGTAAAACATTCTCAACTTTTAGTTTGCGCATTTTTTTTTCAGTTGCCAGTATCAAAGGGACATGCTAATCAACACGGCCTGTCACGTTGATGCTGACCTTGATCACCTGGCTGAGCCAGCAGTTACCGGGTTTCTCCACTATAAAATAGCCCTCCTCTCACGCCCCTTTCTGTGCTGTTGTAGGGGTTCAGAACTAGTGTCCCCAAATGTATCACCATTGTATGAGGATTATTTTGAGCTAAAGGTAATCAAGACCCTGTGGGTTCAAGAGAAATGACAGCTCCTCCTTAACTACCTGGAATTTCAACTGGGGATTTTTCCCAAAAAGAGTTATTCCCAGAGATAAACTTTATCTAAGTGGTCCCATCTAT
The DNA here is from genome assembly GCF_009834535.1 of Camelus ferus. Lineage (NCBI taxonomy): Eukaryota > Metazoa > Chordata > Mammalia > Artiodactyla > Camelidae > Camelus > Camelus ferus. Next base: position 37,073,313 of record NC_045705.1, read on the forward strand.
ATGGCAGGGCAAACATCTAATAGCCACATATCTGTTGTCATATCATCCTGTGAATGACCTTCCTGTCCTTGGAAGCCCCAGGCCCCTAGCTCATTCCTTAGCTCAGGATGGCATATAATACCTTATCTTATCTTTCTGCCTCTGAACCTCTCATGTATGTCAGGTTCCTGTATATACAGAATTAAATTTGATTTTCTCCTGTTAATATGCCTCATGTCAATTTAATTCTGAGACCAACTGGAAGAACCTAGAAGAGCAGAAAAAAGTTTTCTTCCTCTCCAACACTGTAATCTTTGGGAGGAAGTCACTACGTGCAGGCTGCATTTCTGTGTGTGTGTGTGGCGGGGAGGTTATGTAACACTTCCTTGAGCACAGAGTATTTACATAAAATAATTGGAATTCTTCTGCATGGGATATTTGTGTAATCATCTTCTTATTCTTAAATATTAATATAAATACATTTTCACATGTATTTCTAAAATACAAAACATAATAACTATAGAGGACCACAAAAATATCTTTTTATCTATTAATGGAGAAAAAAATGACCTTTCAGCAATAGATACACCAGTTTCTTCCTGCAGAGCTTTTGCTTTGAAACACCAGATTGTTACTTTTCTACTTAAAATCCTTCAGTATCTTCTTATCCTCATCAAGACAAAGCCCAATACATTTGGCCGTATAAAGGACTTAAAGTTTTCTTTATAATCTAACTTCATCTTCTTTCTTACTTCCACACTATTCTAGATTTTGCATGCCTTGAGGTGTTCTTGTGAAAAGTAGAAATAATTTATGAAAAATTCCCAGTGTATAGTAGGTACTTAATAAGAGACAGTACTTCTTAAATACTAAAAAAAAAAAAGAAGAAAAATAAATATTTCTATCTTTCTCAGTATCTATTAGGTGAGAATAAAATTAACTTACCATCTGAAATGGAGAGGGTTCAGAAAATGAGAGCAAATAGTTATTATATAGCATTAATAAGGTTTTATAATTTTTGTAACTGTATAGAACACAAGGAGCACCATCTTTCACTTACAAAAGTAAAAAAGCAGTATAAAGCTGAATATTATATGGCTCATGTTCCCAAGGAATTTAAAATTTATTAAATCTAGTTTCCTTGTAACCAACCAAATAAATAATCTAGTATAAAATCAGAAACCTTATGACTGTTGAATTACTTCCAATCATTAGGACCATAATTGGGATATGTCACTTTAACATTTATTGAGTACTTTCTATGAAACAGGCAATGTACCAGGCCCTGGAAAACACAAGGATGGATAAGACAATGTCCCTGACTTAGAAAGGTTCATCAGTTAATATAAATTATAGACCTACAAGTAATCATAGTAAAATGAGATGGAAGCAAAAATGGCAACACTGTCTGAGCAAATGTGAGGGAAGCTTCAAAGAGAAGGGCTGCCCTAAGGAATAGGTGAGATGAGAGTTAGCCAAGATTTTGGAGGAAGGGAGGACATTCTAAACATGCTAAATGGCTTTTATGCACAGATGTGTACAAAAGAGAAATCACAGTCATATTCAGCCCTTGTCCCCAATGCCATTACTCTATTCTTTGTATAATTTTAGCTCCAGAGCTGGGATAATTTTTTGGCGTTTGACTAGTTCTGTTACTTTTCAAGCCCACCTCAGGATATATTCATGCTCATGTTAAATAAAACATAGTTTAGTGAAATAGGAAAATATTTTTCTGTAAAAATATCATTCCACCAAGAAAACATACTCAGTAATGGACTAAGTATTTCAGCTCTTTTAGTTGAATTTTTCTGTTCAGATTTTATAATATACAGGTGATTATTAAAGTAGTAACAATTATGGTCACTTAATAGAATTCCCTCCCTCTATTTCCTAGGCAAGGCAATTTATTTTCAAATGCATAAGCTGCAAATGGAGAGTTATTATTATGGTAATGGGCTAAAATGCAAAACAAATGTGGTCACAACACATAGAAAAACAGTCCCACAATGCCACCAAGCAAAGATTTGCACCTCTACGGATATTGAAACAGATAAGCTCCTTTATCAACATGCCCAGCCATTTATTCCACATATATTTCCCAGTGCTTGCTGTGTGCCAGGCATTGTGATTCCAGGATGAAAATACATGGTTCCGGACTTTAAGAATCTGGTTGAGAGAAGAAGTGAAAACACTCTATCATGGGGCCATTTTTTAATTTTAAAGCTCACAGAGGGTAAGCTATGTTCAGAAGACCCATATACACATGCCTTGGAATGTCAGGGAAGATGCCAGCTGAGGCTGAAGGGATGAGTAAGAGTTGGGCAGATTTACACCTGGGCCGACAGCATCCCAGGCAAAGAAAACACCTGCAAAGGCACAGAACACAGAAGTATTCTAGTGTGGTGGGGGTGGGGGTGAAGGGGAGGAAGTGGGAGAGGTGAAGGAGAGAAGGGATCAGAGAATTAAAATTGAAAGGGAAGGTGGAACATGATGGACAATGTTTCCAGTTCATAGGTGTTAAAGCCACAGCTGTAAATAATGTGTATCTTTTAGAAAGAGGGTTCTTTGAAAACACCATCTTCCACTGCCATATTTCTATCATACATCTTAAGTTTCAACCTGTCTTTTGACTCACTCACCTTTATATAATTGAAAGACAGCTTTTCCCCCCTGGCTGTCCCCCAAGATTGTGAGGGTTATGAGGGCAAATTTGGTTTTTTTCTTCTAACACCCAGCACACCCTCTGGTTCACAATCTGTACTCACTGAATATTTGTGGATTGAATAATTAAAGGAAAAACTGCTTATTTGCCTCATATCATTACAAGTCTGGCAAAAATTAGCTGCATAACCTCAGGTAAGTGATTTAACATCTCTGAGCATCATTTTCAACTGTAACATGTGCTAAACACCTCTCAATACTGTCACAAGTAAATGGGATAGCTTCATGGAGAATCTTAATACAAATGCCTAGCCTATAAACCATGCTTTAATGCTTAGTACCTGTTACTTCCATCCCCCACCTTTTTTTTCCTTTCTCTTACTCTCATGTACAAATCTTAAATATTCTATTGAACAATAGAACCGAGGAAGCAATCAAAACAACAATCAAGTCCACTTTGCAACCCTGCTTCTCTCTCATGTATCAGCCACATTGGTTTATGACTCTCCAACATTTTATTTCACTGTTGAACATCTGGCAAAAGTAAGTTCAACTCTCAACTTCCTAAATGGCACACTTCAAATTTTAACACCCAAGTCTTTACTTCCAAAGTTCTACTTAGAATTTTTTTTAAATTATGACTGCTCTCCTAATGTCCTAACTCATTCACCTCTTCTCTTATCAGAATTCTTAGCAAGAACTTTTTTCTCTCTTTTTATTTTTAATTTTTGTGGCGCTTTATCTTCTTTGTCTCTTTCTACCTCTTGAGAAGCTGGAAGCTTAGTGTTTCTTCCTCTTTTGTCCAACCCTTAAATATAGACCTTTCTTAATTTAGCATCCTATCCTTTTCCTTCCCTTCTCTTCTTATGATTCTACACAGTCTTGGTTTCACTGCACCTAGCCCTGGCCATTCATTATGACTAGCACGGCCTATCCAGCTGCCAGTAAGGTATCTGTACACAGGTGCTGGAACTTCCTCCTAAATCATGATAGCTAACATAGATCTGCTCCCTGCCCATCTTTTCCAATTTGGTCTTTCTCCTGTGTGCAAAAGAAATGCCATTTTCTTCCTCCTGAAATTTTGATAATTTTCTAGTTCAAATATTTTTTTAACTTTCATAAAGTGAGACCGAGCAGGGCCCTGCAGGGCATTCCCCAACCCCTGCCTCTTGTTTACAGACAGGCTGAAGTTGCCCAGGCCTCCATGAGTTATAAAAGAACAGGCTGAAGCGGTGGATTATTAGGACAACAGAGCCACAGACTCACTGTCTGATGCACATTCCTAAGTCACTTTACATACAATATAACAGCCACTTGAGGGAAAAAGCTAACTGCATGCTGACCCGATCTCTTCCCTAGCCTCCCCTTCAGTAATCTCATGAACTGTTATTGAGGCTTTTGCCCCCAGGATCATACCCCTGCCCCTCCCTCAAATGGAAAACAATTACTTCAATCTAAATCTCAGGAGGAAGCTACAAAGAGAGAAAAACAAGAACTGGTTAGAACCAACTAAGCCCAAGATGGTGGAGGAACTGACTCCCAATGGACTTCGAGGCTCTTTATACGCTCACTATAATGCATTAGCATGCTAAATGACACAACCATCAGCACCATGGCAGTTGATTATTGTCATGACAACAGCTGGAAAAGTCCATTAAAGGACTGAAAAAAAAAAAAAAAAGATGATTGGCTCCAGCACACCTGGGATGAGAACATGATAGCAGAAGTCTCCAACAAAAGTCTGCATGGCCTGACTTGGAGCTGGAGCTGTCTCAACTGGTCATCTCAGCTGACATCTCCAGACTCAAGTTCTTTTGATCAATAAAGCAGCCTGCCTTTTACTTTGTCCCTCTGCATTTGCTGAGAATTCTTTCTCAACTGGTGGGTAAGGACCCACACTTTTGGTGAGCTTTCTCTCTTGGGGATCTTTCAATCTGCTAACAGAATGATTATTCTAATATTTCTGGAATGTTAACTTTACACTGCAGTAGAAACTCTTCCTTGCTCTAAAGACCACTGCCTAACTCTCACCTCATTACCCCTCACTTTCATAATTGCAACAGTTCCCTCACTGCTTCCAATCTCTAACTTCTCCAGCTCATGTTACATTCTGTAGCCACAGTGACTGTGTATAAAGCATAGATCTATTCATGCCATTATTCACTTGGGCCACTTCTAATTATTCCTATTATTAAAAAAGAAAAGGAAAGAAAAGTACAGCCCAAGGCATTTCAGCCCTGGAGCCAAGTCTGTGACACTCCTCAGGCAACCTGCTAAAAGTGAAGATGGAGAAGGCCTACCTTCTCCTCCATCAATTTCCCCGTCAAATATTTGACTCATATAGAACTCATTACTATTCCCAGGTGGTTTCCTTGGCTGACTTGGCCTCTGCTGATTTGGTTTCCACTGTCTCTTCTACCGGGAATGTCATTAGTCTCAGTCTGCTAGAGTTCTGTCATTTACCAGGGCTCTAATCCTATCTCTTCCAGGTTGGTCTGTCGCCTTGAGTGATATTCCTAACATCCAAAACAAATTCTCTTTCCCCAACTCTGAAAAGAAAGTCTTCCTCACAAGTGTGTGTTATACCCAAGCCCAGAAATAATTTAGAGTGAGGGTTATCTTTCACTTAGTCTGTTATTTTAGGCTTCTGCATTATCATCAACATTAGAGTGGGACTGTTGGCTTTACGTATAAGATTAGCTAGAAGGTTTATTACTCCAAATTAGACCTGCTGATGAGATTCTAAATTCTCTCATATAATTATTGCCAGCAAGATATGATCCAGCACCATTCATTTAATTGCAAGCTTTTTTTTTTTTTTGGAGGGGGTAGTTGGGTAGGGAGGTTGATTCATTGAAATAAACAGGTAAACAGCATTTAGTGCCAGAGGATTTAAAGGTTCATCCGTTTCTATTTATTCCTGTAACTTAAAGAGCCCAATTAAATATAATGGGTTAAAGTATTAAAAATCTCTTTGATTATCACTACTTACTCAGTGAGACACTGATTAAAGCTTAGTGAAAAGACAATTCTATTCATAGAGCTGAGATGGGGAGAAAGATCAGAAATAGTTTACAGGCACTTTTTACCTTTTATTTTTCAAGGCCTTTAATGAGGAGAAAATAGGGAAGATTGGAAAATTTGTTCTACTAAGGCTGACTTAAAAAGATGCAGCAAAAATGCTGTGTTATTTTGAGGATGTGGCAGCATATACTTTCCAGCTGCCAGATACATGTCCCCTTCCAGCCTGCCCCATCTATGCTCCCTGCAAAATATTATCTCCTATAATTTTTTTTTAAATTGTCTTTTCTTTTCCTTGGTTCCCCTTACACCACCACTGTTGTGCCATTTCAATCATTTTAAGCAATAAAGTCTTCAGTGGAATTAGTTTAACCAAACTGTCTGTGGAGTGACGGAACAATATGTTGAAAAGAGTACTGATCCTGCAGTTATACAGACTTGGTCTCAGGTCTTAATTGTACCTCATTCTTTCCTTCCTTCTTCCATTCAAGATACATTTTTTTAAGCTAGCTATGGGACCCTGGCCAAGCTAATTAACCACACTAAGATTCAGTTTCCTCTTTGTGTAATATAGATACAATCGTTATGGTTTGCCTCACAGGGTCAGTTGTGAAGATTGAGTACAATTATTTAAGTGAAATCACTTGTAAACTTTAAAGCACTATGTAAATCCGCACATTTGATGCAGAGAGACTAGTGAGATGGAGAGGCCTCAAAGGTCTTCAGATAATCCCTCGATTTTGCCCTGCTTCACACAGGCCCATCCAGGGAGCATTTACTACACAGGATGGGTACAGTGGGAGCTGCAGGGATGCACAGGAAGGTTATGTCGTCATTATTCTCCTAAGGGAAAAAGAGAGGTGAGAAAGACTTGTGTACCAGAGGAAGAGTAATCAGAGACAGCACAAGCCAAGAGTCGAATAAGTGGTGCAGGGGTAATACATGAGCTCGGAGGGAGGATAATGTGGGGAAGCCTGCAATACTTTTCCTTGTACAATTTTACAGATCTTATTGAAAATTACTCTTTGTGTAAGTTGTCTCACACACTAGCCTAATATCCTTAAAAGGATCTCCTGTGGATTGCTGGTTATTACTCCCCATGGACACGTGACCTCATACACTGAAAAATTCATTTTATGACTGAGAAGCAGAATGTTGTCATCACAGAAGCAGTACAAACAGCTGATCAGTCTAAATCCAGATAACATGTATATATGCAAAAGAGGTATAGTTTGCATGGAAAGAGATAGCTCTGGAATGATTTAATCTGAATATCATTTAGCCACTTAAACTATGATTTTTTTTTTTTTTACCATTTGTGCCTCTGTAGCTCATAATAGTCCATAGTGTTAAAATATTCTTATATATACCAGCTCATTGATAAAAAGCATCATAACTTACAAATGCACTGCCATGCACTGGCCCATTTCATCTTGTAAACCATGGTGTGGTAGCTAATTTAAGACTTCTGGGGTCACTTTCCATTTATCCTGGGTAAATTACATAAACTTGCTGTATTTCTCCTTAATTCAGTTTTAGCATTTGTGAAATGGACTTTGGCATAAAATCAGCCTAGAGTTACATGCTGGCTCCAGCACTGATTACTGGGGGGTTTAAGAGATGTATTAGTTTTAAAGCATGTCCCCCCAGATTCTTTGATTCCATTTCTATCAAACAGTGGAGATCTATGTCTCACTCCTTGAATTTGGGCTCTGTGACTGCTTAACAAACAGAATACAGTGGAAGTGATGCTGTCCCAGTTTCTGTCTCAGCCTATATCTAAGTGGTGGTCTTCATTTTTCTGTTGTTAGGGATATACACTCATGGAATCTAGCTACCATCCTCTGAAGAAGCTGAAGCAGACCTTGGAGAGGCCCACTGTGGAGTGAAACATGGTGCACATCCTTGGTCATGTGAGGGAGCCGTGCTGAAAGTAGATCCTCCAAGCTGTGGTTGAACCACATCCTCTGTGGTCTAATGGATCAGAGACAAGCTATCTTTACCCTATTTGTAAGAAAATTAATAACTGGTGTTGTCTTAAGCCATTAGGTTTTAAAGTGGTTTGCAACACAACAATAGATGATGAGAACACTAGAAGAGGGTCCTGTTCATTATGTAGAAAGAGCCACTGTGACGTTGTTGGCCAATATCAGAAGAATTTCTTTGCCTTATATGAATGTTACAAAATTATTTTGTCTAAAATTTAGTTAATTCTAAAATTTGTGAATTCTAAACAACTTTTCTATCAGCCTTCATTAATAAGATTATAGTGGTTATCATTTACTAAATAACTCGTACTAGACATAGAATAGAAACATTGTAGGTTTTCTAATTTGATTTCATAATAATTATATTATTAATTACTATTATATGGTTTTTAATGATGAGAAAACTTAGGTTTAAGGAACCCATAATATCATAAGTAGCATGATCTGGACACAAACTGATGGATTAATGCTGAAGTCAATATTTTCCTCTTATTTCATGTTATTTTTTATACAGATAATTCAATAAAGAGTGCATTTTCAAATCAATATGAGAGTAAATACTGAATGGGCCTAGAAAAAAAAACTTTATTTAATCAAGTCAGTTAAGTAATAGAGTGGACAGTATCTTTTAGGCAGAGGCAACAGCAGAATCAAAGGTTCTGAAACATGATGTGCCTTTGCTAGGGAACTGCATTTATTTTGGTATCTCTGGGGTTTTGAGTTTGGGGCAGGGACTGGCTGATCAAGAGATTGGAATAGTAAACTAAGAAGGGCTTAGAGAACCATGTCTGACTTTTGGAGGAGACTGGACTCATCCTTGATTGTTAGAGAACCACTGAGAGTTCTTAAACAGGGATGTAGTATGGGGAAATCTCACATCCAGCCTCTGAGGGCTCACCATCATACATCTAGTGGCATAATTCAAAGTCCAACATTTAATTTGGTCCTCTGAATTCTGATTGTTGGTATTACTACTATTGAGATTTCTCATCTAATAGGTCTTGAACTCGTTGCTCATAGAATTATTGCAAGGGATCTAAGAATTCTTATGCCTATAAACTTCATCCTATGAGAGTTATACATAATATTTTTCATACTGAAATTACCTTATATTAAACTGTTAAATATGGTAGTCTTATAACACCTGTGCTTTGGAGAATCAAGAAAAAATCTAGATTCATGCCTTGGGGTGAGATGAACAGGAGGGAGAACTACAGTGACACAGAGAGAGTTTCAATCAGTCAAAAGGAACTGATGAAGATGCCAGGAGCAGTGCTTTGCTAAGAAGGTGGTAAGCTGTAGTGGATAGCAATATGTGGGAAATGTGCATATTTCTCAGGATCCTCAGAAAGTACGTGAGGGGTGGACTGGGCTTCCTGGGATGATTGGAAATACTCACGGGAAATTAAGGAAACGGTATCTGAGAAGCTAGATTTTTTTTTACATGCTCCTCTTCCCTTCTAACTATGAACTCCTCAATGGTAACAAACCCAACTGATTTTTCTCCATTTCTATTTCCACTGTTCAGTACACAAAGGTCTTCAAAAGTGTTCCATAAATGAGTTAATTTTTATTTAAATCTTCAGTTTAATAAAAGTTCTCCCCAGACTATCTTAATATCTCTCTCCCTTCTGCTTCAAGTATTTGTGAAAGAATGGATTGTTTCAGAAACAGTGTAATTTAATAGTTTTATTGTACTTTGATCAGGTTTGCATCAGTAAATAATCTGTAATTATCTGGGTAATTTATATTAAGTGGAGGGTGTATGATTTGGGTTTTGTTCATTTGTTTATCCTTTTACTTGCTTCTTACCTCAAAACTACCTGTACACAGTTTGGCATGAGGTTTAGTTTATGTCTGGGTTCAAGTGTGACATGGAAGCTATGCTTATGCAGACCAAGAATTATCAACATGCAAGGGAGGTAGAAATAATCTTCTACCAACTATTTCTCCCTTTTAAACATAATTTTAAGCATTAAGAAACTAAAGCTTAGCCCTTAGTATAGTGTTTACCCTTAGAACTTGGCAGAAATTTCACAGAACTTTGAATTAATGAAATAGAACGAAACTCTAATACTAAGTTTAGTAGACATTACACCATACCTTTGCACCACCAACATAGATATGAACATGACATTATTTCTGCTTTATTTATACTTTATAGTTTTCATAAAAAGTAACAAAATCTTTTAAAAGTCATTTTCAGTAAAGCCAATAAAATGTTAAAGGGAAAAGAGAAACCACAAATGAAGAAAGGAGAGAATTCAAAGACAATAATTTTAGGGGCTGACATCACAAGACTAAAAATCACATTTGATATTTTTCTGCCCTTTTGTCTATTTTCTCTAAGTATGTATTACATCAACATTGCACATCTTCCTTCTTATGTATATCACTGCATAACAAATGCTCAGCCTTACTACTAAAACTGCTTAATAAAACATCATTTTGATGGCTTTATAGTAAGTGAAAATACTTTAGGACTAAGCCAAGCCATGTGACTTTCCTTGAGCCTTAGTTTCTTCATGGGCCACCTGAGCCTAATATACCTACCTAACAATATCTACTTTGCGGGCTAGTCATGAGGATTAACTGAGCTTGTGCACAGGAGTGAAGTACCCAGCCCAATAACCAACTCACTACTATAGACCAAATGTTTGGATCCCCTCAAAATTCATATTCTGAAATTCTAAACAACCAGGTGATGGTATTAGGAGGTAGGGTCTTTGAGAGGTGATTAGATAATAAGAAAAGAACCTTCATGAATGGGACTGGTGCCCTCAAAAGAGACCCCCCCAGAGCTCGCTAGTCTTTTTCACCCATGTGAGGACACAGTGATAAGACAGCTGTCTATGCCAGAAAACAGGCTCTCATCAGATACCAAATCTGCTCATGCCTTGACTTGAGACGTCCCAGCTTCTAGAGCTGTGAGAAATAAATTTCTCTTGTTTATAAGCCATCTAGTTATGATATTTTGTCATAGTAGCTCAAATGCACTAAGAAGCCATGTTTCGAATTCTTTGAATTTGGAAAAGAAGAGTACTCAAGTGCAGTGTCAATATCCATCAGCTCCAAAAATTAAAAAATCATCTCAAATAACACCACTACCAACAACAATAATAGTTTAGACACAAACAAGTAATGTTTCCTCAATTGTGCATAAAATGTGATTAAAATATACTTAGTATATATACTTAGTTATTTTTATTATTGCACAACATACAATTTAAATATAGCTTGATAAACAAACACAACTTTAAGACAAGTCCCTAATTCTTAATTCCAACCAAACAATTGACCTGAGTCTACTCCTATAAAGACATTCTGAAGGCAAAACTGAGAGATCTGGATATATTAGAATTTAAAATGATTTCATATATGCTTAATCTATGATAATAAGTAGACTAAAATATTTCTAAATTAGTATGGGGAAGACATGAATCATAGCAATGACCTTTGTGGCCCCAGTAAGTTATTCATCACTCAAATATCATTATTTTCCCTGCCATGGCTTTTTCAGGATCTTGTTGTGAGGATCAATACTATCACTTTACTACTTAAATAATGACTATAGAAGTAGCAGCAGTAGCAAAAATAGTAATATTTATCACCAACATAATGACACCACTTCTTCCAATATGACCTTTACTGAGAACTTGCTAGATGTCAGGCACTAGTGCCAGATTTTATATACATTATCTCATTTAGTTTAAGGTATGAGACATATTCTATTATTGCTCTTCTTTACAAAAAACTTTATTGTTATACAAATATTCTTTTGATATAAAATTAACTAAATTAAGTAGGAAACAATAGATGGTGTAGCATGATCATTAGCACATAAATTAAAAATGAAACACAATGAATCTACAACAAAGAAGGTGAGAATATACAATCGAGAAAAGAAAGTCTCTTCAATAAGTGGTGCTGGACAGCTACATGTAAAAGAATAAAATTAAAACATTTTATCACACTATATACAAAAATAAACTCAAAATGGCCTAAGACCTAAATGAACCATGGAACTCCCAGAAGAAAACATAGGCAGAATACTCTTTGACATAAATCATAGCAATAATTTTTTTGGCTTTGTCTCCTAAAGCAAAGGAAACAAATCCAAAATTTAAAAATGGGGCCTCATTAAACTTAAAAACTTTTGCCCAGCAAAGGAAACCATTGACAAAACAAAAACATAACCTACAGAATGAAAGAAAAGATTTGAAAATAACATGAATGATAAAAGGTTAATTTCCAAAATATGTAAACAGCTCATATAACTTAATATCAAAAAAACAAAGAACTCAGTTAAAAAGTGTTCAGAAGACCTGAATAGATATTTTTGCAAAGAAGATATACAGACACATGAAAAGATCCCCAACATCACTAATTGTCAGAAAAATACAAATCAAAACTCTACTGAGATATCACCACACACCTATCAGAATGGCTATCATCAAAAAGTCTGCAAATAACAAATATTGGCAAGGATGTGGAGAAAAGGGAATCCTAGAACACTGCTGGTGGGAATGTAAATTGGCCCAGCCCCTATGGAAAAAAGTATGGAGTTTCCTCAAAAAAACTAAAACCAGAGCTACCGTATGATCTGGTAATTTCACTCTTGGGAATATACACCCAAAGAATGAAAACACTAATTTGAAAAAACACATGCACCTTAATGTTCATAGCAGCACTGTTTACAGTAGCCAAGCTATGGAAACAACCAAAGCCTCCACCAGCGTATGAGTGGATCAAGAAGGTGTGGTATATCTATACAATGGAACATTACTCAGCCCATAATAAAGAATGAAATTTTGCCATTCGCAACAATATAGATATGGAGGGTATTATGCTTAGTGAAGTAATTCAGACAGAGAAAGACATACTGTACATTATCATGTATATGGTAGAATCCAAAAAATAAAACAAAGGAAAACAACAAAACAGAAAAAAAAACCCTCACAGATATAGAGAATAAACTAGCAGTTACCAATGGGGAGAGGACAGGGGGTAGGGGCACAATACGGGCAGAAGATTAAGAAGTACAAAGTACTACATATAAAATAAACTTTAGGGATTTATGGCACAACACTGGGAGTATGCCCACTGTTTTATAATAACTTTCCACAGAATATAGTCTATAAAAATCTTGAATCACTATGTTGTGCATCTGAAACTAATATAAAATTGTAAATTAACTATAGTTCAATAAAAAAGAGGAAAAGTACAAGAGAATCAAGCTAGGAGAAAATGACTTTCAGATCAAATACAATGGTTTAAATAATTTACCATCTCTATCTTTAATCTTTCTCATGCCAAAGCAAGACTAGGTAACACCTCTTTGTATTCCAGCTTGTGTCACTAGATTTAACAAATAAAAACGCAGTCCAGTTAAATTTAAATTTCAGATAAACAATGAATACTTTTTAGTGTATATACTAAATACTGCATGGGACACATTTGTGCTACAAATATGTATGATTTATCTGAGATTAAATTTAATTGAATAGCCTATATTTTATCTGGCAACCCTATTTCTACCAACATCTTAGGGCTGTGGCATATCTGAAATTTTAAAGTGCCAACTTTGAAGCCAGGGTTCATTCCCAGCTCTGACATCTCCATGTTTATACTAAAGCAGTTCCCCTCTCTGTTTGACTTTCACATCTAATAACTAGGGATAACAGTAGTACCTACCCAAAAAGTTTTTGGGGAAACGTCAGTTTAAAAATATAGCTCACTGGCATAGGACTACTATCACCAAATTGTAATTATTCATTTATTTTTCTCACTGACTCAGAGATAATGGAGAACAGATTAAGGCTTTTTTTTTTTTTAACATGATATCTAATTTTATAGCATTATTCCTGACACATGGTATATATTCAACAGATACGTGTTGAACAAATGAGTCTTAAGTAGATTTCTAAGTCACCCTTGAAATCTGATCTATACTATTCTGCTCCACAACATACCCTTCCTTAAAAGAAAAAGAATACTTATTACTGTTGCAATCAGAAATCACTTAACAACTTTCATATTAGCAGAGACTGGATAAATTTACCATTGTATTATCTTTCTGGATTTGAATTACCTGCTTTTGAAATTTGGGAGGTAGAACACAGCAGGAATACCTGCTTCACAGTCTAGACCAAAATCACTCAAGTGCCAAGGCAGGACTTCTGTGAATGGCCTATTCTGAAAACTGCTTTCTGTTCTAGTTGCTGCTATGTCTTTGATGGTGACAGTCTCTATTTTTTTCCTTCATAAGCTGGCCACTGAGTAGGCAATGTCATACACCCAAAAAACAATCCACATGGACTCTATTTTCCCAACCATACTCTGTCTGCCAACTACCCAGAGCCTAACTAGAATGGAACTGCAGGGATTATGAGCCTTGGCGCCAACCTAAAGCCGGCTCACTCTACTTCTGGTACGCCCGGAGCACTTCCTAAGGTTGCCGAAGCCTCACAGAAGACTTGACAGTTACTCTAGTTAGAAGCAATGCTGCTTATTCACTTACAGTTTCTCATTCTCATTTCAATGCCTGATTAAAAAAAAAATCACTGAAAACAAGCTTGTGGTTCCTATTTCTTCTATTTGTATAGAATAGAAAGGGCCCTATTGACTAAAACTCTCATTTATTACTGGCGTACAAGGGGCCAAACAGGAGGTAAATGCTTTAAAATATGGTCTCTATTTTAATTCTCATAACACATCCATCAAATCGGTATTTTCCTTCATTTTATGTGTAAGGAAAGAGTCAGATAGTTGAGGTAAATTACCCAAAGATACAGTCCTGCTAAGTGTCTCAGAGATAGAATCAAAATCTAGGAAAATCTGTTTTCTCATACTGTTTTCTTTGACCCTATGAGGTCTTAAGGACAGTATGGTTTAAGGAAAAACCTGACTCCAACGCCAGGTTCTGTTGTTGGATCCCTGCAGGCACTAGGTCAATGTAATTGATTTAATTCATTTTAGTTCAGTTCTACAGTTACTAAATACCTGCTTCATAAAAACTCTGTGTAAGGCACCACTAGAAAACAAAGTTGAAAAGGAAATGATTTAAGTTATTGACTTGAGAAACCAATAGAAGAAATCAGATATATACACAAAGACCTTCACTACAAAATAAGACAGAACAGGTCCTGTAAAACAGGCATAGACAATTGGTGATAGAAACAGATGAGAAAGAGAACAATTTTTACAGGGTGAATGAGGAAGAAAGAGAATTTGGGCAAGGCATTCAAAAACAGTAGTTTATCCTGGAGTTTAAGAGACAGAGCTCTTGAATTACAAGAGTCCTGGATTCAAATCTTAGTTCTACCAACAAACACAAAGTTATGAGATGACAGTCAGCAAAGTGCCTGACGACTGGCAGCCTCGGTTTCTTCGCCTTCAGGAGGGGATAATAACACTCCCACCCAGTAGGAGGGATCTGTTTTGTGAGATGCAGGTGTTCTAAGGTAGTATGTATCAAAGCACCTAGCACACTTCCTGTGTGCACTCAATAATACAGGTGCTCAGTAAAGACCAAAACTTAAAACAAAAGAATTAGTGTTTTGTGTAGACAGCATCTAGGATGAGAGGACAGAACTTAAGTCTCCAGGAACAAGATGAGTAAACGCAGAGGCGAGAAAACATGGGAGGAGTATGTTTGTGGGCCAGAATGCAACTGACAGAAGGATGTAAACTGATCAGAAACGGAGGGATTATGACTTTGAATGTCAGGTTGGTGATTATGAGAATAATCCCACTGAGGAGTGACAAGGCAGGCCTGATGGGGGACAGCACACTTGGCTGGAGGTGAGCTGCCCAAAGTAGATCTTGGAAACTATTGTGCTATGGTCTGGAAAGGGATGAGTTTAAATATCATCTTATTTATGCTTTCCCCACCTGTGTCACAGAGAGCTTGATAATGCTCTTCACAGACAAAGGGAAAACAAATGAAAAAAGAAGGGAAGGTTTTCAAAAAGACAATCTTCAGTTTGGGGCAAAGGAAACTCTAGTTGATGAGTGTGGATTTAACCATATCATTAATCACTCAATCAACTCTAAGAGTGGAGGGAGTGTTCACACTGGTCTAAATATCCTATACTTACATTTTCTTATATAATCCTTGCAATACTCTTTGATATGAAAACTGTTATAATTTTCATTTTCCAAATGAGAAAATTGAGGTTTGGGAGTTGACGTGACCTGTCCATAGTCATGAAGCTACCAGATGAAAGAGTGAGAATTCAAACCTGGGCCTCATTTCAACATCCAGGACTGATATACAACACTGTCTGCAAAGCAGTCATTTGAATAAGTGGCATCTGCTGTAAGCAGCTTAGTGTATCATGGTCAGTAACAAGCTAGATAATGATACAGAGTGAGGCCCTCAGTAAACTGTGAATTAGTGTAAGAATGTTAGGTACTGTTTTACTAGCAGTAGCTATGCTACTGATAGAGTTTAATCTCTACTGAACAGCCCAATTTTCCCATCCAATCCCTTTGAAGATTAGTTCTTTTTTTTTCAACAATTGAGCCAGCAAACAGTCATTACTTCATTCTACAAGGATCTGAACTAGGAGAGAACCATTTGGAAAGTTGAGGATGATAAAACAAGAGAAGATTATAGAATAAAAGATGCTGGACATCACCACCTAAAGATGGAAACCATGGTGTCACTCTGGTTAGGCCTGTCTTCTAATACACTAGGAAGATTAGGTTTACACATCAGCTGTTACAAAGGCCATGACTCCCCTAATCTGAAATAACTAGAAATTCTGCTTTTCTAAAGGGTACTTTGGTAACTCTTTTAACCATCCAGAATTTCTCTCTAAGCAGATTTGAGATATATAGACATATCTCATGTGGCTTAAAAAGGAGTTCATGCAGAAATAAACCAAACCAAACACAGGTAAGTGTTCAGTGTAGACTTCCAATAGAAATGAAGTTGCTTTTTGGAAAACAGTAAACACATCAACAAAACATTGTCAGGGCGTTAAAATGAATGTCTAATTCATTTTGCCACAATTATTTAGCAAGAGTTAATTGAATGTTTACTATAATTCAGACATTATGCTAAGTTCTTTTATAAATATTATGATTAATTCTAACAAGACCTGGGCAAGTTGAATGCTATCTCAGTTTTAGTGAGGGGACACAGGTTCTGTAGGCTTTTTCAAAATCACACAGAGTAAGTGTGAGAATGGGATTTAAATCTGGGACTATTTGATTTCTACTCTAGAACTAAGTACTGATGATGAAAAATGAACAAGACATGATTTTAATTTTCAAATCAAACACTCTCTAATTGAAAGTCAGATTTGCAAATAGATATATTGCAAATGAAATGAAAATGAACAGACCGTGGAACAATCGAGCTCACTTGGATATGACTTAAAAACAGAAAAACAAAAGCTCACTTGTGATAATTTACAGGATTTGGTCCAACAGAAGAAGGAAGTACAATGTACTTTAGACAAAACTAGCAGAGATGCCAAGGCACACTGTCACAAAGGGTGTGTGTTGGTAATAAGGAAAATTCCACGTGTCTCTAGGATGGGACAGAGGGAGAGACTGAGAGCAGGAGAGGGGCTACAGATAAGCTGGAATGCCAAACTGTAGGTTTTAAATTTTGTCTTGGTGATAAGTAGAGAAAATAAGGAGGCTGAAGTACATGAATTTTGAAATTCTTACACTGTATGGCTATAAAAGAAGGCACGACCTAAAATTTGACAGGCTTATAGGAAGTACAAAAATATGCTGATTCTCCTTTTTTGTTTCCAGGACTGACACAAGTACATATAAAGCCATCACACAAAAATGCATTAGTAAAAATGTCACTGCCTGTCTGAACAATTAGGGCAAGGAAGGAAGAGATATTTTTAGTTTCTGATTATACTAGAATAGCTATGAAACAATTTGGGTTTCTAGTCTCACAATTTTATGAAGCCACAGCAATTACCACTTTTTTCCATCCCCTCAAATATGATGCACTTTCAATTCTCAAACTATGGCCAAGAACTTGGTCTCATTCCAAGTTAACAAACAGAACCAATGGATTTGAGCCCATAGTGTATCTGTCTTAGGAAACCTTCCAAGGTGAAGTGGCCTTCATCAGAAAGGCAACCATAGTAAGTCAGCACAGACAAATTAGAGTGTGTAAGCAGCCATCTAAGAAGCACGTGTTGATAATGGTTGGTCTATAGGTGCAGCATTCTTGTGGCAGCTTCTAGGACATATTCAAACACACAAAAAAAGAAACAAGAAAGGAAAGTGTGTCCTCTGGTTTGAAGGAGCTCTTGTCCACATTGTAGTATTATCACATGAGCGTTAACAGAATTGGAAATGTACTTAGTATGTCCTTGGAAGATTATACATTAAATGCTGTGACTTTCAGTTGAAACTATGAAGGTGAGCAAAAGAAAAAACAAACAAAATAATCAAAGAACAAAGCAGAGAAGAAACGAGAGAACCAACAAGTAATTTTAAAGAGACAATAGTTTTCCGTGATCAGATACTGTGTAGACTAGAGCACCTTTATTTTCAAGTTAGTGTACAACATATAAGAAAGATAAAATAGTGATTTTAGTGTTTAATACTGTAAAAGCAATGAATTTAGAATCCCTAGAAAAGTGTTTATCTAGATATCGCCATCATTATTTCTATTTGCTGTATCAAAGCCCCTTCTCCTGTTTTAAAACATAAAGCATAAACAATTAATAACATTCAAAAGTCATCCCCCTGGCATAAAGTCCTATCTTTAAAGTCACACAATCTAAATAAAAAACAAAGCAAAACAAAACAAAACAAAAAAAAGAGAAGTGGCTGGGTTAGAAGAAAGAGAGTATTGATGAGGAATAGATCAGAAATTCCTGTCCCCTTTCGGTGAGCTGATACTGCTCAAACTTTGGAAATCATGTCTTAAAGTTATAGAATCTGGCATTCACTCTGTCCTTGATTAAAACACATTTAAATTATTTGAGTATCTTTTCACCAACTACACTGAGTTCTGCAGTAACAGGGACACTGATGTACCATCTCAGCACCTCTGGTATGAAAGCAACTCTAAGCCCATCTCATCCTGAAGCTGGAGGATAGAGCCAAGGCATGGTCTGAACCAAAAAGCTTTCTAGAAACACACTATTCCTTCCGACTGGGTAAGACTTCCATCTATTATCTCTATAGTACTATGGTATCTAGTTCTGAATGTGACATCCAGCTCTCAAGTACTCCAGTATCTGCTGCAAAGAAAATTTTGCAAGATACAAGGAACATGGCATCACAAATCTCAGGGTGCAGTGAGTTCGACACTAGTTCTACACTCATAAACAAATTCACTACTCTGGTAGACAAAAACTCAGTATTTCTTGAAAAGGATATTTGCAACTTTATATTCAAGTTCTTAAAATGAGCCTTTAAGATCCTTAGAAATATGGAGTCTATTATTGGGGCCTCACTTAGACCCGTTCATTCCTTCTTTTCCAGCTCAAGTTTCTTTCTTTCATCCTTTTTCTAAATATGCCACAGGAATATTGGAAAGGGAGTGGATTCTAGGGACAAATTACCATTTAGCAGCAAAGTATATAAGACCTGTTTAGTTTGCTGTCTTGTGCCTCATTTTCCTCATCTGTAACCTAAACAAAGGAATGATGTCCACACCTGTTGTCATGTGTGTGAAATCATGTGGCACCTAATCAGTGCTTAATCAATACTAATTTGCCTTTCAGCGCTAAAACTTTCATTCCTACTTCTTCTACTATCTGAACCACAATTTGCTAAGGTCTCCTACAGAAATTTAAAGGTGTTATCAGCTTGTCTACAAGGCTTGCTAGTGAAGCCAAATAATGTGAAATGGTAGGAAAAAACATAGGATTTCCAATCAGACAAATCTAGACCTGAACTCTGCCCCCTTTCCATTTCTTAACTGTGTGACTATAAGCAAGCTCTGTAACCTCTCATAAGTTTAGTTTCTTCATCTCTAAAGTGGGTGGTATAACACCTACCAGGTAAGTTTACTGTCAGGCATTAAATGAAAGCACAAAGACGTGTATTATCCAAATGTTAAGCTCCATAGTTTCTTACAATAGCATCATTTTTTAACAAGAGTAGAGGCTGGATAAGAAAATGTTTATTAAGTTTAATGCTAGAGACCAAACTTAAGGAAATTTGCGGAGGAGGGGGGCTGGTCCCAGAAGTTGATGAGATTTACTAGAAATGATTTTAGCTCTGCCACGGGGATTTGAGTAGGGTCAGAGTCAGAAGGCATTAAAGAGTTTGCAGACAGAAACAGACAAAACATCCCAGGCTTCCTGTGTTCGTGCAACCCAACCATCAAACTCATATTCCCAGAGTAAGTCTGCTTATCCCTGTCGAGCTTGGCAGAGGAACAGAGAATTCATGAGATATCAGTGCCACAGAATTAGCGTCTAAAGCCTGGAATTAAATCAAGATGGTATTTAGCCCTTCCCCTTTATACTGAAACTCTATACTTGCACTGAAGATGAGGTTATTGTGATGTCTGGCTTGTTCCAAATCCCAAAATAGACTTCTGGGAGAAAATCGGTTTCAGGGCATGGACAGAAACTCCATCAATGACGAAGTTTTGGGTTACTGCAACATGCGGAAGCTTTCTTCTTGCTGCTAAGCCCTCACTTCTTCAATCCATCCAGCACGTATCTTGCCAGATTTCCCCTCTTCATTTTCCTTTACTATGGCATTCAAGAACTGATTTACACCAGATCAGTCCTGGTGAGTCTAGACTCCAAAACCCCACATGATGGCCCCAGCCATTTTATTAGCAGACATCCTAATCCCCAAACTTCCTCAGCTACCTCCGCAGTCAGATGGACTGAAGGCTGCTCCACTACTGAAAAGTTTCTATTCTAAAAAGAACAAAAGAGCTTACTAGTACAGTGAACTACTCTGAGTAAATCCAACTTAGGTACAATCCCTATACAATTTAGTATTTTCTACTATCTCACTTGTTTTAGTGGCTTCATTGAGGTACAGTTAACATACATAAATTCCCTCCTTTAAAGGGTGTAATTAAATAGGGTTAGTGTATTCACAGAGTTGCTCAACCATCACCATCATCAAGTTTAGAACATTTACATCACCCCTCCCCTCAAAAAGAAGAAAATCCATGCCCATTAGCAGTTACTCTGTGTTCCAACTTCCCACTAGGCTATGACTAATCTACTTTCTGTCTATGGATTTGCCTGTCCTGGACTTTTCATATAAATAGAATCACACAGCATGTGGTCTTTTGTAATTGGCTTCTTTCATTTAGCATAATATTTTCCAGGTACATCCATGTTGTATCATGTATCCATACTACATTATTTTTTGTTGCCAAATAATAACCCCTTGTATGGATATATCATATTTTATTCATCCCTTAATTAGTTGATGAATATTTAGGGTAGCTTCCTCTTTTTTTGCACATAATGAATAATGTGTATTCAGTTTTTGAGTGGACATAAGTTTTTATTCCTCTTGGATATATAGCTCAGAGTTTTACTGCCTCATAACTCTATGTTGAACATTCTACGGAATGGGAGAAAATATCTGCAAATGATGTGACTGACAAAGGTTTAATTTCCAGAATATGTCAACAGCTCATACAACTTAATAACAACAATAACAAAAAATACAACTCAATCCATGAATGGGCAGAAGACCTAAACAAGCAAGCCTCTGATGAAGATATACAAATGAAGACATACGAGTGGCCAATAGGCACATGAAAAAATTCTCAGTGTTGCTAATTATCAGAGAAATGCAAACCAAAACTACAATGAGGTATCATCTAACACCAGTCAGAATGACCATCATTCAAAAGTCCACAAACGATAAATGCTGGAGAGGCTGTGAAGAAAAGAGAACCCTCCTATACTGTTGATGGGAATGTAGTTTGGTGCAGCCATTATGGAAAACAGTATGGAGATTCCTCAAAAAACTAAAAATAGACTTACTATGTGATCCAGCAATGCCACTGCTGGGAATATATCCAGAGGGAACTCTAATTTGAAAAGATATTTGCACCCTAATGTTCATAGCTGCACTATATACAATAGCCAAGACATGGAAGCAATCTTAAGTGTCCGTTGACAGATGAATGGATAAAGAAGATGTGATATATTTATACAATGGAATACTACTCAGCCATAAAAAATGCCATTTGCAGCAACATGGATGGACCTAGAGATCATCATTCTAAGTGAAGTAAGAAAGAGAAAAATACCATATGATATCACTCATGTGTGGAATCTAAAAAAAAAGAAAAAAGAGGACACTAATAAACTCATCTACAAAAACAGGAACAGACTCGTATACATAGTAAATTATCTTATGGTTACCAGGGGAAAGGGGGTGAGAAGGGATAAATTTGGGAGTTTAAGATTTGCAAATGTTAGCCACTATATATGAAATAGATTAAAAAAAACAAATTTCTTCTGTATAGCACAGGGAACTATATCTAATATCTTGTAATAGCCTTTAATGAAAAAGAATATGAAAATGAATATATGTACATACATGCATGACTGGGACATTGTGCTCTACACCAGAGACTGACACATTGTAACTGACTATACTTCAACAAAAAAAAAAAAAGAAATACTTCTAATTGAATGATAAACATATCAAAACTCATACATAAATAAATGAGAAAAAGGAAAAAAAAAGTTTTAAAGATCACCAAAACTGTTTTTGAATTGCCTTTTGTAAGCCAATACCTCATTTTAAGTAGGCAAAGAAGTTAATTTTGTGATCTCAATCAATTATATTTCCTATTATTATTGGGGAAAAAATGACTTAGAGGGATCAAGTGGCAATAAAGTCATAGAATGAGTTAGTGAGAAAAAACATGTCCAGTGTTAGAATCCATTCTTTGACCTCTAGTCCTAAATTCTTCCCTTTGTTACTTTCTGGACAAGGTTCACTGCACTATATGACACTGTAGCTTATGTTGTGCCATCTTCTCCTTGTCCTGAGCCCCACCTAAACTATTTGAATAAAAGGAATCAGCCTGATATACAAAGCAGTTTGCAGGAGAGAGGCTAGGTTGGGGAAGTTCTAAGTTATGAATCAATAACTTGAAATGGTATTTCTCTCACTGCTAAAGGAAAAGCAAGACAGAGCCTCTGAGGATATAGTGAATAAAAGCCAAATGAGTACTGTCTTTGTGATCAATTTAAACACCTGTGCTGAGGCTTAGGGAATTTTGAGAGAAAGAAAGAATAGTTAAGATGAGGTGCAGTTTCTATCAAGCTTCTGTGTGCATGAATACTATCTGAAATTGCTTGTTAAAATTTTACATCCCTGGGACCTATCTCATACCCTCAACTCAGAGATTCTTACTGAGTATGTGTGGGGTGGGGCCTGGGGAGCTGAGCCTTAAACATGTACACAAGGGAAAGCCTAAAGCAGGAGGTCTGTAGACAATATTTTGGCAACATTGTTACAGACTGAGCTTCAAAATTAATTAAGTCAAAAATAGAGTCCTACCATTGACTGTGCAGTGCTGGGTAATTTCCTCGTGTCAGTGTGTTCATCTATTATATGAGGCTAACAACAAAGCCCCTTCACAGCACTTTCATGAAGATGCAATAATAAAATGCTTTACACATAGGAAAGGAATCCAGCTGTAGCTAATGTTGGCTTCTTCCCTGCATTCCTAAACCAAAGTCATAAGGGACCGGTAAATACGACTTATATAACTGATGCAAAATGAGTGTTGCTTTGTTTCACCCTCTCTCCTTGAGGCCAACACTTTCTCCCTTCACTAATGTCTCCATTGTGAGCATCCTGCCTCAACACGTGAGAACTAGGAAGACACTCCCATTTGGGTGAACTAGTTGCAGCTGCAAACATGACGGCGGGAACAAGGTACTATATATGCCCAATGTTGATTAGCATCACCACAACTCATTATTCTGATCAGCCAGAAGCAATTTACAATCATCTTTAAAGAAGTGCACATCATTTTCATAATTGACTTGCGAGAGCTTTGACACAACAACTTGTTGTAGCTGTCAATCACTGTCAGAGGATAGAGCAGGAGGAAGCCCTTCTAGAGAGAAGAGGGAAACCACAACCCCTGTTCGTGGTGGGCAGTGAACGGAAGGCTACGCACCCTGTTCCGCAGTGCTACTTTCCAGGCATTAGGATAGAGAAAGGACCAAAATGTCATTGTGTGAGACACAACGATGCTATTGCCTTGTTGAAGAAACCTGGAATAAAATTAGCAGTTTTGAGTCATATTTAAACCCTCTCTGAGCCCAGCGTTCTAAATTTTTCTGTGACTTCTCATATCCTTGCTAGCTATAGCAAAAACAGTTGTCTTGCAAATTCATTATTTTTCTCAAAGAATTTATATTTTTGGGTGACCCCAGAGACACTATACAACAGCTGTAAAATAAATAGATCTGGATGGATGGGTAAATGTTTCCACCTTTTCTCAGATAAATAGGTATATTTATTTATTTATAATTTGCATCTTTAATATAATATTTAAATAGTTATTAATTGAAACATCCAGTTTTTATGTCCATAATACCTAAGAAAGTAAAGAGTTAAAAAAAAACTAAAGTAAGTAAATGGTCTTGAAAATATCAAATTACAAAAACAAAGCAGAAAATCAAAATAGTAAACAATTGGTGTTAAGGGCTATTTTTCAAATATATTCCTACTTTGGTTCTTGGTAAAATAAAATTGATAACATTTTCATGCAGATTATAAGCCATTGAATATAAAAGCATCTCAAAGTGCAAAGTTGGGAACATAGTACAATACATACAAAAGCAGGAGTCTTGATGACCCAGTTGGATTGGATTCTAGTTCTGCCAAAAATGAGCAATGATTAGATCACATACTAATGTATCTAATGCACAGTGTGACACACACGATGCATATGACTCCATACATACGACGTACAGATAGTGTTATTTGTATGCAATGGATGCTCAAAAATAGTATTTGTCATATTTATCAATGGTTGATACAAATATAAAGAGATATACACTTTTTGTTGTCTACAAGGTTAAATTCTGTAATGTCAAAGTTCTTTGAAAGAAACAACATAAATGAACTATTCAATGCATCTGTGTTTTTTGGTCATGTAATTTGAGTTGAAAATATTTACTAAATAATTTGGGGGTACTATCCTGTGGGAGGCTCATGTAAATACTGCACAATACTGGCACAACCACTGATCTGGCCACATCACATCTGGGAGGGTGCCTTTCACATGAGTTAGCAGGAAAGTGAATCAAGGGTGTTTAGAATGCCTTGGGCTGCATGGTCGACCAACTTCCATGTGTAAGTGTTTAAAGATGGCAGTGATCCAAACTGAAACATTTTCCCGGTTTCTCCTCTACCCAGTTTATAAACCTTGAAATGTGCCTTAATTCTCTACATAGAAAAGTCACTGATATGTTTTTACAGACACCCTATAGCTGGCCAGGCACTGTACAATGAAAACATGCAAGATTGTAGTTCCTTGAGGGCCGAAAACATTGTTCTTCATCTTTGTCAATTACCCTGTAGGGTCACATTTAGTATGTTGAACATGACAAGTCCTCAATTAACTATTGTGAATGTGTAAAAAAAGTTCAACTTTCTAAAATTTTAAGCACTGGATAAATTATACTTTCGTATCCTTGGCTTGCATCTTTTCACCATCATATATCACAGATTAATGTATTATTCTTTTTTATGAATTTGTCAGTATCTTCTATATCTGGTAATGGCTAAGAGGATAGAAGCTTCATTTACTTCCTTCTTTTTCTCAGAATCCAGCTCAGCGATAGATAGCAAATTGTATTTTTTTGTTGAAAAATGTATCTTTTTCTTCAGGTACATTTTTAGAATTTTCTAAATGTCTTAATATTTCAAAATCTCACTGTGAAGTGTGCATGTGCTTGTTTAGAACTACTTGAAACACTGCCATCTTTCAATCTGTAGATTCATGTCTTTCACAAGTTCTTGAAAATTTTTAGCCATTATTTCTTCAAATATTGATTCTCCTCCATTTTTTCTATCCTCTTTTTGGAACTTCTAATAGATGGATGAAGAAACTCTGGATCTGTCTCCATAGCTGTTGACTTTTGTTCCTGTACTTTTCATTTTGTTCCTTTGTACTGCTTTCTGGGAGAATCCTTAACTCAACATTCAGACCATAAATTCACTACTTAGCTGAATCAAGTCTACTTTTCAGACATCTATTATTTTTCAGCTGCAATAGTTTCCATTTCCAAGATCTCCATTTGTTTATATTCCATCCACTACCTATTTTTTATGTCTAACAATTCTCCTGGTACAGAGTTGATTTCATTATATATCTGATGTTACTGAATATAGCTGTTCCTTCCAGTTACACCTTGGTTCTTGTCACATTTGCCTTCTATGAATTTATGTCACCATTTTTTTTGTTTATTCAACCCTTTTCTCTCTCTTTATATTCTTCTCATTCACATTTAAAGAGGCTAATTTATTTTCTTCTTGCAAAATAGTTCTCCCTCAATCACACTCTTCATCCAACCCCTATCTTTTCCTATAATAGCCAGAGTCACTGAACAAATTCCTTATACCTATGATCTACATTTTCCTACCCTTCATTCATTTCAACCTGGTTTATGTCCCATTATCAAATACCTAATGAGGTAAATAGAATTTATGTATGTATTTATTTATCATTTGACTTGGCTCTGTTGAATACTAATCACTGCTGACAACTCTCTTAGCCTCCATGATGCTACTGCTGGTTTGTCTGCCACACCTCTGAATTCCCCTTTTCAGTCTTATTTGCATGCTCATATCCATTTACTCAGCCACTCTATTTTGGGACTCCTCAGGGTTTTGTCATCTTCTCACTCTCTAATTTTGCCCTAAAGTATCAATACTATGCATCGGATTTGATGAATTCCCACATATATATGAATTCTGAGTTTTTATATTCAACCCAGTACTCTCTTCTGCGCTTCAGGCCTCAATCCAGAACTATCTTCTTGTCATCTCACTTGGATATCTCAAAAGCACTTCAAATTCAACAATATCTAAAACTCTAAAATTCAACACCTGATCTCCTCTAAACCTGGGCTTGTTTTAGTGAGTCCCACTTGGCACAACCATCCTTTTGGATCAGCCAACCAGGTACTTAAGGCCATTTTCTGGCACCTTCCTTTCTCTTACTCTTCCAAATTCCATCCATCATGACTATTTCTCAGTTTTACTTCTTAATACCTCTGATATCTATCATTTTCGTTTTCCTCTGTATCTTTTCATCTTTTTTTTTCTTGTTTAAGCTGTTATCATTTCTCATCTGGACTGCTGCACTAGGTTCCTAATTCCAGATTGTTCTCCACATTTTATCCAGAGATCTTTTCAAGACATGTCATTCCATCATTTAAACACAAGACTTTCCACTTTTCTTTGGATATAAACCAAAATCCTCAGTATTATTTACAAGTGTCTCCATAGTTTGTCCCTAACTACTCTATTAGTCTCGTTCAACATTATGAATGATCTCACTTGCCTTCTGAATTCTGGCCACACCAGTCTTCTTTTAGTCTTTGGGCTGTGTCCTCCTGTTACCCTCTGCTGTAAGACATCCTTTCCCTTCTAGAAATTTTCTTCCCAGCCCTCTACACCTAGCTAATTTCTACAATCCTGTTGTATCTACATTTAAATATGATTTGTGCAGACTAACCTTCCCTCACTCCTAGAGTACTAGGAGCCTCTATAACACAATACTACAGCACGCCTTTTCTACACGGCATTTGCCACAGTTTAAACCGTATATCTGTTTTGTGTGGTTAACTGATTGATGGCTACTTACACATCTAGACTTTGAAAAGCTGGCACAGACTCTATTTTGACTCAGTCTTTTGAGCAGTTAGGAGGCGTTCAAACTTTTTTTTTTTAAGAAATGAGAATAAATATTTGAAGGAAATATGTCTAGGTTTCAATGTTAGTGACAGTAATTGATTCCCTTATAGTTTATGACTGTTGTCACAAATTAGTTTTAGTTTTGGGTAGACCAGAAGATATTTTAGAAACTATTCATATCAGCAGAAAAGAGAAGCCACATTAAAATGAAGAAATTTGAAGAATGTTTAATAAGAGATGATTTACCAAGGTATGAGATGGGCATAAGGAGATCACAAGAGATACCAGAGGCCCTCTGCGCTAGTATCAGCAGGGGGAGTGGAAGCAGACACAGCCATTCTCCTCCCTCCCTTCAGTTTCCTGCCTGTCTTTCTCTTTGGCTAAACCCACCTAGAAGTCAGAGGAAAAGGGAATCTGTTGCTATAGTTTGTACAGACCCCCTTCCTTCAGCAGAAAGAAGGCAGAGAACAGATTTAAAGCAACAACAACAAAAATCCAGTATATTATGCAGATTTGGTTATATCTAAAAGATCACAGTTTATTTACTTATTTTACTTATTTCTTTAGTAAAATGCAGAAGTTGCCTTCTGTCTATTCTTCAATAAATCATATTTTCCTGTGTGGACTCAGGCCTCCAAAAACAGCTGTAAAAAACTAAAAAATGTTAAGGAATCTACCCACCCAAATCCTTTAAAGTAGGCACAGCCTCACTAATAAGACATCTGTCTGGCCCTATTTTCTTGCATTCTTCCATATTCATTATGCAGTTGGACGATTCAGATGTTTCTCTGTAATTGTCTTGTTTGTCAGAGAACAATTCCTCTCCTCATCTCAGCATGGAGAGATGTCTCTAGAGAGGATAAAGAGGAGGGTTTGGTTTTTTCCTCTCTTCTCCACTCTCATATTTTAGATAAAGTCGTTTTTCTTACAAGTACCAGATGTCTTCCAAAACATTACTTTGCTTGGTCTTTTAATCCAAATGATGGTGGAACAAACTGTTTAGATAATACTGTCTCTTATTCTCTCTGGAAATTCATAAAGGAAAGCAGATAATACAAACAAATGGAACTCAACACAAAACTTCATTATTTTTTAAGACTGAATGTCTCAAAATTAGCTTCAGATTAAGTTCATAATTGTTCCCCATGATGATATTATAAACCTAATTTCAAAAAACTGGCAACACAAATAATATATATTTCCTCAGACATGTCATAAGGTTTGCCTTAATTGTACCCCATTGATACTGATCATAGAATGAACAGAAGAGAAATTCAATTAAGAATTTCAAAGACTGAATAAATTTTCTATGTCCATTTATCTAGCTACACATCCAGTGCTGGCTTCTCTTCTTCAGTCCATCCAGTTTCCATATTTGCCCTGATGACAAAGGCACTCCACTCTGAGACAGCTCATTCCAATCTGGGATACCTCTGACTCTGTGTTTTTCCTTCCCTTCTTCATCAAAAAAAAAAATCTATCTGATCCAGAATGATAAAGCTACCATTTTTAAGCAATCACCATGGTGATTGTGGGCTATGCTAAGCAGTTTACAAATGTTACCTTGTTTAATCCTCACAATATCCCCTTAGGTACATAGGGCAGTTTGACTTTGTTGGCCTTCCCATGAAGAGGTGGATACTTTTTCCTTACCTTCTTAAATCTGGACTAATCTCGTATCTTACATTGATAAGTGTAATGCACTGTATCCTAGGTTTCAAAAGTCCCTGAAGGATCTTCCTTTGTGCTCTTGGAATGTGTCCCTGAGGCCATCAAATAAGGAAGCCGGTCTAGATTTCCTGGAGGATGAGAGGCCCTGGGAAGATCCCAGGCATCTCAGCTGAAAGTCAGCACTGTATCAGACCAGTGGGGTGAGCCCATTTTCAACCTTCCAGCCCAGCCTGTTCTCTGTCCCAAGGCAGCCGTGCGAGTGAGCCCAGGCCAAACCAGCAAAGGGACTGCCAGGTTTACTCACAGACTTGAGAGAGATAATAAATTATTGTTGTTTTAAGCCACCAAGTTTTGGACTAGTTTTAACATAACAAAGCCCAATTAAGTCAGTTGGTATTATAATATTCTTTGTTTTACAAATAGGAGAATGAGGCAAAGCAATGCTTATCATACGGGTCCAAAAGAGCAAACACACTATGTGGCAGAGCTAGAACTTGAATCCAGGACTTTATAAATCTCAACTCCACATGTGAAGATGCAATGATACATTGCCTGTCTAAATCTATTTTGTATTTTTCTAGAATTTATGTCCAACTATTAGAAGGTAGCAACCATGCTGTCCAAATCCCTTTTCCAGATTAGGTATCCCATTTTCATTTTCCTTTTCTTCACGCAACAATGCTTTTCAGTTTTATCTGCATGGCATTCGTTCCCATTGGAAAACTTAACAATGTATATACCTCTGTGTAAAAGGGAGGTTCAGAACTAACCACTAGGTGGGGTCAACAATAGGACAGATCAGGGTTTGCCAAACTTTGGCCTATTGACCAGGTTGGGCCCACCACCTCTTTTTGTATGGCTCATGAGTCAAGAATGGTTTTGACATTTTTCAGTAGTCAAAAAAAAAAAAAAAAAAAAAAAAAACCAAGATAACAGTATTTTATGAAAATATATTAAATTAAAAATTCAGTGTCCATAAAAATTAGAACACAGTCACTCATTTGTCTACATATTTCTTATGACAGCTTTTCTATTACAACAGCAAAATGAAGTACTTGTAACAGAGAAAAACCTGTGGCCCACAAAGCTGAGAATATTTATTATCTTTCTTTTCAGAAAAGTTTACTGAGCCTTGAAATAAGGCAATCACAGCCTTCTTTGCTTTGGATGTTCCACCTCTCCTATTTCACCCTTAACTCGTACAATTTTTATGGGCAGCAATGTCATTCTTTTGAATGATATTAAACCAAGTCCAACTGTCTTCTCACTCATTTTCCTAAAGCCACAACTCCATTTCTTTCATTGATCTTTTGAACTCAAAGGCATGTTACCATATTTGGTTTCATTAAATTTCATTTTATAAGACTCAGAGAGCATTCTGATCTTTAAGTACCTTATTGGATATTTATTCTGTCCTCCAACACATTCAACCTTTCCTTAGATTGGACCTATCCACAAACTAAACAAAAACAGAAACAAAAACAAAACTTGATTGCAATATCTTTGATCAAGTGATCGCATCAATGGGAAGAAAGCCAAATAACACAACACTAGAAATTTCCCTCTTGCTTTTGAATCCCCATCCCTTAGTTAAAATATTTTTATCTGTAACCCCGACGTTTTGACAAATTTTTGTTCCCAGGGTCATTACTCAATAATGCATTCATTTATTCAGCAGATGCATATTGAATCTGCTTGTTAGAACATTCAGCCTACTTAGTATAGTAAGCAAGTAATCATTCTCAAAGCTGGTGACTACAAGCTGTAATAATTGTTATGAATAAAAATGCCTATAATTATTAGAGGATATTACAACATATGTATACCATGGATGGCTAAAATATCCCTTGACTCCTTAAACACTATCTCTGATAACCCCATGAAGGAAGGAGCTGAGGGTAGATTAATGTGACTTGCTCTTCTTGGTAAATCAATCCTGGTGCCTAGTGATCAGTGTTTCCTTGAAACATGAGTCTGAGCCATCCACGAGTTCACAGACCACTTGAGGGATCTTGTTAGAATGTAGATTCTGGTTCAGTAGATCTGGGTTGGAGCCTGAGATTCAGCATCGCTAACAAGCTCTGAGGAACAGCGTGCTGCCACTCTACCCACCTCACTGGGAAACACGAGACCTATGAGATGCTCATGACCCACATCTTTAATGACTATCTGATCCTAGAAGGGCATGTCATTTCAGAGAGGCATTACAGAAATTTATGAGCAGAGAAAGGTAACCAGCCCAGTGGAAACCACAGCCTCGGAGTCATACAGATGTGAATTTATACACAGACCTGCACCTTGATAATTGTGTGGGCTCAGCTCATGTCCCCCCATCACTGCACCTCAATTTCCTCATCAGTGAAAATGGAAGTGATATTTTTTGGAATAATTGGTTTTCCATTTTGCTGTGAGGTTAATGGGAAGAATAACCCTGAAACACAGTAGATGTTCAACAAATAGTAGCTTTTACTATGTTTATCAAAAGAGTAACCTGAACAGAACTGTGCTTTGAGAAAATTAATCAGGCAACAAGATGTAGTTTGATTTTTTTAACGGAAGACAGGGGCACTTGGATAAATCAGAGGTTCCTTCAGTTTAACCAATATTTAATGAGCACACATTGTGTGTGAGAAATTGTTCTCAATGTTAGGAGTATAAAGCTGAAACAGGCACAGTTTTCAAAGAGCTCAGTCAGGGAGACAGATCAGCAAAAAGCCATTAGACTTAGAGGCATTTGATAAACCTGGATCCACGGACAATATACCTTCCAGGAAAATACACTAGTGATGAGGAGGTGGAAATAGGTTTGTTATATATATTATAGTGGCTAAGGTGTTAGGACAGGATATTATTATTAGAAAAAAAAATGTTAATGATGATTCTCAGATCTCTAAACCCCGAGAGAATAAGAAGTTTAATTAACAGAAATAAGCAATGTGAAGGAAAAGTCAGATAAGGGAGGCACAAAATTATTTTCCTTTTGCACATATGGAGTTGAAGTTCTTGGGTCATCTCAGTGTAGATGAATTCAAAGATATTTTGAAATAGAATCTCCATGGGTAGTAATATGCGTAATTGAAGCCCATTTAGAGAATTCAGATGAAACTAACATGCACTTTCTGGTTATTTCTATAACAATATAATTTGGATCACGTGTTTGTGTATCTACTGTGTGTTTGCTGATATAGAGAAAGGTATGTATTTTTATGTTTGGTGTTTACGCTACATCAGCAGTTTAAAAAAATTACTACGCTGTTTCTACTCTATTAATGACAGTCTGAATTTGGAAGGCTTGATAAGTTGTTTACAAGGAAGTTCAGAAGGATAAATCATTACATGTTTGCAGAATATTGTGAAAACATTTTTCTCAGGATGTGTCGCTGGAAATGGCAATTAGTCAATGTAGGGAAACTGATATATCTTTAGACATTAAGTCACACTAAAACAAACATCCAGGCCAGAGCAGTTGAGCTTCTGAGAGAAAAAGCGAAATTATGTTGATATATAAAAAGTTTCATACAATTCATGTTTGTTACCCATGAATTCTCATTAGAGTTCTCAGAATAAGATAGGAGATTTCATATTTACAGCGTATAGACAAATGAAGTGAGGATGGGGAAATGAGGGACTTTGAGATTCACAGACAAAAAAGAAGGAAAGGATGCTGGAAAAGTTTTATAGAAATGCCTGTTGTAAGCCCGGCACTGTGCTAGGAACTTTCGCATTTGCTTTTCTGTTTCTCCCTCACAATAATCCTGTGCATTGAGCATTACATTATCCTTGTCATCTTGCAGATGAGATAATAACACTGAGTTAAAATAATTGGATCACGATTATGCAGATGTCATGGGGAGCATTTATGGACTGCCTTCACGTCAACCACATCTCCCTTTCCCTCTCATAACAGCTGCAATTTCTGTTAAGTGATCAATGTGGTTTCAGAAAAACTGAATTCATTCCTGGCTTCATAGGTGTTCTATTATCCATAGAATTTGGGTTGGGGTGGGCATGCCATCTAAGCTGCTCCAATCAAAGAATCTAAGAACTTGTGCTGAGAATGCTAAGGCAAATATCTTTCTCAGACTGGTATCAATGCAGTGGTGCTGGCAACGATTTGGGGATCCATTAGCTTCAAAGTGAAGTAAGCAGGTAGAGAGATAGAGGCAAGTCAGGTCCTTGGTTAAGCTTCCACTTGTAACAACGAACATTCTACTAGGCCAATTCACCTAGGCCAATTCCCTTTCACTAGAGATAGGTGATGATGCTGAAAGAAAGCAAGCACTTGACCAAGATGGTGGAGCTGACTCAAGATGAAGTTCAGCCTAGAGTTCGGGATTCTGCAGGTCCAGTCTAGTGATCTTCCCAACGCAACCAGCTGACTTACCAAGGTCACATGGCAATTAAATAAAGGCTAAGATTTCTAGACTACTTAGAATGTATCACTTCTCAAAGAGCTGTGGTTAAATAGAAATCACTTTAAATATTTTAGGAGAAAAATAGAAAGACAGAAAAATACACTGTGTAATGAATGTTTTCACTTTTTATTGGAAAATGTATTTGACTATTCTGAAAATTCTCTGGAGGTGGATGCTTTGACTTACAGGCTTTTTCATACCCCTCACTGTGCCAAGCACAACATTGGTCATATTAAGTATTCAAATAATTCTTTCTTTGATATCTGTCTTCCTCACTACCTCATATATTGTGATAGCAAGGACTATGACTGCCTACTTCAAACCTGCATTTCCAGTACTTTTCACAGTGTTTGGTGTGTGGTAGATTCTAAATAAACACGTATTAATGATATTAATTACTGTCACCCTCTGTGCTTGCACTCAAAATTCAACTCAACATGTAGCCATAACTTGGTCTATTTACATAATCTGTCTAGAACAACACTACCCAAAAGAAATACAACACAAGTCACACGTGTGAGGCATGTATGGAATTTAAAACATTCTAGTAGTTAAAAAATAAATAAAAATAAACCTGTGAAGTTAATGTAATTTAACCCAATATTGCCTAAATCTTGTCACTTAACATATAATCAATAAAAATAATAATGAGATATTTTACTTTTTTTGGTACTAAGTCTTCAAAGTTGGATATATATCTCACTGTCACCATACTTCTTAGTTCAGGCTACCTGTATTTCAAGTCATTAGTAGCCACATAATGATGTATATGGATACATGTTATACAGTTCAGATTTAGACATAATCTATGTCTATGAAATTGTATAAAAATAAAGTTCCAAGAGCTAAATTGTAACAGAATTTCATGTGAAAAAGTAAAAAATGTATATTAAAAACTCACAGTAATATTCATATATATCTATCTATATAGATAGATAGATATATGCTAGTGTTATTTTAAAGTCTCCAAAGGTAGTCCTTGATACCAAAATCTGTGCCTTCACAATGCCAAAACATTAAGATTTTAGTACAATTATGGGACAAGCATCTAGTTAAGTACTCAATGTTATTGCCTTGCCAGTTTTTGTTTTTGATTTTGCTTTTGTTTTTGAATCATGTAACCCTAACTCAAGAAGACTTTCATGGCAGAAATGACTCTAGTTAGGAACAGTTTCAATTAATTATCTTACTTAAATTTAAATGGCCTGTAAGAAATCTTCTACACATAATTTCTAATAATGGGTTTGAGAACTCATAATAAATCCTTTTTAATCTGTGTTAGAAAGCCAATTAATTATTGTATAACAGCACCACAGCTTAAATCAAAGTTCTGTTAGCTTCTAGTCATTCACTTAGCCACGTACTGAACGTGTCAGGTAACAGGTAGGCACTAGGGATGTAGAGATGATTAATTATTCCTTGCCTTCAACTAGGTCACGATCTAGTAGAGTAAATGGCTAGTTGGATTTGTGATGTGAGAGAGATTTTTTTTTTTGACTGAAGTTAGTACAGGACACATTGGGGACACACAGGGGTCAGTGGGAATTTTACCTGGTGGTGGGAAAAGAAGGTAGAAAAGGCTTCTCATGGAGGAGAAGAGCTTAAAATGACGCTGAGATGTGAGTGGAGAGTCATTAGGATTTAGGGGGCTAAGTTCACTCTGTTCTACTGCTCAGAGCTGGAGTGCAGGATTGCCAGGGGGGAAGGGGCGGCCTATGTCCTGGTGGGGGCAGCAGCGTGGGAAAACACACTACAAAAGGCACAGAGGGAAGCTCTGGGCTTGGGGGAGACTGGGCCAAATGCAAAAGGCCAAAGTTGCTGCAATTTACATACTTCCTTTTGAGAACCCCCCCACCCCTTTTAACCCATATGGTTTTGATAATTATTTTAAAATGGAAATTCAGATAGCAGCAGGCAGTAAGTATCTGAAATAGGACTGCATATTGGGAGGCTCGGTTGGACACTTGGCAAGTTTTATTTCCTCCTCCCAGTAAACCAGAGGGGAAAGCTGGCATTTCTAATTCTAATGGTAGGAGTCCACTCTCTCACCCTGACCATTCATTCTCAAGGAAGGGGAAAGGAAGGCTGGCTCCTCACTGCCCACTCCATGATTCTTCCCACCTCACAAGAAATAAACACTAGTTAGAGACAGAGTTGGCCTAGATGTGAAAAAGCAAAGGGCATCACAATACAGGTCCCCACCCGGGAGCCAGTTCTCTGAGCTAGCACGCTGGCCTCCTGAGTGGCGGCTCTCCCCAAAAGAAAGATACATATTAAATAGCACAGTGCCTGGCTCATTGTTTCAAGTCAACTCCTAGTCTACTGTAGTAGGTTCCAAATGCTGATCCACAAATTAGTTTTCACAAATCTGAAGAAAATAAATTTTAGACTGATGTAGTGTGTGTGTGTGTGTGTGTGTGTGTGTGAGGGAGAGAGGTTGTCAACTATACATTCTTAGAAAGGACTATGTTTTTGTTCTATATGTATGTCTGTGCTAACTTTTTATTAAAATTCCTTCTTTTTATGAACAGGCTTTTAATAGACAATAGATATTTTAAAAAATCATTACTTTCTAAAATATAATGTTAGAAATCCTATGATAAATCTCCATGAAAGTTTGTTCCTCATTTATGAAATCAAAAAAACTAGCATTGGTACAGCATAGAAAGTGGGCTTGCGAATCAAATCTATTAAAAAACAGAATTCAACTGAGTAAATATTGGCTTTTTTCAGTATCCATGAGTTGAGTAGCACCCAACCTATCAGAGAAAGGAGTTCCAAAGAGCTATACAAAAGGAAAGACTTCTACTGGCAGAAGGAAGCAGGAACAAAGACATTACATGGGGCAAAAAGTAGGTTATTTACTGCAAGGTTACTTTCCTTCAGAGGATGGCATGGGTGTAGCAGGCAGATTACTTAACTAATACTGATCAGGTGATTCCTGATTGACTGGTTCAAAATTGCATTTCAGAGAGACACAAAACTACAATTCAGTTAAGTCTCACATTGGTCACATGGGGCTTAGTGTAAGCAACTCCACTTTGGGTCTGCTGTTTTTAACAAACCAGTATAGCATTAAACCACTGCTTGATCAATTACTAAGTGATAACTTTGGGCAAATTACTTGGCTTCTCTGACCCTTGTTTTTTTTTTTGTTTAAAGTTGTAATAATTGATGTATTTAATAGAGTCGATGTGAAAATTAAATAACATCACATACATAATAGGCTTTAGAATTAATTTTCCTTCCAACTCTCGCCGTTTTCTACCTGGTTAATGACTGAATCCTTGAAGAATCAGAAAGGATCTGAAAATTTGGCTTAATAGCCTCCTAAACTCTCTCATATGCAACACACTCCATAAATAGACAAAAGTAAATTAGACCTCACTTGACCTCAGTGTTCATGAAACAACTAATTTGAATGGTTTTAGTGCTGGTTACACTCTAATGAGTTAGTTTATGTGTCTGCAGTATCATCTGTAGCAGCGCTCTCTGTATCTTCAGCACACAGGACAGTGCCTGTGTCAGAACAGTTGGCATCTAAGTAACTGTAAATGGTACTGGAAGAAGCAACGCAAGGCATTTATTCCACTTACATCACCATGTCCTGTTAGACAGAGAAGTTTCAAGACTGAACATCAGCCTGGTCATGCTATAAATCCGACTGAATACAAACACATACGAAGACTACCTTAAGTAATTATGTGGACTCACTCCACTTGGACAAAAGTAAGGGTCTCTCAAAGTCGGTGTCAGTAAAAGGAGAGGAAAAGGAATAACTTGAAGAAATACTGAGCATACAGAAAAAAGAGAGTTCTTGTTAAGCATCATCTTACATGCATGTTAGAAGCAGCTGGGAATTACTTAGTCTAGGATTAAACTGTTTCTGCTGCCTTTCACCATGAGATTACTGTTGGTTTGTTTCTCCTACTGGCGTTAAGCAGAAGGTGACAGCTGATTAAAGGGAAGATGAGTCACTTAAAAAAAAAAACAAAAAAAACTTCGTGCTTTAGGTAAATGCATAAATAAAGAAAATTCAAGATAAATGACCATGCAATTGCATTTACCGGGACATTAGACAATAGTCACAGAAGGAACAGTAATTAGAATAAATACATGGCTTTAAAAGAGGGTTAGAAAGATCTAAATAATTAGGGCAATTAATGATGTTGTCTAAAAAGAACCCCAGAGGTCAACTAATTAATTTATCTTAATGTGCACAATAATGAATAAAGCCCCAGATTTCAAGTATATTGGATTAAGTGCAGGCAATCTACAAGGAGTGTGTTATTCAGTGATCAACCTGAAAGCTACCCACACGGCAGAAAGTGACATTCGTTCAAGCAGCTAACAAAAAACAAGCAAACAAACAAACACAACAAGCCCAAGCAAAGCAAACTGCCAATAACACGAAAATAAAAACTTCAGGTAAGAACATTTGAAATCATCTTGTGAAAGAATCTGACTGACTTCCTGTTAAATGTACATGTATTGACATCTCCAATGTCAGGGGTAAGAAGAAGAGGAGAAGGCAGTGTTTAGAACACTGCACTGTGAATTTGAATCCTGGTTCTGGCTCTTAACTGCTAATTTCCTTCAGACAAATAACTTAATTTCTTTAAATCTCCATTTTCTGAACTGTAAAATAAAGATGACAATGCACGATTTATATGTTTGTTTTGATAATATAAAGAGATATCCATGAAAAGATCTGACTTTGTCTTTTGTACCTGTTAAGTCTTATTAAATATCCTCTTTCCTCCTGTCTACAAGTTAGTAAGATATATCAGGAATGCACAGACTTTGCAGCCAGAGAACCACACCATACCATGTATAATAATTCTACTTCTCTCAGCTTCAGTCCATTTATTAGTAAAATGTAAATAACATCAATCATACAGTGTTGTTACAAAGACAGAGTTCATAAGTATTTAGCAAATATCATTATGTATCCTCTTATCTGCTTTCTATTCCCTTTTGTCTGTCAGGAAAGACTAAAGAATTTTCATTTGCAGCCTCCTAAGCCACAATCAAGTCACTTTTTAGCCCAGTCCAATACTATAATAAAAGAGGAGTTTCCTTACTCATAGTCTCAAACCTCCCCAGGTATGTCGACCTGTCAGCTTTATTCATCATTCTCTATTCCCAGAGATGAGTGTATTTCAAGCAATCTGCAGCTTAACTCATGTGAAAATAATAGAATGCCAGCAGGATTGTTTTAATGGATTTGGTGTGGATAGACTTTACCTGTTCAATAAATCCAGCAAAACCTCACAGCATGTTTTACAGCCAAGAAGGATGCCGAGCTTGGAGCTGCCCCCCTCATCCCTACCCCTGTCCCACATCCCATAATGCTTCCCTGTAGGACTCATGAATCAAGGCTGAAATGTACATTATTTTCTTGTGCTTAAACACCTAAATAATTATCAAAATTGCATGCTGATTCATTGGAGAAAGAAATTGTTGTTTTTTTTTAACAATGTAATCTCTTAGATAGTAATAATAACAACACATGGATGATGCTAAGAATGAGATGCTGGCAGTAGCAGAGGTGGGGGGAAGATGGTGGGAGTAATTAT
This sequence comes from Camelus ferus, assembly GCF_009834535.1. Taxonomy (NCBI): domain Eukaryota; kingdom Metazoa; phylum Chordata; class Mammalia; order Artiodactyla; family Camelidae; genus Camelus; species Camelus ferus. Next base: position 37,112,505 of record NC_045705.1, read on the forward strand.
GGTGGTATTGGTAATACAATTGGGGTGGTTGTGGGGATTCTTGGTGTACTAGAAGATAAACGTCACTCATTGGTAGTATTTACTAATTTTACAGGATAAATACTCCTACCATGGTGTATTTTGAGCTACCAATGTGATATCAGTGAGTTCAGGGTTGGGAAGAGAGTCATATCTCATGAGCTGATCTGAGCCTGTTCCAACACACCAGTAGAGGTCATGGTAGTAGTAACATCAGTGGTGCTAGTACTCATGGTACCAGTAGTGGTGCTAGTAGTGATCAGGATAACGATGGCAGTCGTGAGAGTGACGGTGGAGCTGGGTGGTAATGGTGGTAATAGTAACAATGGAGACATTGGTGGTGGTAGTGATAACAGTGACGTTAGTAGAGGTGATGATAGTGGCATTAATGATGATGGCAGAGATGGTGGCATTGGTGGTGATCACGAAGGTAATAGTGGCCGCTTTTGCATAAAGCTTTATAATTTACAGAATCCTTTTATCTGAATTACTTCATTTAACATTGTGAGGAATATTTGGTTAACAATACTTTTACCTCTTTTAATAGACTAGCAAACTGAACCAAAGGGGTGGTAAAGCTTAGTGATAAAACAAGGCCTTGGAGTCAGGTAGTGGTGCTTTAGAAGTTTAGATCTGCCTCTTCCTAGCTATGCCACCTTGCACAGTTGCCTGATTTTTTTTTTTCTTTTTTGTGGGCAAGGTAATTCATTTTATTTATTTATTTATTTTAATGGAGGTACTGAGGATTGAACCCAGGACCTCGTGCAGGCTAACATGCACTCTACCACTGAGCTGTACACTCACCCTACCTGATCTTTTGAGGCCAGTTACCTCATCTTTAAAATAGCAAAACTAACAAGCTTCATTTAGAATTGTCATGAGAACATTCAAATATGGCAATTATTTTTCAAATAGTCATGAGATTCTAGGAAATAAGAGTGATACAATTCTTTTGTAATAATAGGAGAATAAACTCTCACTTTGTAGGGGTCATGGTTTCTGTTCAATAGGTTTTTGTTTATTTATTATTCCTAGTTTTGTTTTGTTTTTGTGTGGAGTATTTTGATAAGCATTCAACAGATGGGTATTTGACACAGAGGAGTGAGGAGCATTCACTTGTTTTGTGTAATAGAAAGGGAAGAACTTAGCTTTTCTCAAATAGTCCTTGGAGGAGAGGTTGCTACGAAGAGAAACATGGGGGAAACAGAAAGAAAAGAGGAGCCAACCAAACAGAGATAGGCTGGAATTAAGTGACAACAGTATAGTAGCCTGAATAATGGCCACCCAAAGATATCTGGTCTGAATCTTGGGAACCTGTAAATGCTACCTTATAAGAAAAGAGGTCTTTGCACACACAGGTAATTAATTTAAGGATCTTGGCCTGGGGCAATTACCCTGGATTATCTGGGGGCTGGAGGGTGTCTGCTATCATTACAAGCATCCTTCCTAGAGAGAGGCTGAAAGATATTAGACTCACACAGACGGGAAGATGATGTAAAGATGGAAGCAGAGATTGAGATGATGTGGCCATAAGCAAAGGAACATCAGCAACCACCAGAAGCTGGGACAGACAAGGAACAGATTCCCTGTAGAACTTACTGAGGAAATGCTTCTGGCCCAGTAATGCAGATTTAGGATTTGCTATTTTAAGCTGCTAAGCTTATGGTGTTTTGTTACAACAGCCACAGAAAACTAGCACAAACTGTGGTTCTTTGGTGTTTCACAAAAATAATTTAGAAATAAGACGTTTAATATGGGTTTTCACAGTGTTTTCATTGCTTCACCATTAACCCCATTGTAGCATTTCTCACCTTCAAAAAAAAAAACTTCAGCAAAGTCGATTGGGCCTACAAATGTTTTACTCAATGGGTATGCTAAGTTGCCTCTCCAGGCCAAGGAACAGCATCGCAGAGACGGTGTGCAGAAATAGGAGCCCAGGAAGTGGAGAGGTCACGAGGATAAAAGGACAGAAAATTTGGAAAAAAAAACAACTTTGGAATACAGTAATTGGTTTTCCACAGTCTGTGACGTGTGAAGAAGTTCGAATCAATAATGAATTGGGTGGCGGCGTCACAGAGAAAGGAGTCCCCTGAAGGGCACGTGGGAGACGTGACAGTTGCTGCTGCTGTGTTTTGCTTGTTGCCATAGCCGCCTGCCTTAGCCTGGGCTGCTATGACAAACTGCCACAGGCGCTGGCTTAGACAACAGATACCTATTTCTCACAGTTCTGGAGGCTGGGAAGTCTCGGCGAGGGCTCAAGGTGCCAGCGGATCTGGTTCTTGGTGACAGCTCTCTTCCTGACTTTCAGATGTCTGTCTTCCTGCCACGTCCACACAGGACAGAGAGAAAGTTCTGGGGTCTCTTCCTTCCAAGGGAGCTAATCTCATCATGAGAGCTCTAACCTTAGGACCTCATCTAAAGCTAATTACCTCTCAAAGGCCTCACCTCCCAATACCTCACATTGGGATGGTTCCACTCCTTTCACATGATCAGAATATTCTAGAAACAAGCCTCAACAACCTGGGCAGTCCACTAGCTCCCTCAGTTGGGCATGTTTGGAGACTGAAGGAAAGAAGCACAGGGAATCTAAATGGTGGAGGGAGAGCCAAGGACATTCACAGGTTCTTAGAGAGTGTGGGCCTCAGACACGAATAATCATGAATTCTAGTCAGTTTTCAAAATTCAAGGGAGCTGACTTCCTGATGACTCTCACAGAAGGCAGCCATCACATTAAGAGGAAACTTGAACTGCCATCCCTCATTTTCTTTTCATTTCCATGAAAAAAGTCAGCATAATGGGAACTGATAAGAGAGCCAAATCACTGAAATATGAAAATCACAGAATTAGCATTTATCCAAATTCCTCAGCTGAGCCTATCATGGAAAGAGCTTGTTTTAATCACATCAAGTTGCTGCTTCATGACTGTGGAGTTTCTCATGAGCTAAAACACCCCTTATTCTTATAGGAAAAATTAATGGCTCGACCAAAGAATTAGATTAATGAAGCAAAGAGCCTTTGAAGATCTTCAATAAAGACATCCTCAACATTTTCAAGTTGTCACCCCATGAAAAAGAAGCTTCAGCGCCAGATCTTTTGGAATTCATTGATCTAATGATCACCTCCTTCACATTTTCTGTTCTCAGCCTTCACATTTTGCTCTGTTAAAAAGTTAGTTCTGTTTAAGGGCTGGGGTAGTTTACATAGCCACTGCCCTCTCTCCCAGATAACATTATAAAAGATAAAATGAGGCCTAATGACTCTGTAAGATCACTATAAGTCAAGTGAATTATATCCACAGTCCTTATCTTCAAAGGCCACTGTCACTGTGGGTTTGGCTTTGCACAGTGGAGTCTAGATGTTATCTGTTAGAAGTTAGTATGTACTATTTAAGGGTTACTCATTTTAATTCTCAGCTGTGTATGTAAAGATATAATACCTTCATAAAAAAAAATCCTTACTGTAGTGACTCACTGTTTTATGTTCTACTGTTTGTTGACTGCTGAGCAATTTTTGATTTATCACATACATTCTCTGGGTCCCACTGAAAATGACTTGTTCACTCTGATCCAAGGAATAAGAGCTTGGATAGTCAAGTTGGTGAAAGCTTTCAATAGTAGGTCTTTGCGAAATATTAGTCTGGCAGAACTGAAGGATTAATTTCAGCGTGTAAGCCACAGGCTTATTAGTAGCTCTGCTGTGATTAATATGTGCCAGGGCGGGTCAGGACAAGCAAGACAGCAGAGTTCTGTGATCGCTTTCCATCACACCAAGCTCCAGATGTTCCAACTCCTTCCTCATCAACAGACTCAGGGATTCCAGATGTGCTTTATCTCAACTTACTTTGTTTCTCTCAGTGCTGTTTTGAAAAATTACCTACTGTCATTCTGCCATATACTTTTCCTCCACTTTGTCCCCTTAAACTCCATTAATCTATTTATAGTTATCCTCTAAAGTTAATCTTTAAGTTCTAGATGTATATCTACATATAAATGTATGTGCAATCAATCTTCTTTACTCTAGGATTCCACAGTTGCAATTTTGCCTACTTACTAAAATTTATTGAGTAAAATCAGTACTTGTGTACTTTCATGTGCATGTACAGAATGGTGAAAAATTTGAGTTGTATGACATGTAAGTTCCCTGCTATGATCAAACAAGGTGATGCTTTGCCTTCTTGTTTCAGCTCTCTCACTGTATACAAGTGTCCTTTTCCTATTATATATAGTACCATATTTTTGGCACTCATGTGCTTTTTGTAGGTGATTTCCCTGTTTAAAATAGGCCCCAAGGGTAGTGCTGAAGTGCTACCTAGTGTCCCAAAGTACAAGACATCTGCGATGTGCCTCGTGGAGAAAATACATACGGTGGATACACGTAGTAGAGAGGTTTTATTCAGGCATGAGTTATAGTGTAATTGGCCATAAGGTAAATGTTAATTAATCAACAGTGTGTATTAAATAAGATGTCTTTAAACAGAAACACACATAAAACGAGGTTAGGTATTGATCACTTAGCAAAAAATGCTGTGACCAGAGGCTTGCAGGAACCTAATCCTGCGTTTCCTTTGGGAACAATGGCTCAGAATTCAATGTTCATGGCTAATTTGCAGAGCATAACTATCACAAATAATGTGAATACACTGTATTTATTTACAGTGGGAAATGTATCAGTTCCTAAAATATAGGCATTGGAGTGACATAGGAAAGAAACTGACCTGAGTGTCATAAAGTGAGTATTTTTGCTCTAGGTTCATAATTGACCTAATCATTTGACTGCTCTGGGATTCAGGCACCACATCCCATTTAAAACCATAACAAAACAGAAAGAAAAAATACATACACATAATAAGAAAACAGAGATTTGATTTTAATGCTCAAATTCCCTTATTTCTGTTCTTACTTTCTCCTCTAGTGTGCAGAATCGTATTTACATCTGATTGGATCCATTATCAATAAGTCATTACTAATTAGATATGATAATATTATTTGGGTTGTTTTCATATAATGAGACTTATTGTCCAGAGACACTTAAATGTTAACAGATAAATTATGACATCTGGGATTTGCTTCAAAATAATGCTAAATGAATGGGAGACAAAGTGACTTGACACTTCTTAAAGCTGAATGATGGACACACGAGGTCATTATTTTCTTAGGTCTATTTTGTATACTTTAAATTTTTTTCATAATAAAAAATTGCAGAGATAAAGAATAAAGTAAGAAGTACCACTCTTCCATGCAAAAATCCATGCTTGCAGCTTTATATATGCTGTTTCATTCAACCATACGATCATTTTGTGTAGAAGATATTTTCTTTCTTAATTTAGAGCAGAACAAACTAAACAAAAATAATATCCCCAATTAATCAGTGATAGTAACTGTATTTTAGAACTTTAGTGTTCTTTTTTTTTTTTTTTACTATTTATTACATATGTAGCTCATAACAATAATTAATGGATCTTTCCTTTCCAATTTTTAAAGTGTTTGAGTTTCATAGTGTGTTGTATATATATTTTCAATGTATATATATTCAGGGTTCCCTAATGTTTTATGCCTTCTCATCCTCAAAAGTCCCAACTTACATTTCTAAAGTTAATAGCATCTGGAAAGGCAAATGACCAAGATAAAATTTGTTCAAGAGTTATAGAACTCAGATCTAGGTATGGAAGACATAAATAGTCAAGAATGTAAAAATGATTTTCCTGAAATAAATCTCACTATTATTAAATTTCAAATCATAGTATGTTAGAGTTTGAAGTGGTTCTAGATATCCAATATTTCTATATTTTAGGAAAATGAATCCCAGAAAAAGAGAGTAGATAAAGTGGAGATCAGGTAGTTTAATTTCCAGACCCAGTCTCTTTCTATTACCTCACGTAGATTTATTTATCCCATACTTAAAAATGTATCAGGAGTTCTTGGTAACTTGGAAGAAAGAATAAATATATGCATAAACACGTACATGAACACAGACACACTACACACACGAACTCATACTAATATAAGACATTTAAATTAACTGAAATATTTAAATTAACTATTTCTTACTTTAAATGCAAAATAGGCATAGGTCAGCTGGAGATGTTTTATCTAAATCTGTTTGCAAATCCACGATTAAATCCATGCACACTGCCAGCTACACAAAATGCCACCTTGTGATGTTACACTTGCTTAAGGATTAATTAGATTAAAAGCTTTAAGACTAATTCATTGAGATAAGAAATGATCATTTGTGAGTCTATAAAATAGAATTCTTCTTACCATATTGCTTTTCTAAAGAAATTTTTAATTATATCTCTTTGGCCAAATGTAAAATTACCTTTTTATCATAAACTGTCTACTGAGGGAAGGAAAAAAACTATTGAGATGAAATATCTACTTTACAGAGAAAAATAATCTACCATGCAATTAAAACACTAAATAGATGAATAACATAAATTAGAGGAATATCATCACAGATACTGTAAGTCAGTGCCCCTATCTATTTTCCAAAACTCAATCGTTATTTGCTAACTTAGGTGGATATTTCTTTCCAGGGGGAAAAAACAAAACAAAACCAAAGTGATGCCAAAAACAAAACCAAAAATATGTCAAAAATCATGACTCTCTGCAAGAAAGTGAATTGGCTTTTAAAATAATAGTGAGACCACATTAGTCAGCCATATAATCCACCGCACTTCAGTCTTTAGAGTTTGCACATACCACTCTATATTAAGTTCAAAAGCTTAAAAAACAGAACAAAGTTAAGTAGAACAAGGATCGTACCAGCACAGCAAGAAAACTCAACAGAAAGTTAAAAAGAAATTATATTTAGAGCTCTAATATGTGATAAAGGCAAACATTTTAAACCACTCAGAGAAGAATAGAATTGTCAAATATATGGATTTATGAAAATTTGGAAAAAATTCACACAATACATCATAAAAATTTTGGATAAAAATACATGAAAAAATAAAGCCCTTAAATATCTTAGAATATAAAGAAGTTGTATTTCTATTAGTACTGGGAGCAAGAAAGTCAGTTATAAAGATCACACCAAAGGAAGAAACAAACAATAAAGAAAATACTGGTTCATCTGACTCTTGATATGGTCACTTTTTTCACATTTAAAATTTCTATAAATGAAACTGAAACTCAAAAACAGAAACATGTCATCATATAAAGTAATTAAATGTGTGATGTGATAACAGATGAAAAGCTTTTAAGAATCATAGAAAATCTTTACATTCCCATAGGAATATGGGCAAAGATGTGGCAGAGCAATTTATAAATAAAAAATATTTCATTAGTCATCAATAAACATTACATATATCAACTTGATAAATAACTATAGATTCAAACAATTAAATATGATTTTCATCTCTAAAATTGCTCTTCTTTTTCCCTTTACTTTCTCTTTTGAGCCTCAATTTCCGTGTTGCTCTAATTATCCACAATGGAGGATATTCAGCTATATTCATAAACAACTTTATAAAATTTTAGAAAACTACATATGCACATGTATATGTATAAATGTGTGTATACATATACGCACACACATACATTATATATATGTATGCCTATGTATGTATGTCTGCATTTGTAGTTTATATGAGCAGAGTTCACAGCTAGAGACAGATTAATACATGTGGGCTACCTTCTACCATATGTATATATTCTGATTATTTGAGTATCTCTGGTTTTCACAACACTTACATAATCAAGGAAACTAAAGGGCAGAGTAGTTGCAAAATTTTCCTAATTTCTGTCTCCCACACCTATATATATATATATATTTTTTTCCTCTTATATAGTAGTGTACTGGAGCTAGCTACTACCAACTTGTGAAAAGTCAGTTAATTTTTTTCTTTTTAATTGTGAGCTATTGTTTAACATTGAATACACATTTAAAATTAACAATGATGATAAGCAGTCAAAACTCATCATTTTATAATAATTTGACTGTAACTCACTATTATCTATACCCTGGAGGTTATTTACATCTGTTCTATCCATGCACGTGCATCTTTTTCCTAATTACAAGTTTGGTATTATCACAGTAGTAGCTTGAAAACTATGTGGTGGAAGTATTTTCACTAAGGACATCAGCAAAATCTACAAATCAGGGTGTGATTTATTGTTTTGCTAATTGTGTAGTTTAAGAAAGTGCTTGAGAAAATGTTACTAAAGCAGACTGAGTTTAAAACTGAATCATGTCTGTAGCCCTTACATCATCATGAATAGCATAAATAAATGGAGGAAATATTCTTCCAGTATTTGAAATTTATTATTAAATTAGCAATGGAATTCCTCACTGTTATTAATAAATGAGTGAAATTCCTACATAGGTCTTCACTGTTTCATTTTTTCATTACTTATTCTTAAAGTGAATTTGAAAAATATGGAACAGTGCAAGTAAAATAAAAATGATTTGTAGTGTTTCATTGTTTGGGGTGTTTCCCTTTACAAGCAAATTACTTCAAAATTAAAATGCACTGTGAATAGGGTTTTGAATTTCAATAATGTATCATGGAAGGGTCCCTATGTTATTAAACATGCCTTTAAAACATGCCTTAATGGAGGACCACCCTTCCATAACATTGATTTATTCATAATTCATTTAACCAATTCCAAATCCATGTTGTTGGATAGATAACTGATATATTTTAACCATAAAATTTATGGCAACATTTATAATCTCTCTTATTAACCAAAGACATGACCATTCACATCAGAGATGTTTGAAATCCATATATAAAGGCTTGATAGTTGTTCAAAATCACAATAGTTATGACCTCTATCAGGAGCTTAAGTGCTTTGGTGATGCTGCAGTACTTTGTATTTATCTTGTAATTTTTGTACTTGTGATTCAATTTTAGCGTTTTCTCACTTATAACCAAAAAAAGACAACTCATTTTAGTGTGGCACAATTAATGAATACAAATAAAAGTGAAAAGGATGTCAATACTTTCAACATGGAAAGCTTCATTACTAGCATGATGCAAGCATCACCATTTCTGAGAACTTGAGACAGTACTGAGGGCTTCTCACTGGGACATAAAGTTTTTAAAAGCTGATGGCAAAGAATTACCATAAATCTTACTATAGATTGCTAAATGTGAAGAAATACACACACACACACACAAAATGAGGGATGAGGATCAGCTGAGACAATAAAGAATAAAAACAGGGGAAGGGTATATAGCTCAGGGGTAGAGTGCGTGCTCAGCATGCACGAGGTCCTGGGTTCAATCCCCACTACCTCTATTAAAAAAGGAAAATAAAATAAATAAACCTAATTACCCCCCCCAAATAAAAACATTTAAAAAAAGAATAAAAACAAAATAGGGCTTACTTCTTTTCACACAGCGGTGACTTCTCGGGCTAAGGCTTAGGATCCACAAGTACATTATTAGATACTTACAGCCTATCAGGTTCTTCCCTCTATCAGCAATGCCTGCCTCATCCCCCACCATTTCCTGGGAAAATCTTGTTTTTCAAATGCCAGCTGAGCTTCATTTCTTCTCTAGGAAGTCATCTCCCACCTTTCCCTACACACAACTACACACACACACACACACACACACACACACACACAGGGGGCTCATGTCCTCTATAAAACTTTGTCATAGCCCCTGTTATGGACTGAATCATGTCCCCCCAGGTGATATGTTCAACTCCTAAAGCCTGGTATCTGTGAATGTGATCTCATTTGGAAATAGAGTCTCTGTAGATGGAATTAATTTAAGATGAAGTCATACTGTTTAGAACAGGCCCGAATCCAAAGACCAGGGTCCATATAAAAAGAGAAATTTGGACATGGGCTGACACACAGGGTGACTGCCACATGGTAACAGAAGAAGACACAGAAGAGCTGCCTGTACATCCCAACAAACTCCAAGGACGACTGGCGACTACCAGAATCTAGAAGGAGACAGGCATGATACTCTGCTGGAGTGTTCAGAGGGAGCATGGACTTGCCTGCACCTTGATTTCATCAAGATTCTAGCCTTCAGAACCGGAAAATAAATGTCTCCTGTTTTAAGTTACCCGTTTGTGATAAGATGACCCTAAGAAACCAGTCTACCCTCTAACATTTTCTTCCTTGTTCATTCATTCTGCAAATTTTACTAAAAGCTGACCAGATGCCTTGCAGTGTACTTGCTTCCTTCCTTCTCACTCCTCTACCAATCAATAAAGCTCTTCAGGAGAGAAACTTCATCATCACTTTCTTCATAGTCTACACAATTATACGCAGAGAAGAGGTTGCAATAACTAATTGCTGATTAAATGCCACTCTTGATCTTTCACAGTGAGCTTCTTTTTAAGGTTGCTTTCATCTCTCGGTGTAGATTCTCTCAAAGAGAATCGAGGACTGAGAAAAAAGGGAGCAGTCTTTCATGACAATCACAAACCTCTTTAAAGTAAACAGCAAAATATGTGCATTTTAAACAAACAGATCTTAGATTTTTGTTGTTGTTCTCATCAACTATGCAAATAAAATGCCATTTCTCTTTGATTGTCTGAATGTTCTTTAACTCATCAACATAAAAACAGGCAAATGGACTTTCACTGAACTTGAAGGATGTTTGGGAAGGCTTGAGAAACAGTATAGCATAATGGCTAAACTCTGAAGTCAAAATTCTTGAGTTTGAGTTTCTGCTTTGCCATTTCTTAGGTATAATCTTAAAGAGGCATTCAATTTCTCAAGGTCTGTAGTCCCTCAACTATAAAATGCGGTTAATAAGTAGACATTACATATGAGGCACATGCTAGGATTCAAAAAGTTACTGTATACTTAATACAGTGTCTTAGATACAGTAAATGCTCAATAAAGGCTGATTTGACTTATTTCTATCGTATTGTGCTCATTATTAATATGACCTCTATAACAGTTATGGTTATAAAATCTTGGGGCAAGTCCATTAGAAATTCTTACTAATTCACAAGATTTCAGAAAAGAGACAAGATGATCCCTTTATTAATATTGACTAGTCATGCAGCAATTTCAAGAATAAGGACCAAAAAAAAGAATGCATTTGCTTCAAGAAGCTGCCAATCTAATTAATGATCTTGATCACCATTCAAAGATCTATAAATCTCTGGTAGCACTGAAGTACATTACCACAGCAAGAGGTTATCCACGCTGATACACAGAAGAATCAGAAAGAATTGCCTATAAAATAACTTAGGTTGTACAGGGAGATAGAGATACAACTGCAGGATTCACTAACTTGTACTTTCCATGGAAAACTTGTAACTCCTTAGCAAAGCACATAAGACACTTTATGTTCTTGTGTCCTTTTATTGGTATATATGGAATTATACCTCCCACATTATATTATGCTTTTTATTAATTCAGCTTTTTCTATGTTTCTTTTTTTTCCTTTGCTGCTTTCTTTGAATGTATTCTGCTTATATAAATTTATGTTTCTCTCTTTTAGTTGCGAAACTTTACATTTTATGTCTGTTCTCTTTGAGGTTAACTTATATATCTCTTAATAAACATTTCCTAAATTTAAAATTTCAATCCCCTGGAAACACTGAAGGATGTTACAATACTGTAATGATCCCTCCCCCATTTTAGATGTTCTTCATTTCCTGTATGTTTGCTCTTTTTGTTATCATCCAATGAAATATTTTTTATTAATTTTATACAGTGAATTTCAAATAACTTACTTCTCTACTTTCTTTCCTCATAATTTCTACTTGTACCTCATATCTATTTTTTTTTCAGGGAATTATCACCTAGAATTCATTGATTAAACTGCACTCAAAAACACATTCTTTAGAAATAAATTTATCGAAGTACTATGGATGGGAAATAGTCTGTTTTGTTTGTCAAGAATTATTTTGATTTCACTCTTATTCTTGAATAATAGTTTAGCTTGTGAACAGTTTTTCTTGGAGCACTTTAGAGTTCCAACTTTCTTGTTCTGGCTTCCATTCTTGTTAGTGAGAAGCCATATTTAAGACTATCATTTTATCCTAAGGCATCTGACATTTTCCTGATTATTTTTAAGGTATTTTATTTATGTTTGGTATATTGTAGTTTCTCTAAAATCTGCCCTATTGTGCATTTCCTTTTATCCTGCTTGTGTTTTATTGGGCTTCCCAGAAGTCAGAATTCCTATCTTTAATCAATAATAAACATTATTCACGATTTTGACTTTAGTTATTACCTCTCCCCCATTCTCTCTCTTCTCCCCTTTCAAACACCAACAAAATGTATGTTAGACCTTCGCTTGGTCTCCCATGTCTAACCATTCTTTTCTAGTTTCCCACATTTGCTCTTTGTGCTGCATTCTGTGTAATTCTTTTCAATTTGTCTTCTATAGTTCCTAATGCTCATGGTAAGATTTTCTATTCTGCTGTATACCCATCCATTCAATTTGGTGATCTCTTCTTCTGTCATTTATGCTGACTTTTGCTCATAGTTTTGTATTTCTTTGTGTGTTTTGCAATTTACACTGTGAGTTTATATTCACATCTGAGTTTCATCTGCAAAAATTCTATAGAAATAAGAAGATTCTTTCCTTTTGCGTAAATTTTACTTTTGATCTGTCATTTGCTCTCATAAGTTTCTAGTTTCTCTTGTTTGATTTGTTGGCTTATAATCTGGGGGCCTCAGAAGTAGTGTAAATTTGAGCCCTAAATCTGAATCAGGTCCAGTTACTCATGAGCGTTTACAAAAAATTTTTTTTTCATCCAGAGCCTATGTTAAGACGCACACAAATTGTTTCCTTTAATTTTCCCTTTGCTGAGTTAATGGATATTTATCTATGTCACCAATACATAGGACCATTGTAAAGATTGAATAATTAAATAATAAAAAATCTTGGTAAAACTAATAGTAATTGTAGTAACAGCAGCAATAATAGTTACGGGCTTGTTATGATTACATCAGAAGAGCAGGTAATTTTTATTCTTTGTATAGTTAAATACAAGGTCTGACATAAATTTGATATTCAGAACATTTTGTTAAAACAATTAGAAACATAAATGTAAAATTAAAAATACACAAAATGTCTTACAGTAGTGGTTTCAAAAATACTTCCAGCTGCAGAAGTAGTTGTTCTGTGTGTGTGTGTGTGTGTGTGTGTGTGTGTGTTTATAAACTGCTCATTGGGTAACTTCACCCACTCCATATTTCCCAAGGTGAAAAGTAAACTATGTTTTTGTGCTTCTGGAGAAGGACGGTGAATTAGTGTCTGCTACACTACGTTGTGCTTTAGCATTGACTCGGAGACGTAAATGAGGCAATTACATCTGAGAAGGTCAGGTCCCTGAACTGAACAGACCTGTGCTAAAGGAAAGGGAGAGGTGCTGAACATTCACATTTTAACTGGGAGAGAATTATGTGAATCAAAAATCTTCTTTTAACTTAATCAGAGAAGCCTTTTTAGAAGAAATGCATGAAGTTTGTTAGTGTTAAATATTTTCCATAACTCCTTCCCCACCAATTACCAGCTTGTCTCTAAAAGATTAGACAGGCTTCGTGCTGATTAAACTCTTGCACCATATTTATGAAATTTCTGTTTTCAATTGTGAATAATAATTCTAAAACTATATGCTGACATCCGTTTGGAGTGTTGTATTTGTCTTTGCAGTGTAGTTTTCAATTTTATAACTGGGTTTTTTTGTTCACTGAATTTAGTTAATTTTTATATTGAAAGCCTTATGACCACTATTCTTGCAACATTTATTCAATGATGACTGGGTGACTTCTCCACATATTATTTTGTTTTAGCCTCAAAAAATTCCAAAGTAAGCATTTCTACTGATTTTCTTTTATTTTTATTTCTAATAAGAGCTTTTGAGTCCAAAGTATATAGGTAAATAGTCCAAAGACTCACAATTCCTAATTCAACATTTGAATTCTCGTGTGTTTCATTTTGTAACTCTTCCACTTCTGACAACAAATTCATCAAATAAAAACTCATGAGACTCACAGATGGTGAACAATTAGTTGTCTCAAAGGAATTGGCATTAAAGTTGATGCAATATATTTCTATTATAAATACATTTCCCTGGACTGGATGGTACAAGTGTGTAACTGTGACAGGGAGCACAGGATCCTAAAAGAGACACTGATGTTTTACAGAAAGTATTGCCAATCAGCCCCAAAGTTTTTATCCTTTCTGAAAGATTTTAAACTTTACTATTTTCCTAGTGCAATTCTTTTTATGTTAGATAATTATCTCTTAACTCCTCTATGTTTAAACGCATATCAATGAGCTGAATGAATATAGTCATAATTGGCATAATAAGTCTTCCTTATTTGCTTTTTCTTGTTTATCACTCCAAAGAAGGAGATGCCATTAACCATTCTGTATTTAGTAGACAGGTTCAAATCTGTTTCTGCCTCCTTTTGTTCATGTTCTTTCCTTATTTACACTGTAACACATCCTTTATCATGAGTTTAAAATCTACCTCTCCTCTTGCATTAATCCTGTATGAATCTGCAGAAGGCAGTCCTTCCCACACTAGCAGTCCCTGACTTTCACTGTATAACCACCAGGCAACTGTGGAAAAAAGGAAATTCCCCTGCAGAGTGAGCCCTGGGGCTTCCTATTTTTAGGTTAGAGATTCTTTAAATATGTCATGACTGAATAAGTAATTAGTTAGATAGCATATACTTGAATTTTACCTTGCATTAAATATTTACGGGTTTCCATTAACCCGGTCTAAGCTGATAGAGACGGACTTAATGAGACTAACTCCAACACCATTCCCCCATCTGATTTGAATGCTGTTATTAATTTCTCTTTCAAAAATATAGTTCTGATCCCAACACTCACCTGCTCCTAACCTTTTGGGGTTCCCTGTTACTGAGAGAACCAGCTGCTTAAAGCACACTCTATGATCCCCAAACCTCCCAGCAAATGGTCACCAAAATTCTGTACAGGAAAATAGAAGGTGAAACTTTTTAACAAGTTACCAAATATGAGCCTATGCATTTTTCCCTTACATCTGTATATAACCTATAAAATAATTCTAGAAACACAGACATTTTATGTTAATTCTAAATATTTCATTTCTTTCTTCTGTCTTTATAACCGCTTCCACTGTCTTTATAACCACTTCCACTGTCTTAATTCAGGATCTCATCATATTTTACTTGGGCTATTTAGGGACCATCCTAACTCTCATATCTGAATCTCACTGCTCCAGTCCATATCTTGCTCTATAACCAGCAGGATCTTTTTAGAAGAAAATTGTTTGTGTCCTTCCCTCCTTATCCTGGCTGTTAGTCTAAGACCTCTGTGACCTCAGCCTCTGACCTGGCTCCCCCTCCACACGCAAGCTCTTGCTTTGCTAAATCCCATCAGCCAACCTGTTGATCGACCTCACTGCTCCTTCACATGCATAGAATGAGCTCCCTTTTCATCATAAAACATCTATTGATTGTTTAAGTCCTTCTCTGATCGTTACCTCCTCTTTGACGTTTTCATTATTGCCTTCTGGTTAGACTGACTCAGTCATCTCCTCCTCTGGACTATTTCTATATCCTCAGTGTCACTTTATCTTTGCTCATCTCTCACATTAACTCATGGCATTAGGGTTATTTATAATTATCAGTCTAATTTTTCCATCTTGTAACGCCTCAAGGCAAGAAAAATCAAAAGACTGTTCTGAGTACTGCTGTATACCAGTTATTGTAAAGGGGAGAAAGGATAACTAGACAGACACAATCTGCCCTTCTTGGCATGTTAGTCTAAGACCTAATGACCGAGTGACCGTTTTACTAGTCTTTGTTATTGTGACACAGAGAAAGTGCCAAGATATGTTCATTAGATGATCAAACAAGTAAAACATCTTGTTAAATGGATATGGTATCAACCATCAAAAGACTTCAATCTCGTTTTTTAAAAAACAACTTAATTAGTTTTTATTTGATTTGACTAGTATTTTCAGAAGCCAAATAGCAAAGGAAGTCAATGCCATTTCCAGGCCAAACTGTTGAAGGAGAGATAATCACCCTCCTGAAGACTGTAATGTGTTCTTAGATATAAAAGGCAGACAGGCAGACATGCCCCAGGGTATCTTACCCACCCTACACAGAGCTCTCAGAGGTGAGTTCACATAATTCTGCAGACTGTATTACAGCCATGTCTAGACTTGCCTTGAATAGCTCCAGTAACAGTGAATCCCTCACTTCCATCACAAGCTGTTCCATTAACAATTGTAAATTTTTTTAGCACCTGGACAAAATATTGTATGTATATATAGAATTTCAGCAACAACTGGCTGTTTCACTTTTATTGTTAAAATTAAGACTATTCCTTTTTTGAGTGGATGTCCAACAGGCTAAAGGACAAAGGAAAAATGTATTTCTTCTGTTGTTGATAGAATAACCAGACTGTGGAGGAACAAAAGTTCACTGTTGTTTTACAGATGGGGTTTTGAAGTCCAGGGAAGAAAACCACCTATCCAAGCTGAGCTGGCTGTTTAGTGGATGAGCCAGAACTCAAATCTAGATCTCTTCAGTCTCTCAGTTTCCCTATTCACTATACCATCTCCTCAAAGAATTGTATCTGGATAAGATTTCATCTAGTCTTTTCTCTCTTCTATATTGTATGGTCTCCATTTTAGAAAAAAAGTAGATACATAGATAGACGGATAGATAGATACATTATTTTACAGTTGCTTTTGTGGGAGAATAAAATCCCATAGTGTAAATGTATTCACCACATTTTCCATGTCCTCTGAACCAACCCCCTCCAGCCTGATCAGGCCCACTGGGATCACCAATTTAGCCCTTCCCATTACCTTGACAACTTTTCTCTTTCTGCCAGGTTCTCAGAATTTTGTGATGTGCATTTACACAATGGGTTTGGAAGAACAGATTCTGAGAAACAGAGGTGTAAAGAAATATTAAGGGTGTACAATTACACTCATCCACAAGATTCCAGAGCGAGGGGAAGAGAAGAGGCTATGAGATGCCTTTTGACAGAAAGAAAGGTGACTTTTGGTGGTGGAAGGTGAGAGTGGCGAGATGTCATGTGAGGGCAAGAGGTTTAAAATGTGCGAGACATCTGGGGTCATGGCTTAAACCCCCTTTATAATCTACTAAGAGAGATTATAATCACTAGAAGTGAAATATTCCTATTGTTGTTGTTACTATTGTTAGACCTGTTTGAACTGTTTTAATAAATGTAGCCTGTCTCCTTCCCAGTCACCTTCAAATAATTACCTAATCACACACATGGTTCCATCACTGAGTCATAGAACTTGCTGCCTAGAGGTGAACCTAATGATATTTTCTTAAACTCCGTTATGGCCGATCACTGTGCCACTCATAGATGGTTTATTATGCCTTAGATCAAAATTGTAAACGTTTTATCTGTAATACTAGTTTGTGACCATTATGAACCCTCTAAGCCACCTTAAGGGGGAAAATATGGCTGGCTTTATTTAAAAGTAACATTGCAAAGTCTAATCAGTGTCATCGTGGGTCAAGCCACTGTATCCATTCCCATAAGGCTATTGAAAAAAGTCATGTAGTGGGTGTCAATACAAGCTCATCATTTACAATCTAAAAAAAAATTATCTAGTGCAGATATAATTTGTAAATGTAGATAATGTAAATGCCTGGAGAATAGATGTTATGGTTATTCTGAGATTGGGCTGGGAAAGAAGAGTATATGGCCTAACAGGAACCAGGGGTGGTGTTAATTATAATAAGTAATTATTACTTGCATTGTTATCAGCATAAGTAGTGAAAGGATATATATATACATATTTATTTAATTGTTGTAAATACCTTGATCTTCACTCTTACTCACAGCGGCATCCCAATGTTAACTGGTATCCAAACTGCAGGGGTCCTACAGAGGACAGGGGGTTGGTATGGGGATCATGTATCCATGGTGTTTAATACTTGTTTAAAATAAGTAAACAAGCAAACAAAACACAGCACAACAAACCCAAAACTGAAAGATTAATAGTTTGCATTCAAAGCTTTACCAGAATATGAAAACGAATATATGTATGTATATGTATGACTGAAACACTATGCTGTACACCAGAAATTGACACAACATTGTAAACTGACTATACTTCAATTAAGAAAAAAGCTTTATCAAAACCTTCCTCTGCCTTTCAAAATGTCTAGGTACCCTATTAAGGGGTCACTTGGTCATCTTCTTTTTAATGAATGACTAAATTAATCTTATACCAGGCCTGTGAGAGAGATGGTCTGGATACCTCAGTGCCTTTTTATGTTATTAATACTTATAACTGAGAAAAAACTGAGATAGGATTTGTTACGCCAAACTCTCTGAAAGCATAACATTATTTATACTGGTAGGTATGGGTAAGTAAGTGAGTTAATGTTGTAGTATTTTTAAAAGCCAGCTGTTCCCCAAGTAGGAAAATAACTGGCTGTCGTAAATGATCAATTGTATAAAAAGGTCCAAGCTTTGCAAATTTCCACACAGGATATTCAGTGAAGTTCTCCATCTACTTAAGTAAGCTCACTCCAGCAACCAAACTGAGGGACTGAGAGCTCCAGGTTCATGTTAAGAGACATGCTTTCCTTACCCCAGAGTGTCACAGAATTAGAAATGTCATAACCCTTGGGGGCACATGAAAAATGCATTTTATATCACATCTGTTTTCCACTTGATCCCAATGGACCCGATATTTCTCCAAATTGCTATGTGGAAAAACCAATTTAATTTAATTGAGGTATGAACAGAAACTTACAAGCCAAGTAGAACACTTGCTTTAAGGTTAAAAGGAGAGGTTTTATATTGTAATGACTGAGAAATGCTTTTAGGAGTATTGTTCTCTTTTTAAAAACCTATTCTCTTTACTTTTGCTGATGCGCCTCTGACTTATCTGTTTAGGATCTAGTTCAAGAAACATCCCAAGATTGCACCCAAAATAAATATTTATTCCTTTTCTGAAAACCTAGTGCAGGTATAATTTGTAAAGATAGATAAGGCAAGGATGAACGTTTAGAAGTTAATAAACTGAGTTGAAGGCACTGCCCAGTTTCTTAATAGCTGTGTGGCCTTGATGGAATTACTTAAACATTCTGAGCCTCAATTTCTTCATATGCAAAATGGAAATAATGAGTGGTCAAGAAGATTAAGTCATGGATGATGAAAAAGATGACTGCTCTTAGTCACTTCCTGTTTAATAGCGATATGGTTCCATTTTTATAGGCATTTTCTATGTATCAGTATTCTTTACATACCTTAAAGTTTAAAGAATCTGAAAAGCAACGTTTTCATTATCAGGACATCAAAAATCAGTCCGAATGGAAGGAATGGAAAGCATACCAGGACTCTGTTGAAGGGAAATGTTGGCATTTTAAAGAAAGATGGAATATATCCCAATCCATCAACCTCTGATCATCTCCACATTCTCCCTGATCTCCCCAGGGGGAGGCGTCAGATTAGATTTAGTACAATCCATTCTGCAGAAAGGCTGTGTGCCTCCCGATAAGCAGAGTGAGCGGCGGGAGAGCACTGTCTGTGGCTTTTCCCTAGAGCGCTGGCTATTTATTTCACTTCTACCCCAATCGAGCAAAGACATTTACTAAATTTCTCTTGATGCTGTCAAGGGATGCCTTTGAAAAGCCCCGTTAGGAGCACACTGAAAAGGTTGGCAAAGGAGGAGGCCTTGTGACTAGCTCATACAGCAGCATTGGCATGTGGGGGATTTCTTGGGGAAAATTATCCCTTCACTGGGCAATTAAAATCCATCTGGTTATTCTGCCAGCTGAAGAATTCACTGAGCTCGGTGCCAGCTACTATCAGGTGTGGATGTCTCAAATTTCCTTTGAATGAGACGTTGGGAACATTCATCCCACAATAATATGTCCCTTGTGAAATGTAGTTAAAAATACAGAATAGGATAAGAGGGTCATACAATCATAGACTCCTTTAGCAGGGGTTCCTCACTGTTTTGTGTATTAATTATATTGAAATAAAATTATAAATATTTATTAGCATTTCAATAATAAGTTTAAGCTGCAAGTCTATTAGCTAGTGCAATCTGAAAATGGTAGTGAACGTAAGTGATACATGTTACATCACTAATGTGATATTAAATTATTTTTATTTCTATTGGTGAGAAAGTCAGAGGAATAGCTAACACTAATGATTTGTTGCCCATGTTTCTGCAATCGAAGAAATGTTTCAATTCAAACAGAGATTAATGACTTTCTCCATTCAAATGCACAGTGCTCAACTTACAAACATTTACTAGCGGGAAAAACTTTGATACCAGAGTGAAAAAGCCCGAGTTGGCAATCTAGTGCTGCCACATTTAAGTGTGTGGTCCTGGCAAGTCTTTTTAACTGTGAACCATCATTTCCTCAACTTTATTTACAGGGAGTTTAGTGAGAATCAAATGACGTCATAATAATGGCTAATATTTATTGAGCACTTAGCAGTGTCAGGCACTGTGCTAGTTGCTTTGCAGACATTAACTCTTGTCATATAGAAGTGAATTCTTGGTCTACCAAAATTGTATCCAAATATATACATAACATTCCCAAATAAGACTGGAAATCTTAGAAGATCTATTTTAGCCCAGACTTCACCTGGGGAAAACTTTAAAGCCTACAGAAATTCTTCCTAGTCATCAGTGGACATTATACTGACTTTTATATTGGTATTATTTTAGCAGGGGAAAGGGACTTTAAGAGGTCATTACAAACTATTTTTGAGGTGCCACTTTGAAGAATGAAGGAATTCTCCACCAAAAAATGCCCCATTGACACTCTCAGATTCTGGCCTATATTACTGTTCCTTCCCAAAACTTCTCTCTCTCAGGACAGCTTTGTGATGATGGTACTTGGAATAATCATCATAATATCTAACCAGGGAAGATGGTGGTGAAAGAAGATCCTGGACTCACCTCCTCCCACAGACACAAGAAATATACAGCTAAATATGGAACAATTTCCTCTGAAAAGAACCTGAGACACTAGCTGAAGACCTGCTCCACAATAAAAGGTAAAAGGCCCACATCGAGATGGATACATATATGTATCTCACATACATAAATGGAGCCTCTCCCTGGGGAGCTGAAAAGCAAGAGGTTTACACCCCACACCAGGCACACCAAACCTTGGAAATTGTACCAGAGAAAAGAGCACCCCAAATGGCTGGCTTTGAAAATTAACAGGGCTTATGTTTAGGAGAAACACAGGGGTGTAGGGAGCAAAGATTCCACTCTTAAATGCTCGTATACAAACCCACTTGTTCCAAGACATAGTTCAAAAAGCAGCAGTTTGAAAAGAACCTAGAACATATACAAAGGAGCGTCTCTGCTAATCCTAAAGCATATGCCAGTGGAGCAGAAGTCTGTTGGGTCTCTCTCTGGGGGTGGAACACTAGTAGATGTCATTTTTACAGGCTCCCTCTATGTTTCTGGAGCCAGTGATGAAAGGTACCATTTTTGCACGCTCAACTAACTTGCTAATAGCAGCAAGAAAACAGCCCCATCCCTTTGTGCCATTCAAGCAGCCCCAACAGATACAGCAAGAAAGTTAGTAGAAGGAATAAAATAATAAAGATCAGGATGAAGACAAATATAATAGAGACAAAAATAGGAAAAATCAATGAAACAAAAGCTGTTTCTTTGGAAATAATTTGACAAATCTTTAGCCAATTATTCAAGAAAAAAAGAGCGGGTACAAATACATAAAATGAGAAATAAAGAAGTTACAAAGACACCACAAATATAAAAAAAAATTATAATAGACTACTAGGAACAATTATACACAAATTGGACAAATCTAGAATAAATGAATAAATTCCCAGAAACAAACAATCTTCCAAGACTGAATCATGAAACAATAAAAAATCTAAATAGACTGGTTACTAATAATGAGATTGAATACGTAATCAAAGTGCCCTCAACAAAAGAAAGTCCAGAACCAGAGTTTCACTGGAGAATTCTAACAAACATTTAAAGATGATTTAATATGTATCCCCCTCAAACTATTAAAAAATTGAAGAGAAGGGGATACTATCAAACTCTTTTTATGAGGCCAGCATTATTTCTCTGATACTGTAACCAAGCACACACACACACATGCACAACACACAAACTACAGGTCAGTATCCCTGATGAACATACGTGTAAAAATCCTCAACAGAATATTAGCAAACCAAACTCAAAATACGTTAAAAGGATCATACACCATGATCAAGTCACATTTATTCCAGGGATACAAGAATGGTTCAATATCTAGAAATTATCTAGAAATGCAATCCAACAAAATGAAGGATAAAAATCATATGATAATCTGACTAGATGCAGAAAAAGCATTTGACACAATCCAACATTTGTCTATGATAAAAGCTCTCAACAAGTGTGTATAGAGGGAATGTATCGCAGCATAATAAAGACTATAAATGATAAACTATAGCTGGTATCATATTCAATGGTGAAAAGTTTAATGCTTTTTATCTAAGATCAGGAAGAGGACAAGGGTGCCCACTCTTGCCACTCCTATTCAATATAGCATTGGAAATGTTAGCCACAGTAATCAGGCAAAAAATGAAATAAAAAGCATTCAAATTAGAAATGAAGAAGTAAAACTATCACCATTTGCAGAAGACATCACCTAGAGAAAACCCTTAAGACTCCACCCCAAAACTGTTAGAACTAATAAGTGAATTCAGTACAGCTGCAGGACAGAAAATATATGTACAGAAATCTGTTGTGCTTCTATACACCTATAAGTAAAAATCTATTAGGAAGAGAATGTTTTAAAAGTTTCATTTATAATTGTATTAAAAAGAATAAAATACCTAGAATAAATTTAACCACAAAGGTGAAAGTTCCATACTCTTAAGAACTATAAGACATTCATGAAAGAAATTGAAGACATCACAAATAAATGGGAAGATACATCATACTCACGGATTGGAAGAATTAATATTGTTAAAGTGTTCATACTACCCAAAGCAATGCCTTTGAAAATACTAAGGTATTTTTCATGGAAATAGAACAAACAATACTAAGATTTATATAGAAACACAAATGACCCCAAATAACCAAAGCAATCTTGAGAAAGAAGACCAAAGCTGGAGGTATATCATGCTTCCTGATTTCAAACAATACTACAAAGCTGTATTAATCAAAACAATATGGTACTGGCACAAAACTAGACACAGAGATCAATGGAACAGAATAGAGAGTCCAGAAATAAATGCACACAAATATGGTCAATCAATCTTTCACAAAGGAGACAAGACTATACAATGGGGAAAAGAAAGTAAAAAATGATGTTGGGAGAATTGGACAGCTACATACAAAAGAATGAAAATGGACCCACTTTCTTCACCACATACAAAACTTTAGTCAAAATGGATTAAAGACTTAAACGTAAGTCCTGAAACCATAAAACTCCCAGAAGAAAACACAGTCGGTAAGCTCTGACATTGGTCTTAGCAATATTTTTTGGATAAGTCTCTTTAGGCAATGGCAACAAAAGCAAAAAGAAACAAATTGACTACATCAAACTAAAAAGATTTTTAACAGTGAATAGAGCCATCAACAAAATGAAAGGGCAGTCTACTGATTAGGAGAAGACACTTGCAAATCATGCATCTGATAACAGAGTAATACTCAAAATATATAAAGAACTTTTACAATTCACTATCAAAAGAACAAACAATTTGATTAAATAATGGGCAGAGGACCTGAATAGACATTTCTCCAAAGAAGACATACAGATGGCCAACGGATACATGAAAAAATGCTCAACATCACAAATTATCAGGGAAATTCAAATCAAATCCACAATGAGCTATCACTACATACCTGTCAGAATGGCAATTCTCAAAAAGACAAGGAGTAACAAGTGTTGGTGAGAACATGGATAAAAGGGAATTTTTGTGCATTACTGGTGGGAGTATAAATTGGTGCAGGCAGTACGAAAAACAATATGGAGGCTCCTCTAAAAGTTAAAAGTAGAACTACCATATGATCCAGCAATTCCACTTCTGGGTAATTATCTGAAGAAAACAAAAACATTAATTAAAAATGATATACGCTCCCATATGCTCAGCATTATTTACATTAGCAAAGATAATGGAAGCAACCTAAGTGTTCACAACAGATGAAAAGACAAAAAAGAAGTGATAAATGTACACAATGGAATATTACTCAGCCATAAAAAGAATGAAATCTTGCCTTCTGTGACAACATAAATGGACCTTGCAGGAATTATGCTAAGTGAAATAAGTCAGACAGAGAAAAACAAATACCATATGATTTCACTTATATGTAGAATCTGAAAAACAAAACAAATGTACAAATAAACAAAACAAATCCAGACTCATAGTTGTGGAGTACAAACTGATGGTTGCCAGAGGAATGGTTTTGGAGGGTGGGAGAAACTGGTGAAGGAGATCAAGAAGTATAAACTTCTAGTTAAAAAATAAGTCATGGAGATATAATATACAGTATATGGAATATAGTCAATGATATTTACTAACTATGTATATGACAGATATTAACTAGACTCATTACAGTGATCATTTCATAATGGATATAAATATCAGGTCACTGTGTTGTGTACCTGAAACTAATGCAATCTTGTCAATTATACTTCAATAGAAAAAAAAAAAAATCTAACCACACAGGCAGAAACTAGTCAGGAAGGACTCCTGACCATAAATAAGGATGCTTGTAGGAGGCAAAGTGCTTACTACCTTCAAGAAATCATTCTGATGCTATTTCCAAAAAAAAAAAAAAAAAATCCACTTCTCTTTGTATAGATCTTGACACTTTTTGTTAGATTTATTTCTAAGTATTTTAACTGTTTTATTGCCACTCTAAAACTTTTTCTTTTATTATGTCCTTTAACTGAATGCTGTTTGCACATTTGAAAGCTATTATTTTATATGTAAATTTTTTGTGCCTAGGCTATTACAAAAAGTATCTTATCATTGTATAATTATATTACATAATTTATTATATAATTATTATATAATAGTTTTTCCAGATTATTTTCTGAGTTTCCAAGTATACAATCATATTTATTATTAGCTCTTTCCAAATTTTGTATTATAGCTCTTTTCCAGTTCTCTAATTTGTTGGCAGATACTTCCAAAAGTACTAAATAGTAATTGTGATTATAGATATCATTGTTTGACTCTTAGGTTTATTCATCTAATGTTCTTCTTTAAAGTATAATGTTTTTTAAATTTGAGATAGATGTGCTATATAATGTCAATAAAATATTTGTAGTTCTATTTACTTTTAATTGAAAGTTTTAAAATACTTTTTAGCCTTGAGTGAAATGGCCATATAATTTTTCTCTTTGTTTTATTAATATGCTAAATTATATTTCTTAATATTGAAATATACATGTATTTCTGGAATAAAATTCCTTGAGCCAGTCATTGGTGGGTTTGGTACTGGTATCAACGTAGGCTCGCTTCATTAAAATAATTTGGGGAATTTTCTTCTTTTTCTATGCTTTAAACCCACATAACCTCAACAGAGAACAATTTGTCAATATTTAGCCAAAAATACACATTACTTACATGAAAACGAAATAACTGATATATAAAGTTATTCATTGCTGTATAATTTATAATAATTAATAATATAAAAAAGATTGGAAAAACCAAATGTGCATCAATAGAAGGGTGATTGAATTATGGTACTTTCATAAAATGTTTCTCTTTTATGGGTAAGAATTTTTACACATATTACAGCTCTTTTTATATATCTTCAAATTTTTATATGTTTGGTTAAGAAATAAATCCCAGATATTTATATTATTATTTAAGTTAAATGATCAGCAATATATAATACTTTTATGACCATTTTAATGTATTCTGTTCAATTTAAAATAGGTGGCACATGTTTAATGTAATAGATTATAGAAGATTACAAACTCAATATTGTTTTAAATGCAAACAATTCCTATAGATTGTCACTATTCACTATCTGTCACTGTCAGCATTTATATATTAGCAGATGAGTTTTTCACCTTATTGGATGTCTGTATGGTCAGTGACTGCAGGGAACTCATGGAAATCAGTCTTAGAGAATCTCAGAAGAAACATACAAGAGTATGTATGTATGTATGTATGTATTTATAGAGTTACTTATAGATAAGTAGTACATAGGTATGCAGAGTTGGATACATGGAGGTGGATGGACAAATTGAATGGTAGGTATATCAAGAGACAGGCAGACAATAGTTATAAACTGAATGTTTACATCTCCGTAAAAGTCATATGTTGAGATCCCAACTCAGAATGTGATATTAGGAAATGGGATCTTTGAGAGGTGATAAGACATAAGGGTAGCCTCCTCATGAATAGAATTAATTAGCACCCCTGAGACACTGAGAAGACGGCAGTCTATAAACTAGGAGGTGGACTCTCAGCAGACACTAAGTCTGCTGATGCCTTGATCTTGAACTTTCCAGCCTCCAGAACTGTTAAGAAATGAATGTTTAAGCCCCTCAGTCTCTGGTATTCTGTTACTGCAGCCTGTAGAAACTAAGATAAAAACATAGATGATAAACAGATAGATAGTCTCTAACTAGTTCTACTTCTACATCACTGTCATGCCCAACCACAAGCATGTATACACACATGCACTTTTGCCTCCGCTTCAGACCCTGCCAGCATCCTTCAGTCAAAGAGTCTTATCAAGATACAGCATGAAAGATTCTATGTTAGAGTGATACTTTCCCTCAAGACAGTATTTTTCAAAACATGGCTTTCAAATAAAAAGCGGATCCTAAAGTCATTTTAGTGAGTCATGAACATGATTTTATTTCAATGGAATAAAACAGAAGAGAACAGAGAACAAAGGCATGCCTAATCTAGATTTAAATATTGTTTCATGCAATTTTGCTTCAGTTTTAGCTATAATTTCATATATGCCTGGACTGAGTTTTGGCATAAAATATATTTCTTAAAGGGGAGAAAGATAAAAAGTTCAAAATTAGTGAAAATTATTGCCAGGTTTTAGTCACCAAGAAGCAGATGGAGGGATTTAATCACAGATGTAGATAAGGAATCATTTTTTTTTCCAGGGCTTTGCAAATTAACATCACAACTGTAGCAATTAATATTCACACTGAGTTTAAAAAATGTTTTTACAGTCTTCTTTCAATTTATCTTGTAAACCATTCCCTTTATGCTGATGAGACAACTGGGATTTGGTAGAGTTGAGAGTCTTGTCAAAGTTCATCCAGTTAAGAAGTTACAAAACAGAATTGGGAATCTGGCCCAGGCTCAATCAACAGATATGGCAAGCTACTTTATACCTTTATTTATTCACCCATTCAAAAACTAATGTTCATTGTATAGTCACTGGGCTCCAGGCATGGTGCTGAATACAGGGGGTATGTTGAAGGGCAATAGAGTCATGGCCCTGCTTTAACGGTGCTCACAGTTTAACATCCATAGGCTTGGCAAGAGGCAAATGCAATTGGATCTCAATGAAGTTTAACTTCTCCCTGAATAATGATCTCTTTGATGCTTAAGAAGAATTATGATGCAGATAAAAAAGCAGGGATTTGTCATGACACAGACCCAAGCCTGAATCCTCACTTCTTTTTCCACCTGACATGTCTTTCACATCAGTCAAGTTACTTCTCAAACTCAGCTTCCTCACCCTAAAACGGAGATTATAACAGCTAACTTTCAGGATTGTGGCCAGGATTACAACAATCAGCAAACAATACAGCAAAAATGCAGGGTCCTATGTCTGGCACTTCACTGCCATTATTATTAGTTATTACTGTCAATGAATCCAAACAAATTCTGGAGAATACTTGTGTAGAACATAAGGACTCAGAGACCTTTACGTAAATGTTAACAGCAATAGATATGAAGACTCCCTAATAAATGCCTGTCAACTTTCTTGGATGTATAAATGCCAATTTCCAGTCCTTG
The DNA here is from genome assembly GCF_009834535.1 of Camelus ferus. Lineage (NCBI taxonomy): Eukaryota > Metazoa > Chordata > Mammalia > Artiodactyla > Camelidae > Camelus > Camelus ferus. The sequence goes on from NC_045705.1 coordinate 37,140,403, forward strand.
GCAAATATAAATATAAACGCTGTCTATTAATAATGTGTTTAATGAGGACAATAGAAACAACACAACACAGAGAAAACTGAGACATCAACAATCCCATTAGTGCCAAAGCATTTCATCTGCTTCATCTACAGAAGTATTTAAAGCCAAACTAAAATCAAAATTCTGTTGATTCAATAGTTACTGGTCCTACTTAAGGCATCGGTGCTTAAAATACGCCACCTCCCACAACCAGGGAGTTGATGAATCACAACTTCTGAGGTTTAAGCCATTTGGCAACAGTCTTTCTGAATTTTCCTACAAACATGTACCCTGATCCTTCATACCTTTTCACTCTTCGGAGTTTGGTATCCCCAGGGTTAAGATAGCATATTATGCGGAATTAGGTTGTGGTTAGAGGATATAGCTCCACTGAAAAGAGAGAGTTTTCACTTTTCAGTAATAAAAATTCTATGAATTTGTCTAGGGCAAAAATCTACAGTTACTTTGGAAAAGGCTTATGTAAGGTCTGACATTTCAAAATGAGGCATCAAATATTCTTGGCTGCTTAATTTTTGCAAGCTGGGACACTTATGCTTTTGAAAGGGTAAAGAAAAAAGGAAGAACATTTATTCTCCCCCATCTCTTCTGTCAACCAAATTCAGACTGAAAAGTGATCCCTGAGCAAAGGTTTTTCATGAGGTTAAAGTAAAGGACCTAAGAAAGCAAAGAGAAAAGGTTATTTTATCCATGTTAAGCACATTAGCCTTGAGAGAAACTTACACATCTCTTACTGAGAAAAGACATGTATACGTCCAGTCTACTTTGGTGGAAGGGTTAATTTATTAGACACTATGCAAATGGCCTCAAGATTACATTTCCTAGATATTAACTTGTCCTTCCCTGTTCTCCCCACCCTGTTCCCTGTCTCCATCCCGTCCCAACCAAGTCATTAAAAAAAGACTGAAGTAAGAAATGATCAGGAATCCAGGCTTCTGACTTACTGGTTGCTCAATATTCCTAACATAACTCTAAGCAAGAGCCTTCCTTCTCTTCTCTCCTACAGAATCTGACTTTTCTTAGTAGAGAGGGCTTTCTCCAGATTCTAACCCTATGTACTTCAAAGACCCTTCCCCTTATCCAATGTGTTCCAAGGCAAAAGGTATTTAGACATTGGAAAATGGCAAACTGGCACATAATACATCATAAATATGGGATAGAATAGATTTAGGGAGATAGACAGTCTTTGGTAAAATAATACCTAAAATCTCTGTTTGTCGAGGGACTATAAATAACTATGCACAGGTAGGCATGCTTATTGGTAGTTGGTTGACCCCTGCACTTTCAGTTACCTGTCTGTCCTCTCTGGTAAAGAACACAAACTCAGAAGAAAACCAACTGAGTTGCCACTAAGACCTACTTTACCTAATGATATCTTTTTACTAAGAGTAAACCTCCCCTTCCTGCCAACCCCAGTATTTCCTGATTAAATAGGGAAAGGAATTCTTCAAACACACCTCTCATCTCACCACTCCACATCGCATCTCTACCAACTTTGTGTATCATCTGGTTCTCAAAGCTAGGATGGATTTCAGCTCCCACCTGACAGCAATCTGTTGGCAGTGCTCAAGTTTCAGTGCTACCTCACTTTCAACCAGAGCCGAGACCACTGCTAGGTCCTTGCTACATCTTCCAACCTTAGAGTCAAAGTTTATCCCCTTCCTTTCCAAACAGCTGAAGCAGTTAAAGGAGAATATAGTTGTGGCCTATACCAATGATCCACACTGGAGACCTGAGAATTTCCAAGATGCAAAAGGCAGGGAAGGTCAAAGGGGAGTCAAAATCTTGGAGGTGACTGGTGTTTGAAGGAAAGAGAGGAGTTAAAATGATCCAGGTCTTCATGAGGGAAAGGAGCAGTGTGGCATCACATGGCAAGTCTCTGAAAAGCTGAGATAAATTAAGCTCCACTTTGGTAGATGCTATATAGACTTGAGTTAGCTGGACATGTGGTCTTTGCGCAACATTTTTTCATACACCCTTCCCTCCAATCCTGCCTATCTCCCCTCCCCTCAGTAATTTAGATGGTATAACTGTATTCCTAAGGTAGATACATAGAAGATAGATAGATAGATTAGATAGATAGATAGATAGATAGATAGATAGATAGATAGATAGACAGACAGACAGACAGACAGACAGACAGCTAGATAGATAGAGACATAGATAGAGACATAGATAGATGACTGATGATAGCTAGTTTACCATATTTAGGAATTTCCATGATTGTATATGCTGGTAATGACTGTACGATTTCATAGTCACCAGAAAGCATCCAACATCCATTCAGCATAGGTGACAATGAAGATAAACTGATCAGTTAATCAGTTTATCTACAATTCCTGACCCATTTCTATACCTCCTAACCCCATCTCCCAAGATAAGAAACCCAGTGCCTAGCTTCAGAGCTAGCAATCATAGAAACTATGCAAAGAACTATTGGTTTTAGTAGACCAGTGCTTTCAACCTTAGTGGTTTATTAGTAATACCTGGAGATCTTATTAAAAAAAAAAATCCTATCCTGCCACCAATAACGTCAGGATCTCTGGGGTCAAGATCCAGGCATCAATACTTTGTGATATTCTCTAGCTGATTCCCCTATGCATTCAAGCATGAGCTCTACTGCTGCAGATCAGTGGTTCTCACACAAGTGCTACAAGGGCATCACCTGGTGGGCTTGCTAACAGGATGACTGGGTCCCACCCTGAGAGTTCCTTATTTGGTAGTTTTGGGGGTGGGACTTGGTGGTTGCATTTCTTAAGAATACACAAGTGGTGCTAATGCTGCTGGTCTAGGACCATATCATTGTATTAGAGAAGCAGATCATTGATTAAGGGTGACCCAATCATAGGCAACAGAATGGATAAGAGATACATCCCAAGGGTTGGAGAAGTGAAGGTCTTGGTCTCAGATAAAGGAAGGATAGAATGACTTCAGAACAAAATTTACAGAATTTCAGTGAAAGGTTTTCTTACAAAGTAAAGCTGTATAAGAATAGGAGTGCTACTCTGAATTGAAGGCATCCCCCAGACTTCTAAAAAATATACCTGACATGAAGAATATTTATAGAGTGATTAATTGTAAGAAGTCTGTACCACACCATATTGATCCTTTAGTTTTCAGTTGAAACTTGTACAACATAAACCTATTTAATTTGGAGATTTTTAAGTGAGCTTTGCGGGAATTGCAAAGGGGAGGAATTCACTTTTAAATCAAAGGAGAATAAAATGGTGGTTAAGGGTTAAACACAAAAATATTCTTAGGATAAAGAATATTTACTTAAAATGCTTCCACCACTCAAGCAAAGGTTATAGGATAATAACAGGCTGAGCTTTTTAAACTTGCCAATACTTAAATGTTTTTGAGCTACAAAAATGGTAAGTTACCATGGTTCAACTTACTGGTGATCTCAGTAACAAAGTATGGTGTACTTCATTGCAGTCGGATGAAAAGTCATTCATTTGAAGCTCCATGAACAAAGATCACACATTCATTTTCCTCCCTACTGTCCCTAAAGAGTTCCTATGCTCAATGCATGGTATTTAGTAAATGTTGGTTGCATGAATAAATGGTCTGAAAATAAAGTGTTTGCAGAGCATTGGGATACCCTAAATATGTACATCTGGAAGCTGAATTTGTTTTGATCTTGAGTTTTCTGTGCTGGGTTTTAATTTTTAAAACTTCTTTGTCTATTTTCATCAATCCTTTTTTTTTTTTAAACTCCTGTGAGGTCACCCAATGGACCACGGTCTATACAGAACTATTGTCTAGACATGACCCAGGATGCACTTTGCCCTTGCAACCCCTTCCATCTTGCAGAATCGAATCACTATTTCACTGTTACACTTGCAATCACTGTTCAATAAAGCTTCTAGCGGATCCCCTTTCACCTTTGCCAGATTTCTCGTTTCTTGTTTGAATGTCCTTCATCTTTTCAAATTGTCCTTAGGCTGTATTCAATACTTAAGCGACTGTTACTTTGCAGTGCACGCACTGTAACCCCAATTTTCCATTCGTTTGAGTTTATTTTCTGAGGAAAATTGCTCTTCATTACAGATCTATTCATCTGTGAGTTGGGGCGAATATAGCATTATTCCAATCTTAAATGGGTCACCTTTTTTTCCCCTTGTGTTTGAGTAAGGAATGGAAAAATAAGTTTGGGCTCTTTTGTAGATTATTTGGCAAGGATACTTAATCAGAACTATTAGGGTCATGGCATTCTCAATGACAAGATGGAATATATATTACTTATGAAATGTAAACAAAAGGCCATCCTCGAAAATGCCAGCGCACTATAAACTCACAGCAGGTGAGAATCATATGTGATTCAAAGAACTCATGGCTGTACATAGCAATACTGTCTAGCTCAATATTCTAGTCCGTCACTTGCCACAGCAAAAGTGGGCTGAAGAAATAGCTTGTGTATTAAAATTTCATGTACTGAATCATATTTTCAGTGCCCTAGAAAACACAGCTAAAAATTAAAGAATGCATTTAAATAGCATTGCAGAATTTATGAAGGGCTTTAATATATGTCATTGGATTCTTGTTAAAAAGACAACTGTGAAGGAGATAAACCAAATGGCAAAAGTTTGTGTATTGTGGCTGCGTTAAGCTATATGACTTGCCCAGGTTCACAGCATAAGTAAAGTCACAGAGGTTAGTTATTAACTCAGGAATTGGGGCTTAAATTCAACATTTTCTCTTTTCTTCTCTATTTCAGGTTGCAGGCATCCATTTTTAAAACTTCTAATTTTAGATATCAGGCTGGTTTTGACCCAGTGTCCTTTTATTTGGATGTCTCTCCTATAGATTTGGCTATGTTTTCTACAAATTATGCCTAGTGATTGGCATAATTCTGTCTCTAAGATTTTAGTTTTATAAAAGGGGGGTCCCATGGAGTCATATTCATCTGTAAAAAAGCTGCCTATATATTTTTGGTATAAAACTCTTAGGGGGCAACAGGGGATACAGGGCCTTTTCAGTCCCTGTGATGATATCCTGGCCTTATTTCTCTGAAATTCTAATAAAGATTGTATGCATACTCTAGAGACCATATGGGGAATGGTCTACTCTGTTATTCGTTTTTTTTTTTTTTAATATGAACATCTTTAGCTGGAGCTAAGCATGGCTTTCAATGTCTCATAACAAGTTCAAGCAGAACTGAGAATTAAAAGCAACAGGCTACAGTAAATTGATCACCGCTCAGTGTTTAACATGGCATGCAATGTTCTCTGCGGTCTGGTCCTTGCCTACATTTCCAATTTGGTTTTGTTATCATTGCTTCTGCTGCCTTTAGGTCACCTTGAAAGCAAGCGGGAAGAATGAGGCTTGCGTCACAATGGCTTTAACCATGTTTCTGAAGAGTTACCCAAATAGGAAGAACAGGCACAAACTTCAACAAAGTTGAACTTAGCAAATTTCTTCTTCAAAGTAAATCTCACGTATAAATTCCTTTAGGTGGTATCATTTCCTGAGGAAACGAATTACTCCCTTTATGTGTCCCCTGGGAGTTCAGTTTGGCTTGGCATGCTTATTGCAAGCAGCTAGTTTGCTCTGGACACTGTACTCGGTGCTAGCATGTTGATCATGCATTGATTATAGTATTAATTTTTCAGATGTCTGTTTTTCACCTGTCTCTGTAGCTACACTGTGAGGTGGTAGTAGACAGACCCTATGTCTTACTTAGTTACATATCCCGCCACAAGTACCCACCGTAGTCCCCAGTATCAAGCATCCCCAATGTCAAACATAGCAGAAATGAAGGTGAAAAAGACACAGGGTCTTAGTGTATGCCACCCAAGTGCTCGCAATGTAGTTATGGTGATGAAGAAGAACATGGAATGATGAAGAAGTTATGGAATGACGAAGAATGTTCAAGCATCAGACACCAGGGGTAGTCTGTGAGATAGATCAACGTGGCTGCAGGGAATTCCCTTTCATTATGAAGCAGGGTGTCTTGCTCGGTAAAGGCCAATTAACATCATGGTTTCTAGTCTGGGAGCATTTTCATAGAACTAATTGGGAAGTTGATTGCTTATGAGACCCACTAATATTATTTCAGATAAACTTAAAAGGCCATACCTTCATCCAGGTGAAATCAAAGCCAATAATACAGGTCAAATTAATCAAGGGTTTTGTAGAGCTCTCAACAAGCACAGTTTAGGTCACATCCTTTCCAAAGTTCTTAAATGGCCATGTATATTGGTTAAATATAAACGACATTTTATTATCCAATTTTGAAATATATTCCTCCTATTCCTACAGTGATTTTTTTTTTTCTTCTAAGAGGGCTTCCTTCCTTCTTTTGGGATGAGCTTCCATCCATATCTAGCAAGGACGCTAACCACTGGAATAAAAGCTGCCTTCACACTGGCTCAGAATGCTGTGCACTAAGTGGAAAAGCAGTGAAAGAAGCATTTCCACCTCAAGTATCTTAATAGCCATCTTTCTGCCCTCCTCATTCATGGACCAAAGAGAGGTCGGACAAAAATGTTGAGGCTATCAAGTGTGGTTTGCCATTTCAATCTTCTTCTATTGAGATCCTTTTCTGTCTCTGATGTTTAACATAATCTGCAATCTTCAGAATTCTCATCTGCCCATTATTGAAGCTCACCCACTCATGGAGTAAAATGTATTGGGTCCTACAGGAGAGCACCCAGAAAGCATAGTCTAAAAATGACATGTATTTCTGAAGATTGACAAGGATCCTATAAGGTGAATTAAAAACTAGCATTTTTGAGGACACATTGTGTTATGTAATTTACACATTAAATTTAGCTTATTTATAGCTCATCCACAACTCCATCAGGATATTGGGATCATCCTATGTACCAAGCACTATTATAAATGCTAAATATGCATAGACTTGTTTAATTTTAAATAGAACTAAAAGCTTTAAAAACAACAGTGACAATTAGGGCAGTAATCTTCAAAACCGTTCAAATTCCAAAGTCATTTAGCCCATATTAGCAGCATATAACATTTATTTTTTGAACTTTGTTTCCAAGCGAAAGCATACTTCAAAAGCTTGTTTAACTAAAGTTTAGGTTTTATACTACTTGGGATTAGTGTTAGGCTGGATTATCTTCTAAAAGACCAAGGGCAAGAGTTGTCAGTGGTAGTCCTGAGGAATCACAGAAGGTGAACATTATAAGGAGCTTTAATGTTATTTATTCCAACAGCACTGCCCCTCCTGCTTTGCAGATAGGGAGGCTGAAACCGTGAGAAGATAAGTAATATGGCTTAAGCTATATAGCTGGTTAATGGCAATATCAGTGTTCAAATGCATTCCTTTTATTTCCCCCTCACATAGTCCTTCCACAGTAATGCAAAATAGAGGCTCCTGGAATGTAGACGCACTGCTTTTGCCAATTACAGAAAACAATCAAAGAAAGCAGAATCCCAGACGTGTAAAATCTATGAAGTTTCAAGAGACCTGATTTTACTATGCAAAGTACTACTCTGATAACAGCCAAACTATTCAGTGACAGCATCCTGGGTGACAAACTCTACAACACTTCCGTTGCCTACGGCAAAATGTTGAAACTCTATACTGTGTTTAAGAAGGCCCTGAACTATCTGATCCTCGCTAACCTTTCACTCTTACACTACTACGGTTCCTCATCTGAAAAGAAATATTCTAGTCTCAGAATTATTCAACTCAGCCCCCAACTGCCCATCTCCTTACATTTTTCTCTCCTTATTCATCCACATACACAGTGAACCCAGAAACTGCAATTTTATATCCAAATGATTCGTATTGTCTTATTTCTTTAAATATATATATACACATAATTTACATATATTAAAATATATACTTATAATGAACTTATACGTAAGTATATATTTATATTCTTTTAAAGAAATACATACAGAGACGGAGAAGATGGCGGAGTAGAAGGACGCTCGCAGGTCACCCTCTCCCACAAATACACCAAGACCCACATCTACAGACCCACTCAGCCAACCAGAGCACCTGTGGAACTCCGACAGAACATCGCCCTCTTCAAAAGATAAAGACGCCAAAAATCTGGTAGGAGAAAAGGAAAAAAGAAAGAACAAAAGGCAAAGCAGCGCGGGACGGGTCCCGCGGGGAGGGAGCGGCAAAGGAGGACTGGCGCTCGCTCGCTGGGTCTCCCCTCTCCAACTGAGAGGCCAGCGGGACGGAGGGGGAGCCTCCGAGGCTCGGATCTGTACAGAGCAGCCCTTGACTAACAGAACTAAGTTAAACGGGCACAGAGCGTCCCCCCAACACCCAGCCTGAGACGCGGGCCGGCAGCGGCGGGCAGGCCAGGCTGCCCAAGCCTGGCGGAGGACGGGGGCGGCTGCACGGAGGCAGCCCCGGGGGGACTGCAAGGGGCTGCGCGCCGTGGCTGTGGGTGCACAGGGCAGAACAACCTGGGCCCTCCATAAAACAGCACGGTTGATGTGCTCTCGGGGGAAGGGTGCACACCCCCATCTCTGAAAACCCGCAGGAAGTTTTCGGGGGAAGAGAGGCGGGGCTCAGGCACAGCCGCCATATCCTCCGCGCTGAGCACTCAGGCGGGGGCGAGGGCGAAACCTGCATCCCCACCGAAGGGCTTAGCAGCCTCAAAGGCCAGACTGAGACTGGCCTGCAGCCCGGGGCAGATAGGATCCTTCCATCCTGGTCCCTCAGAGAACTTGCTCCACAAAGACAAACAAGGAGCTGGGTTCTGCCTGGGAGCAGTGACAAGGCTGTCCCTCGGTCTTCCCCGAGCCCACCCGCGGAGCGCCGACCCTCCGCGCCGACCAGGGCGGAGCGCGCAGCCGCACAGAGCAGCGGAGCTACCGGTGGCGCAGGTAGAGCGAGAGCGGCCCCCCCGCCTTTCGGGCAGGAACACAGCCCCTGACCGAGGTGCTGGGAGGGGGCACGACCCGCCCTCCAACCCGGCCAGTCTGCAACATCTGACTGCGGCATCCGGAGGGGCAGCGACCCGCCCGCCCACAGCAGAGAGCTGCACCTGACCCAGTGTTAGGAGGAGGCACGATCTGCTTGCCCACAGGTGCTGGGAGCAGCACAGAAGAGGGCGCCAATGGAGGGCCTCTGAAAACAGCAAGCTGAGCTTCCAAAACAGGACAAAGACAGAAAGACTTCACATTAAAAGCACACAGACTCCAGGAGAACACCGACAACCACCCCCCCCTTTTTTTTAAATCTTTTTTTAATTGTTCTATTTTCTATTACTCTCTTAATCTTTACTTCTTAATTCATTTCTATTTCTCTTGGGTTTTGATGTCCTGTTATTGATTAGACACAGGTTTCAAATACATCTATTCATCTCCCCCCCTTTTTTGTTAAGGTTTTAAAAGGACGTCTCAACCCGATTAATACTCTGCTTCAACTCGCTCTTCTATTATTCATTATACACTGTTTTTAAACCCTCTTTCTCTCTTCTTTTAAAATTCTCTCTCTCTCTTATTTTTTTTTCTCTTTTTTTCCTAAGTTCTATTCCTAAATAGACATTAGATAGATAAAATCCTTAAGGACCAAAATAAACAACTGATACTCCATAAACCACAGTGCCAGAGAGGTATGAGCAAGATGAAGAAGCAGAAAAACCTTTCCCAATTAAAAGAACAAGAGAAATCCCCTGAAAGAAAGATCAACGAAATAGACATCGATAGCCTACTAGATCAAGATTTCAAAAAAGGAGTGATCAAATTGCTGAAGGAATTGAAAGAGATAGTGTTTAGAGATATAAAATATGTCAAAAATGAAATTGAAGCTATAAAGAAGAGCCAAGTAGAATGGGTAAACTCATTGACAGAGATGAGGAATGATCTAATAGCTGTGCAAAGCCGACTAGATAATGCAGAGGAACGAATTAGTGATCTAGAAGACAGGGCAATAGAAAGCACCCATTCAGAAGAACTACAAGATAAGCAAATAAAAAATAATGAAAATAGCATAAGGGACCTATGGGATAATATAAAGCGTCCCAATGTTCGCATAATAGGGGTCCCAGAAGGAGAAGAAAGATCAAAGGGGATTGAAAAGGTTTTTGAAGAAATCATGACTGAAAACTTCCCAAACTTAAAGAAGGAATCAGATATCCAAGTACAGGAAGCTCAGAGGGTCCCAAACAGGAAGAACCCAAATAGACCCACACCAAGACATATCATAATCAAGATGGCCAGAGTCAAGGATAAAGAAATGATTCTAAAGGCAGCAAGAGAAAAGCAAAGAGTAAGTTACAAGGGAACCCCCATAAGGCTCTCAGCTGATTTCTCTACACAAACACTACAGGCCAGAAGGGAGTGGCAAGATATATTCAAAGCCCTGAATGAAAAAAGATGCAGCCTAGGATCCTCTATCCAGCAAGGCTATCCTTTAGGATAGAAGGAGAAATAAAGAGTTTCACAGACAAAAAGAAAGCTGCAGGAGTTTAGCAACACTAAACCCATGCTAAAAGAAATATTGAAAGGGCTATTCTAAATAGAAAAGCAGCAGGACGCTACAGAAATGAGAAACACACAACTGGAAAGGTGATAACTCATGAATTACAAATAAAGTAAACATGAAATTATAAAAGAAGACGTACAAATCACTGAGAGTGGGAGAGGGAGGCAGGGAAATATAGAATATTTTTTTCTTTCTTTTTAAATTTTTTTTAACAGTAGGATGGGTTTGAGATCATGTTACTATCAGTTTAATAAAAACAGTTATGGTAATGGGTTAATAGATTTACAAAAAAGGGTAACCACAAGCCAAAAATTTACAAAGGAGTCACAAAAATTAAAAAAAAATCCATGATAATACAAAGGAAAATTACCAAACCACAAAAGGAAGAAGAAAGGAACAAAGAGGATATACCAATTCAACTGCAAAGATAAGTTCAAAATGGCAATAAACACACATCTATCATTAATTACTGTAAATGTTAATGGACTAAATGCTCCAGTCAAAAGACACAGAGTGGCAGACTGGATAATAAAGCAAGAACCTTCAATATGCTGCATATAAGAGACCCACTTTAGGGAGAAGGACACATATAGATTGAGAGTGAAAGGATGGAAAAGGATACTCCATGCAAATGGAAAAGCCAAAAAAGCAGGTGTTGCAGTACTGATTTCAGACAAAATAGACTTTAAAACAAAGGCCATAAAGAAAGATAAAGAAGGACATTTTATAATGATTAAAGGAGTGATACAAGATGAGGATATTACACTCGTTAATATATATGCACCCAATATAGGAGCACCTAAGTACATACAAGAATTACTAACAGAGATAAAGGGGGATATTGATGGGAATACAATCATAGTTGGAGATTTTAACACTGCATTAACATCACTAGACAGATCTTCCAGACAGAAAATAAACAAGGCAACAGAGAAATTAAATACTACAATAGAAAAACTAGATTTGGTGGATATTTTCAGAGCATTACACCCCCCAAAAATAGGATATACATTCTTTTCAAGTGCACATGGAACATTTTCCAGGATCGATCATGTACTTGGACACAAAAGAAACCTCAACAATTTTAAGAAGATAGAAATTATCTCAAGCATCTTTACTGACCACAATGCCATGAAACTGGAAATCAACAACAGAGAAGCAAAGGAGAAAAAAAGGAAAGCATGGAGATTAAACAATATGTTATTGAAAAAACAATGGATCAATGAGGAAATCAAAGCTGAAATTAAAAAATACCTTGAGACAAATGATAATGAAAGCACAACCACTCAAAACCTATGGGACACAGCAAAGGCAGTGCTAAGAGGGAAGTTTATAGCGATACAGGCCTTCCTCAAAAAAGAAGAACAATCTCAAATAAACAATTTAACCCACCACCTGAATGAATTAGAAAAAGAAGAACAAAAAGCCCCAAAAAGCAGCAGAAGGAAGGAAATAATAAAGATCAGAGAGGAATTAAATACAATAGAGATTAACAAGACCATAGAAAAAATCAACCAAACCAAAAGCTGGTTTTTTGAAAAAGTAAATAAAATTGACAAACCTCTGGCAAAACTCACAAAGAAAAAAGAGAGAGCACAAATTAGCAAAATAAGAAAGGAAAATGGAGAAATTACAACAAACAAAATAGAAATACAGAATATCATACGAGAATATTATGAGAAACTATATGGAACCAAACTGGATAACCTAGAGAAGATGGACAAGTTTCTGGAAACATACTGTCCACCAAAACTGAATCAAGAAGAATCTGAACACTTGAACAATCCGATTACTAGAAAGGAAATAGAAATAGCAATTAAAAACCTCCCTACAGATAAAAGTCCAGGACCGGACGGCTTCACCGGGGAATTCTACCAAACATACAAAGAACTCATACCAGTCCTTCTCAAACTCTTCCAGACGATTGAAAAGGAGGGAATACTCCCAAACTCATTCTATGAAGCCACCATCACCCTGATACCAAAACCAGGCAAAGACACTACAAAAAAAGAGACTTATAGGCCAATATCACTGATGAACATAGACGCCAAAATCCTCACCAAAATTTTAGCAAATAGAATCCAACAACACATAAAAAAGATTATACATCATGACCAAGTGGGGTTTATCCCAGGGACACAAGGCTGGTTCAACATACGCAAATCAATCAATGTAATACATCAACAAGAGAAAGGACAAAAACCACATGATCATCTCAATCGATGCAGAAAAAGCATTTGATAAAATTCAACACCCATTTATGATAAAAACTCTCGCCAAAGTAGGTATAGAGGGAACATATCTCAACATAATAAAAGCTATATATGACAAACCTACAGCCAGCATAGTACTTAACAGTGAAAAACTCAAAAGCTTCCCACTAAAATCTGGGACAAAACAAGGACGCCCACTATCACCACTCCTATTCAACATAGTCCTGGAAGTCCTAGCCACAGCAGTCAGGCAAGAGAAAGAAATAAAAGGGATCCAAATTGGAAAAGAAGAGGTAAAAGTGTCATTATATGCTGATGACATGTTACTATATATAGAAAACCCTAAAAGGTCCACACAAAAGCTACTAGAGCTGATTGAAGAATTCAGCAAGGTAGCAGGTTACAAAATTAACGTTCAAAAATCAGTTGCATTTCTTTACACTAACGATAAATCAACAGAAGAAGAAAGTAAAGAAACAATCCCCTTTAAAATAGCACCCAAAGTAATAAAATATCTGGGAATAAATCTAACCAAGGAGGTGAAAGAATTATACACAGAAAACTATAAACCATTGATGAAGGAAATTAAAGAAGACTTTAAAAAATGGAAAGATAGCCCATGCTCTAGGATTGGAAGAATCAATATTGTTAAAATGGTCACACTGCCCAAGACAATCTACAGATTTAATGCAATCCCTATCAAATTACCCAGGACATATTTCACAGAACTAGAACAAATCATAATAAAATGTATATGGAACCATCAAAGACCTAGAATTGCCAAAGCATTACTGAAGAGAAAGAAAGAAGCTGTAGGAATAACTCTCCCAGACTTCAGACAATACATAGAGCTACAGTCATCAAGACAGCATGGTATTGGTACAAAAACAGACATATAGACCAATGGAATAGAATAGAGAGCCCAGAAATGAACCCACAAACTTTTGGTCAACTCATCTTCGACAAAGGAGGCAAGAATATACAGTGGAATAAAGACAGTCTCTTCACAAAATGGTGTTGGGAAAACTGGACAGCAGCATGTAAAACAATGAAGCTAGAACACTCCCTTACACCATTCACAAAAATCAACTCAAAATGGATCAAAGACTTAAACATAAGACAAGATACAATAAACCTCCCTGAAGAAAATATAGGCAAAACATTATCTGACATACATTTCAAAAATTTTCTCCTAGAAGAAATAAAAGCAAGAATAAACAAATGGGACCTAATGAAACTTACAAGCTTTGCACAGCAAAGGAAACCAGAAGTAAAACAAGAAGAAAACCTATGGAATGGGAGAAAATTTTTGGAAGTGAAGCCGACAAAGGCTTGATCTCCAGAATATATAAGCAGCTCATACGACTCAATAAGAAAAAAATAAACAACCCAATCCAAAAATGGGCAGGAGACCTAAACAAGCAATTCTCCAAGGAAGACATACAAATGATCAAAAAGCACATGAAAAAATGCTCAATATCACTAATTATCAGAGAAATGCAAATCAAAACTACAATGAGGTATCACCTCACACCAGTCAGAATGGCCGTCATTCAAAAACCCACAAATGACAAATGCTGGAGAGGCTGTGGAGAAAGGGGAACCCTCCTACACTGCTGGTGGGAATGCAGTTTGGTGCAGCCACTATGGAAAACAGTGTGGAGATTCCTCAAAAGACTAGGAATAGACTTACCATATGACCCAGGAATCCCACTCCTGGGCTTGTATCCAGAAGGAACCCTACTTCAGGATGACACCTGCACCCCAATGTTCATAGCAGCACTATTTACAATAGCCAATACATGGAAACAGCCTAAATGTCCATCAACAGGTGACTGGATAAAGAAGATGTGATATATTTATACAATGGAATACTACTCAGCCATAAAAACCGACAACATAATGCCATTTGCAGCAACATGGATGCTCCTGGAGAATGTCATTCTAAGTGAAGTAAGCCAGAAAGAGAAAGAAAAGTACCATATGAGATCGCTCATATGTGGAATCTAAAAAACAAAAACAAACAAACAAACAAAAACAAAGAATAAATACAGGACAGAAATAGACTCACAGACAGAGAATACAGACTTGTGGTTACCAGGGGGGTGGAGGGTGGGAAGGGATAGACTGGGATTTCAAAATTGTAGAATAGATAAACAAGATTACACTGTATAGCACAGGGAAATACATACAAGATCTTATGGTAGCTCACAGAGAAAAAAATGTGACAATGAATATATATATACGTTCATTTCGTTTAGTTTGTTTAACTGAAAAATTGTGCTGAACACTGGAATTTGACACAACATTGTAAAATGATTATAAATCAATAAAAAAAAGTTAAAAAAAAAGAAATACATACATGCTTCTTTATAAATATATTCTAAAAATCTTACTTATTTTCTATAAGACCCGTTTTGAAGTAGTGCTGATACATGTTCATTTAGTGAACTGATGAATTTGGCATTACAACACACAGTACATAAAGCTTTATTAGATTCTTATATCCAACTATAATTCTTTATCCCGCTATGTACTGTCTTGTCTGTCCATAGAAATTTTTTCTCCCTGATAGACGCTGGAAAAATTCTCTATGTTAGAGATATACACATAATGCAAAATAATCTCTACATTCTTTAAATGTCTTCCTATCCTAAATGACAATAAAGTGTCAGGAAATATAGGCAGCAGTCTCCCAAAGTAAATGCAGTTTTTTGAGAAAGCTCTATTTCTTGGGAGCCATCACTATCCATTTTTTTATATAAGCAAAGAAAAACTGCAGTTCTTGCCACTAAAATTCAAAGTGCTATACACATTACAGTGTGAAACCCAGGAAGATTCAGAGAGAATCTAATCTAGCGCAGTGCGAGCTGTAGACAATGTTATTTCCAACAAATTAATTTAATTGGTTCTACAACAGCAAGAGGAAGTAGCTGTGTGCATGTAGATGTTCCCTGGGGAGCACAGCTGAACTTGGCTCCAGAATACACAGGAAACCTACTGCAGATCAAATGTTCTTACAGAACTCAGTCCTTGCTCTGTTACCCAAATTCAATACAATTTCACATCCAAATGACTGGTGCTGTTTTATTACTTCTTAAAAAGACACTTTAAAAAGCATTTAGTTAAATACACTCTTCTATAATATGTTAGGAAAATTTATGTTAATAGGACACAGTACCAACTGACTAATATGATAAAAATTCTTACCTACATAATTTGGAATTGCTAGATAAATTTATCTAAACTACAGCAATTTTTGCAATTTAAAGGGAACATAAGAGATTGAGAGGTTAGGTAGTCATGAAAGCTCATGATTGCAGCAGGACTAAGGTTTTTGTTTTACTTAGGAGTATTTTTTTTAATATTTTCTATGATAAACCTACATTACTTTTGAAGTAAAAAAGCACTTATTATTTTTAAATGTTGTAAGTGCTTTGAAAGAGGAAAGTTTAAGATAAACCAGAAGTTAGAAGAATACTGTCAGGTGCAATCAGTAAAGGCTTTCAGAATGTGTGCCAGCTAGTACTAAAATTAAGGGGAAAATATTCCAAGTAGAGGCAATAGTGTTAGCAAACATCCAATATTATACATGTGAGTGAGTGAATTAATGAACAGCATTGTGAACAGTAATTGTCTGTTTTAAATAAAAACAAATAGTTTAGACATCATTTTGAAAAACTGCTTTTGAAATCCAATTTCTACTTTTACATATGCCACTGAATATGAAGTAACCTGGGAGAAAAGTAATATTTTGTCTATTTTACAGATAAAGAAATAAATAATAAAGAAGTTACAATGATTTATTCTCTCATTCATTGAAAACTTTTTTTATTGGGAACCTACAATATGCCAGGCAGTGTTTTCAGTGCTGCAGAATCAGAGAGAAAGAAAACCCATAGTCCCTGCCTTTATAGCAGGGTTTCTGTCCTGTGGGTGAGAGTTTCAGAAGTGGCATCTGAGAATTTGCATTTCTAACGAATATCCAGGTTATACATTTCTGCTGGTGTAGGGATCACACTTAACCAAAGGAAAAGCTCATGTAGGTAAAGTCTAATGAACAATGGAAATGGAGAGGTGGATGAAGTGAGAGAGACAGGCAGGGCCTCCCTGGGTGTTTAAAGAGTTACGTTAATAATTTGCAACTTTGTCTTTGAGGAGAGTCCCTCGAAGCTGTTAAGGGAAGTTTAGGTAGTGATGATAGGGTAGATTCGGGTTTTAAAAAATATGATTTTGGAGTCCCAATCAAGATGGTGGAGGAGGAAGATCCTGAGCTTACCTCCTCCCACTGATACACACGCCAGAACCACAAATACCCACAGAACAATTATTTCTGAGAAAGACCTGAAGACAAGCAGAACAGATTTTCTACAACTAGGGACATGAAGAAAAGGCCACATTGAGATAGAAATGGGGGGACAGAGATGTGGTCTCGTCAGAACCCACAGCCCCAGTGGGGTGACCCACAAGCAGGAGGGATATCACAACAACGATGGAGATCCCTGCTAAGGAGCAAGGGGTTCAAGCTCCACAATGAGCTAACCAGCCCAGGGGACCTACACCAGGCAGAAGAACATCCATAATCATGCTTGGCTTTGAAAGTCAGGAGGTCTAATGTCTGGGAGAGCTGCAGGGCTGTGGGAAACTGAGACTGCTCTTGAAGGAGTCATGCACAAACTCACTCACTCCCAGTCCCAGCATAGAGGCAGCAGCTTGAAAATTGGCTGAGTCATACAAGAAGATGATTCATTGACTAACTTTAGGGTATGCGCCAGAGGGGCAGGGATATGGTGGAACTTTCTCCAGGGATGGAAGCATTGGAAGGCACCACTTTTTTTTTTTTTTTTTTTTTTTTTTTTTTACTCCTCTTCCAGCTAGTTGTCCCAGTGCTTGGAAGATGCCATTTCTGTCACTCTCCATCAATCTAGCTAAAATCATGTGCCCCAATCCAGAATTCCCTGGAGGACCTGCCCTGCCCAATCTGCTCATACTGGCTGGCCCCTACAAAGTGGCTCCCACTCTTCTGTACACAGCAGTGCCCCTCCAAAAAGGCTCCCCTTCAGA
The DNA here is from genome assembly GCF_009834535.1 of Camelus ferus. Taxonomy (NCBI): domain Eukaryota; kingdom Metazoa; phylum Chordata; class Mammalia; order Artiodactyla; family Camelidae; genus Camelus; species Camelus ferus. The sequence continues at coordinate 37,158,139 of NC_045705.1, forward strand.
GGAACCGACCCTGCACACCAGTGTGCCCTAAGCAGTGGCAGAGCTAGGTCTCACAGCCAACTGGCCTGGGGGCAAACATCACCCACTCATGCACCAATCAAGGTCCAATCACAACAGGAGGGAACTTGCAACCAACACAGGAGACACCTCTGGGGCATCTGGCTCTAGGGACTAGGGATCATTGCACCACTGGGTCCAATAGGACAATCTCTATTTAAGGCCATTTTTTCAAGACCAGAAGACATAGCTGATGTACCTAATATGTAGAAACAAACACAGAGAATTAGGCAAAATGAGACAAAATAATACCTTCTGAATAAAAGAATAAAGCAAAAACTTAGACAAATGACAAACCAAATGGAAATAAACAATTTACTAGGTAAAAAGTTCAAAGTGATAATCATAAAGACACTCATCAAAATCAGAAAAAGAATGAACTAAGTGAGAACTACGAAAAAGAAATATAAAATATAAAGTAATAATCAGATCTGAAGAATACAGTAACTGAAATGAACAGTACACTAACAGTAATCAACAGCAGATAGCAGATTAGAGGATGCAGAAGAATACATCACTGATATGGAAGGCAGGGCAGTGGAAAAGTCACCCAAACGGAACAGCAAAAAGAAACAAGAATTTTACAAAATGAGTATAGTTTAAGGTACCTCTGGAACAACACCAAGCATAGTAACATTCACATTATTTGGGTCCCCAAAAGAGAAGAAAAATAAAAGGAACAGAAAACCTATTTGAATAAATAATGGCCAAAAACTCCATAAACTTGGAAAAGAAACATACATCCAAGTCCAGGAATCACAAAGAATCCCAAAGAAGATGAACCCCAAAAGAATCACACCAAGGCACATTAGGATTAAAATGTCAAAAGCGAAAAAGAGAGAATCTTAAAAGCATCAAGAGAAAAACTAGTTACGTTTTAAACTAGTTAATATGTGGGAACCCCATAAAACTATAAGCTGATTTTTCAACAGAAACTTTTCAGACCAGAAGGAACCGGGCATACTATGTTCAAAGTGCTGAAAGAAAACAAAAACTTAAAACCAAGATACTCTACCCAGAAAGGATACCATTCAGAATTGAAGGGGAGAAAAAGTGTTTTCAAAAAAAAAAAAAAAAAATCAGAAAGAGAAATTAAGAAAACAGTCTCATTGATAACTGAATCAAAAAGAATAAGATACCTTGCAATACATTTAGTAAAAGAAGTGAAAGACCTGTACTCTGAAAACAATAAAACATTTTATGAAAAAAAAGCCTGAAGATGACACAAACAAGTAGAAAGATATACTGTGCTCATGGATAAGAAAATTTGATGTTAAAATGTCCATATTACCCAAGGCAATCTAAAGATTCAACACAATTCCTATCAAAATATCAAAAGTGACATTTTCACAGAACTGGAACAAATAATCCTAAGATTTGTTTGCAACCAGAGAGAAACATGAACTCTTAAGAAAGATTTAAAAAAGCTTTTGGTATCATGCTCCCTGATTTCAAACTATAGTAGAAGGCTATAGTAATCAAAACTATATGGTACTGGCATAAACACAGACAAAGAGATCAATGAAACAAAATAGAGTTCAGAAATAAACCCACACTTAATAGTCAATTAATTTATGACAAAGGGGCCAAGAATATATAATGGGGATGACTGTTTCTTCAATAAATGGTGTTGAGCAAACCAGGTAGTTACATGAAAAAGAGTGAGAGTGGACCATGTGCCTATACCATATAAAAAATAAACTCAACATGGATTACATACTTAAATGTAAGACTAGAATAAAACATAAGCAGTATGCTCTCTGACATCATCATAGTGATTATTTTTTTAGCCTGTTTCCTCAGGAAAGGGTGACAAAAGCAAAAATAAACAAATGGCACTATATCAAACTGAAAATGTTTCACACAGTGAAGAAAATCATCAACAAAAAGAGAAAATACTGAATAGGAGAAGATATTTGTAGATGATTTATCTGAAAAGGGGTTAATATCCAAAATACTTTAGGAACTCATACAATTCAATAAAAGAAATCCTACAAACAAATCAACAAAACAATGGGCAGAGGACCTGAATAGACATTTTTCCAAGAAAGACATAGAGATGGTCAACAGACACATAGAAAGATGCTCAACATCACTGTTTATCAGGGAAATGCAAATCAAAACCACAATGAGACACTACATCTGTCAAATGGATATCATAAAAAGACAACAAATAATAAGTGTTGATGAGGAGGTAGAGCAAAGGGAACCTTCATGCACTTTTGGTGAGAATGTAAATTGGTGCAATTCCTATGGAAAACAGTATGGAGATTTTTCCAAAAAAATTAAAAATAAAACTATCATATGATCCAGCAATTCTACTTCTGGGTATTTATCTGAAGAAAGAAAAATATCTAATTCAAAAAGATATGTATACCTCTATGTTCACTGCAGTATTGTTTACAATAGCATAGATACAGAAGCAACCTACGTATCCATTGATAGATTAATGGATAAAGAAGATGTGGATAAAGAAGAAGACTCATAGATACAAACCGGTGGTCTTCAGAGCGTAGGGAGGTGGAAGTTTGGGTGAAATAGGTGAAGTGGTTCAAGAGGTACAAAATTCCAGCCTTAAGATATGTAAGTCATGGAATGTAAAGTACAGTATAGAAATATAGTCAATAATGTACCTAATCTGTACAACACCTATTGTGTGGTGACAGATGGTTGTTACACTTACTGTGGTGATCAACGTGTAATGTATGTAAATATGTGGCTATGTTGTACACCTGGAGCTAATAAAATATTGTACGTCAATAAAAAATAAAATGGGAAACATTTTTACTTTTATGGTAGTGTGGGCAGTAGACTGGAGAGAGGCAAGTTCAGATGCTGAGAAGACTGTGAAGAAGTTATGCAACAGTTGAGCAATGAGGATGTCTTGGACTAGGGTAGTAACAGTGGAGTTGGAAGGTGGGTGGGTGTAACTTATTCTAGTTTCTACAGTTTGTAAATGTATTGTTTGAAGCTGATTTTTCTGACTCTGTATTCAGCACTCTGTCGAGTTGCTGTTGATGTATGGTCTATATCATTGCCAACAGCAGCAACAGCATCGGAGAACTCCTTAGAAATGCAGAATCTCAGGCTTCACCCCAGACCTACTAAATCAGAATCTACACTCAAAAAACATTCCCAAGCGATTTCACATTCACTTTAAAATAGATAAAGCACTACTCGACCATACAACAGCTACCTTGTTAGATAATGTATGCTTTTGAATGGCAAAATTTATGAATAAAACCCAACACTCTTCCAAGGACAGTCTAGAATTTTTTTATTAGGATATGCATATTAGTTGTAAAAAAAGGTGCTGCAGAAATACACAGATACTGAATTCACTGATAATAACCATGTAACTGAAAGTAAAATTCAAATGAGATTTGAGTTAATAACTATAATCTCTGTTAAATTAAAAGTTTCTGGTTTTATTTATCTTTCTATCCAGAACTAAGATACACTTACAACAGAGGAAAATGGTTTGTGAAACAATTTTACGAACTCTAAAAATTTCTTCATAAAATTAGTGAGGCTGACATAGTGTTAGAATAACATGAGGGGGAGTAAAATATAAGGATGCAATGTATTCTTTGTATCTTTAAATATTGTCAGTTTAAAGTTTTTATCACTTTAATTTGTTTTATAAAAAGGAATAAAATATTAGGCCATCTTTAACTTTCCTATTATGATAAATGTTCACAAGTCAACCAAAAGATGTACAGATTTTAATAGGTGTTCCATTCCCAACTTGCTCAAACCAATTACAAAACCTCTATTGGCAGCTCATCTTTTAGGCACATTGTTTAATGTTACATTTCTAGTGTTTTACAATTTAGTTTAATCCCTTTCCTTTGTAACTGAACACACAGTTGATTGGGCTTAAGGCCAGTGAGTGCCTGATAGAGGCTAAAGTTGAAGCAAGCCTAATGATCTCCATCTTGCCTTAATTGCATTGAGTTTACGAAACCTACGCTTCTCTTCACCAGCCTCAGAAGTTTCACTTTAATCTGTTTCATCCATTTATGTAAAGTCATAAAGGCAAAGTGAATGAAATACTAAAATATTTCCACAAATGGATATTGCTTTACAAGCAGGGGTGGTGATGCATGTAAACTGAACTGCTGGTTTATTGGTGAAGCCATTGCTGGACCGATTGAAGTCTTCTTCCTAAACTGCTGTAGTCAGAAGTTGAGACAGAAAAAAAGGTTTAGAGGGTCCTGATGTATAATGCATGAAAATGCAGAATGTATTTTGAATTTGAATGTATGTTGAATTCGAATGAACAGAATTCAACAACTATCTGTCTACGGCTTATTTTTTTCAACAAATTAGTATTGAGGGTCAATTTTCCAACTAGTATTTCGTATTGAGGCACTATATTGAGTAATAAGATGCACGCTGGTCCTTAACAGACAGTGTTTTGGGGAAGAAAAAGAAGAATAGTCCCAAGTAATTGTTTTGCATAGATACATTTGAAATAAATCTAAAAATGTGTTGAAGAAGAGGTAACATTTTAAGACTCTGAATTTCAAAAGATAGAAATGAGGAAGTACCAGCATTTCAAACAAGCAAAATACAATAAATAATCATATAAAAGTGGAAAAAGAATGTATTCATTATGGAATACAAAGTAGAAAAAAACGACAGCCGTAAGATTATTATAGCTAACAATTATTAAACTATTATAGCTAACAATTATTAAATTATTTTAAAATGACTTTTTATTGTCACTCTCTCTTATAGGAATTACTGCATTTAATCTTCACAACAACCCTAAGAGGTATGTGTTTTTCCTTCTCCATTTCAGAGATAAAGAAACTGGAGCTAAGGAAAGCACAGTAACTCGCCTAAGCCCCTGCAGCTAGAGTATGCCCAGGAGAAATTGGACCATTGTCTGTGGATCTGCTAAGGCTAGCTCTTCCCATATACTTACTAAACAGTGCTCAGGGTATGTTGTTTAATGAGGCTAGATGTGTATGGGTAAATAAGGCTAGACAGAGTAGATCTTAATTTTTAGATTTCCTACTTTTTCTGAGTTACTTATACAAATAATGTTTCAAGACCTATGTTAAGAGATCACCGTCTCTATTCTATCTGACTTCATCTTTTAACACTCCCTCCTCTCTATTGTTTCCTTTCTCTTGCTTTTTCCCCAGTGTGATTCTTCCAAATTACTTTGTGGGCATAAACAGTCTTATTTATGTCCATATCTTCAACATGGCTAGGCTAGGCGTCATGTGGCCTAAATCAGATAGTCACTCAATAAATAAATGAATGGAATATGAACAGGAATAAAATCACCCTTTTGAAATATGCATCATCATGCCATAAAGATGACTCCCCTGGGATTAAAAGAAACCCTATGGATTCTAGGACACCACATCTCTATCTGTTAACAATTATATTTTCTGAGCAGCAACATAATATGGTGATCACCAACAACACATTTATGAGATGTTGCAAATTTAGTGTGAAATAATCAGGTAACAGCCTAAATCCTCCTTTGTAAAATCAATTCCCAGTTGCTTTTAAAATTCATACTGGAACATAAACTTTGAGAATTATATAGAAAATCAAAACAAAACATATAACCTTTTATGCTCAGAAGGCAAAATTAGCAAGTAACTACCATTCATCAAAGTGATTTACATACTTTATTAGTCCTGAGGTGGTTAACATTACAGACATTCTAACAATTTCTTTTCTTTAAGGATGGAAATGCAGGTATCTGTGGGTGTGTTGAAGCTGAATTATTAACAGCTTCATTCTTTCCCCTTTAGGAATTCACACAAACTCTCTCTGTAGGCTTCACGCGGTTGGCCCACATTTGAGAAGATCTTGTTATAATCATGGCTGTTTGGTGTACTAAGAACTCATTACCTTGCCTAGAATCTCAAGCACATCTTAAATACTAAACTCTCCTGTAAGTGAAGACTGTTTGAACTGGATCTAATTACTAGAGAAAACCATAGCATCTTCAGTTGGGCCATCCTGGCGTATCTGCTATTGAGGAAGTGACTAGTTAACTACTTGACCGTGGAGCCAGTAGGACAGAAGCAACAGAAACTAATATGGCTCCAAATTTTGGAAGTGAGAGTCAAGTGACCCATTCCTCTCCTTCTGTCTCCACTGAATCCCCAGGCCTCTCTAAAACTGATTCACTTTGAGCATTTACACTTATTTATTTTTTACAACAAGCTATTAAGTTATGTGCTATTATTGTCTTCATTTCACATAAGGAACCTTAAACATAGGGAGTATAAAGAATTGGCCTAAATAACATAGCTACAACCCAGTGGCACTGGAATTCCAACTCAGGCAGCATGGCTGGTACCATAGGTAGCATCTTAAATCCCTGACCTACTGCTTCTTCTTTGTGTACCACAATTATCACCAGCACTGTTTCTTCCATGATTATTACCACCATCACTATTGACTGCACTAGCTACCTGTTTTTACCCCTCAAGACAATATGAAATTTTACTAACATACATTTGTCCAAGTCTATACAAATTAGCTACCCTTTAAGTGAGCATTTCTTACATACCAAGAATTGTAAAAGCTTTGTCAACATTAATTTATTAATCTTCCAAGAAGACAATACTATCTCCATCCTGCAGATAAAACTGAGGTTCAGGGAGGTTAAATGACCAAGATTATGAAGCCAATTACTGCATGTGGCCAAGGGTCAAATCCAGCTCCTTCAGATTCTAAAGATTGGCTCTTAGTGTCCAGGTGAGGCCTTACTGATTTATCTCAGTAGTCCTCAACTAGGGACCCTAACACCCCCTAGATAGCGTTTAGAAATGTAGGCAGTATTTTATAGTTGTCTCAAAGCACTGAAGGCAGGGTTGCTAAACATCCTTCCGTGTGCTGGCAAGTCCTTCAAGGAGAAGAATTGTCTCATCCCAGAATGTCAACTGTGTATTATCCCTTTCCCGTCAGAGAGATGTCTCTCACACTGTACCTTAGCTTAAGTACTGTCACACAACTGTTATCATCTTTCATATTTAGAAGGGCACAGGAAAATGGTGAAGTTCCTTTAAGATGGAGTTACACATGCACATGGTAGTGACTTTTTTCTAAGGTAGTTCTCATTTAAGTTCGTCTAAGAAGAGGAATCATTTATAATTTTAATAGAAAATAAGGGCAGCTGACATGTAAATAATGCAACTCAGCCCCTTTGATCTCCTTTGAGTAATGCAAGTTAATTCTGCTAACTGTCTACATCAAATATTCAGTGAGAGAGCTATGAGTTTGTTATGGCAGATGATACAGGAATTATTTGCTATTGTTGTTGGTGGTGGTGATGGTGGTTTATTTCTTCACTTACAGATATTCTAATTGGCAATCTGTTCATTCAGCTGTACCTACTGCAGCCACCTAAAGTGTCTACACAAAATGACACTTTGAATCCTTCACTATATTCCTTTTAACTTTATATATTTTCCCCAACAATGGCAGGTGATGTAATGATTCTCTCAAATGTTATCACTAAATGCTGATGAGCTACGGTTTGGGAAGTGGTGTAACGTCATGGTGACAACTGAGATGCCAGTACCTGGTGGTGAAGTGGTCTTTGTTTTCAAAGGATAATTTAGCTACCTTATAAGGTAAGAAATACGGTTAAGTCTCTTGAGGTTGGTTACTGCTGTAAGCCAAAGGCTGGGTATGATTTGCTCTGCTTGAAAAAATAGAATGAAAGAGAAGAAGTGACAGTAGTTATAGATTTTCTTTCAGTTCCCACGTTAATCAACCTCAAGGGATTGGAACATATTTCCAAACCAGGCATCCTTCTCACCATGGTCCTGTCAGGTCAAAGTAGCCATTTCACAGATGAAGTAAATGAGGCTCAGAAAGTTAAATGCCTCCCTGAGGACACAGAGCCATTGGATGTCAAAGCAAGAATTCTAACCTGGGATAATCTATTTCTAAAACCTATGTTTACCTCACTAGTCCACAGTGAGCTACTGAGCTCAGTGAAGCAAAGACATGATAAGGATGCCTTATGCCTTATATACTGTCTGAAAATTATCAGTAAACATCCATGTACCATGTTCATTTGTGCTTTACAACACTGTCAGGGAGTAGATGGGAAATAAAGTAGTTAAGGAATGAAGAATCCCATTTTTTAGAGAAGAATGGTGAAGATCAGTGACACTACGGGGATCTTCTGATGTCACACAGCCAATAAGTGATAGAGTCATGATTAGAGAGTGAGGAGCATCAAGTAATACTTTCCAGCCCAACAATTACCACCTCTTTGAGAGATAAAGATGATGTTTGTAGCCTCAAAAATGCATTTGCATTTATAATACAGACTAATCAAAGACCAAAAAGTTTTGATTTAGCAAAGTAAGTTTGACGACTATCTACAAAATTTCAGTTGTTGAGTAATTCATCAATAAGTTTTTCAAGAGATGCAGTAGATATGGCTGAAGTGACATCTTTCTGCTCAACCAAAACTTATCATCAAGAAAACCACTTAAATGCTCAAGACCTTAGCTTTCTCATCTGTAAAGGTAGAGACTATAAAGCATTTGTGTTCACAATATTACATTAAGAAATAATTTAAAATAGTTGTAAGATATTTGATTAATTTTAAATGCTTATTTTTTCTATGACTTATTTAAACCCATTTTCCTTGTGTTCTGCCAAACTTTTATTAATAGTAGACTAGCACATAAGTTGCTACACACACACACACACACACACACACACACATACTTGTTAGTGTCCCTGTTTATAAAATTATATATATTTCCCCAACTTGGCATTAAAATGCATAAGTAAATTTATAGGTAACAACGTTTTAGTGAACATTTCTTATATTTTAGTTTGTTGTTAAGTAACTTTTAAGTGAAGACTCAGTAAAAATTAACAACTAAGGATAATTTTCTGATTTATTTAGTAGGCCTCTTTAAGAAAGAAAAATTGTTAAGGTAATTCTACTTAAAATTCATCACTCCATCTCTGACTGGGTTCTAAGTAGGGAATAAATTATTTCCCAACTTAAACACCTAGAATAAATTCTCCAGAATAAACACCTGATTCTCACATAACAGCTTTGGGGAGAGAGATAGCAGGAAGCTGGTCCTTCTCAGACAGGTAGCAATGACAGAGTCTACAAAGACAATCCTACATTTTTGAACACAGAGCTGCTGCATCAGTAGGCATGACACATATATACCGTTGGGAAGAAACCCACAGAAGCATCCATGGGCCTCCAGCACTTTCTAGAATTAGAGTAAAAGGACTCATGCAATTAGCTTCAGCCCAGGAGAAACCAAGAGAAAGTATGAGAGGACTTGTAAAACTCCTTTCCACCAAGGGTGAAGGAAGACAGTGGGTGGTGGGTCTATGGTTTCCTGTTCTTCTAGTTGATAGTATATGGGCCTTCATTTCCTGTGTAAGAACTCAGTGCTTCCCAGTGCTAAATTCACCTGTAAGTGAGCCAATAGGAAATTTAAAAGTCTATAGAGTATTCCAGCTGGCCCACAGAACTGATTCTGCAGGAAACACCAAATGATAATCAGAAAATGATAAATACGTCAACATGTATGAGACCATACAATTTTGATTTATTCACAAAGGGTGAGTGGTTGATTAATCCAGATTCACTATTACTGGCGCAGCACTGAAGTGAGGGGGTCATATGTGGAAAGGTAAAATAGACAGGATTCCTGTGTCAAAAATGATGCATTCAATCTCTATGAAAGTTCACGCACAAGAAAATAAGATTTAATTTTAATTTTAAGAGCGTCTACTGACACAGCAAGTGCTTTGTCCCGGGAGATTTATAGCTAACTCATCACCACTCCCTTGGGCTGGGCTTCATTCTCCCCAGTGTGGAAAGGAGAAAACTGAAGCTCAGACATGTTAAGGAACTTGTTCAAGGACTCATAGCTAGTAAGTGGCAAAGCAGAGTTTTATGGAATCCTCACTCTACAGCCTAGATTATTGATTCGCATGTAGCCCTGAGTCACGGAGAAGATGGCCCCTGCATGGAAGAAATGACAGTGGGCCTGTTGATGTCTTTAGTGAATAAGGCCTAACCTTTCCCTGCCTAAGATCATTTATCACTAGTCCTAACTAGACCTCTCCAGATCTGTGCTGTCCAGTAAGGTCCTTTCCAGGACCCCAGTGGCTGCTGATCATGTGAAATGTCGAGAGTCCAGATATGCTCCCAGTATAAAATGTGTATCAGATTCTGAAAATTTACTATGGAAAAAAACCCACAAATAATATTTATATTGTTTACATGTTGAAATGATAATACTGTGGATATACTTATTGAGTTAAAATGTTATTAAAATTCATTTTACCTATTAGTTTTTACTTTTATCACCTTTTTGGATAGCACTGGTCTAGGTCCTGGAAAAATAGAGATGATGCTTTTTGCCTTTGAAGACCTTACGTTTTTTTTAATAAGAGAAACAAAACTCCAGGATATGGCTGTTGTTGAGCTTCTGTTTTAAAAATGAGAGATTTCTTTCCTGCCTGAGCCATGCTGAGGCCATCAGCATGAGCTTTGACACTGGGAAAAACCTAGTGACAATTCTAACCCTCCTTGTCTTAACTAAGAATTTATTTAAAAACGTAGTTGCTGTCTCTGTGTTTCATTATTTAATTTGAAAAATGGGAATAATAATATCAACCCCAAATAATTGTTATGGAAATTAAATGAGATAATTCATGCAAAGTGCCCAGCACAGGGACCAGCTCCTGACAAATGTTCAACAAATGTAAATTTTCTTCCTCTGTTCCTCTTTTTCCCTTTCTGTGTCTGTCACTAAAGGGCACCAGCGAAGTCACCTTAATAGTGCTATCTTTTCTTTTACACCATGGATGATTTTTTTTCTAACCTTAAATTTTCTCCTGTATCTCATCAACCCTCAAATGATAAGAATGTTGCTTTTTCTAAGGTCAGCAGCTTGGGGCTGAATTTGCATCGACAATGAAAAATATCTCAAAGTAAATTCAATTGGTAAATATTTATTTATCTTTATAAACTCTGCCTTTCAATTTAGTGAACCAAATGCTAAAATTTTATGAGCAAACCAAGTTATACATAGCACTTCTTGTTTTTTTTAAATAGCACAAGCCTGAAAAAAATCAGTCTTGTTTTTTTATTCATTTCGCTCTCAGTTGCCTTCATGGAAGCATCTCCCGAAGTTTGCTCAGATGTAGAATTTGAAGAATTTTCTATTTCAAAAGTTATCCTAAAAGATCTATGACTCTTCTGGTTGTGATCTTGATTCTTAATTAAATATTCATTTACATAATCGTGCCGTCATTCACTTGATGCATATTTGTTGGGTAACTCTTATATGCCAGGAACTGTCTGAGGTGAAGAGGATTTAATAAGTCAGATTCAGTACCTGTACTCTCAGAGCGTACATACTAGAGAGACACACACATGTTCAATAGGTAACAAAGACCAATGGACCATGAGTGAGAAGACATTGGGAACTAAAGGGATTTTAAAAAAAGGGACTTGTCCTTAGGGCAAGGGAAATAACTCCTGAAGCAGTAATGTTTAAAGCAAGACTATTACAAGGAGTATGAGTTAGTCAGACAGATTTTATCCCAAACCACATCCACAATTTCATATTCCATTGTTGTATTTTTAAAAATAAAACAAAATTGGGTATTCTGGGATGTCACTGACCACGACACAGACCATGACAGATCACCATGAAGACCAGAATGATAAGGACCATTTATGTGTGATGCATTCCTCACAAAGCACCAGGATGATGCTACCTTTGAACAGCATCTTAACAGAAGTTATGATCCCAATCTTTTTAAAGAGAGGTGGCTCATCTTTGAATACTAAGTAAATATTGGAGTATTTTCAGAAGAGATATAAAATAAGCTTTCAGTGACCTGTTCCAATTTCTCTTTTAATGGAATTCCCAGCATTATTCTATTTTTTATTAAGTGAATTAACTCGAAGAGACATTCTACATCTAGGGAAAAAAAAAAACCCTCTGAGAGTCATTCTCCAAAGATTGCCTCATCAAGAACATCAGAGAGGAGCTGCAGACAGTATCTCACTATAAAATAGTAGAACTTTCCAACATATATTCAGTTGAAACTTACTGACCATCTACTTTATGCTGGGCCCTTCTATCCCAGATTATTTTAATAGATCCTCTTGTTCTCCAACCACCCTACAAAGAAGGAGTTTTTATCCCCATTGGAAACATAAGTAAACTGAAGCTTAGAGGATAGAAATGATTTGTTAAGCTCACAGAGCAAATAAAATAGTAGGAAATGTACACAACAGCCTGTGATTTCTGACTCTCAGTATAACAAACAGTGATTAAGTTAGCAATGACTAAACATAGAAAGAACAGTAAATGGCTTGGATTGTGTTGGTGTTTTGAATGGAATCCCAGATACCATTCACTGCCGAGGGAAGTCTTCCTTCACTAAGTGCCCCTGCGTTCTAAAATTGCTCCTTGAAGAGCGCCTCTAGAGAATTAAGGGCATCTGCCTTAGAAGAAAGAAACTCACAGTTTGGGAAGACACATAATCAAATATGATCTTTCTGCCTAAGGTCTTGGGATTTCCTCACTTACGCACCCCAGGAATAACTGTAAAATGCAAGCAAATCTGATCTTGTGCCCCCCACCCACCTATTTTAAAACTCTGAATGTTTAAGGGTAAAGTAACACTCCCCTCTCCCTTCATCACCCTCCTGGCTTTCTCCCCTACTCCCACACCCAGATGCACAGACACACACAGACATATACATCTTTGCCTGGCCAACTCCTACCCATCCACTATATCTCAGCTAAGTAATTTCAGGTTATATGATTCCAGTTATACAAAATTATAGAAAATGCAAAAAAAAAAAAAGATAAAACTGTGACAGAAAGCACATCAGGAGTTGAGGGGGCCACCAAAGTGTGTAAAGAAGAGATGAAAACAGGGAACTTTTGGGGGAGATGGATGTGTTCAGTATCTTGTTTGTAGTGATGTATTATGGGTATATATATATATCAAAACTATCATTTTATACAATTTACATAGTTACAGTTTATTGTATATCAATTAGATGTCAGTGGAGGTGTTAAAAACAACAAAGAAGCATGTGTTTATTGTTACATTAACAAAATAAAATAAACCAATCGGCATTATATAGCACAGATCCTTGAGGACATCAAGCCAGATCCCAGATGTGTCCCTGTCTGCCCAGATTTGTACTTCTGCTTATACAAATCCTTCTGTTACTACACCAACTCCTGAGCCTCCTCAAAGATTTATAAAGGGCAATATTTAGTAGAACATCCTTATCAGCATTTCTAAAGAATCCTTATTTCTACAGTGTACTCAAGGCCAAGAGGGCTTTGACAAAGCAAATAATAGCCTATGTAATGAACGAATCATCCTTATCCTAAAACAAATGCACAGCATTCAAAGACAAATTGATGGGATAAAGTTCCATTGTATTAGATCAACCTCTTGACACTTACGACACAAGGTCATTCTAAGTGAGGGGATACTTGCTTTTTCAGAGGAAGACCAAACTTTACTATTGGATTAGTCTTAAGGACGTCCCAGCTACTTTTTAAATAACATAATATTTGCATTGGAAAGCTCTGCAAAATTGACTTCACTACTTCAGGTTTGGAAAGGGCTTTTATATAAATAATCTGCACCAGTGTGGGGGTCTCATTTGCCTCATTTGTACTCTATGTGGAATGTTTGTTGAATTACTACACAAAGGAATATTAGTATATAAGAAAAATATTAAAATGAATACAATTTGGTTTCTTTTATTTTAACTAATTTTCTCTTGAGAAAAGGAGTTTAAATAAAATTTCCAGGTGACAGGAAGACAGTCATAGCCCAGAAAGTCAAGTTGCATATTCCAACAACTGCTTTCATCTGTATAAGCGTATAAGCATGTTTCAATGTTACAATGATCCCAGGTGATAGATAAGACAGGTATCTTCACATTTTATTTTAAAAATAAAGGTTGCTCATCAATTCACTATATTTTCATAATCTTTAATTAAAAAAATAAAGTGAAAGTCGTTTGGTCTCTCCTGTTCCATCTTTCTCTTAGAGCAACAGTCTTGTGTTTCCACACCTGGATGTTTTCCTGTGCTTATACAGACAGGTTTAGACATTGAAGTATTTCAATTTTTATGCCACCTTTGAATTCTTTTACTGTCCCTCAACTCACTGTGTATTTTCAACGCTCTCTCTGAATCTTGGCTTACACAGTGGTTCCACTTCTTGTAGCATTTGCTTCCACAAATAAATTATCTCTCCCCTAGGGATTTTCTGACCCCTCCTTTGTAGAGTTAATTACTTCCCCTAAAGATAGATAAATAGGTCTCAGTGCATATTGCTTCTCTTGCCCTTTAAATACTCATCTTTCAATGAAAACCATTATTGTATAGTAGAGATCCTTTACACATATTTTCCTCCCCAACTAGGCTGTAAGTTTCTACGTGTTGGACTTTTGAAGATGATTTGCAATTGTTAGGAGTTTCCTGGAGTCAGGCAGACCTGGGTTTGAATGCTGTCTCTAACACATCTAAGAATCTGGTTTTGGACAAGTTACTTAATCTCTTAATGCGATCTTGGTTTTTTCATGTATACAATAGAAATCATGATACCTGGCTTGCCAGGATATGGTAAAAAAGATATCATAATATAGCGTATGTAAGGCATGTCTGATACATCATACATGTTCAATAAATGATAATTAATGTTGCTGATGCTGGTTTTTTGCTGCTTTTGCTTCCACAGTGATGTTCATTATCAGGAAATCAAAATGTGTTTTTGAAGAGCTTTCAGTTACTCCCCAGGTGGGAACGCCTTGCAGATTTTCAGGCAGAAGAATATTGCAGAGATCACGAACAATATTCCTCAAAGCCAACTGACCCTCGAAAACATATTGGCTTGATCTGACAGACCTTGAGATAGTGCAAATAAGGGAACTGCAGGCAGAATAAGCCATCTGGGGTCCTCTGAGGCATCAAGCCCATAGGAGATAATGAAAACATACATCACCCGTAACCTTTTAGGCCAAGCGGGCTATTGAACATAACAGGGGCATAATGGCTTTCCTGATGTGTCAGAAATTCTCCACTCCTGCCTACAGGTAGTTCATCAAATTGCTCCATGCTTATTGCTTCAATCTGCATTCATCTTTAATAAGCCCTGGATGCCTGAATCCTTCCTCTCAAAACCTTCAAGTCCCCAGGAAATTGTTGTGCCTGAATGCCATACTCGCTCAGAGACAAAGATCCTGAAATTTGAAAATCAAGCCTGCTACACTATAGAAATCACAAGGAGAGAAGAGAAGTCATGTTAAAAATAAACAGTTTCAAAGATTTCATGGAAGAAAAAAGTCGATGCAATTTGCAACTTCATTTGTTCTAGTGACAAGCTGATAAAATGTTGGTGGTACAAATGCATCAGAAAATTTGACACAAATTGAAAGTGACTACACATTCCATTATCCCCAACTCCCTTGGTAATGGAAAATGATTGCTAAAGACAGTTTCTAATATGTCTTAGAAGCATGAAGCTGTCTATGGGAAATAATACCCTCGATTATCAAGAAAGATAAGCATTCAAAAGGGGAGGCAAGGGCTGCGGTGATTCCATGATCCAAGCCTCAGGATCATGACTACTGGCTGCGCAAACAGTTTCATTAAGAGATACCAAAATATGCAAAGACAATTGTTACCAATGGAACACACTTAAAAATTAGAGTAGAGAAATGACTCACTGGGCAGTTAGTCATCAACAGAAAAAGTCAATGTGGTCAGTCAATACTTAAAGCTTGCAAAGATATTTATTGCAATTTTTACAAAAGACTTTATTTATTTAAATATACTTAAATGTCATTCTATTCATGGAAAACAGCTATTTAAAAAGACTTTAAAATATGACATCAAGTTAAATTTTCTCAAGAAACTTTTGAAATCAGAGTATAGTTAGAACTAATACATGGTCTTTTGTATTAACTTCATTTTTTCATAATGCAGCTTTGTAACATTAGTATTTTGTGTCTTATGCAAAAATGGTCATACAATCTAAGAACCTAGATTCCTAAGAGCTGAAGAGTTTACAAAGATACTAAATGTTTATGCTACTCCTTACAATAGCATCATACAAGAGTACTTATTTTCTTTATTTTATGAGAAAAACTGATCTCAGAAAAAGGGCTCTTCCAAACAAAAACCACCCAACTAATAAGTGATAAATGTGGGATTTGAATTTGTTCACTTCTAAAAGACCTGACTATTTTTTCTATGCCATCCCTTCCAATAGATTCTGATCCAATAGATAAATTCTGAATATATCTACTGCATAGCATCCTTCATTATCATATAGTAATTCCAAAAACATGTGCAGACTCATCAATATGAAAAATTCACTCATTCAGAAACATTCAGTGAGGACTTTTTAGTTCCTAAGTACTTAGTGGCCATTTGTTAATGGTCATAATAACAACAGTAAAAGTCAGAACAATTTTAATTGCAAGTAGGAGAAACACAATCCAAATTAGTTTAAGCAGCACAAAGAGATTTATTGGCAGGACACAGGAGGTGTTCCCAAAAGTGAGGGAAGGGCTGCAGGAGCCAGAGAAGCTCTGGGGCTTTAAGAGATCGGTCTTGGGCTTTTTTCCCCCCTCACCATGATTCTCTCTCCATCCCTCATTCCCACTTCTGTTAGAGAATTGGCTTCATTTACTTAGGCTCTACTATGTGATCGCAGACATGGCCCTTACAGCTCTGAAGTGGCATCACTCTAGTTACAAAGGAGAAAAAGCTCCCTGTAGCTCAACATTAAAAACACCAGGGAAGGGTTCTAACTGGCCAGCTAGGTTCACATGAGCTCCCCAGACCAATCATTGGTCAGGGTGATGGAACATTATGATCATCCACGCTTGGCTAGATGCCTACTTGTATAGTCTGAAGGATGGGTACTTCGGTTGGGAGCTCCACCAGAATTAAAGGATTTCAGTAGGAAAAGAGCAATTTCCCAAAGAAAGAGGACAGGGGATTGTGTCAACCAGATTAGGAATGCATACTGAGTGGTCAGAACTAGCAGATAACAGATATACTAGCTAACACTTGTTGAACATGTAATATATCACAGGTATTATTTTGAACATATTACATGTGTTATATTATTTAATCTTCATAATGATCTTATAAAATAGGTTATATTTTTATCTCCAATAAAGATTGGTAAGTTAAGGCTTAGAGAGATTAAATAAATTGCTCAAGGGGTTATAATCAGTAACTGGGAAGGGCTGGACTGATCATAATATATATCTGTCTGTTCTACTTCTGACAACCATTCTATGCCACCTCCAGGCAGGGAATCATTTTTTTTTTTGTTACCCATTACTACACAGAACATGCTTTGTAGGTCTTGGGTGTCCTTCCTTGTGAATATCTTAGTTTGTTAATGCACTTAAAATACAGTGTTTAGAAGCAAACTGCACTTATTAGATGTATCTGTAAAACAGGACAAAGAGTAGAAATATCTTACTCATAATTTAGGTCTTGTTATTTAGTAAAACCACTGACTCAGTTTAAAACAAACAGTGACATCAGTATGGGTAATCCTGTTTATACTTTGGGCCAAATGTAACATTTCAAACTTTTTCTCATAGCCTGCTGCCAAAGCAGATGTCTGTCTCTTCTTGAAATTAAATACTTAAGTTTCTATCTTTATCCTCTATGCTCATTCCTGTATGTGCTTATTCCTTGGTTGATTTTATTTTTCAAGGTCTTGTTCCCTGATCCCACCAGCAAGTACTATGCCGAAACATCTCTCTTGCACTCACTGTACTAGATATTATCAAGCAACTTATTGCCTTAGAGGCCACGCGCAATTTACCTGATTCTGTTGCTGTTGCTGTTTAATGTCGGTTTCTCCATTAGACAGTAAGCTTCCTGAGTGCAGGGACTGTGTCTACATTATCCACCATGGAATCCTCAGTGGCTAGTTAAATCTTCAGTAGACTAGTCAACCAATAGATAGTCTTGAACGCATAAGCAGATGAATGTACTGATATTTTAATATACACATCATGTATTTCATCTAACTCAAAATCAAATTTTGTTGCTATGGTTGTTTTCTTTGGTATTTAAGGTTAAGATAAACCTTCACAGCAGAACTAATTTGGAACTTGCCCACTTTTTAGCTCCTGGGTCAGGTGGAAACATGTTGAGATTTGTTCAGACTAAACTACCTTTGCTCAGTTTCCTTTCCTTACGCTGCCCAGTTTCTGCTTCTCCATGGGTAAACACTTGGTCTCCATTCTAGAATTTTCCTGTCACCACATCATCCTTAAATCTGTATTGGCCTCCCCATGGTAGTTTCTTTTCCACTCACGTTTCTACGGTGCAATTCTATTATTATTACCCTTATCAGCCTTCACTGCTGTTATATGTTTAAATGCTGTAACTTGGAGGATAGAATCTGTCTCTAAATCTGTCTTCATATTTCTGGAAATTAGTGGTATATTTAGAACATAGTGCTATTATCAGGTCCATCATTATTATGATCAATAGAACTTGATTTCTCATGGAGTTTATCTAAAAATTCTTTATCTGTGGTCCTACCAGAGAACCATATTCTAAGGATGGCAATGACTCTGAAGCTGATGGAGTTTAGGTGCTTGGAAGCTGAAAATATACAAATCCTGAGAAAAAGCCAGTTTACTGAAACAGAGGTGGAGTTGTACAAGAAGGAAAGCAATTTTTTGAGGAGTGAGGGAGAATGATTAAAGGAATGAAAAAGGATGTGAACACTCAAGATAGGGGTTTATAGTTGTCAGTATTGCACAAACATTCCCAACCGGAACTTACATCCTAGGTGTGAATTTCCCTGGCAGGTAAATGGCTCACCTTATATTTTACTTCTATCTTTTCCATTTTGTCTCCAAGATTTTCAAAACTATCTGTCCTTTCCTCTGCCTGTCTCGGATCCTATTTGACATTTAGTGCATGATGTCAATTCTATAGCAAATCAACTTCATAAAATAGGAGATGTTAGAAAGAATGTATTTTACTAAAGAAAGACCACAGTTGAAATAAATAATAAAATAATCTATAAAAAGAATGACTCATTCTTGGGGAGGTAGCTTGGGCTCTGGAATCACATGGACTTGGGTTCAAATTCTGATTGTCATTCACTAGTTGTGAAAACTGTTTAAGTATTAACTCTCTGAGCTCCAGTTTCCTCCTCTGTGTGAGTAGATAATAGCTACTTCATATGATGATTAAGAAGAAATAAAATAACTTACACAGTTTCTGGCAAATAGGTGTGTGTACTGAATTCAGCTGAATTAAAAGAAATTATATATTTATCTCATTCCATTTAAATAATACTCTTTTTCAAAGTTTGAAGGAACTCACATTTTAATAAGTGAATTAACCTGTCCAAGATTGCCAAATTAATAACTGGTATGATCAGGGTTAGAATGTAGAAAAAATAAAAGAAAATATATTTAAAAGAATACATTGCAACAAACTGCATGTCAGAAATATTCTTGAGAATACAGACACTATTCTAATATGGCCTATAAGGAAACATTATTCTTTGTTCTCTGTAAATAGTGATTAATAACAAATTAACAAAGCTTTGCCAAATAATGAATCATGATTGATTTCAAGCAAGGAATGACCAACTCTTACCTGCTTAATCACCTCTATTAAAACAAGCATCGCTTTGCTCAAGTGATACCATCACTGATAAAAACGTCTGAAGCTATTTCAACGTCTGAAAGCTATTGCTTATTGTGTGCAAGGAATTAGTACATGTCTTTGGAACCTCAGCAGGCATTTTTTGGAAGAGAAATTTGATGGAGTTCTGTGAATAACCCTAGACTTTAGAAAAAAATAAAAATAAAAAAGATCTCAGACTAATCAGACATTGGCTTCATAATTCCAATCCACTCAACAGCAGCCTTCCCCTAACACTCATTAACAACCTGAAGTTTCCAGGGTAGTTTAAACTTTATTCTGGAAAATTACACCCATCTGTGGCAGGTGTTCATTGGCAAAGTATTCCCGAAATCCTGAGTGTCTGGGGGCCTGAGCAGATGGGAGCTCTCCTTCTCCTCCTTTCTGCAGTAAGGGAAGCCTGAGGCATTTTCCAAGGAAGCTGCTCCGGGGGAACCCTAAGGGCCTGTCTTCCTGCTGTGCGCACCCAGCCCAGGGACTTGAGTAGGAGGTGGTAAACTGAAGATGAAAAGCATTTCCATTGCAGGCCCACTTTAACCCTCCTTCACGCATGGAGCATCTAGAAAACAGCAGTCTGAACGCAGAGGCCCTCTTTGCAGCCCCTACAATCAACCAGGGAAGCACTGGTGACCCCTGCCTGTATTAGCAGCTGGGAAAATCTCACCTAAGGCACAGTGAGCTCGCTTTTGTCAAAGCAGGAAAGCCTTCTCCTGTTCTGGGACCTACATGAGCATTTACTTAAGGAACCATGTACTGAGATCTCAGGACACAGTGGTAATCATCTCATGGACCTACAGATTTGATCTGGAAAGGTTTGGGGGGATGATCTGCTCACACTGCCTCCTGTGTTCACAGGAGCTACCCTGTGAATGTCCAACTTAGAGTTTTCCAGAGTCAGGGCTACAAGCACATCTCCAGATCTTTGATGTAGATTATTGCCTCTCTGAACAACATAAAATAAAACGTCACTTGAGACAAGTTACTCATTTCCAATCACCTATACTTTTCAGCACCTCTTACAGAGAAAGCCAAACTCCAGTTTTCCTAAATAGCCAACTCAGTAGTTGTCTGGACAGGTGGAGTACCCAGGAAAAATGCAGGATCGCTAGACATAGTGACTAGTAAAAAGATAACACATGAAAAGTATCTAGCTAACAGGGCACTGTCTGATACATCACTGGCATTTAATAACAATAACAGAATGTATAAGGCATTCTTTTGGCAACACTGTTAGTTCCTTTGCTCATTTCTGTGCCTTGTTCTTTCACTGGCTATACCAAGAGGATTATTCCTTGCATGTGTAACTATGGAAGTGTGTCCTGGGTTTAGTTCCTTCCCAGACGTTTACTGTCTAGAAGCCCAGACTTTGGGGTGTCCCTTCACCTCTAGGATTGTTCGTCTTCCCCTCACCCTGGTTCTTCCCCTTCTCTGGCTGCAGGTCACTATCTCTCTGCATCCCATTTTCCAACTCTGTGGCCTTTTCTATTTTGGAACCTGAAGGTGCTCAAATAGAAATCATTACCACTAATACGTGGTGCATTGATTTCTGTTTGACCAACAAATATGCTCATTTTAAATTAAAGCCTAGAGCTTGACAAACTCTAAAAATATGCATTGCAAGACAAGAAAAAGAGTACATTATCAAGATTGGCAAATGAGAAAAAAAAAATCCCTGTAGCTGAAAAAAAAAGTACCAAATTTATGTCAAAAGAAGGAATGTTTTTACTGAAAGTCACTTTCATTTTCTAGTTAGAGACAGAGGGCAGGGCAGGCCCATTCATTTCTCCCAGCTGATACCCACTCCCCTGAAAATGAGGTTAATGCATGCCCCCTTCTGGCCTGGGGTGAGGAGTTATTAATAAAGACGTATCAATGACAATATTCACATACATGAACCTTTGATATATGCCAGCAGGTAAAGCATTTGCATGTTACTTGATTTCAGTTTCAACACCTCAAGGAGAGAATATTTATATTCCCATTTTATACAGGAAAAACCGAGAGTCAGCTGTGATGCTGTATGTACCAATTACTTTTTAATAAAAGAATGCCCTGGAAAGTTATTTTCTTTTTATTTATTACTATTATCCCTTCCAAAAGTAAGTGGACACAAAATTTGCAAAGAACCATGTTTGTCTCCTAGCAAGGAAACAAAGCTGTCATTCAACGCCCACCCCGTTCCTTTCCCTGTCAGGCTTTGCAGATGTACTGTCTGCACTGGAAGACTCCACTTGTTTTAAGACTCTTCCCTCCTTATGCTCCTGTAATCTTCGTCTCATCCCCACAACTCTCCTCAACAGAATGAGAAGGGAAATAATGTTTCTATTAACACAATAATGGGACCAGGAGTTGCATCATTTTTGAATTAATGGAAGATACATCTTTCTCACTCTCCTAATCACATGCTTCTCTTTCATTTCCTCTTTGTGATGAGAATCTACACTCTTAAATACAATCAATATAGAATTTACATTGAATAGGTATCAACTCCCCTCTGGGGGGTGGGAATGACACTAGTCACTTTAGCAACTGAAAAAAGGACTTCAGGGTTATGAGGATTAAGTTAGCTTGTTCTTGATTTACTCCACACATCTTTATCGAGTAATGCTAAGTATGGGGCATACATTAATCAATGAGAGATGTTTGTTCTGTTTTCGTGGGATCACATTAGCAGAGGAGACAGACCTTGTCTGTGTCACTCAAGGGTGAGAGTGAAACATGTGTGTCTGGGTCTTGCTTCACTTCCTTGATAGCAGTGATGCAGTGGTAGCTGCAGTTGTTACAGTAATGTCTCACCTTTACTGACACTTGCTGTATGCCAGACATCGTTCTATGCACCTTGCAGGTTTGGACTCATTTAAAGATTGTCCTAGACTGGAGAAAAGCTCATATCTGGAGATGTGCTTGTAGTGCTGACTCTGGAAAACTCTAACTTGGACACTCACAAGGTCACTTTCCTATTTCAGGGCTTCTTTGTGGATCCACATTAATGGATAAACCAGCCAAACATCTAAAGGACATCAGAATATCATAGGATACTAAAACATCACTGGAAATAAAAGTTGATGGGAAAAAACCGTATTTAACAAAACTCTTTTCAGGGAAAAGAAAAAAAAGTTCTTGGAAAATTTAGTTAATATAGCTGCTGGGCATGAGAGGGTGAGAATCCTCTGTGGGGATGCTTGATTCGGAAGACTTAATCTTAAAATGACTTCAAGAGAAGATGGACCGTGTTAACTTTCACCTTTGTCTCTGGCAGATGGGGTGGGCATGATGGAACCAAAAAGGGGTTGCTCTCCTAACTGATGAGAGACTGACCCTTGCCATCTGTGCTCCCTGCCCATCCCTTATACAATCTGCAGAGCTTCCAAATATATGTTGGAGAGAACTCAAAAACTGTGATTCAAGCAAACACAAGTTATTATCCCCCTAAGTCATCTTCATTCTTTAGACATGTCCTGAACTTCACAATTAGATCCAACAATAGCCTAGTTTACCAGTCCTTTCTCTTGTGGTACCTAACTCTCTTTCTATTCTAAACTGTTACCATTCTGCCTCTGTATATGCATGCACAACACCAGGGTTGCCTCTCCAATTCCTTTTCTAAATATTTACTTATCTGACTTCTCTATCAAGTGTGAATTCCATAAACAGAGTAATTTGTCTGATTCATCTCTGGACTCCATGCCTGCTATACTGAATAATGCATATAGGTGTAAAAAATATTTGCTAAATAATACTTTTCGAGTGAAGGAAGATATCCTAGTGGTTTGTTTAGTAAGTCACAACTTCTACACCCAAGGAAGTCTTATACACAGATCAGACGCCCAATAAATAATTGTTGAATGTCTATATGATCATCTGGTCCCTGGTTCCTCTAAATAATGTTCATCGCCCCTAAAAAGAACAAATCATTTTCTTGCACTTTCTTTGGGTAGTCTTTTTTGCTATTCTTGGATTTAAGAACATTCAGAAGTGGTTTAATTTTTCAAAACTCTGAAGTGTGCTAAAAATGTGTTATTTATAGACTAATTGGCAAAGCCATATAAATGCAATGATGGCAGCTCGATTTCCGGGTGCAGTCTTGTTTGGTTCATCACCATTTGACAAGTTGGCATGCTTGAGGTTAATGAGAAAATTCATTTTAAGTGACATACTAGACATTTAGGAGAGCAACAGTCACACTGATAAGGAACTGCATGCTACACATACTGCATAGTCTTTGCAGTTTTTCTTAAAATATATATATAACAAGTGGTTTGCTTTGCTGAAGTCTAGACAAGAAGAGAAAGAAAGGGCAGCACCTAGAACTTTTAAAGAGAAACAGGATGTCTTAATAGCTTAATGTAGGTGGTAGAAGTTCAACGTATTAGCCCAGGTACGTAAACATGGACCCTACCCCCTGCCTGGTCTAGAAGCACCCAACAAAATTGAATTATTTATCTACTTTACTATAAAAATAATTATTTATAGTCATACTAGGAAAACGTCACTTGTTCTCATAAACTTTTTTTTTTAGATACGTCAACAGCACAGAATATTGAAAAGCAACTCTTTCCCCAAAGACTGAGGGCATCAAGAACCAAGTAGCATTCAGGTGAGGTCCAGATGAAAGAAACACTAACAAAGTAGCATTTTCTAAATTAATAGTTGTCAGCACCTACTCCAAGACAAGGACTGTGCGATGTGCTTTAGAAACAACAGTGAATGGAAGACATACTATCACTGACCTTAAGGAGCACACAGCCTAGTGGGAAGAGCTTGTAGTTCTAGTAGATTCCAGGTCACTATGTTCCTAGATGAGCAACTCTGGAGACAAGACTACAGCATGCAAATGTTGTTGTCAAGAAGAGATGAATCTAGTTCTTCCTGAGTAAACTAAATCCTAATTAGGTCTATGAAGACCTTTGTGCTAACATAGGTTCTTTCTTAAAACACCAAAGAACAGAGAGAGAGTCTCTATTTTAAGCACAAGGTCTAGTCATTTTCCTAACTTGGCAAAAGCTTTATTATAAGTCCAACTTCTTGGGAAAAAAAAAAATGAAGGAGAAGAAAACCATATAAGGGGCTTTGTGATCATTGTGTTAAGTATTTAAATTTTAAGCAGTAATATCTAGTTTGTGTACTGAGATTCCCTGTTTACAATGTGCTTTCAGTGTGCATTATCTGAGCAGCTCTCCATCCTGACTGCGACTCAGAATCCTGTATACAGTTTACACGCCAACACCTAGACCCCAGACCAGCAGATTCTGATTCAGTGGGTCAGGGATGCTATTCTTAAGTAGCTTCATGGATGATTCTGAACTGCAGTCAGGATTGAGAACCATGGTTTTGTTTGTTTTTCCAGTGTCCCTCAGAAACAGGTCTTAGTAATACTCCACAGGCTTTCACTTCTTTATGTTTAGAAAGTGTTCCTGAGGTACCTCCTCAGGGAAGCTTTCCTGACCACGGCTCCCTCTCACCCTATCACCACCCAGGCAGAACCAACCCACACACCTTGAACAGAGCTCTGATTTCTCATCCTATTGCACTGCACTTTTTTTTTTTAAACCACTGTTGCTTTTTTGTCTCTCTCTCCTACTTGCTTGCAAACTCCTTAAGGGCATGGGCTCATCCATTCACCCTCATCTGCTTAGAATGTAGCACATTACTTGGACACGATAGGATTAAAACTAATAATGACAATAACAACACATGGCACTTACTATGTGCAGACACTGTCACCAGCACTGTGTATGCATGGATGGACAGTCCCCATGACAACAGTGTGAGGCAGGTAAGACAGTGCTATTATTATCCTCATTCTACAGATGAGAAAACTGGGGCACAAAGAAGGTAAGCAACCTAACGCTACATTGTCTGTTTAACAGAGATGTTAAGAGCATCTCTATATCACAGGAAGATGAACATTCTTTTCATTTTATAGATGAGAAAACTGAAACTCTTTCAATCACACTGGTCCTTTAAGTGTGGACCATTTATACTGTGGTTTAGATACTTGCTCTTTATTACAATAATAGCTGGAGTTTGGGGGATTTTGGGGGGGGGGGTTCTGTGTGTCCTGTGTATGCTACTTCTTCTTTGTGCAATTCTTTCTCTTAAACGGGGCAGGCAGAAGATACCAGCTGAACCACTGCCGTATGTGTGCTTCCAGTTGAAAACAGATGATGTTAATGAGCAGTGCCAGCCGTCTGTTGACATACTGATTTGCCACTGAAAAAAACGGAGTGCGTTTGTTCACATTTCCAGATTATTTAAAAATAAGGAGCAATGGGAGTTATTAAGTTGGGCAATCTCAGTTCTAAGTAGCATTTATACACTTTTTTTTCCTGGATGCCTTCTTTAAAATTAAATTTTTAATAACCTTTAAGCCTTGCAGCCTTGAGGGAATAATTTCTTTCACAGTAGTTCAAAGGTTTAATTTCACAGTAAAGCTTGTGAAATATGGTATTATCCCTTTTGTTCTAGAAAATTACTGTTTAAAAAAATCACATTTCAAAGTAATGATTGTAATGAGAAAAAGATATGAGGCCCAACTTCAAAAGGAAAAAGTGATAACCTAACCTGTGATGTCCTCGAGTGAGCCTTTCCCTAGTGGATTCTAATTTGTAACAGTTCCAAAAATCTCTGGAATTGTGCACTCCCCACCTGGTAATACAGCCAGGACTGAGGTTTAGGAGTGAGAGGGAGGGGCTGATAGAGACATAATGGAAGCCATTAGCTTTCCTCTATAAGTAAAATGCAATGTGTCTTCAGTCCTGCTGTGTGTGTGTTTTCTGCAATGCTATTTCCAGACAATGTTATATTTGGAGCTCTAAAGCCATTTTCTTGGACGTTTAAGTCTCATGTGGAGTTGTAAAGCAGACAGGGGGTGATTGTCAAGTGTAGAGAAGCCTGACAGGGAAAGGGGAAAAGAACCACCCCATACAGCACACCCTGCATGTGCTGGACACTCTCTTCTGGGCTTTACATACGTTTTATCATTTTTAACCTTCTGGGGCTCTCTAAGTACTATTAGTCCCATTTTACTGATATTAAGTCCTCATTCTACAACAGATGAGACTCACCTGGCATGATTATTCTCAGAATCAAACTCCTCACTGCAAATTCCATTTAAATTTCTCCTAGCCTATTTATCACTTTATAAGAGTACCTAAAAGGATTTGTTAAACTGTAAATTCACAAAGACATGAACTAGATTAACAAAGAAAGACTAATAGAATGAGAACTACATCTGTAGAATGGAATTAGAGTTCTAAATATCTAGGAGGAAAAAACTACTACTATTAACTACAAAAGGATTGAAATGAAGGTGAGTACTGTGTACCAGATGAGATCTCAAAATGTATGCACGTCATTTTGGGCCTGTAAAATCTTGGGCAAATCACTGAGATTCTATTAGCAATTTCTACATCTGAGAAATGGGTACAAAAAGATGTGACATGTTCATCTCAAGTGATAAAAGGGTAAGGATATGAGAAAGCTTTTTCAACTATTAACTGCCATGTTAAATACACTGCTGGCAATTCATTCTGTGGCTGTGTGTATGTATATGTGTGATTATTGATTTTTTAGATCTTTATCATACTGTATTGCAATGATCTATTTAGATATTTTCTCCACATACTGAAATAGCTTTAGTGCAGGGATTGTATTTTGTTCATTATATTTATCATATATTATATACTCAGCCACCTGCTTGTTGAAATTTAATACTACCTTCCTATTTATACATTCATACATCCATTCAATTAGCCTGAATATCTACTAAGTACAAGATAATTATCAGAATAGAGTCATTTTAATCTAGAAGCTTTCATGAAATAACATCTCAAATGGCTTCTGGAAATGTGGGCCATAGATCCTAATATCATAAACTTTATTCATGTTACTCCCTCTGTGTTCTTTAAACTTTGGTAAACATAATAATAATAGCTAACCTTTACTGAATATATACTATTTGCCATGCTCCTTGATAAGTTCTCTCCAGGCATTGTCTCACTAAAATCTCCCAATAAATAAAAAAGTCAGTACTATCATTATACATCTTTAGGAAAGTGAGGCTTGGAGAGATTAATTTATTAAAATCACAGTAAATATTGAGGACAAGATTCAAGACTAAGGTCTCTCTGATTCATTCATTCAACGAGTCTTTACTAAATTCTTATTATATATCAGAGGCTCTGCTAATTACTGGGAATACAGTGGTGGATAAAACTCAGTGCTCACACTTGCGGACTTTCTGCCTAGCAGTAGAACAAAGGTATTATGTATAAAAATATGATAATTATAATTCTTGTAAGTTTTCTATAGATGTTTAAAGTGGTAACTACAGGATCTAAGCTCAGAATGTTCTGGGTATATTCCAAACATACAGAGAAATTTTCTCCTTTCTGATAGGTACCTTATAGAGATGGGGTGGTGGTAGAGTTTTATTTACTTTACGGTGTTCAACAAGTCATTTATTACAACTAATCTCCTGCTTAGGTCTGATATTTTCAGCCAATAATTTAGATTTTCATGTTTACATTCAATGTTAAATACCATGGAACTATAGTGCATCAGTTTTTTAAAAAGGTGGCCATTGGATACACTCTCTCTCAAGTAGCGAAATGACCCTAAAGTGGGTCTCCAAGAGGTACTTGTCAAGAAGAAATGTATTTGCTGTTCCAAGAACTGGGTCATGTGGATTGATACATTTCAACCTTGGAGCATCTTAACTTAGTTTGTTGCATAATTTCTTTTCTCTAAACCAAGAGGCCCTGCTTGAAAAATTAAAGCTTATGAGTGAAAAACCATGATCCATGCTAAAAGAATGGGTGTTGGTAGTAGAACAAAAAAATTTTATTAGGTCTTTATCCCTGGTTCCCTGCACAGAGTTCCTAAAATCCTTGGAATTTCCTGAATGACGAATGCCTTTTACTATTCATAATAGGCCTCTTCTGAACATATCTGAGTTTATGCTATTGAGGTGACTCCTAGTGGGCCCAAGAAAACTTCAAAATGGGGCATAGTTACAGAGGAACCAACCACATGATTACAGGGTTAGACCCTCCACCTATGGGGAGGAGGGAAGGGCTGAA
Organism: Camelus ferus; assembly: GCF_009834535.1. Classification (NCBI taxonomy): domain Eukaryota; kingdom Metazoa; phylum Chordata; class Mammalia; order Artiodactyla; family Camelidae; genus Camelus; species Camelus ferus. The sequence continues at coordinate 37,187,015 of NC_045705.1, forward strand.
GATTGAATTTGATTACCAGCGGGCGATGATTTAATCTACCATGTCTATGTAATGGAACTCTGATAAAAACTCTGAAACAATAACATTTGAGGGGGCTAACAGGTTGCTGAACATAGAGATATGCTGAGTAGTGTGTCCAGAGAGGGCTTGGAAGACCTGTGCACAATAACCCACCCCTACCAAGCCCTCCACATCACGTCCTATGCATCTCTTCCATTTGGCGACTCTGATTCATCTCCTTTAAAAAAATGTAATAGTTAAAATAGCACCTTCCTGAGTTCTGTTAGTCATTCTAGCAAATTTGCCAACTGAAGGGGGATTGTGGGAAGCCCTGAATTTAAAGTCAGTCAGGTAGAGTGTGGGTAGCTTAGCGACCCCATTTTCTGCTGACATCTGAAGTTGAGACAGTTTTGTGGGACTGAGCCCTTAACTGGTGGTGTACACACTAATGCTGGGCAGTTACTGTAGGAATTAAACTGAATTGTAGGACAACCAATTAATGTTGGAGAATGGAAGAACTGGTTGGTGTTAGAATGATATATTTGTTTGAGCTGTTTTGAAACACACACACACACACACACACACACACACAGCAGTACTAGGAATTTAACGCAGTTTTACCAAAGGGCCATGACCTGACTTGAATTCTGATTCTGCCATTTAGAATTTGTGTAACGCTATAAGTTATTTAATTTCTTGGAGCTTCTGTTTCCTCATCCATAAAACTAAAGCATTCATAACAAAATTATTAAAGAGATTAAATCTGTTACTATAAATATAGGCTTTTTTCTAAATAGCTGACACCTACAAAGTGTTTAATCATTTTTAGTTTCACCCTCTCCTCTTCTTTTCCTTTCCCTCAACTTAAGTTCTAAAACAGGCTACTCAGAAATAGCTCAGAGACCCAGTACCACTCTAATTATACATATTATATTCCAGAAATTCCAGTATTTCTCTAATAATTGATGTGTCTCAGAATGTCTTGCATATCCACAAGTGGAATTTTAAAAATCTTATGTAAATAGCATATTTCATGTCTAGTTTCCTGATTTCCTAGATAAGCATGTTGCCCAAGGAATGAAGGGACTCAGCTGATGACAGTGCCATTCAGTGTTTGTAACAGCCTATGGTTTTAGTCTGTGATTCAGTCTATTTCTCCTGGCACAGTTTATAGCCCAGGGTGAGACCATGTGTCAGGCAATGTGTCCAGCTTAAGGTTTGGGAAATATAGTCAGCACTTTAAACTATATAGCAATTAAAATTCAGGAGACAGTGCAAGAAACCCTACTGAATTCATTAACATTTATGACATATTAGCTATGGGATTTTTTTCCAGGGGCAAGAGGCTGGAAAGAAGAGTTAGAGAATTTGCTTCTCATAGGAGGTAGAGATACCTTTAAGGTTTAACCACTAAAGTTCTATCAAAACCAGCTTCTTTGATAAGGCAGACCAGCCAGCCACTGCGTGTTTTGCAATTTTCAATACACAGTTCCGCTTTCACACTTCAATAATTTATTTTCCAGCACTTAGAATCCAGAATCCTGCTTTCACTGATGTAGCTAAAATGCAAGGAACAGAGTTTAATAACAAACATCTCCACTTATCTCACCTCATTCCCCAGTAAATTGTGTTGGAAAACATGTGTAAATAGTATCAAGCAAACAAGGCATTTATGGTCTCCTTTAGAGGGTGTTTTATTTGAATTCCAGATTTAGTGACTTTTATAGAGGGTAACTGTTTTCCATAACCAAAATGCAAAACTTTCTAAAATGGAAATTCTAATACTATCACAGAATCATAGAATTTTCAGACTTAGATTCAAATAGAACTAACATATATGGAGCATCCAATTTGTCCTTGTGGTATTCTGAATGGTTTCACTCTCCTGTGGTGGATATGATCACTTCATTTTATAGACAGGGTTTGTTAGACTAGAAGATGTTAAATTATTTTCCTGAGGTTGGAGTTGAAATAGAGCTTGGAGAAATCCAGATAGGCTTGCATGCTTCCCATAATGAGGGATTAATTACTAACGTCACTCCTTAGGAAATAAGTATAAAGGTTAAAATTATCATTACATGTTCCAGAAGTTATTTCTACTACTGGGAGATACAGTTTGAGGACATAGTCACAGTACACTTTTCACTTGATTTCTTACTTTCAAACATTAAGCAATGACTGAATATGTCAAATAAACAAAATAATCCTCTAGAGAAGTCTTCTTTTCAAAGATCTTAAATATAAGAACAATAAAACAAGTATCTGAGAATGTATGAGGTGCTCTTCAAGTCCATGGGCATTATAAGCATCATCAAAGATACGCTGTTCTTCAAAGAAACTGAAGATGATTTACTGAGTAATTTATTTAGTAATACTTAGATACCATAAGCAACAATGATAATTCAGTTTGATTGGTTGCCAACATTGGTTGCTTTAAAGTAATCTAGGTAAAACTAGTGCTGAGTAAAGACATTAAGACCATCATCTATATAAGCTTGAACTCTGAAGGCCACCAATATTTAACAGGCCTATGGCAAAACTTTCATCGATGTGTGCTATAATTTAAAGGTGATATTAAGGTGACTGAGCTATCTTATGAATATCAAGAATGCTATTTATGATTCAGTCTTTGCAAATCATTACTTTCTTGGAATTAATACAAATAACAATTGCAGTAGTAACAGCTAACAGCTATTAAGCACCCTCTTTGTGCTAGACACTCTGAAAGCTAATTTGCATATTTTACATATTTTAGCTCCAGATCTCATATAAACATTGGCATGGTCTTTTGTATTCTCACAATTTCACAGATAAGGAAGCCAGAGCTCAGAAAATCAAAACACTAGGCTATTAAGGACCTGAGCTAGGACCTTCTGAGACCAAAGGCAGGGCTTATTCCTCACTACCACTATAAAATATTTAAGAAGATCAGTGCGAACTTTGGCATAGCAATGAAGTGCCATTTACCTCTAGCTAAACAGAACTCTTCACTGGAGTTCAGCAGATTAAAACCTAAAACATGGACTGTGACATCAATGGCAAACTGACTACCCCAAATTTATGCTTCCCTTTCATGGTGTGGAGTAGTTGTCAATCAGGCACAGAGTGTATTTCCTGAACTCCCTTGCATCTAGGTAGAACAGGGTGTCTGGGTTCTGACCAAGTAATATGGATGGAAGAGATGTACAACACCTCTAGCATAGTTCATAAAAAACCTCCTAGTGATGTCCCTCTTTTCTTTATGCCAGCTGGCTGTCAAAATCCAGAGTGATCTTGGAAACCAAATGTTGAAGGAGCAGAATCTCTATCAGCTATCATTAGCACAGTAACCCTCCTCTATTCCCACCTTCTGCTGATTGTCTCAGGTGCATGAGAAATGAGACTGCTGAGACTTGGGAGTCTCTCTCTTATTAGGGATAACTAATATAGATTATGAGATATACATAATATTTCCAATAATGTGGTCACTTACATCAACACAAGTCAATCCAATCTTGTAGAAGAGCAAAACTTTATAATAGCATTAATTCCATTTCTCTTTTAGGAAATGAAATTAAACTAACTTTGGTCAACTAACTTTTGGTTTAAAAAAGAAATGTCACTTTGGAGCGCTTCATGGCTGTACTTTCGGCTAGTACTTCACAGAATCAGAAAGATACTAATCAGAAAGAAGCAAGTTCTTCTTTTCAAAGAATATGAGGACAGAAAGCAGAAGTAGACTGTGTTTTAGGGGTTGGGGATTAAGTAAAATATCAAAAGGGAATGTTACTATCCCATGTGACTATGGTGTCTTCAGAAGCAAACCAAACCAAACCAAACAAAAACAGTCAGATTTTGAGTAAGACTTAAGAAGTGAAAGTTAAATGCACAGTTGAATCTGTCTCTCTCTCTCTCTCTTTTTGTCTTTCTCTTTCTCACCATATTGAATATAGCTGGAAAATGTTGACCCTCATAAGAATAATACCTACCATCTACTGAGAACCTTTTATGTCGTAAAAAAATTATTGCTACATGTATTATATATTATTATCACAGTAACATTTAAAATAGTACTGTAAAGTAAGGATTATCTTAGCCATTTTATAGTTAGAAAGATTCAGAAAGATTAGACAAGATACCCATGGACATATGGCAGATATGAATGGGAACCGGGACACATCTGCCTAGTTATCCTCCTCTACCCGGGATACCGCAAGCTTCCATCTCCAGCAATGTGATGATTCTCCTCTATTTTCACCGTGCCATTTTGAATGGAATCGTAAATGTAACAATGTTTATCAAGCTGCCCACTGCTTAGCCACTCTGCAGAATGTGCCTCTGTTGGTCACCCCTTCTCTTGGCTTGGCCAGCATCACCAACTTCTTGTTCTCTTCCTAACTGTAGCTCATTCTGTGCTGCCTTTGCCCTTTCCTGAATGCCTTAATTCACTGCTCTTCTTAGAGGGAAAATTTCAGTTCTTCAGTTCTCCACATCCCCACATGGTTTCTCAACACTTGGAAATATTTTTCCCAGTGCAGTGTCACTATTGAATTGATGTTCAGGGCTCATATAATTTGAGAAGAAATGCATTTTATTCTTTATGGAAGTCTGTATTTTATGTTGCACACTGATGCAAAGGACATGTTCTGTACAACTCTTACAAATGAAAATGTGAATGTCTACATGCAAATCTGTTAACAACTGTGAATTGAGAAATACATAGAGGAGTCAAACATATGAAACATTTCTTCAAGTCAGGAAAAATAGATCAAGGGAGACAGAAAAAAGATTTGCTTCAGTGCTTGAGACCTTGTTTTCTGCCAAACTCAAAGAATACAAACAATAATATTGACTTTGTAAGGTCAAAGTTACTGAGTTTTAAACCAAATGACTGCAATGGAAGGAATATTTTTTGATGTGCATCAAAAAAGGAAAAGTACATCCCTCACAAAAACTTACCAGGCATTAGCATTTTAATCCTTAGACACATAAAGCTATTTATTAGTAAAAGTAGAATGTAGGGTTACAAGAAAAGGCAATTAGCCTTTATCAAGAGCCTACAATGTTTCAGGAATTTTACTAAGTTAATTTAGTCATCACAAAATTTACTTTGGACAACAGTTCAGCAGTTTCTCAAACTATTAAACACAGAGCGCCCACAGCAATTCCATTCTAATTCTACATCCAAAATAAATGAACACATAACTGTATAAAAGTTTGTATGTGAATATTCATAGTAGCATTATTCATAATGGCCAAGAAGTGGAAATAACCAAAATGTTCATCAGCCAATGGGTGGATAAACAAAATGTGGCACCTTTATACAATGAAATATTACTCTATAATAAAAAGCAGTGAAGTACTGAGGAATGCTGTAACATGTATGAACCTCAGAAATATTGTACTAAATGAAAGAAGTCAGTCCAAAGACCACATATTACATTTCATGAAATGTCCAGAATAGAAAAACATATAGACAGAAACGTAGATTAATGGTTGCCAGGGATGGGGCAGGGGAAATGGGGAATAAATGCTAATAAATATAGGCTTTCTAATTGGTGTGATGAAAGAATTCTATACTTAGATTATGGTAATGGTTGTACAGCTTCGTGAATATACTAACCACTCTCAAATTGTGTGAATTAAAAAGGATGGATTTTATGGTGTGTTAATTACATTTAAATAAAACACTCAAAATGAAAAAAAGAAACAAAAACAAATGAACAAAAACAAAATCCCTTCAAGAATTTTATACATATGTATATGTGTGTGTGTGTGTGTGTGTGTGTGTATGACCTTGATTTGAAATTCAGCCTATCTAATATGTATTGGTCATTATAATTTTAAATAAAAATCAGTCTTCAACATTCATCATCCAATGGTTGTATTAGTGAAATTGATCATCTACAAATTTTACAGAGTACAACCTTATGATCCTGCAGATGGACACTAAGCTTTAAGATGTGTTGAATTTATCATTCTTTCTTAATGACATTTCTGTTCACAAACCAACCTCTGAGAACTTGTCCATCCATGGATCTCATGTGACTAAATAATTTATATTTTATCATCAATTTGCATCAAATATGAGTTATTATTTCCAATGGCATCATATCACCATCAAGAGTGAAAATGAAGGTATAAGTATCAAGAGAGTACAGAGTCTGGGATTAGACATGGCATGTGGGGCCAACCTTTCTGGGTTAGAGTTCTAGCTTAGTCTAATGTGAACTTGGACAAGTTACTCCATCTTTTGGTGCTTCCATTTCAAGACCTGTAAAATGGGCATAATCATAATTCCTAAATCATAGAGCTGTTCTGAAAACTAATAACAATTAGAAAAACCAATAAGCAATATGCTTGAAACATTGGTCTGCTTATAGTAGGTGTTAAGTAAAGGTTAATTATTCTGACTGCCTCTTCCAGCCCTTTCCATTTCCTCCCTTCCCAGTGCATAAACAGTATACCCTTGACCTACAAGATTACTTGTGGATTACTGCAGACTCTGAACTCTATACTCTGCCTTTACATGAGTTATTTCTTCTGCCTTAAAATTCTGTCCACACTTTCGAGGCCTTGGAAGACTCACATTTTCGTATATGTGCTGCCGAAGCAAGCACAAGACTCACATTTTCATCAAGATCTGTTGTCATCTCATCTCAGAAGATTTCCTTGCTTATTCTTGGCCTGGTTAATTTCACTAACTCCCACCATATCCGGGGTCTCCTCTATTAAAATATTTGGCGTTATTAAAGTTGTTCAGTTATATATCTATTTTCACTCCTAAGCAAAGTCTTTTTTTAGATGGCAAGAAAAAAAACCATATTAATTTCTATACCTTGAACAAGCAGTGTCCTCATGGCAGATACCCAATAAATACATGTGTATTAGATAAATGAACGGGGATGGCAATTTGTTTAACAACAGCAGGTGCTGCTTTCATGGTAGGTGGGATCCTCATTGTAACATTTTGTTCGGGTTAGGGTTCTTGCAATAAATCTGCCTTTCACATGATGCAATATAACGAATGAGGTTCTGTTAGTATGTTAGTAATTAATGCTTGGGTGTGATCTAGATCCTATTCTGTAATGCTATAATGTCAAGCATGCTATAATGAGGTTTCTGGATATTTGAAACAGGGTTGTGAAGAATAAGTTACATTTTTTTGTGAAGAATAAAATTCTCATTTTGAGGAAGAACATGGAAAGGGAAAGGAAAAAAAGCCTTCTTAAATTATTGGGTGTCAGACCTGCTCTCAGGCTCTTCACATTGACCCTCTCATTTTCTCTTCAGTTTTTAGGTGAGGTTAGGTTGTACCCAACATCACAAAGTAATAATGATACTTTTCAAATTTTCCTTTTGCAGTACTTTGCAAACATTACGCCTATGTGTCTGTGTGCATACTTGTGTGTGTAGTTAGGCTTTTTGAGGTGTAATTTATATGCTGTAAAATACCTATATGTTGTCTGTCACTGTCCCCCACAAGTGGCTGACCATATATCTCTGTTTGCCTAGTGTTTCAGGTCGCTTTCCACGGCAGAGCAGCAGAGTCAGAGATGAAGGATGGACGTTAGAGTGAAGGATGTAGGTTAGGAAGTGCCCTGGGAATTTCCACCTGTGGGAGGGAAAGGAAAGAGCAGCATGGAACAGAAGGAAAGGTGGAGTTGCAATGCAGGCTCAGGGCAGGTCCCAGCCATCCTGTAGCTTGTTAATTAAACATTCAGATGACTCTATAGAATAGTCCTGAGTAGAGCTGAAGAGGCCAAGCCTTTATACCCTCTCTCCATCAACGCACACGCACACATACACACACATACTGGACTGGTCACCGGGATAAGGGCTGCTCTAGAAAAGGATGTGATTTTAGGGACGCTGACACTCCTCAATTGAGTCCATCTCCCTGAAGGGGGATAAGGGGGGCATACCACAATCTTCACCATGCCTGATTGGTTCTGGTTTATGCCCGCTTCCCAATGTAATTATGAATAGTGACCCCTCACACACTCAAAGTGATCCTAATTTGAACCACAAATCATACTGTTGCACTCAAGTCATATTATCTGGCCATTATAGACCTGGAGAAAGGTGAGGATAAAGAGGAAGAGGGATATTCCAACACAAAAGGAAGAAAAGGTTGAAATCTAACTCCTTTGAATAGTGGGGACGTATAGGTATGAGAAAAGACAGTGAAAGGTCAATGAAGTATGAGTTAAAGAAGTAGGGTAGTTTCACTTCATTGGAAAGCCAGCTTAAAAGCCCAGCACCAATGGCCTCCAGATTTTTTGTTTAGTGGACTCTTTTAAGGATGGAGTATCACCAAGACCTCTGATAGGGCAGAGGGCAATACTGTGTGGAAAAAGCTGACAAACTGACCCATCTGAATAAAAACACTCAACCTCAGAATACAAAGAAGCTTTAGGAAAACCTTCGTCAGTTTAGTTGGTTCATATTTTCCTTTTTATGTTTGCAAAGGACTGAAGCATGGCAAAAATAGATGATCAATTATGATTACATTTCTTTTTATATGTGTAAACTAGAAATTATAAATAATAAGAAAGCATATTATCAAATATTAATTAGCAGTGTTTTTTTTATCTTTCAAAATATATAAAATATTATATCTTAAGATAATGGTGCATTTTCTTGGATTCAAAGAAATGTGGCATTTTGGCCATCATTTACTCCTTTGCTTTATTTCTCAACTGGTTCAAACATTGAGGGGTGAAGGAGGGTGTTATTTATAGAACCTTATCAAAGACCCCATTACCATTCTGATGAAGGAAAAAAGGGACAGAGAACTCTAAAACATGGATTTTTACAAAAAGTGAAGGTGACTATTCTAAGGAAAGGAGACTGTTTAAACCTGAAGAGACTCAGGAGTGTTTAATTAACAAGCTTAAGCTGTCATACTACCCAATGGTGTGAGGGGTTCACCTTAGAAACATTAGAATCTGTTACAGGAAATGGAGAAGCAATGCTTAGTTAATTCATGAATTTTAATCATAGTAAATATGAGGCTTGGTTACACCAACAATAGTTGAAGACAGAGATAAAGCACCCTTAAGTGTTTGAACAACCTGCCCAAGGTCACACAGGTATTGTGATGCAGCTAAGAGTTGAACTCCCAGGTCTTTCCATTCTGAAGCCCTTTCTCTTACCAAGGTACCAAAATGTCTTTCCTTTCTACACATTGTGCTACTATTTACTGTGTGAAGTTTAATTCCACCTTGGGACTACCTGAAGTAGGGAAGAATACAGAAAGAACCAATGGAAACAAAATGTTCTGGAAGGCATTTGTTTTCTGACTTAATAATTTAAACTTTTGGAGTATAAGTGAGCATGTACATCCGAAACTATAAAGAGAATGTAAAAAGGGAAGTTCCCTCAATACATGCTTGAAATAGAGCCACGGGTAACAAGACTCAGGTTTGAAACTAATGAATATTTAATTAAATGTTTGACTTCATCAAAAAGACTTAGTAAATTACTGTCAAAAGTGCTATGCATATTAACATCCTTTCTAGCTCGTGAGTGTACCTAGAACTAAAGTGCAGACAAAATGATCAAGATTCAAAGGATGTTAAGCTGTCAAGGTCTTTAGAGATCACCTCAGTGGCTGCTTTCCAACAAGTGTCCTGCTTAACACAGTTCCCAGATATTGTCTAAGAACAGGGGATCCTTTTATCAAATAAGCTGATAGGGTAATCACCTGGGAGGTTTACATGTGGCTCTCCATGCTCAACAGCCTAGAAAAGACTTTCAGAAATCCTACAATTAAAAGACCAAAAATTAAATCCATTTAATCCTCAGCTTTTCCTAAAACATATTTGGCCATTAAAAATGGTCTCTGTATTTCAACACTTATCAAGAGCCCAATAAACACGTGGTTCTTGTAATACGTTTTGGGAAATGCTAATTTAATGTAAATAACACATCATTTTTGGTTAATATAAGGGAAACAAAGCCCAAAGAAGTCAAGTCACCTTGTGAAGGAAAAGCCGGGCTGGGCTAACAAGATAACTCACAAATCTAAGTATCAGAATACTGATCTGAGTTCTGCTGGACTAACTCGTAAATCTAAGTTAATTAGTGTTGGTTTGCTGTTCATGGTTTTTTATTGCTAGCCAGCTGGATTTTCTAAGAGATATATCTGGCTTTGGAATGTTGGTTTGCTGCCTCCCTGCCTCCACTTTTGTGATAATGATGCTGCTAAAGCTGTTCCATGCCTATTGGCCGAATATCCCAAGCTTGTACTTTACCCTATAAAACCTCATGTGCACGTCTTGGAGGTGCTCAGAGCTTTGGAGCAGAAGCCCCTCTGAGCCCGCCGGCGTAATCTGAGTACTCCAACCCTCCGAGTGGTGCTTGTGTCTTGGCTGGCCTGTCGTTTCCATAACAACCTCACCCGGGACCATCTAGCAAACTAACTGCTGGGCCTATTGACCCAGGACTGTGTTATTTTCCCAATACAAAGACTTCGGAATCTAATATCTGAGCAGCTTTACCACATGCACCAACAGACTGAACGGTCTTTAGCGAGTGCACAGGTTTTATAGTTTTCCTTCTTGTTTTAACATATACCTAAGGGACTGGGTTCCTCTTCTACATTATGCAAAGCCTCAGCTTCACTTCAACATTTAATCAAGTCTTGCATAGTATCCCTCCCCCATCCATTCCCCAGAGCTGCTAATTGCTTTATATACATCTGTACCTTGAATATTCTTAATTGTGAAAGAGTTTGAATGGATACAGGGTTTAAATTTGATTTATAAAATCCTTTTAAGTGGTCTTCATTGCCTTCAGTGGAAAGTATCCTTGTTTTTTTTTTTTTTTTTTCTGTTTGAAGAGGTGTTAATTAAATCCACTGAGTTAATTTAAATTTAACAGTGGATATAATTTGATGTCTTTCTATTGAATCAGCAAGTTCTAAATGAAAACTCTCCAGTCAAAAAGATTCTTGTTTTAGGTGTTGTGAGTCTAAGTGAATACACCCTTTCTGCGAATGAATCATTTGTGCTTTTGTATAATTATATTTTGTGGGAAGGGAATTTTAATACAGAATCCAGTCCACTTTGAAATGCAAAGAAAACTGGCTGACTAAACTTATGGAACTTACACAAAAGTGCAGAGGAGCTACTGACTTTCACGGAGATTGTCATCTAATAAAACATCTGAGAATTTCATAAAATTGTCAGAGCTGGAAAATCCTTGAAGATCAAGTTACTCCATCTCCTCACTACGTAGACAAGAATGCACAAACCCAAAGAAGAGAGTGAGGAACCCAGGGTCACCCAGTAAACTGGCACCAGTATTTGAGATTAGAACAGTTGCCCTTACATTACACCCCACAGAGACATTTGAAAGTGTCACAAACTGGTAGGTCAAATCATTTTTGGTTGTAATGCTTTTATAGTATCAGTCAATCTCTACAGCACTATGAATTTCAAAGTGTGGCATAACCAACTTTCCTTGCTTTGGTTTTCCTGACGTTGTATAACAAATTACCACAAACCTAACAATTTTAAGCAACACATATTTACTATTTCACAGTTTCTATGGGCCAGGAATCCAGGCATGGCTCCTTTGGGTCCTTTGCCCTGCATCACACAAAACTTGAGTAAAGATATCAGTCAGGCTATGTTCCCTTCTGGAGCTTGAGGTCCATACTGAACTCACAGGTTGTTGGCAGAATTTAATTTTTACCATTGTATGGCTGAAGTCACCATTTTCATGCTGGCTGTCAGCTCTGAGTTCCTAGAAATTGTTCATAGTTCCTTATTATACAGCCCTCTACACAATATGGCAGCTTACGTCTTCATGACTAGCGTTCCCATACATCTTTTACATGTTTCTCTGATTAGGTCAGGCTATATAAGCATTTCTGATTCAGGAAGAAGGGACGTAAATCTCCCAGGATCTAGCTCTATTCTGTGATTTCTTTTCTCATTCTAAATAAACATGCACTGTCTTACTGACTGTCTATGTTTTTCTGAAAGAGTGCTTCTCAACTTTTATAAGCTTCACATCTCAAAGCACATTGCCCTGCCACAGCCTCCTGCTGCTCACCCTGATTTCAGTACAAATACTTGGAACTGCTGCCCCTCTTAGAACTCACTGGGATTTGTCAGGTTCTCAGTTTTTGCATAAGCTATTTCCACCCTCTGGAAATCCTAATTCCCCTTCTCCACTTGACTATTTCCTATCCTATTCAAGAATCAACACATGGGGATTCACCCCTCCCCTGGTTTGGAGGCCCCACTTTAGTGCTTAACTCAGTCATAATACAAGGTCTTTAACTGTATTTTCTTTTCTAGCCCGTCTCCCCACTTCCACCAGTTCAACCTTCATTCCCCACCTAACCCAAGCCTATCCTTAAGGAACAAATAGTAGGTTTCCCTTCCTTGTTCCTTAGTGCTCAGTCCCATTGGAAAGTTAACTGATATTTCTTTTTAATAAATAAAGAATAAGCTATTGAAGAGAATGATTTAATTTCAAATTATGATAACAAATAAAGAAGTTAATGGCATTGGTTTTGGTTACAAAACTCATTTAATTTTTTTCAAAATTAAATTTCTCCTTTGTACTATTGTTTAGATGATTATTTTGTAAATTAACATTTTTTAATTCTCTGAACTATAGATGTGAGTAGACCCTGCATATTGGAGTAAGATACACTTGGAGTCTAGTTTGATGGGCTTGAGAAAATGACTAGGGATCTTTTTTGGGGGGTGGCAGAAATCAAACCATTTTATTGAGGAGATTCAGGGGAGGGTCGAAGGGCTGGGAGGACAATTAGATCTGACATCCTTGTCCAGCCGGTATCTCACTAACTTCACACTAGCTGAATGACTGGGTCTCTTTGAGACTTAGTTTCCTCATCTGTAAAATGGGTATAACAATTTCAATCTCAGATTGTTATGAGGATGATTTGTGAGAAGATATATATTTGAAAGATTTTAGTGGACTGCTTTATATATAGCTCGTGCCCAGTAAATATTAAAATTAAACAAAAGCACAAAAATGACAACAAACAAACAGATAATAACTACCCTACCTACCAGATAGAACATTACAATTATTTCCAATTTATAGCTGAGGCTCAGCGACAATAAGCAATGGAGGGGAAATGATACAGTTGTATAAACTTAAATTACTTAATCTCTTGAAGCCTCAGTTTCTCCTTAGAAAAGTGGGGTAGAAATACATTATGCTTAGATTACAGTGATAATAAACTAAAATAGCATATGTAAGAATGGCTAAGTAGTATGTTGCATATTGCATTTCTAAAAAAAGAAAGAAAAGGAAGTACAAACAAGAAGATAAAGGAGTGGAAGGAGAGAAAACTACACTTTGGGAATCAGAGAAGTAATTATTTTTCCCATTTTACAACCTCAAAATCTGAGGCTCAGAATACACAAATATCATATCTAGTATCACACAACTTGATGATGACAATATGCAACTAGAGTTAAGTCTTTTCTCATTAAGTCTAGGCTCATCTATTGCCAGCCTCATTGAGACTCTTCTCCAAATGCATATCCCACAAGGCATTCATTCCTAGCTGCTCTGCAGAGGGTGCAGAGGTGTTTTGAGCAAATCTTTATTCTAGGCACACCAAGTAACTTGGTTCACAAATCCCATATTGGAATTCTAGATTGAGGGGAGGCTAGGTTGTGCAGAGAGGCCCATAGGTCACTGCCAGCCAATAATTGCCCTTTAAAATATTCCTCTGTAGGGAAAGGAATTCAATCTAATAAAGAGAGTCAAAAAAAAATAATAAAGACTATAACATGATAGCTAAGAGGTCAAGTTCTGAAATCAAGCTGACAAAGGTATGAGTCTGAGTCTACTGCAAATCGAGTAAATTTCTTTTTTAGTAAAATGGAGATACTAATTTCTACCTATTGAGATTGTTGTGCAGATTACATGACACAGTGCATGTCCAGTTCTCAGGACACTGTCTGGAACAGCTCCCAATTAATGTTACCTACAGAGTAGCCCATGCACACCTATGCAAAGGCTTCAATTCTATGCAACCTCATATAGGTTCTCCCTGGACTGAAATATTTTACCCTAGCCTGGACCTAAAATTGAAAAGAATTTGTACTGCAACATTTTTAAAATAAATGTTTCAATTGGAATCATTTGCTTATATATCACAAATGTACAGTTTGATATATTTTTACAACTAAACACACATGTAATTATACCCAAATCAAGACACAGAGTGTCACCAGCGCCCCAGAAACCCTTTGTGTTTCCAGCTAGTCACTATCCTTCTCCTCACTCCAGAGTAACTACATTTCTGAATGCCAATAATATATATTAGGTTTGCCTGCTTTAAATTGACTATAAAATGAACTATTACAGTATGTACTCTATTTTGTCTGAATTTCCCCTCAATATTAATTTTGTGAGAGTCCTGTGTATTTGTGAATATACTAGCTGTAGATTACCCAATTCTCATTACTTTATAGTGTTCCATTGTGTGAATATACCACAGCGAATTTATCCCTTTTATTGTTGGCTGACATTTGTGTAGTTTCCAATTAGAGGCTGTTTCGGACAGAGCTGTGAGAACATTCTCGTACGTGGATTCTGGTAACAACATGTGGGCATTCTGTTGAGTATATACCCACGAGTAAACTGCTGAGGTTATACATATGTTCAGCTTCAGTATGTATTGTCAAAGAGTCTCCAAATGGCAATACCAAATTATACTCCCACCAGCAATGTACAAGAGTTCTTGTTCATCCACATCCTTGCCAACCTGTGTTATTTTCCATCTTGGTCATCTTAGTTATTTTGGGGGGTATGTAGTAATACAGCATTATGTTTTTAATTTACATTCCCTGATGAATGATGAAACTAAATATTTAAAAAAAAACATTTCAATAGCCATTTGGATATCCTTTTTTGTGAAGTATCCAAGTCCTTTGCCCATTTTTCCACTGGGTTACCTACCTTTTCCTATTGATTTATGGAAGTTCTTTACATATTCTGGGTACAAATCCTTTGTCAGGTAGATGTATGCAGTGCAGATATCTTTTCTACACTATAAGTTTCCTTGTTTTATTCTCTTGATAAGTAGATGTTCTTAATTTATAATATATTGTGATTTTTCTCAAATTTAAAAATTTTATGGATTCTGTTAGCTCTATTAAAAGTAATTTCCTCTCACTCTTCTAAATAATAGATGTGCAGGGAAGTTCAAATAATGCAGTTACCAAAGTAACTTCAATGCATTCATCCTAAGTCTGTGCTCCCTTTTGATCTACCAGAGGCCCAAGCTAATCTGTCTTTTCTTAGGTTGCCTAAGGCCTCTCTTACTTTCTCATTTCTTTCAAAATTAGATATAGCCATTGGCATTTATAATAAGATCATCAGTATTAGAAGGGCAAAACAGCATTTCTCAGTAATTTAGGAAGGGAGTAGTGCAAACAACAAGGCACATTGTAGGGAGAACCCTTACATTTGGGAATAGGTGGGAAGATGCAAAAAGACCTGTGTGAATGCTGTTGGAGTTACATATACAGGAAGTTGACCTACACAGAAGAAAGGGAAGACATTATTGTGCTCATTCATTCAGTCATTTATTAACTACCTATTGTTTTATATGGTCCTGATAGCTTTTCCTATCTTTATTTGGCTCCTAATTGGATCTGTGTTTGTTTAAAGGAGGAATGGCACCTAGATCAGTCTTGAAAATCCTTTCCCATGTCTTGCCACCCTAGAAGAGACATGGGATCTCAAAACTGAGTGACTGAGACATATCTCTACCATCCTGACAAGACTACGATGAGATATTGTCAAAGACAGTATTCTAGGAGTACAGAGACATTTAAAGTTGGGATGAGAAAAATCTTGACAATGAGAAGTGCCTGAAGCTAAATCTTAAAGAATGAGGCCTTTTCCAGGTACAAAAGGAAGAAAATGGCAGTTTATTCTGTTCCTTTTCTTCTTCTTTTTTTTTTTAATCACCAGGTATCACCCAGAAGGCAACATGAATAAGATCGGTGCTCTTTTAACACATTACTTCAGGCAATGGGAGTTTGAAAGGTTGTGATATAGTCACACTTTTCATGGGAAGGGCACCTACAGTTTTAGATTAAAGGGACGGAAGAATGTCTCTCTACTTTGTCTGTCTCTGCAATACACTGATCATGCAGTATCTCGTAGAATCCTTGGGGAAAATAATGCAAAAAGCAATCCTAGATACATAGCAGACAGGCCCTGCAGGCAACATCTGAGGTGAGAAGTTGGACTCCAAGACCACCCATCAACCTACACAGGACCTAGTCTAGCCTGGGGTGCTATCTCAAGTAGGTAAATAACTATATGCGAAAATCTGCACCCAAGACTGAAACTTTTTGTTTGGACTTCTTCTTCAAGTGTTTGGGTTATCTTCTATTAAAAAATTACAATAGCAACAAAAACAGTGTTATATGGAAAAATCCACATATATACAAACATTTAAGTAAACACACAGAACACATACCCTGTTTTACTAAAATATCCTTGTTAATAGCTTGGAAGAGTGCTGTCCAATAGAAACATAAAGAAACTTAAAATAAAATGTCTATTTGGAAACAAAATGCGAGTCACATAAGAAATTTTTAGTGTTTTTGTAGTCACATTAAGAAAAGTAAATGTAAATGGGTGAAATTAATTTAATCATATATTTTATATAAAAAATCCAAATATATGTATCTAATATATTCAAAATATCATTTCAATATGTAATCAAAAAAAATTATTAATGAGGGTATTTCACATTTTTTTATGTGGACTAAGTTTCCCAAACTAGGTGTGTATTTTATACTTAAAGCAGATCTCATTTGAGACTACCCACATTTCATGTACTCAAATGGCTGTAGGTGCTAACAGCTGCCATGTTGGACACTGAAAATCATTTTATAAGAAAGTATTATACTCTGAGTAGGAATATCTTTCATATTATCTCTTTTTTTCTTTATCTTAGAATAGTTTTAGATTTACACAAAAGTTGGAAAGACAGAACAGTTTCTGTATACCCTGCACCTACTTTCCCATATTTGTTAATATATTGATAAGGCACACTTGTTCCAATCAATGAATCAATATTGATACATTCTTATTAACTAAACTCCATACTTTATCATAGTTTATTAGATTTCCTTAATGCCCTTTTCCTGTTCCATTCAGGACAGCACATTACATTTAGCTGTCACATCTCCCTAGGTTCCTCTGGGCTGCGACTGTTTCTGAGATTTTCCTTGATGACCATGCCAGTTTTGAAGAGTATTAGTCAGGTATTTTATAAAATGTTCCTCAACTTAGGTTCTTCTGATGCTTTTTCTTATAATTAGGCTGGGGTAATGGGTTTGGGGCAGGAAGACCCCATAGGTGACTTACCATTTTCAGTCCTTACCAAGGGTATATTCTCAGCACTTACTGAGATTCATCACTGGTGATGTTAAACTTAACTAGCTAAGATAGTATTTGTCAGGATTCTCCACTGGGAAGTTATTTTTCCCCCTTTCCATACTGTATTCTTGGTAACCAAGTCACTAAGCATAGTCCATAATTAAGGCATAGAAGGGTAAGTATTTACATAAATTATTTGAAATTCGTCTATATGGGAGATTTATCTCCCTCTTATTTATTTTTTTATCCTATCATTTATTTATATCATGTGGATTTCATTTTGTATGCACAGGGCAATACTACATTATTGATTTTGTTATTCAAATTACTCCAGCTTTGGCCATTGGGAGCTTTTCCAGTTGGCTTCTGTGTTTTTTTTGGCATATCCTCCTCATTTTGTGTTTTGAGCAATTCCTTAATTTCAGGCACTACAAGATGTTCCAGGTTCATCTTATATATTCCATGTCTCAGCTCTAAAATCAGCCATTTATCCATGGAGTTTGGGTAAGTTCTATTGGAGAATAGTACTAGAAACCAAGATCTAGGCACTGGGTCATGTTATCTTTAGATGAAACAGTTCTGTCCTCTGTTATAAATATACAGACTACTGTACAATTTGATGAATTCAATATTTCAGTATTAGCTTGCTGGTACCCCTAAAGCCTGCAACCTTTCGAGCCCCATCTCTCACTCCTGCAGCAGCTATGGGCTGAGAAAGACAAGCTTAGTCTTTCACACTAAGCCTCTGGTTCAAATGAAGATTGTCAGGTGTTTTTAGGTGTGCACTAACTCCTAATTCATTGAAAAACCTTCTCGGAAGCAATTAGAAGGATTGAAAGGAAATTAAAAATGGAGTGCTTTCTGGGGAACATTTTCCATCAAAACATCATCTCATACACTTATCTATCCTTGTGGATTCACCTGAACTTGAACAGAATTCACTATGGAAACCTACACAACCACACAGCATCAGCAATCACACCCAGTTTATTCAGTGCTCCACGTCAGGCACTGAGCTAATTGACCTGCACCATGATTTCATTTAATCCTTAGAAGAGCACCATGCATGGGGGCTATTTACTATCACTATTTCTACTCTACAGTTGAGGAAACTGAACTTGAAAGATTCTCTTGCCCATGGCTACACAGATAGAGACTGAGGCAGAGCTCTGAGCGCTAGTCTCTCCAATCTCCATTAGCCTCATTTATCTAACCTCACGTAACCACTATATGATACGGCTTGTACTACAGCCAGCCTTCTCAACCTATCCTGCTTTGTATACTTTTAAAGGGGATTCTAACTATTTTGCTTAATATGTAAGGCTTTCCATGCAATTTTAAGAAGAAATGGTACTTGTATTCAGAACAGTCTCTTAAATTTTGGCTTAGCAAGCGAAATCACCATAAACACGGCTGGAAAATTGATCCAAGATTCATTTGTATAAAAACTTGTGAGAAGAGAGAGCATATTCACTGTGCAATTCTTTGCAAAAGCATGTTGTTGAATAAGAAAATTTATATTTGCTTTTACAATTTAATTTTACATATCCATACTGATATAAATATGCAGATTTGGTTAGTAATAGAATTGTACCAAAAGATTTTCACTAATAAATGAATATTTCTTGTGGTATTCTTTCCTTTTTTAATTTTAACTTAGAAAGCAGAAGCATTGTACAGTAGAAAACACATGGGCTTGAGAACAGAAGGAACTTGATCAAGTCTTGACTCTGTCATTTATCAACTGAATGATTTTAAGAAAGTTTCTTAAATATTCTGTTTCTCAGTTTCCACACTGGCAAAATGAAATAGAGGAGTTATGAAAGGCTAAGTGAGAAAGCACATGCAAAGTACCTGACCCACACTTAATTCCACTGCTCTGTAAAAATATGTCTAAGTACATGAAGATAATGTGCAGTGTATTGTGATAATACAGCCAGCACAGGGTCCAAGTGTTTTGGATACAAGACATCATGTGACCTTCACTGAAATCCTAAGAGGTGTGTATTACTGTTAGAGTTAATTACACATAAGAATAAAAGGCTTAGATATGTAAATAAGTTCATCAGAGACAGCTTGGGCAAAGTCAGAATGTCAACCTAGTTTTATCAAAAGCCAAGACATGCATTTTAATCCTTTTGTTCTATTAATTTCCACTATGAGCTGCAAACACAGACAGTCTAAGCTGTTCCCATAGTCCTTACTACTCTGCATAGTGCACAGTGATGCCTGTTTGGCTCAATAAGCAACTGAATGAGAACTAATGAGTAAATGAGAACCAGTCCCGTTTTCCTCTCTAGGACCTAAAAAAAAAAAAAAAAAAAAAAAGAAAGAAAGAAAGATAGAAAATTAGCCAAATTAGGAAGGAATTTCTTAATCCTTAGGCCCAGTTTTATTCCCTTTTATTCCTTGACTTTGTAACAAGCCTGAAATACACATAGCTCATTCTTTTGTGTGAAAACTACATTCTGTCTCCAGACCCATCCAATTTATAATGAAAAGGGTAAATGACAAGTCTATTATTAAAATTTTGATTAGTACTATTAGCCAAGGTCCAAAGAGAGTTTTTGTTTAACAATTTTGAAAAGCCAAATAGGCAAGTTTTATGTAGGTTTCCATTCATTTGCCACAGAATGAATGACTGACACTTCAGATTGTGAAAATGTCAAATTTCTTCAAAAATTTCCAAACAGGATGGAATGGGGTAACTGCTTTTCACGTTTCCAGAGAGACTGCAAATCTTAAAGTTTAACCTCTCCTTTGCCAAATTAATTTAAATGTGGCATTCTTGCTTTCTATTCTCTTTACTCTTAGAGCTTCCCTGAGAAACAATCTAATCTGGACTAGTTTAGAGATGCTGTTCTTGAACCAATATGGTGCTCTGTGCCAATGGAGAATCCATGGTCTATTGAATTCATTGCCCTTAAGCAAGACAATGACTTGCCATTCTAATCACTTTTAATCTGTGCAGCTTAGGGGATGATCTTGGAATGTGACTCATCTTTTCAAAAAAGGGGTGTAGATGTAAACCATGAGGGCAGCATGCTTCAGGTGTGTGAACGTACAGCCTATTCAGCTCCCATTAAGCAGCAGGCTCTTCATAATGTTACACATGTTCCATGTTCTGATCTGAAGGAAATCCTGAAAATTGTCATTTGATTGCACCAGTCCTCATCACCACTAGGTTTTGGAATGAGATTAGTGTGCAGGTTGGGGAGGGCAAGTGTAGCAGAAAGAGAAATTGGCACTGAAATCAGATAGTCTTGGTTTTAAGTCATTGCTCTGCCACTTACTAGCTTGGAAGCCAGTGTGGGCCAATTTGTTTCAATGGCTACAGAATAAGTCCCAAACCCCACTAGCACTTTTTTAAATGAATGCTAATTGGTTTCACTGGAAATCCTGCAGAGATTATTTGGAACACTTATTGCAATTCTATTAACATGTTTAAAAAAAAATTTGTATTGCCAGAGGTCTCCCTTTTCTGTTGCCAGCCATATTGCTAAAACACAAATCATGTTACTGCCCCACTAACAGCCTTCAAGGGATCTGTACTGCCTGAAGAATATGGTCCGAGGCTCTGAGTACAAGGGATAAAAGTGTTGTGCAGCCATCTTTGCTCTGTCTTTACCATTGCTTGTCTCAATCTCTATTTTTCAACTCTTTCAAACTTGCATGCTTTAAGTGTACAACCTGTCAATCCTTGAAATACATATATAATCACAAAACTATTACTAGCATTAAGATAATGAATGTAACTGTCACCAAAAAGTTCCTCTTACCCCTTTTAATCCCCCTCTCTAGCCCATTCCCTGTCCCCAGGTAGCTACTGATTCACTTTCAGTCACTATGAATTAGTTTACACTTTCTAGAATTTTACATACATGGAAATCAAGCTTTTTAAAATCTGGCTTCTTTATCTCAGAATAATATTATGAGATTCCTCTACATTGCTATATGTGTCAGAGGTTCATTCCTTTTCATTGACTTTTATTGAAAGATTTTATCATATGGCCATACAACAGTTTATATTTCCACTCACTTGTTGATGGATATTTGGGTCGTTTCTAGTTTGGGGTTATCACAAATAATGTTGCTATAGACATTCACCTCTAAGACTTTTTTTTTCATTTTCTCTTTTTATTTTTATTATTTATTGATTGACTGATATTATTTTTAATTGAAGTATAGTCAGTTACAGTGTGTCAATTTCTGGTGTACAGCACAATGTTCCAGTCATGCATATACATGCATATATTCATTTTCATTAAAGGTTATTAGAAGATATTGAATATAGTTCCCTGTGCTATACAGAAGAAAATTTTTTTATTGATTTAGAATCATTTTACAATGTTGTGTCAAATTCCAGTGTAAGGTACAATTTTTCAGTTATATATGAACATACATATATTCATTGTCACATTTTTTTCTCTGTAAGCTACCATAAGATCTTGTGTATATTTCCCTGTGCTATACAGTATAATCTTGTTTACCTATTCTACAATTTTGAAATCCCTTCCCACTCTCCACCCCCTTGGCAACCACAAGTTTGTATTTTATGTCTATGAGTCTGTTTCTGTTTTGTATTTATGCTTTGTTTGTTTTTGTTTTGTTTTTTTTTTTTAGATTCCACATATGAGCGATCTCATATGGTATTTTTCTTTTGCTTTCTGGCTTACTTCACTTAGAATGACATTCTCCAGGAGCATCCATGTTGCTGCAAATGGCGTTATGTTGTTGGTTTTTATGGCTGAGTAGTATTCCATTGTATAAATATATCACTTCTTCTTTATCCAGTCATCCGTTGATGGACATTTAGGCTGTCTCTATGTCTTGGCTATTGTAAATAATTCTGCTATGAACATTGGGGTGCAGGTGTCATCCTGAAGTAGGGTTCCTTCTGGATACAAGCCCAGGAGCGGGATTCCTGGGTCATATGGTAAGTCTATTCCTAGTCTTTTGAGGAATCTCCATACTGTTTTCCACAGTGGCTGCACCAAACTGCATTCCCACCAGCAGTGTAGGAGGGTTCCCCTTTCTTCACAGCCTCTCCAGCATTTGTCATTTGTGGATTTTTGAATGATGGCCATTCTGACTGGTGTGAGGTGATACCTCACTGTAGTTTTAATTTGCATTTCTCTGATAATTAGTGATATTGAGCATTTTTTCATGTGCCTTTTGATCATTTGTATGTCTTCCTTGGAGAATTGCTTGTTTAGGTCTTCTGCCCATTTTTGGATTGGGCTGTTTATTTTTTTCTTATTGAGTCATATGAGCTGTTTATATATTCTGGAGATCAAGCCTTTGTCGGTTTCACTTGCAAAAATTTTCTCCCATTCCATAGGTTTTCTTCTTGTTTTACTTCTGGTTTCCTTTGCTGTGCAGAAGCCTGTAAGTTTCATTAGGTCCCATTTGTTTATTCTTGCTTTTATTTCTATTGCTTGAGTAGACTGTTCTAGGAGAACATTTTTGAGATGTATGTCAGATAATGTTTTGCCTATATTTTCTTCAGGGAGGTTTACTGTATCTTGTCTTATGTTTAAGTCTTTGATCCATTTTGAGTTGATTTTTGTGAATGGTGTAAGGGAGTGTTCTAGCTTCATTGTTTTACATGCTGCTGTCCAGTTTTCCCAACACCATTTTGTGAAGAGACTGTCTTTATTCCACTGTATATTCTTGCCTCCTTTGTCGAAGATTAGTTGACCAAAAGTTTGTGGGTTCGTTTCTGGGCTCTCTATTCTATTCCATTGGTCTATATGTCTGTTTTTGTACCAATATCATGCTGTCTTGATGACTGTAGCTCTATGTATTGTCTGAAGTCTGGGAGAGTTATTCCTCCAGCTTCTTTCTTTCTCTTCAGTAATGCTTTGGCAATTCTAGGTTTTTGATGGTTCCATATAAATTTTATTATGATTTGTTCTAGTTCTGTGAAATATGTCCTGGGTAATTTGATAGGGATTGCATTAAATCTGTAGATTGTCTTGGGCAGTGTGACCATTTTAACAATATTGATTCTTCCAATCCTAGAGCATGGGCTATCTTTCCATTTTTTAAAGTCTTTAATTTCCTTCATCAATGGTTTATAATTTTCTGTGTATAATTCTTTCACCTCCCTGGTTAGATTTATCCCTAGATATTTTATTACTTTGGGTGCTATTTAGAAGAAATTTTCTTTTAATCCATTTTTATGTATAATGGCTAACATTTGCACCCAAAGTAATAAACTCCCAAACTTATCCCTTTCCACCCTCTTTGCCCCGGTAACCATAAGATTGTTTATTATGTCTGTGAGTCTGTTTCTGTTTTGGAGATAAGTTCATTAGTGTTCTCTGTTTTTCTTTTTTAATATTCCACATATGAGTGATATACGGTATTTTTCTTTCTCTTTCTGGTTTACTTCACTTAGAAGGACAATCTCCAGGTCCATCCATGTTGCTGCAAATGGCATTATTTTATATCTCTAAGTCTTCATATAGGTATATACTTTTATTTTTCTTGGGTAAATACCTAAAAATATAATGGCTGTGTCAATGGGAGGTGTGTTTAAATTGCCAAAATGTTTTCCCAAGGGCTTTTATCATTTTATACAACAACCTGAAGTATATGAGATTTCCAATTGCTCCATATCCTCACCAATAAATTGTGTCATCATTGCTTTTAATTTTAGACATAGGTGTGTAGTGGTGTGCTTTGTAGTTTAATTTATATTTCCTTAATGGTTAATGAAAGATGGCTATTCACAATTCCTATGTATTCTTTGATGAAGGGTCTGTAAAAATCTTACTTTTTGTATTGGTTTGTTTGACTTATCATAATGATGATTGGAGAGTTTTTATATATCCTGGAATAAAATCTGTTATCAAATATTTGATTTGCAAAAAATTTTCCAAGTCTGTATCTTTTTAAATATTCTCTTAGCAGTGTCTATGAAAGAGCAAAAATATTTAATTGTGATGAAATCCAATTTATGTATACTTTTATAGATCTTGCTTTCAGTGTTGGATCTAAAAACACTCCCTAACCCAAGGCCACAGTAATTTCTTCCTATTTTCTTCTATAAGTTTTATAGTTTTATATTTTAAATTTAGGTCTATGATTCTTTATGTTAATTTTTGTATTCAGTAACAGGTATGGATTCAAGTTCACATGTTTGCATATGAATATCCAATTTTTCCAAAACCATTTATTGAATAGACCATCTTTCCTCCACTGAACTGCTGTTGTCAGAAATCAATTGTTCTTAAATGTATGGATTTCTGTGGACCTCTATTCTGGTCCATTGATCTGTGTCTATCTTTATGCCTCTACCACACTGTGTTTTCCTGTAGAATTATAGTAAGCCTTGAAATTAGGTAGCATAATTCCTCCAACTTTACACTTATTCTTCAGTGTTTTCAGGTTATTCCAGGTACTTTGTATTGTCTTATGAATTTTAGAATCAGCTTCTCAATTTTTACCAAAAACATCTGATGGGACTTTTTTTGGAATTACATTGAATCTACAGACAAATTTTGGGAGAATTAAAATCTTAACATAGAGTCTTACAATTCATAAACATAGATTATATCTCCACTTATTTAGGTCTTTAAAATTTTCAATGATTTTTTTTTTTTTGCTTTCAGTATGCATGTTTTACTTAGCATCTGTCAGATTTACCCCTAGGCATGCTACATTTCTGATACTATTTTAAATAATATGGTAAAAATTAAATTTCAACTTTCATTGTATTCTGGAGCTTTGCTAAACTTACTTTCATAGCTTTATTTGTAGCTTCCACAGGATTTTCTACATAGACAATCATGTCATTTGCAAATAAAGACAGTTTTTTTTTTCCATTCCAATCTCAGTCTCTCTCTCTCTCTCTCTCTCCCGCCCCCTTTTCCCCTCATTGCATACAATAGAACCTTCAGTGATATGTAAATACAAGTGGTGAGGGCAGACACATTTAGTTTCTGACCTCAGGAGGAAACATTCAGTCTTTCACCATCTCTGCTCCTTACAGGTTGAGGAAGTTCTCTTCAAGTTTGAGTTTCAAGAGTTTTCATCAGATATATATGTGGAAGTTTTTCGAATATTTTTTTCTGACTCTGTTGAGATGATCATGTGGTTTACTGTTAAGTTAATCTTGCATTCCTGTAATAACCCCCAAGTGTATAGCATGTATTATCTATTTTATGTATTTATGAATTCTATTGACTAAACTTTTGTTAAGGTTTTTGCATCTATGTTCATAAGAGGTATTAGTCTGTAGTAGTGTTTTTGTAGGTTTTAGGTATTAAGGTAATGATAGCCTCAAATAATTAGTTGAGAAACATAGATCTTCAATTTTCTGTAGGAATTTGTGTATACTTGATACTATTTCCCCTTTAAATAGTTGCTGAAATTTACGAGTAAAGCCCTCTCAGCCTGGACATTTCTCTGTGGGCAGTTACTAACTACAAATTCAATTTCCTTAACAGTTAGAATATCGCTTATCCATTCTTACTGAGAGATTATTTTCCCAGGGCTGCTCTAACAAAATTGCCATAAACAGCTGGCTTAACACAACAGAAATTTCTTTTCTCACACTTCTGGTGGATAGAAGTCTGAAGTCAAGGTTTCAGCAGGGCCACACTCCATCTAGAAGCTCTAAAGAGAACCCTTCCTTGTCTCTTCCAACTTCCACTGGCTCCTGGTGTTCCTTGGTTGTGGCAGCACACCTCCAATCTTTGCCTCAGTCTTCACATGGCCTTCTTCCCTGTGTCTCTCTGTGGGTAAATCTCTTTCTTTCTCTTGTAAAGACACCAGTCATTGGATTTAGGGTCCAGCCTAAATCAAGGAAGTTTTTCCCTCAAGATCCTTAACCAATTACATCTGCAAACATTCTCATCTGGTGGACATTATTCAACTCAGTATAGTGAGCTTTGGTATTTAGGGTCTTTCAAGAAATTTGTCCATTTCATCTAAATTGTCAAATTTATCGGTAAGAAGTTGTTCATAATATATACCTCTCACATTCTTGATTTTTTTGATAATGTGTATTTATTCTGTCTTTATTCTAGATCAATCTGGCTAGAAGTTTATCAATGTTATTCATGTTTACGAAGAATAAGCTTTTGGTTTCATTGATTTTCTCAATAGTTTTTTTGTCTTCTATTTCATTGAGGGAGACAATGGTGAATTTTTATTATTTCCTGTCTTTGGCTTAACTTGCACTTAATCTACTCTTCTTTTAGTAGTTTCTTAAAGTGGAAGTTGAAATCATTCATTTAACTTTTTTGTATTGTCTAAAATAGGCATTTAGTGCTATAAAATGTTCTCTAAGTTTTGTCACAGAGAAATCCCACAAATTTTGACATGTTGTATTTTCATTTTCATCCAGTTCAAATACTTCCTAATTTCCCTCTTGATTTTTCCTTTGGGCCACAGGTTATTTAGAAGTGTGTTATTTTAATTTCAAAATTTGGGGAATTTTTTAGATATCTTTTGTTATTAAGTTTTAATTGAATTTTATTATTATCATAAAAGATGTAAGTGTGGCTTGAATCACTTTAAATTTATTTAAACATATGTTATGGCTAGAAGATGGTCTATTTTGCTAAATGTTCCATGTGTACTTGAGAAGAATGTATATTCTGATCAGTTGGGTGGAATATTCTATAAGTGATAATTGGACCAAGTTGAGTTTTAGTATTGTTCAAGTCATTTATAAACTTATTGATGTTTCTGTGGATTTGTCCTATTTGTTATGAGAGAACGGTATTAACATTTTGAATTATGATTATACATTTATTAATTTCTACTTGCAGTCCTGCTATATTTTGCTTCATATATTTTGAAACTCTGTTATTAGGTGGATTATAGTTTAGACTTGTTATTTCCACTTTACGAGTTGACTGTTTCACAATTATGAAGTGTGTCTTTTTATACTTGGCAATACTCTTTACCTGAAATCTACTTTGTCTGATATATCTACTGCAGCTTTCTTCTGCTTAGTGTTACCATGATATAAATTTCCCATTTTTTAAACTTTTAACCTACAGGCATACCTTGGAGATATTGTAGGTTCAGTTCCAGACCACTGCAATAAAGTGAATATTGCAGTAAAGCAAGTCACACCATTTTTCCCCAGTGCATATAAAAGTTATGTTTGCCTTATACTGTAGTCTATTAAGTATGCAATAGCAGTATACCTAAAAAATGTACATACCTTGATAAAGAACATTTTATTTTTAAAAAATGCTACCCATCATCTAAGACATCAATGAGTCTTAGTAATAATATCAAAGATCACTGATCACAGATCACGATAACAAATGTAATAATAATGTAAAAATTTGAAATATTGCAAGAATTATCAAAATGTGACACAGAGACACAAAGTGAGTAAATGATACTGAAAATGTGCCAGTAGACTTGCTTGATGCAGGGTTGCCTCGAATCCTAAATTTGTAAAAAATGCAATTATATCTGCAAAATACAATAAAATGAAGTACAATAAGACTAAGGTATTCCTGCATTTATATCTATACTTCTAACGTATGTTCCTTGTAGTTGATATATGGTTTTTATCCAATCTCACAATCTCTGACTTTTAATTGAGGTGTTTAGTCCATTTGTATTTAATGAGATTATTGATAAAGCTGGCTTTAACTATATCATCATGTTTTTTTTCTCTTAATCATTTGGCCCACATATTTTTGTAGTTGTTTTCTTCTTTTATTTTTTCTTTCGGATTAACTGTGTATTTTTTTGTAATTTTTCTGATTGAAGTATAGTCAGTTTACAATGTTGTGTCAATTTCTGGTGTACAGCACAATGCTTCAGTGGTACATGAACTTACATATATTCGTTTTCATATTCTTTTTCACCATAATGGATTAACTATGTATTTTTTAAAACTGCTTTTTTTACCTCCTTTTTTAGCTACACCTCTGTTTTATTATTTTAGTTGTTGCTTTAGAGTTTATAGTATACCTCTTTGACTTATTACAGTCTACTTTCAAGTGCTATGATAATGCGTCAAGTATAGTATAAGAATCTTACAGTAATACATTCCCATGTCTTCCCTCTTGGCCTTTTGCTATTATTGTCATACATTTTACTTCTATGTGTGTTATACAATTCATAATACATTGTTAATATTTTTCTTTAAAAATTAATTATCTTTGAAATATATTTAAATATAAAACATTTTCAAGATATTTACCTGTGTAGTTACCACTTCTGGTGTTTTGCATTACTTTGTGTGGGTATGTGGGTATTAACAGTTTTTAATCCCTCAATGCAAATACTGTACCTATGCATTATATGTAAGAAACTTGTCTTTTCATATTATGATGTAAAATTTTTAATGAATTTATTGAAATATAATTCCCATATAAGACAATTCTCCCATTTAATTTCTATAATAAATGATGTTCAGTATATTCACAGTTGCACAATGTTCACTACAACTTAATTTTACAAACTTTTTAGTGTCAAAAAAATCAGACCCTGTACTCATCAATTACTCCTTATCTCCTCCCAATTCTCTTCCTAACTATTCCTTGGTAAACATGAATCTACTTTATATCTTTGTATATTTGTCTTTTCTGGATATTTCATATAAATGGAATCATGACCACCAGCTGTCTTTTATGGTCACTTGTGATTGGTATATTTCACTTAGTGTAATGTTTTCAAGGTTACTCCATGTTGTAGCATGTGTCAGTTCTTCATTCCTTTTTATTGCCAAATAACATTCAAATATACCATATTTTGTTTATTCACTCACCAGCTGAAGGAAATTTGGGTTGTTTCCACTTTTTGGTAATTACCGTACTGCTCTAATGAATGTTTGTGTACAAACTTTAGTGTGGAGACATGTTTTGGATTCTCTTGGGTTGGGAGTGAAATTGCTAGGAGTCATATAATAATTCTATGTTTAATATTTTGAAGACCTGCCAAAGTCTTTTGCAAAGTAGCTGTACCATTCTATATCCCTATCAGCAATGTATGAGGATTCCAACGTGTACATATCCTCACAAATACTTCCTATTATCCTTAATTTTTTTATAGTCATCCTAGTGGGTATAAAGTAACATCACATTGTGGGTTTGATTTTAATTTCACTAATGAGTAATGTTATGCATTTACCATATGGTTGCTGATCATTTGCCTACCATCTTTGGAGAAATGTCTATTCATATTTTTTTCCCATTTTCTGGGGGTGGGTTATTTATCCTTTTATCATTATTGGGGTTTTTTTTGGATTTGATTTTTCCTCAATTTATTAGGCTCCAGTTTGGTACATTTTGATCCTTTATAATATCTCAATTTCTTAGTGGTTTATAACTCATTTCATTCTAATAATAATACTTTATGGAAGTATAGTTGATTTGCAATGTTGTATTAGTTTTGAAGATACAGCAAGTGATTCCATCTTTTTATTATTGAGCTGTAATAGTCATTTAAACATTCTAAATGAAAGTCCTTATCAGATAAATGATTTGCAAATATTTTCTCTCATTCAATAGGTTTCCTTTTCACTTTCTGATAATATTGTTTACAGTACAAAAGTTTTAAATTTTGTAAAGTTCAGTTTATCTTTTTTTTAATTCTGTCGCTTATTCTTTTGGTGTCATATCTAAGAAGATTTTATTAGCAAACAATTTACACCAGCCACTGGTCTAAACCCTGAGGTACATCTATAATAAAAAAATACATGATTTCTGTTTTCATTTAGTTGAGTTAGGCAGAAGAGCCAAGAATTTACTCAAGTTAACATATAGATATATAATTGTTAAATAGTTAGTGCTAAAAAGAAAATAAAAATAGAGAGCTATGAAGAAATATAACTGGGGACCAGACCTCTGTGTGTGTGTGTGCATATGTGTGTGTGTGTGTGTGTGTGTGTGTGTGTGTATTTTGGGAGAAAGTCATCAAAGAAGTGTTCCCTGGTGAAGCAATATTTTAATTGAAACCTGCAAAAACTAAAAGAGAAAAGAACAATGGAGAAAGCTTTCTATGCAGAAAGGACCTGAGTAGGCATGTCACCTAGAGGAACTGAAAATAGACAGTGATGACTTGCAGAGAGAGTTGGCTGAGAGGATAATTGGATAAGGCTGTGGAAGTAAGCAGGGATAACAGCACGCAGTCTTATAGATCATGCTAACAACTTTAATATTTTCCCTAAAAGGGATGAGGAGTGATTGGAGGATTCATCACTTTGGCAGCAGTATGGAAAACAGATTGTGGAGACAATAAGCGGTAGTAAGGCGACCAGTGAGAAAGAAATTGTAAGTCAAGACATGATGGTGGCATGGGGAACAGTAATAGCAGTAAAGGTGAAGAGAAGTGAAGAAATTAGAGAGACACTTACTTAGAAAAATGAACAGCGCTTGGCCTTGGATAGGATACGTGAGTGACAAGTGATTGGCTGCCACTTTTGTCCTAGAAAGAAGAAGGTATCCTCTGAGTCTTAAGTCTTAAAGTTAGCTGACCTGGTTTCCAAACATGTAGTTGTCCCACAATAAGACTGAGTACCTGAACTTCTTGCTGTGTTTTGCTTCCAGATCTAATTTCATTAACTTCTGATTTCTGGTCTTTTCTTCTACATACAGACTCCATATTCCCATCAGATACAATACTTGATACAGGTCCTCAAGTACTAATACTGCATCCACTTTTCTATTAAGTTCTGTGCATTTATCTCCTTAGATTATTTTCTTTCTGACAATTACTGGTACAACCTGTCCAAAAAGCTCAATCTTTCAGAACTTTACCAGGTACTAAAATATGCAGCGACATCCTTACAGGCAGTACCCTAGAACGTCGAGTGGACAAGGTGAATTTTTCTCACTGGCCATTTAAAACCAATCTCAAATAGAGATCACTAAAGACTATAACTGACACGTAATTTTAACAGCTCTAGAACTGAGATGCTTCCACGGGACAAACATCCTTCAACTTCACAATTACCTCTTCATCCTCCATTTCTCTAATCAGACCACCCATTCACCACACCCTCTGTAGAACACAATACGATATTTAATGTCTCTTTCAGATATAAAAATTGATGAATTTCTTCCTAGATGTTGAAGTTTATGGAACATGATGTATAATTACCTTTTCCTATAATTTTCTATATTACAGCTCTGAAGTTTGCCGTGCATATCCCTGTAATTACTTCTATCTGTAATTACATTTACATAATACATGATTTTATTTACATAATATCTAAGGTGATGATTCATTTCTCAGAAACTTTTTAGTTGCCCCAAAATGGGACAAACTGGGGCTATATTTATTTCTGATATGAAATGCTATAGAAAAAAATTAGTATATGCATATATACTAGCTTGTCATAGTTAGGCAAGTACATAGAAATCTGGAGTTTGATATGGAAAAAGATGTAAGTAGAATGGAAAAAAATAGAAAGGACATACTCATGTCAGAATGGCAAATCACTATTTCCATGAAACATCATGAGAGAGGCATATTCCATCCCAAGTATAGTCTACATCAAAGCACTCCATAATGATAAGGAAAATTGAATGCACAGATTTTCCCCTGGAGTTGTAGATATTCCACCCCAGGTGTGTGTGAAGCCCAGTGGGGTTCAATTCTTAGTGGGGAAGATTTAACGCTTTGGAGTCAACTACAACTGGGTTCAAATTCTAGCTCTGCTATTTCCAGCTGAATGATCTTAGACAAGCAATTTAGTCTCTCTGAGTCTAATTTTCCTATCAAAGTTCAAATAATAACATATATTTCAGAATCCTGCTATAAAGATTAAATAAGACAGCTCGTAGAAATCAAATTAATACCAAGCATATGACAGGTGATCAGTGAACTTTAGTTTCATTCCTACCTTTAAATTTCTTTTTTTTTTTTTAAACAATTTTACGTACATTCCTAGTGGGTTTTGCCCTCTGGTAGGTAAGCCATGGAATTAAAATTATTTTACAGATGGAGCTAAATCCCAAAGAATTTATTTAATACAATGGCTTTAACACTTTAATGAATATCAGAATCCCCTGGAGAGCTTGTGAATCCCTAAGTCACTGGGCCCCACCACCAGAGTTTTTGATTCAGGGAGTCAGGACAGGCCCCAGAATTTAAATGTGTAAAAAAGTTGTGCCGGTGCTGCTGACTGGATACCATACTTTGAGAACTGCTGCCGTAATCCATGTGCAACCACCAAAACAGTATGATCGGCAAAGGCCATGTTTGCTGTCCTGAGCTTTGAATGCATTCTGCAGAAGAGTAACATGATCTAGCAAAGGAGAGTGAGCACACCCAGACCTGCCTCTCCCTCACTGTGCTCCCGGGGCCAGTCACTTCACCGTGCTTCACTTCAGTTTCCCCATCATAAAATTTAAAGGACTGGAGTAGGTCAGTGGGTTTTAGGTTGTGTCCTCTAAGGGTCAGGGGTCTTCAGAGCAAACTCAGGGATGATGTTGGTGGGGGAGTTGAACACAAAAGAATCTGAACCGCTTGTATTCCCAGAGATCACCTCCCCTCGTATAGCTTTTACATGTAGTGAAGTTCCACATAAGGAGCCAAACCAATTCTAACAAGACAAATCCAAACGAACAATCCAGTCTGAAAAAATCTTTGGGCAAGATGATAGCCATGGTCACTCTTACATTGGCTTTCCCAGATACTGAACGCCATGTATACAGAACATTCTGTACTCCTAGTTTTCTGTGCTTATAATGACAATCAATAGTGAACATAATCTGAGGCACTGCAAATCTTGAAACTTCAAGCTATCTTCAGTGACTGTTGGTGTTAAGATTTTGTTCTATTCCAATTATTTGAAAACAGATAAGCCATTCCTGTTCACTGTGATTACCCTATGAATCTATACATACACATATATACATATCAATATCCCATTCATATTCCACGATACATTTAACATTTTTGAGTGCTTGCTCTGTGGCACCCAGTAGACTAAGAGCTTGAAGTGTATTACCTTGTTCAAACCTTGGAAAAACCCTTTTAGATAATATCATTGGTCCCCACCTGCCACGTAGCGACTGTAGCAATGAGAGGTTAACTTACTTTCTCCTGAGCCACAGCTAGCGAAAAATATGCATAGAATATGATCCTGTTTACTTGCCTCTAAAGTTTATGCTCTGTTTATGCTTTTAAAATATCAATCAGATAGTTATCAAATGGGACTATCAAAATATGTTTAGATAGATCTTTTTGTCTAATACTCCAAAAAAGACAAGTTTAAAAAGAAAGAACACAGATATTATAACCTATAAGAGAAGAGCTAGCCTTCCTCTAACAGAGGCTTTTCATCACGTGAGTAGAAAGGAGGAGGATTTAATGATTTGCCCAGAACAATGGAGGCAATCTTATGAACTATGAAATCATACTACTTATTTTATTATTTATTTGATTTTTCAAATGTGAGCTTGGCTGAAGGGCTTTAGTCTAAGTTAATGAAATTAAAACAAATAAAAGCATCTATTAAGTAAATGCCATGATGAAAAGCAGTGACAAGTGTGTGTGTGAGTGGGCGGAGGTTGGGGATAAGAAATAAAATAAGGCTGGCGTCATGAAAGACAAATTCCACCATAGTGCCACCTTCTTGATCACAAAGATTAATAGCCTCTTACCCATAGCAATTCACTCCAAAGATGCTTCATTTGGAATTCTATGTGAATAAAGCTTTAGCAGAGTAGATTAGACCCATGGTCCAGGATCTGAAGATACCTAGACAGTGATTTTGCACAAACCTTAAGCAAGTCAGTAGTCACACGAATCATTCTAACCCAAAGACACTCATCTGTCTTCTCAATAACTGTTCAAGCAATTCAGGTAAAACACAAGGGGCCACCACATATCCGCTTTACAACGGAGACAGTTGTAGTTGGAAAAAGCAACTTGCATTGTAAACTGGGGTTTAAGATTGACCCTGTTGTTCTCCATTGAGACACTAACCAACTAGATCCCAGTCAGATCAACTCACCTGTATTCTGAAGCTTCATTCATAACCTACTCAGCGAGTGTTTGTTAAGGTTGAAAAGAAGGGATTACTAAAACAGTTATTTACAAACAAAAGGTGTGAATTACAACACTGTTTTTATAAACAAACAAAAAATATGAGAATTACCTTGGCTTGAAGACTTTCCTCAACTGTGAAATTAATAGTTCATTGACATACACATTATATTTTAAAATCTTTCTCATGACCTTTTAAGTTAGAAATTCCATTGAAAAATATAAAAGAATATAGGTAGAAACAGGAGATGAATACGACCAATATGAGAGAAATCATATTTCTCAGTATGACTGAGAAATCAATTAGCCATTATAAAATCTTTATATTTTGACAACTAAACATCATAAACCGATTTTTCATAGCATTTTCAGCCAACAAGTGGAGAGGTGTCTAATATTAATAAGAACAGTAATGTACTAATCAACAATGACAATCCGTTCACAGGCTCTTCTAATCCTTCTGTTAATACACTGATGCGCCGACACACCTGACATTAAACTCTGACTGTTCTGTTTTCCTCTCCTGTTTCTCTTGGTCTCTTTGTCAGTAATCATCCACGAAGACAAATAATATTTCATTTTACTGACACATTGCAGTTGTGTGCCTATTCTCCAGAATAGGGAGTACAGCTATTTCCAAATATCATCTATTTCACAGGTCACAGATCTTTACAACTTCGACTAGTACCTGATTTCCACTTCACAAAAATGCGTTTCCCACCATCTTGAAAAATGTGTACAAAGACTGAATATTCAGTTTAATTTGTGGTTTTAACCCCTACATTTTCATATTCAAGGGAAACATCTGTCTTACTAATCATTGTTACTTTCATTTCAACAGACAATGCATTCAAATACTGATTAGAATAAAATGCTGAGAGCTTCCAGTGCATACCAAACAGAAGAACAATGAACACCCAGATTATATTAGGACTGTGACTAAAGACATTGAGACAGAATGTGTGTTGATAGAGTAATTATTAGGTAGAGTAAATTGCAATGTAGAAGCTTTAACAAGTACTTGTATAAATAGTTTCTTTTCCACAAAAGAGATTCTTGTAGTAGACAAAAAAAAAAAAAAAAATAAAAGAAAGAAAGAAATGGTCCCTTACTTCTAGTAATTTCCCAAATCAATTGCCTCACATTCTATTGTAAGAATGTTTCTGAAGTTTCACTGAAGTGTATTTGATGTATTTAATCTTGAGTGGGTGTTTTTTGGTACTGGAAGCCATACCTGATCCAGTGGTTTCTTCCTCACCTCGTGTGGGGAGAATCAATAGACAGATGCTGTGAGACGGCTACCTGGGGTGATCTAAAATGAAAAAGGCATTTTGAAATTAGGAACAGAAACCTGCAAACTTCAATAATGATGACCTCATAATAGGACGTTTTCAGTCAATCAACTTCAGTTACAGTGGCTGCCACTATGTACTACGCCCAGTTACATGTGGGTCCGGAAATGCAAAAGACAGAGTGAAATGCATGGATGAACAAATGAAAATGGGGGAAAAAAGAAAGAAAAGAAAATGAATCATTTCTCTAGATGCGTTTATAAATTAGCTGGGAAGAAGAAAATAATCACATGCCAAAGATCTACTAATTACAGCATATTACAAATACATAAATCTGAGTTATTTTATACAAAATTTCTGCTAATAATTTTGGAACTGAAGATGAGATAAGAAGCAAAATTTGAATAAAATTAGGAGGCTTTTCAGAAGATGGATTTCTTCTGGGGAACCGACTGCAGATGTTGTGGGAGAATAGGTTCCTGCCTTGCACAGGAAAGAACTCAAGAGCAAGGTATGGTAAAGTGAAAGCAAGTTTATTTAGAGAGATACACACTCCACAGACAGAATGCAGTCTCTCTCACCCAGAAGGGAGAGCGGCTTAGGAGTTACACACTCCATAGGCAGAATGTGGGCCATCTCAGGAAGGTGAGAGGGAGAGAAGCCGAGAGGTGTGGGGGTATTTAGTTTAAAGTAAAAGTAGATACACACCTCATAGACAGAGTGCGGGCGTCTCAGAAGGCAAGAGAGAGACAGCAACTGCGAGGTGTGGAGTTGTTAGGTTTTATGGGCTCAGTAATTTCAAATGCTAATGGATAGGAAGATTATTCCAACTACTTTGGGGAACGGGTGAGGTTTCTAGGAAATGCCACCCTCGCCTACTTTTTGACCTTTTATGGTCAGTCTAGGCACTGTCATGGTACCTATGGGTGTGCCTGAGGCTGAAGGTCTACTGGAAGTCGAATCTTCTGCCATCTTGGTTCTAACCAGTTTCTCCTGTCATATTGCTATGTCATTCCATCAATGATTGTGCCCTGCACCCTTTCCTCCCATTTCAATTTCAACCCAGAAGCAGTCAGTGAACACGTCTTCTTTGCTAGGCTCTGAGTTTTAGAACTGGTGATTCAGAGATGTGCAAGTCAAAGTCACTATTTTCTTGGAGTTCCTGGAGAAAGAGAGATAGTCCCTAACATTTTATAGCTTTCTGAGGTGTATGTGCACTGGCTGTATAGAGGAACTGAAATTTCTGAGGTTTCATTGTGCCAGATGTGTGTCTTTAAAAAGCTTATTCAAGAAATCATTTTTGTCTCTCAAAAATCTCTATCTTAACACTGCTATTTCCATGGCAACTAGGATTAAGTTAATGGACACCATTTACAGTAGTGTTAAACCCAGGTCTTCTATTGCTATCAGTTCATCTTGACCATTATCTGTGGGTAGGTACAAGACAATTCACCAAACGTGAGAGCCAGACCAAAGATATGGATGGACAATGGCTAAATTAAACCAATAAACATGTGAGCCAATGAAGTCAAGGCTATATGTTTTACTCTTCTTTTTATTCTTTATTAAGCATGCAGTTAACAGAATGCCTGGTATACAGTGAGTAATGAAGCAAATCAAATTAATATGTGATAAATTCCAACAAACAAGATGTTATCAAGATAGCCATATCAAACATGCACCCAAATAACTGAAGACATTAAGCATCATCTTTGAATTATCCATGATAACAATCTTTATATAAGTTGTAATGTTATATTTACAATGGGAGAAAACATAACTATGCCATGTACAGCCACAGCCATTTCAACAGACACAGAAACTTCTTCAGTGACGGTGCCTTGCTCTGACGTGTTTTAGTGTAGTTTCCCAAATTTGATCATTGAAGTCATTAAAAAATGAACCATTCTGCATAATAGAGAATTTGGAAATCCCAGGATATCTGAGAGGTAGGGGGACAAGAAGAGAGATGCAGAAGGTCAGAGTGAAAAAACAAAGGAGGGAATCAGTGAGATAAACAGTCATCTCCACACACTTTCAAATTTTTAGTAAAATAGACAAACCTTCCAACTAATGTGATAGATATATTTTGTGGAAATCAGTAAATGGAATTCATTTCAGATGGGATTGACACAAAGTGTAAGAGTGTACACTCCCTGGAAATGAGCTTATATTTTAAGGTGGGCTTTTCATTCAATTTCTTAGGCTGTGAAATCCAGAGAAGTGTTCAAGAACATTTCTTAGAGGTGAAGGATCTCAATGGACACAAAATACACTAAAATAGTATTATTCTTGTAATATAGCATATTGACACAAATTTTGGTGTGGCAGGCTGAATGACAACACCCTCCCCTAAAGATGTCCACATCTGAATCTTCAGAATTTGTACATGTTCCCTTATGTGGCAAAAGGAACTTTGTAGATGTGATTAAGTTAAGGATTGTGAGGTGGAGATATTATCTGGATTATCTGGGTGGGTCCAAATGTAACCAAAGGG
This sequence comes from Camelus ferus, assembly GCF_009834535.1. Lineage (NCBI taxonomy): Eukaryota > Metazoa > Chordata > Mammalia > Artiodactyla > Camelidae > Camelus > Camelus ferus. The sequence goes on from NC_045705.1 coordinate 37,225,169, forward strand.
TCTTTATAAGTGAAAGATGAAGATAAGTGGAACAGAGTCAAAGAGAGAGATTTGAAGATGCTTATGTTGTTGGCTTTGAAGATGGAGAAAGGGGCAAAGGATGCAGGTGGCTTCTAGAAATTGGAATGGCAAGGAAATAGATTCTCCCTAAAGCCTCCAGAAGAAATTCAGCCCTGGTAACACTTTGAGTTTCACTTAGTAATGTTATAGAAATGACAGGCCAGCAAGAAACAAGCACCACTTGGAGGGTTGGAGTACGCAGATTTATTACGCTGGCGGGCTCAGAGGGGCTTCTGCTCTGAAGCTCTGAGCACCTCCAAGATGTGTGCAGGGGTTTTATAGGGTTAATTACAAATATGGGGCTATCAGCCAATAAGGCTCGAATAGCAAAACCAAGGAATCAGTACACTGGAACTTAACTATTAGGAACAGATCACGTTACTGACACTTTTTGAGCTTGGATTTACGAGTTAGCTTGTTAGCTCAGTAAACTGACACTAAACTTCAGATTTACGAGTTAGCCCAGCAGAACTTAGATCAGTAAACCATCACTTTTTACACTTAGATTTATGAGTTATCTTGTTAGCCCAGCCCGGCTTTTCCTTCACTGATCAGTAAGACCTTCAAAACTACAAGATACTAAATGTGCATTGTTTTAAGTCACTAAATTTATCATAATTTATCATAACAACAGGACGAAGTTAACACACTCAGATTAGTAAATCTTGATTAACTAGAAGTCAGATCTACAACTTTCCAAGACAGGACCAAATAGTAAGAAAGCAATAAATTAGATTGCTAGGGCATGGGGTGGAAGAGAGAATGAAAACCACTGAACCTTTAAAATGCTGAATTTTATCTCAACAAAATGAATCACATCTCAACAAAAATTAATCAATCAATAATCTGCTGTGTAAAGATTATACAATAATAACCAAGTTTGGCTTTAACCTACTGTTAGACTGTTTCAGTGTAACACTAACCTACTTTCTTATTTTTCTGAAAACAAGATTATGATGATGATGATGATGATGATGACGGTGGTGGTAATGATGATGGAAACAATTTTGATGAAGACAACAGCCAAGCTGCTTATTGTTCAGCCTCATTCAGTTCCTTTAAGGGTCTGTTCCCACTCTAAAGAAATCTAATAAATAAGTAAATATAATATCCAACCTTCATTGACCTGATTCTCATCGACTAGCATCCCTTTACGTCTTTTTAAACTATCTCCTTTCTTACTGATTTCTACCCAACTTAAACTCTGCCCCACATTTTTTTTCATCAACTACCCTGAATCCAGCTTTCACCTCTATTGCAGAGTGACCCTGGGATCTGCCTTCCTGGAGGGATCCAGCACCTGGATTTTGTCTTTCTCTACACTGAAATTTGGCTGACCTATTCACATTCAGAGTAGGGCTTTGACAGTATCTTCTTTTGCATATAATGGTCCATACAATGAAGAGATGGGAGCTCAGATGTAGGGAGAGAGAGCTAATGGAGAGGGTCCAGAAAATGCAGACAGATCTTGCTATGTCCTGCAGCTAAGAGTACTGACCTCTTAAAGAAGATTGGAGAAAAATAAAACCCGGTTGATTTCCGCAGTTTCTTGTTTAATGATACTGAGTGCAACGGTCACCATTAAGTCATTTCAGCTAACGGTCATCCCATAAATGGTCATCCATTAAGAGGATGCATCACAATGAAACAATAGCTATAAAGAGTATGCCTATTCTTAAGCTGACATTTAGTGATGGGATGGGCCCAGCATTGTTATAATCACCTTCTATTATGTAAACATCATAACAAATCCAAAAAGTTGCTATTTTTTTTTTGATTTTATAAATGAGAAAACTAAGGATCAAAAAAATCAAATAACTTTACACAGTTAGTAAACAATAATACCCTATTCAGTTTTATGTCTGTCTCACTATAAACTTGTCCTTTAAACTTCTTTGAGATATAACCTCTTTTTTTCTTTTTTACTACAAATTGTCTGTTGGATCTAATAAAGGGATGATTTCAGCTTTAAAATATTATTTGGGCCTTTCTTAATTTTTTATTCTTTATTTTTTAAGGCAGACTATATGATTCACACGGAGAAATAGCTTGTAATGATTTTTAATGTCTTTACTACCTTGTCCTTTCATTTCAAGATATACACCCTAGAGAAGATGGCTACATTTTCTTATGGAGCGGTCCCTTGCATTTTTTCAGAATTTTGCTACTATTGCCAAAGGATTATCCTAATTTCAGTAGGCAAATGCAAGGACAAACGGCAAATCACTAATGAAAACTTCTAAGTTATCAAAACAAAATATGCTGAACAGTGTCACTCTGGAAAAGAGAATTATCTAGAATTATACAAAGCCACACCTAATATTTTAGCTTGACTGCAGACTAGTAAAGCGATACAATATATTAAGAAAACACATCAGGTTCAGAGATCTATAATTAATCTTGACAGCGGATGCAGCCGGACAGATTCCTACTTAAACTTGCATCTTGATGAGACTTTTCCCTCTTTTACTGGATCAGTACAGAGCACGGTGGGGTCCCAAGGGATCTAAACCCATTACAGTGGTTTTATAGTCAAGTTCATGCTCATCGCATGCCCTGCCTTGTGCTTGGTAGCATTAAATATTTAACTAACTGTGACCATGATGTTGTTGAGAAAGCAGTAGCTTTTAGTGCATTTTTAATACATGCTGTTAAAGAACAAATATAAAATTAAAAAGTCTGTGTCCAAGGCTTGAGGTAGAATAAATGGTCAGGGAACAGTACAATCTGTGTTTAGTTCCTGTAATTGAATTATATCACAAAGCTTTCTAAATATATGTATGCATCATATTCCATAATAGCTAGAGTGAAATCTGGAGACTCATAAGCAATAATTCTATCATTAAATTTTGATGTGCAAGCACAAGTTGGATAAGAAGCATGCATCTAAACCTTGAAACCATACTAGCGAAGGTAAATTATTTTGAAATGTGAGAGATGAAGGACATTATTATCTTTTAATAACATTTAAAACAGAGGAAACAACTGTGGATGAAGGAAAATGGCTCTTTAGTAAACAAATGAGTGAATTATGGAGCTTTATTTTGATCAGACTTATTCCTCATAATTTAATTTGCCTTTAAAAAATGTTTAAAGAAAAAAGAAATGAAGTTACTTTTTAGTTTTGCTCAGATGCTTTCTATTTTTCTAGTTTTAGAAGTTTCTGTTATTAATCATAATATAGCAGTATGCCACTTTGGGTGGTGATTTGATATACATTTTATATATTTATATAATTAACGCACAATAAAGTTAATGGAAACTGGGAAGTGTCTTTTTTATTAGAATAACACAAATGACACAAAGAAGAGTTGTTTGTTTTCTAACTCATTCTCAACCTCCTAAATCCAAGTATTTATAATCTGTCTGGTACCAGAAAGGTGGAATATGATCTGTTCTGCAATGTGCGTTAGAATATGAATAAATAGTAAAGCAAAAAAATATATGTATATGTACCATTAGCAGGTAAAAGCCTAAGACTGGCTGGATCCAGTTAAAATGATTCTAATATTCTATGTAGAAAGCTCTCTGGTTTAAAGCAAGTCAGAGTAATCTTGGACAGTTTTATTCTAAGGACCCGTTTTAAACCATTTCCATTTAATTTAAATCAATGTGCATAAATTTTCTTCATAATGTATTGCTATCTAATGTATTTTTTATATATTGTCTATATATTGATTATCTATCTTCTCCACTAGAATGGAAGTTTCATGGTGGTAAAATTTTTGTCAACGTCTTTTAATCTTCTTATACAAAGGCTTTTGAAGATTTCTTCACTTTGATGGTTTGTGAAAAGTAGCCAAAGACATTCCATGCCGACCATGCAAACAAACAGGCCATGATTGTTTTTTTCTAAGCTGCATCGATTAATGTCTTCTTATGGGTGTCGGAACCCACGAGGAGTAAAGAAACAAGTGAGCATTTATCACACAAGTTCGAGAAGTTTTCAAAGACTAGCCATATGCACAGTTCTGGTTTTTTTCTCATGCAAAGCTGCTCTGGAATCTGCTTCTTTCTCTACCATCATCTCTTTGCAATTTTCCATCCACTTGCTAATTTATGCCCCAGTTTACTGAATTTCTTCCACTTTTCATAAATCATCACATGCCTCACTTATCTCTGGTCTTTTGCTTATATACTCCCATCCCCACTGTTCATCTGCTTAACTTTTACTTATCCTTAATGTCAGTCTGGGTGTTACTTCTTTTGAGAAATCTTTCCTGATTCTCTAAATCTTGGTTTGATGACCCTGTTATATAATCTCATATTATCATGGATATTCCCCATCACAAATTTACCACTGCCACCACCACCCCAACTGTAAGTGTTTTACAGTTTGACTACTCCAGTAGAGTAGAAGCTCACTGAAGGCAAAGCCCGTAACATGTTGGTTCATTACTGTGTTTCCACATATTTATTAGATCTCTAACATAAATATGCTTATATACCAATATGGTGGTAAGGAATTTAGATTTTATCCAGTGATAACTGGGAATATCATTTATTGAAAATACCATCACTGATGCTTTATAACAAAATGGAAAATATTAACTTCTGTTAAATATATTTTGCTTCTAAAGAAAGGTAACCTATTCATAAAAACTTCTATTTACTACTCTTGTGGGATATATATCCCAGGTTCTGGCACTGAGAGCTTCTGGTCATGCAGAGACGCATGACCCAGGATTCATCACTGACCACACTGGATTCATATTCCCAGCTGATGCTACAGGTTTTCATGACACTGGTTCTATGGTACGAGTGCTGGAAGCTGTAGAGATTTTCACTGAAAGGAGACAAGATGTGCACCATGATTGCAATAATCTCCAATATTAATAGCAAGATTGTATTATGTGTTTTGCTATCATGTAATAATGACTCAATATCTTCCTAAGTGATGACTCTATTTTCTTGCAATGACAGCCATTTATTCTATAAAACCTCCCTTCACCATCACTGCCACCTTGTTGTTATTTATCAGCATTTGTGTACCATTCTGTGGCTCTTAGCAGACTCTCTTCTCCCTGCGAGGTCTTATTAGTCTGTGCTGCTGTGTGACTTGAAGCGCCACAGGCTCCTCTTGTTATGAGAAACATCTGAGGGATAATGTGCACTTGTGTCCCATCTCACACCTCATGTACACAGGAAGCCAGTTTCTGTAACGCCCGGGGAGATCTGAATCACAATGTCACACAATTATATTGTGACAGGGATTATGTCTAAAGCGACAGGTCGCCACAGGTACACAATGAGATGTGTGAGCTGATACCTATGGATTATGACATGAGCCAAGGTTTTCTGCTTTGATGATCACTGACTGTGTTCATGTTTTGACGCTTTATATCACTTTTATTTGAACTAGTCTCTGAAAGCACAAGATCCTGATCAGTGACAATAAATCAGTAAGCTGTGACTGAGCTTCTTTGATGAGGAAGGCATCCTACTGGTCTCTGAGGCAGTCACCAACGTGGGGGGAACCATTAATTTTGAATACCTACAAAGCGCCAGATACTGTGAGATGCTTTCTGGCATGCATCACGGAGGCAAGCCTGAGAGGTAGGTCTCACTAGCCCAGTTTTTGACATGTAAAATTTGAGCTTCAAGTTAAATCATAGAGCAAACAAGGAAGGCATCTGGAATTTGAACCCCATTGTGTCTGAGTTCAAGGTCCAGACAGCTGAGGATCAGAAGTGCTGCCAAAGCTGTAATTAAAGATCAGAGTCCACCCTTTTCTCTGTATTGAGATCTCCTAGGGGTGTTGCTCTCAAAAGTCTGATAAAAGCAACAGATGCCCTGCCTGCAAAATAAAGATACTCATTTGTGCATATTCTTTCAGAGAATTCGTGGACCATGAAGTTATCCACAGACACTTGGATCTCAAAATAAAGACAATATACAGAGAAGAGACCAGTCTTATTAACCTTTGCTTTCCCCTCGATGCACAGGATCCCTGCCACATACAGGACTGGTGATACATATTGTTGAATAAAATAAATGAATTAATAAAAAATTGCCTTCTCCATTCTTTATTGCTAACCCAAATTATGCCTGCGTGGGTGTTTGGCAATACTTAAATATCACTGTAACTCATGTTCTAATATTTATTGAACATCTACTAAATGCCAGGTCCTTATTCTTCAGTCTGTATGCATCATTTAATTTAATTCTCCCTATGGTCATCTTCAGTTATATAAATCTTACATTCAGGCACTAGAACAGTGCCTGATACAGAGCAGGCAAAACATAAGTAATAGGAAGAATGCAACGTGTGATCAGTAATGCTAATATTTATTAAATGCCTGTTATATTCAATGCATACATCTGAGTGCTTTACACATATTATCCTAGCTTAATCCTCACAACCTTATGAAGCAAATATTCATGCTTTCTTTTATTAAAAATGTAACTGAAAGAACAAATAGGTCTTGTCTAAGGTCAAAAAGCTATTAAGGCACAGAGCCAAGGTTTGAATATGGGTCTTTCTGACCTTTCATCTCATGGAAATTGAAACACAGAGAAAGTAACTTGTTTGGAATCACACTGTGTAATACTATGTAATAAAGCAGGGAGATGAAGCCCATTATTCTTTCCACTACTCAATTTTAATTCTACTTCTCATCATTTAATACTACAATACTGACAGACTTCACTCTCCTGCTAACTCTGATTTATAATTTGTTGGCACTAACTAGCTGTGGTGTCTGAAGGTCACAGGACAGGGAAAAATAAGATAGAGACTAACCTGACTCACAAAACCTGGTAGCTTCATGGATTTTGTGATGCTCCCAACATCCTGAGAACAGGATGATCAAACATGCTACGAATGCTTAAACTTAACCTCAAGCTGATTTAGGCTACAGGACTTCCATAGCTTTCTCATTCTCATCTCAGCTTGGTCCTATACTGAAACCATGGCAACTGCATCCCATAATAACCATTTAGAGGAATGGTCAAGAGGCAAACTGTGGCTCCTGACATTTTATTTTATAAGATTTGATTAACTCTAACAATATACATTAGAAAGTTCAATTTTAGCTACTTCTAGGCTACTGACATTTTGATATCTAATTATACCACTTTAGTGCATAAACCAGCGCCTATACAACAAATACTAGGCTATACATCTCACTTAATAAGTAAGGGTAATTTAAGAAATACAGTATAAATATGGTTGCAATCATGGGCCTTAAAATTAGAAAGGCATGGATCTAAATCTTGTCTCCATTCATCGATAGCTGTGGAACTTTTGGCAAAACACCTATTTAATCTAAATCTCAGTTTTGTCCTCAGTAAAATAAAGCTCAAAAGATGCATGTCTCATAGGAGTATGAACATTAATGTAAAGTAACATAGATAAAGCACTTGGAAGAGACCCTCCCTATAAGAAGTGCTTAATAAATGTTAACTTCATTACATACACATCTTGTATTTTTCTTAGACTTACAATTAAGCTTCACTTACTAAGTACTGTTTTCAGTTCTTTCTATCTATCTATCTATCTACCTAAATCACTGGCTCACTTAATCTTCATCACAACCCTGTGATGTTTGATTATTATCCCCATTTCATGAAAGAGGAAACCAAAGCTCAGGAAGGTTAAGTAACTTGCAAAAAAGCATACATTTAGCAAAATTTAACTTTCTTCCATACATCTTTCCTACCATTTTTGCATATCCACAGTACCATAATCATAAAGGGACAACAGACAGTTACAGTAAAAATGGAATACAAAGTATGCACAATGACCTCTACCCTGATGCTATAAAAGCTTCAATAGTAGCCTTTATAGAAAGGATGTAGGCTCAGAAAGATGCGTCTACCTATGAGAACAAAGAAGAAAAACTACTAGCTTGGACTCATTAAAAACAAATATCTGTTTCCCATAAAATGTGTATCCAATGTTATTCAACCCAATTATTGCTATGCAATCCCATATTAAAATCCCTTCAGATTTTGACTTTAAATCTATCTTATTTCTTTATTATTTAATGTTTAAAACACCATTTGGGGATAAAACCAGTTATACAGAAAATAATTAAGAATTAGAAAGATGCAAGTTGTATCAAACTGCTACCTTTAAAAGAAAAAAAAAAATCTTTTACTCAGTGAAAAGCAATAGAAGGGGACGTAAAATAATGGAAAGAAACAAGAGACTTAGTGTCTATTACCCTAAACTTAAAACCTGATGACCTTGGTCAATTAATTCACTTAACCTCTCAGAGACTCACTTTTTTTCTCACTGTAAAATGAAACTAAAAATAAAACAAGGATGCAGTCATATTTTTATGTTAAAGAGACACGTTGGTATACTATAAATGGCATGAGTGCTGTGAAGAGATGGCTTTGTACTCCAGCTGAAAAGCTTACCACAGAAGCATGCATTGTAGGTTATCAAAAGTCCCTGTGAGCAGTAAGAACAAAATAGATATTTGTTGGTTGGTTTAATGAAGCACTGTGGAAAAAATTTACAGAATAATAAGTGTATACATAGATTTGGATCTTTAAAACTCAAAGTCCATTATGTGTGTGCCTCCTGCCTTGCAATAGATTTATCTTTTACCACCCTGAAGCTCCAGGTCCAATACTTTGTTCATTTAACAGTACTCAGCCAAATGCCTTCTCCTGTGTAAGATTATGAGGATGGACTGCTATGGTCAATCTGTGTCGTTTGGCAACAGCTGGGATTTACAAAGGCGATTCAATAAGCACTGCTATTTGAGTTTATTACCATTTATGAGAACGTAATGCCAAAAAACTTGTATGGAAAATTAGGGGAGTCTGATCAGCATTATAAATCATGTTTTTTGTGATTTTTTTCAGTGTTTTTCCATTTCACTGCAAATATGATTTAGAAGGTAGCCATCATCTTTTATCATGCTACATATAAAAACCTTTGTTGACTATTACTACATTTTTGAATTTATCAAATTATTAGCTCTAAGTTCTAATTACATTTTTAAAAAGTAGGACTGAAGTATAGAGAGGAGAAAAATTGCCTCATGAATTATGTTGCTGTTTACATTTCTACTGACAAGTCTAATCATTTGTTTAAATACAAAATCCTGTTTTTATTGAACAAGTTACAGCTAAGTTAAGAAACTCAAATAACAGTTCCTTTTGATTCCACATTATCATGCCATCTGTCACTAAAGCACACAGATTATCTGCTTCACTCACTTCCTGTATTCAATGTCCGCCAGCTTCCTGAAGCTGCATTCATATGTTTCTAAAACATTCATACTCCTCCACTATCACTGTTGCTATCCTCTGAAAGGAGCGCATCATCTGGGCAGTTATCCTAGGCTCATACTGAGTCTCCCACTTGCTTTCAGTCTCTCTCCCTCCTGTCTATGAATCACATGGTCAGTGATTAATACATACTCACCCTGGGCATTTGCCTTCTGACTAGTAGACAGATTTCAGGTTGGCCCTTGAGTGACTTCCGGATATAGACGATAAATAAGCCTCAAGGTCTTGCTAATCCTCAGTAATCACTGAGCCTGACGAAGCTCCACCTTCTGGAGCTGAACTCCAAGTGAGGCAGCTACAGTATGGAATATTTGCAATCTACCTTCCACACCAACATCAGTTATCTTTCTGAAAATTGACTCTGTCACTTAGCTCGTTAATGATGCTCTTCCACTGCATAATGTACCACGAAACCACGTGGCAGCTAATCCATATTTTCATCTCCTATCACATACATCATTCTTTGGATTTGCACATGCTATCCCCTCTCTTTAAATCCTTTAAATCCTTTGCCTGTCCTCTGTCTAGAAAACACTTGAGCATCCTTCAAAGCCCACTGGAAAGAACACTTCCTATCTAAATCCTGCGTTAATGCATCTCATCTGCTTTCTAATATGAAGAGTTGACTACTCCATCCTTAGTGCTCATATAGTGCTTTGATAATAAGAGCTTCTCTCATCCAAAACTTCTCTTGCTGTATTTGAGTCTCATATGTAAATCCCTGTCTCCCTGACAAGGCTGCAAATTCCCTAAGGGAAGGCGTCACCATGCTGTACTCATTTCTGTATTGTCAATGCGTGCTAGAGTGCTTGCCATGTAAGTAGGACACAATAAAACTCTTTTGTGAGTTCTTGTATTCCTATTTAAAAGATGCCCTTTAGCTAAAATGAAAAAAAAAATGGAAGAGATATTATAATACGGAAGAACACATCTGACTCCTTATTAGATCTGTTCCTTTACCTCTAACCCTGTGCTCTGTTTCCTGTGCTTAGTCATGTTGATTCTGTACCTTTTGTGAAAGAATGTCGTCTATAGCCTGAAATATACAGGCTAGCCCATTGTCAAGGCTCTGACCTTTAAGGGTATAACATGTTTTCATTCATACAGAGATTAAAAGTTGCAAAACAGAATAACATTTGTCTTGTTGGAGGTTTACAGGAACATCATGATCTGACCTATGTGGATGGCTGCAAGAACAAAGGATTCTGACATCAAGAAGTTTGCAACAACCAACTATACTCCCTCTCCTTTTCAGCATAAAAGGAGCCTGAATGGTTCTCTGGGACATTAATCTCCCATCTTCTTGGTCTCCTGGCTTTCCCAATAAAGTCGTTATTCCCTGCCCCAACACCTCATCTCTCAATTACTGGCTATTGTGTTGCAAGGAAAATGGGTTTGGACTCAGTAACAAACCTGGAGTTGGGATAGAGAACAAAGAGAGAAAATTGGACTTGTCCTGTCCTAAACTAATAATGTTAAGGGTAAAGATCAGAATGAAAGTACTAGTCACGAGCAGAACAATGCTTCATATAGTCTCAAGACACATTGAGTAGCAAGGGAAGAAAACTGTCATTTATTAAGCACTTACTGTATACCAGTCAGCATACCAGGCCCTTTAATAGTTTTAAATCATTAAATCTACACAACCTGATGAGTTATATATAATGCGCATAGTATCAATGAGATGTTTCACGAGAAGAGTTTGCCTGCAATGCTGCAGCTGTTCATGTCAGAGCTAAGATTTCTACCCAAGTGTGTGCAACACGGGAGTCAAACTTTCTCTTCTTTAACTGCTCATTTCAGAGACTCATACATAACAGGAATTAGATGAGTGTTGATAATAAATATATTAATAATGAACATTTCTAACACTGAGAACTTACTATGTGTCAGGTACAGGGCTGAGCACTGGGGACAAAGCAGTGAATGGGGCACATCTTCTCAAAGATTCTGAAATGTCTTTAAATCAAATTGAATTGAATCTAAAGTTTAGTGTATCCAACCTTAAAGTAATTCTAAGGTTTATCAAACAAACAGAAAGTACTTAGTTTTGTTTCGCTCTGTTTTGCTCCTGTGACTACAATGAGGAGGGAAAAAGAGTCTCTTTATCAAACAGTGTGGAGACAAGAGGCTCTCTTCCAGGCCAGGAGAGTGGCTTTGATAATTACCAAAGCAGCTGGACACATCCAGTTCCTTCCAATTAACTTCTGTTATGAAGAACTGTTGACTGCTTGCCTGACAGCCACACACAGATGAGGGGAGAGGAGCGCACACACGGTTTCCTCGCTTTTCAGAGCTCACAGGTTAAAGGCAGTGTCAAGAGCGAGTGAGGGTTGAGGGGTTGATTTATCTGGCACTGCCTGCGTGGGGAAGGTCTGCTTTGGAATCATCACAAATAAGGCTGAGCTGCTTTCCTATTAGGTTCTACCTCTTGGTACGCGAATCGAAAAGATTTGTCCTTTCAGATGCATTCATTCTGAGAGTGTCACTGCCAGATCATGTGGCTAGATCCAGCTTTCTTAAATCTCAGCACTCACGACCTTAATGGTAGCTGCTAGAACCACTCTGGCCTGAGCTTAATGCTTGCTGGGGGTTGCAGATGGAAGGTGGCAGCAAGCAGCCACAAGACAGGTTAGACAAGATTCTAGAGAACCTGCTCTGGGCCAAGGTCTAGATGGTCGATGCAAAGAGAGACCATAATAACACACTAATCATAATAGTTAGGCCATAATGGCAACCACTCAGACAGCATCTACATGTATTAGGCCTTTCTAGCGGTATGTGTGTGTATGTGTGTATATGTGTAGACAGACGCACATTTACATGTATGTGTGTACACACACGTAGCCCGTGTGTGTGTGTGTGTGTGTGATAAGCAGACTGTGCAAATGTCCTATACCTCATCAAAACTTTTCCCTGGATTAGCATTAATTGATGATTTTTTCCTCATCCAGTCTTTACCATAATGATGCAAAATACTGATTTTCCAACTCATACACTTCTTTCATATTAAACAACAGGCCCTCAGCATTTTACTCTAAGCAAGAGCCCTCCCTTCTTCCTGACTGATTGATTGACTGATTGATTTGATCTATTTTTTATTACGTATGGCCAAATTAATAAAACACTCTATTTTTAATGGTTTATATTTCTCTATTGTGCTTAATTATTTTTGTGTTCAAATTATTCCAGATTTGTCCAGTGGAAGCCTTGTCATGCTATTTTCCACGTTCTTGTAACATGCCCCCATCATTTTTTAAAGCACTCCCTGCATTTCTAGCACACCAAGATTTTTCAGACTCATGTCGTATCTATCCTGCCCGGTCCTAAAATCAGTACTTGTCTGAGAGTCTCTACTTCATGACAGTGGTGTGTTAGATAGCAACATCTCGGCACCAGGTTTACTTATTGCTGTTGGGATGTCTTTGACTCTTGGCCCTGCCAGTGGACAGGGCTAGGAAACACATGCGTGCATATATACATAAAAATATGCATGCATATACTATACCGAGAAATGTACGAATACGTGTGTAAATGTACCATGTATAGATATATACACACATACTAGAAATCATGAACTCACAGTGATACTTCAAATTCCAATCTCCAAAAGATTTTTTGTTTGTTTTATGACATATAGAATTTCATATTTGTATTATGCTTCAAATCAGTGAAAATCCTCTTTTTCTTTAACATTAATGTATGTGTTCATTAGCTGAATCCTATAATACACCCAAAAGAGTTTCAGAATGATTTTGCCTTAATACCACAAAAAAAAAAAGAAAAGAAAAGAAAACCTAAAGCTGTTAAAAAGTGTTTCGTGTTCATTGGCATTTCTTCCTCTTACTCAACCGGCCTGTGACTGAGAGTACACAGAAAATGTTACTTTGGATTAATCTTTCCTCTCTTCAGTTTCCTTTTAGTCTTTTTTCCCCCACTCATTAATTTTATTTTCGAAAGTGTAGACTATTAACATAATTTCACAGATCAAAACTATGCAAAAATTTATACTCAAAGAATTGTCACCGTCATTTCTTCCTGTATTCCTTCTGCCTCATTTCCTTCTCACCTTATTATTTATAGATAACCAGTTCCCATTGTTTTCAGCTGTGTATATTTACCATAGTTTAATGAATCCTCTCTAGTTAAGACATTTCAGTAGTTTTCAAATTTTACAAATATAAATAATGATGTAATACATACATTTGTGCATATGCAATTTTATATTCTTGGTGGTATATCATTATGTAAATCCCTAGGAGTGAGTGTTCTGGGTCAAAAGGTAAGTACACATGGATAACTTTCATAGGGGTTATACTATTTTGCATTCTCACCAGCAATGTATGAAAGCGCCTATTTCCTCATAGTCTCACCAATAGATTGTATTCTCAAGTTTTTCAATTTTTGACAATCTATTGCATGATAAATAGTTCCTTGGTCTAGTATTAATTTTCATTTTTCTTATCATGAGTGAAGTTGAGCATCTTTTCATCAGTTTATGGTCTATTCTTATTTCACATTTTGTAAAATGTCTGCTAATGGTTTGTGCCCAATTTTCTACAGGACAAATTTGCTTTCTAATTCATAGAAGTCCTTTAAAAATTAAAGATATTGGTCTTTTTTCTCTGACATGCATTGCAAATTTTATTCTCAATTGGTCATTTTACTTTGAATTTTTGCTGTTCCAAATTTGTTTTTTATCTTTATGTATTCAAATTTATCAATTTTTAAAAACTGCATATGAGTTTTCACTCCTAGTTAAAAAGATTCTCCTAGGCCTGTACTTATGTTAGACTTCACCTATGTTTTCTTCTCCTTCTAGCACACGTGTCTTTTCATAGTTGGAACTCCCTAGCTGCTCTGGATTTGTCTATAGCTGTGACTTCCAAATAGTTCTACAGACCTTATGTCTCCACAGAAGTGATTCAGGAGGACTAAAAATGATTAATTTAAAATATATTTTGTCAGATAAAAATCTTTAATTAAAAACAACACATCCACTTAAATATGTCAAATAAAATTTTGAACACACTGAAGATCATTAGTACACTAAAATTTGCTGCCAAACAAAGTCTTTCAGTAAAGCTATCACAGTATAATTTCTCCTTCCATTTCTGAACATACATTCAACTTCTGGGAATATATTATTGATCAGCAAGGTTCCTCCCTGGTTTATATTTAAATTCAGGCCTATGCATGTCTGCTAAAAACAGAACCAAACAAGCAAAATCTCTATAACAAGTACATCAGACGTACCATGTTTAATTAAGACTATGCCAAGTTTAGGTACATTAACTTGGTGCATGCCCTTCATAAACTGTCACAGTGAGGTATGTGCAGGAACAAGTAAACACTTAAAACATTACAGTATGAGATTTGAGAGTACTGGTATTCATGGAACTCACGGAAGACCCTCTTGTCTTACTCTTATGTTCATTCATTTAAAAATCATTTGGTAAAAACCTGATATGTGTCAGAAACTGCTGGGTCTCAGATATAAAGCAATGAACAAATACAACCATTTCACTTTAAAAAACTTTACCTTTAATTTATAAAAGTTAATTTATATATACAGACAAGACATATTAAACAACTAATTATACTAAAACAATGATGAGAGTTTCAATTAAAAATGCAAGTTGGCAAAGGGTTATATGATGGGATATATGGCCCATGAGGTATGGAAGGTCTCCCTGAGAAAATACTGTTTAAACCAAGACCTAAAAATGAGCATGGCTCTTGGATTGGAAGAATCAATATTGTTAAAATGGTCACACTGCCAAAGGCAATCTACAGATTTAATGTAATCCCTATCAAATTACCCAGGACATATTTCACAGAACTAGAACAAATCATAATAAAATTTATATGGAACCATCAAAGACCTAGAATTGCCAAAGCATTACTGAATAGAAAGAAAGAGGCTGTAGGAATAACTCTCCCAGACTTCAGACAATACATAGAGCTACAGTCATCAAGACAGCATGGTATTGGTACAAAAACAGGCATATAGACCAATGGAACAGAATAGAGAGCCCAGAAACGAACCCACAAACTTTTGGTCAACTCATCTTCGACAAAGGAGGCAAGAATATACAGTGGAATAAAGACAGTCTCTTCAGCAAATGGTGTTGGGAAAACTGGACAGCAGCATGTAAAACAATGAAGCTAGAACACTCCCTTACACCATACACAAAAATCAACTCAAAATGGATCAAAGACTTAAACATAAGACAAGATACAATAAACCTCCCTGAAGAAAATATAGGCAAAACATTATCTGACATACATCTCAAAAATGTTCTCCTAGAACAGTCTACTCAAGCAATAGAAATAAAAGCAAGAATAAACAAATGGGACCTAATGAAACTTACAGGCTTCTGCACAGCAAAGGAAACCAGAAGTAAAACAAAAAGACAGCCTACGGAATGGGAGAAAATTTTTGCAAGTGAAACCGACAAAGGCTTGATCTCCAGAATATATAAGCAGCTCATATGACTTAATGAGAAACAACCAAACAACCCAATCCAAAAATGGGCAGAAGACCTAAACAAGCAATTCTCCAAGGAAGACATACAAATGATCAATAGGCACATGAAAAAATGCTCCGTATCACTAATTATCAGAGAAATGCAAATCAAAACTACAATGAGTTATCACCTCACACCATCCAGAATTGCCATCATTCAAAAGTCTACAAACAACAAATGCTGGAGAGGCTGTGGAGAAAAGGGAACCCTCCTTCACTGCTGGTGGGAATGCAGTTTGGTACAGCCACTATGGAAAAGAGCATGGAGATTCCTCAAAAGACTAGGAATAGACTTACTACATGACCCAGGAATTCCCGCTTCTGGGCTAATATCCAGAAGGAACCCTACTTCAGGATGACACCTGCACCCCAATTTTCATAGCAGCACTATTTACAATAGCCAAAACATGGAAACAGCCTAAATGTCCATCAATGGATGACTGGATAAAGAAGAAGTGGTATATTTATACAATGGAATACTACTCAGCCATAAAAACCAACAACATAATGCCATTTGCAGCAACGTGGATGCTCCTGGAGAATGTCATTCTAAGTGAAGAAAGCCAGAAAGAGAAAGAAAAATACCATATGAGATCGCTCATATGAGGAATCTAAACAAAAACAAAAACAAAAACAAACAAAGCATAAATACAAAACAGAAACAGACTCACAGACATAAAATACAAACTTGTGGTTGCCAAGGGCGTGGAGGGTGGGAAGGGATAGACTGGGATTTCAAAATTGTAGAATAGAGAAAGAAGATTATACTGTATAGCGCAGGGAAATACACACAAGATCTTATGGTAGCTCACAGAGAAAAAAATGTGACAATGAATATGTATATATGTTCATGTATAACTGAAAAATTGTGCTGTACACCGGAATTTGACACAACATTGTAAAATGGTTATAAATCAATAAAAAATGTTAAAAAAAATAAAAAATAAATAAAAATGAGCATGGCTAAGTAAAATGTCCATTATTTTTTTTTATATTGGAATTATATTGAGGTTGTGTTCAAAGTATAAAATGAAAATTCATTTTAGTGTTGGCAAATCATATGTTTAAAGGACAAAAATATAGGCTCCTTAAGATAACAGACATGCGCATATCACTTTTGGAAAAAATATCTATTAAGGTCCTCTGCTCATTTTTAATCAGACTATTTGTTCTTTTGTTATTGAGTTGTATGTGTTCCTTATATAGTTTAGGTATTAACCCCTTATCTGATACAAAATAGGAAAAAAGATTGCAGATCATGTAAGTTGCCACTCCATCCTGTTCATTGTTCATTTTGTTGTGCAGAAGCCTTTAATTCTGATGTAGTTCTACTTATTTTTGCCTTTATCACTTCAGCTTTTCATGTCATATCCAAAAAATCATTGGAAAGATTAATGCGAGGAAGATTTTTTCCCCTAAGTTTCCTTCCAGGAGTTTTATAATACTAGTCTTACATGTCAATCTTTATTTCAAGTTAACTTTTTGAGTGGTATAAGAAAGGGGTCTGATTTCATTCTTTTTAATGTGATAATTCAGTTTTACCAACACCATTTATTGAAAAGACTATCTTTTCCCCAGTGGGAATTTGGGTCTCTTGACAACCAGTAGTTGACCTTGCATGTAGGGGTTTGTTTCTAGACTCTCTTCTAGTCCATTGATCTATGTGTCTTTACGCTAATACCACTATTTTGATTACTACAGGGTTGTAGAATAGTTTGAAATAAAAAAAAAAAGCCTCCAGATTTGTTCTTTCTCAAGATATCTTTGGCTATTTGGGGTCTTCTATAGTTCCATACAAATTTTAGGATTGTCTTTACTATTTCTTTGAAAAATGCCATTGACATTTTGATAGGGATTGCACTGAATCTATAGTTTAACAATACAAATTGTTCTGATGCACAAGCATGAGATATCTTTGCATTGAATGTGTGTCTTCTTCACTTTCTTCATCAGTGTTTTATAGTTTTCAGTATACAGATCTTTCATCACCTTGGTTAAATGTATTCCTAAGTATTTTATTGTTTCTGATGCTATTGTAAATATTGTTTTCTTCGTTTTTCTGTTAGATATTTTGCTGTTAGTGTATAAATGTGTACCAAATGTGCATCATGTTGTATACCTTAAACTTATATAATGTTATACATCAATTATATACCAATAAAACTGGGAAAAATTTAAAAGTAGACAGAACCACATAATCACGAAGGCCTCCATATCCTTCCACTTCCACCATTTATCACTATCACCTACTCCTGCATCTGGCTACTTCATTGCTTAAGACTTGTAATGGAGTTACCATGGGGTTCATATTGTGTTGATCTATAATTGTATCTATAATTATACCTTGTTTTAAACTGGTTGTCATTTAAGTTCACACGCATTCTAAATGATATACCTCTTTTACTCCCCTCCCCTGCATTTTTCCTTTTGATGTCATATTTTACATCTTTATGCTTTGCATCTTAATCTTGATGCTTTTAGAATTCTCTCTTTCTTTCAACTTTTGCCATTTTAATTATGATATGTCTTAGTGTGTGTCTGTTTACTCAGGTGTCCTTCAACAGACAAATGGATAAAAATGTGAGATATATATATGTATATATATATGAATATTACTACTCAGCCATAAAAAAGAATGAAATTCTGCCATTTGCAAAAACATGGATGGTTCAAGAGAACATTATACTTACTGAAATGAGTCAGACAGAGAAAGAAAAATACTATATGATATCATTTATATGTGGTATCTAAAATATAATAAAAATGAATGCATATAACAACATAGTAACAGACTCACAGACAAAGAAAACAAGCTAGTGGTTCCCAGAGTAGAGACAGAAGAGGAGAAGGGTAAGTTAGGGGGATAGGATTAAGTGATACAAACTACTATGTATAAAATAGATAAGAAACAAGGATATATTGTATAGCACAGGGAATTATAGCCATTATCTTACAAAAACATTGAATGGAGTATAATCTATAAAAATACTGAATCACTATCTGCACATCTGAAACTATCATAATGTTGCAAATAAATTATACTTAAAAAAAAAAAGACTTGTATTGATTAGATGGATCTAGGCATTACCTTTAAGAGTATACCTTCCCTGTCCACGCACCCTCCCCATACCCATCCTTTGTATTCTTAGAGTATTCTATGTATTTCTTTCTTTACTGCAGCATTTATCATACTCAGTTCTCTATTTTTCTGCCCCCACCAGCAAATGCTCAGGTCCTCAAACTCAGGACCAAACCTAGTTTATTCAGCACAGTTACCAACACTTTGTAATCACTCTGTATATTTTAAATAAATAAAGATTTGCCAAGATAAAAGAGGAAAACATATTGTAGGTAAGGACAGCATGGTACAAAAAGGGGGGAAAGTATGAAAGAACGGCTTGTGTTTAGGAAATGGGTGTATTTGAAAAAAAAAGTTATTAGAGATACAGAAAATCACCATGGAAGATCAGAAGAGAAAATAA
This sequence comes from Camelus ferus, assembly GCF_009834535.1. Lineage (NCBI taxonomy): Eukaryota > Metazoa > Chordata > Mammalia > Artiodactyla > Camelidae > Camelus > Camelus ferus. The sequence continues at coordinate 37,244,489 of NC_045705.1, forward strand.
AATAAGGGTCAGATTCTTCGGAACCTGCATTTCCTGATAATAAGCATGGACTTCGTTTTACAGTTGATGATAAACCACTGTAAGCCCTGTGGCAGGCTGATAATGGCCCCCAAAGACATCAGGTCCTTGTCCCTGGCACCTGTAAAAATTACCTTAGAAAGAGCCCTTGCAGATGCAATCATGGATCTTTAAATTATCCTGGATCATCCAAGTAGGCCCAACATGCAATCGCACATATCCTTATAAGAAGAAAGCAGAAGGACTTTGACACACACAGGAAAGAAGGTGATATGAAGGCAGATCAGAGAAAGGATGGAAGATGCTGGCCTTGAAAATCTGTGTGATGTGACCATAAGCCAAGGGATGCTTGCAGCCACCACACACTGAAAGAGGCAAAGCGCAGATTTGCCTCTAGAGCCTCAGGAGGGAGGGTGGCCTTGCTGACAGCTTCAGTTCAGTTCATACTGATTTAGGACTCTTGGTCTCCAGAACTGTGAAAGAATCCATTTCTGTTGTTGTAAACCACAGCATCTGAGGGAGTTAGTTGCTGCAGTCACAGGAAACTAACACAGCTTCAATCAGGGAAAGGTAGGGAGAAGTCTGGCACTAGTGAGGAAGGAAGCCAGGAGGGAGCAGTCGGGGCGGGGCAGGAAGCCAAGTGTGAGATAACGACATTAATGCAGCAGAATGCAGAATGCAGCAGAATGCAGCAGCCCGGGAATGGTGTAACGGGAATAAAAATTTATTTGCAAAATATCCCTAGCTACAACCATGGATTTAGATGGTGAAGAAAATTTTAAACAATTCATTGTCTTATGGTGGTTAAAAATCTTAAATACCTGTCTTTTAATCCTCACAAATAGGATAATAATTGCTAGGATACTATGAATAAGGCTGAATCAGAATTAAACATTCTTTCAGATGGGAAAAAAAAAAAGTCACTTCCTACATATAGAAACAATTCCAATCTCTTTGGATCACAGAAAAGCAGAGCTAGAAGGAAACTCAGAAAGCTGACGTAGCCTTGACTTACTGCTTTGCCCTAGCATTCAAGATGAGTGGTCGCTTGATTTCTGCCTAACAAGCAACTCAGTACCACCACACGTGTGGCTCTGCCTGGCATGCACTTCCTTAACAAATATTTATCAAATTCTGTTCTGTATGTATAGTGTGCTCTTCTAGTCCTAGAGATTCTACAGTCCGTATGGAGCTTCCATTCTGGCAGGACATGGATAGGAACCCAGGAACCAAATAGATTAATGAAGTAATAATCAGACACTGACAGTAAGTGCTAGGAAGAAGATCAAATATAGTGATAGGATGTTGGATATTAAAATTCTGTGGTCAAGAAAGGCATCTCAGAGGAGGTGACATTTAAGCTGAGCTCTGAATGACAGGTGGAGCTAGTGATGATGCCAAGGTCTGGGCCAGAGCACTCTAGGCAGAGGTAACGGAAGTGCAGATGCCTGAGGGTGGGATGAGCTTGGTGTGTCTGGAGAACACAGAGGTCAGTGTTGCTGCCATGTAATAAAGGGTAGATTATCTGAAAGCTACAATTCTGTGTCACCCCAGAACATACAACTCAGATCATGGGTAGGATGGCTGTGTGGTAGGGTGAGAAGAGGCTTAGCTAGGAATTCAGTGACCTGAGATGTAAATTTTGACCTTCACTCGACCAGCTGTGTGCCCTAAGATTTTCCTTTCCCTTACTAGATTGCCATCTTCTGGTATTTCTGATAAATGATGAGGTCAGACTAGATGACTGATTTCCAAACTACTCCGTGAGGCCCACTGAGAGGCCTGGCTGCTGGGCCTCAGATCTTACCACCTGCTTCAACCAGAGTAATCTTGTACCTGTGATTTGCATCTTTCGAGACAATTTTATGTAAACAAAGGATTCTTTAGGTCAAAAAAGTTGATAATCCATTAGCCAAAACTCTTTAATGATTTCAAACTTCAGAATACCGTGATTCTAAGCTGTAGACAATGTGCATCAATAGAATGGGAAAAAAATGCAGCCTAAATAGGGAAAGGATCGCTTTGCTAAATGGTAAGCTCCCTACCAAAGGAGTTTTGAAAACTGAAAACCAAAACAAGCAAACAAAAAAGCCCCACAGTTAGGAACTGTTGGTGTCTATTTTAGGAAAGGAGATATTTAAGAGACCATATCCTTTAGCCTACAACTTAGTGACTCAAAGGAAGGAGGGAAGGAGACAGAAACAGAAACAGATGATGCTTCCCTGCCCCTCGTCCTGCACCCTTAGCCAGTCAAATAGTTCACGGTGATTACCAGTCATTCTAATTGACAGTGTCCCTGGGTGTGCCTCTGGGAACTCTGATAGAGCGTGGGGAAGACGAGAGGCTGCCTATTTGTTTGGTGCAATTGATGTGTGGGGAGAAGAAAGGAGGCCAGGATTCTCGGTCCCCTTCTTCCCTCCGTGCGAAACTTTAAGCAAGGCTCTCACCCCTCTGAGTGTGTCTCCTCATTTATGAGATGCAATATTAGCATATTCCCTATGGAAGACCTAAAGAGGGAACATGTAGCCTGGAACCTGTAATACCTTGCTTTAATATTTGTACCATAATTGCAATTTATCAAATGTCTTTTACATTCAAAGTGCTTGGTACCACAGCTGCACGAGGTAAATAGTATTGAATGATCTAAAGTGACCAAGGCTTTAGTAAATGGTTTGTGAATACTTGATGCCTTCTTTAAAACATAGAAGTTGGTTTTGTGAATACCAGTCCTCAGACAGACAATTTCAGGATGCCTGAGAGTAAACATCTGCACCCTTTCCTTGCCTCAAACGCCAGAGGAGTTCATTGTATCCTCAGTAAAATGAAATTAATCACTAACCACTGAATCATTCCTGGGACACAGATAATCCAATTTGGATGCCTTCAATCAAATAAATGGAAGTGTTACATGAGAGGAGAGAGAGGTGTCACTTGATTAGGGCTGAATCCTAGACTTTAAATTAAATTTGAGATGTTGACTATTTCTCCTTAGAAATTTTTATTCATTTTCAGAAGACATCCTAGCCCAGTTGGCTAACATTTTACAACTCAAGCAAAGAACTGCTAGCTTGGCGGAGCAAGTCTAAGCAGAGGGCTTTCGTTCTGTGCCAGACCAGAGTGGCTGCAGAGCTGCTGGGTGAGCCCTCTGAAGTCCCTTTCTGGATTACTGTCAGATTTTCCAGACAGCAGGAGCTTGGCTGGATGACTGGGTCTTCTCAGCTTTCATGGGGCTCCAAGACTTATTTGCTTATAAAAGAGGAAGAAAATCTGGGTAGAAATGTACTTGTCTATTTGGTAGACTGTCCTCCATTGAATAAGACACTATTTGAGGGATGACCAGACACCTACAGTGTGGTTCCCTTAGACATCTTTATCTTCTATAAGGATAAAGTATATATTGCTGTTTTCTTCTACTTATTTATCCATCCTTATAACGCATTTAATGTGCCAAGTACTTTGCCAGACATCAGATGTATGAGGAAGAATCCTCAAATAAACAAAATGGCAGGATCCTAGAAAGAAATCAGACTTTTATAATTCAAGAAGGGTTTCATAAAGGTGTGGGCAAGGTGAAGGAAAACTAAAGGGATAGTATAGATTCCTCACCCTCACCCTAGGGGCTTATAAGAAAGGAGTTGTTACCATTTTCAATATTGAAGGCATAAGAAAATGAGAGCGCAGTCTACATTTATTCACTCTCCTCCCTCAGCCCCAGTCTCCCTCCAGGGTTCCCCATTGCTGAAGCCAACAAAAAGCCAGAAGGCAAGATATTCTCTTGGTAGAGCCTTGCAGGTCAGCCTCCCCTGGCAGAAAGCAGGGTGGAGTAGGGCAGAGAGTGGATCTAAAGAGGCGAATGGAAAATAATTAGTATGCTGGGAGTACAAAGATGACTTGAAGGGTGTGTTTCTACTCTGATTTTCACTTAAAACATAATTACAAGGAAAGTTACTGATGAAGAAGATGTCTGAATTTTCCTGCCTATACATGTGGCAGAGAAAAAAAAATTCAAAGTGAATTAGGTTCAATCAACATGCAGTGGTGTTTCTTTCTTAAATTGTTAAGCTGTATTTCTTCTCAGAGGCAACGCATGGTAATGAAGAGAACAATAGCTGTGTTATTGAGTAAATCCAGTTCAGATATTGACTTTGTCACTTGCTATCCACATGACTTTGGGGAAATTATTTAACTTTTCCCAACCTTAGTTTCCTCACCTGTAAATGTGGGATCAGTTACATCTACCTAGCACTATGCATTGCACATTATAATAGCTCAGAAAAATGTATCTTTCATAAAATTTAATAACATTATGATTATATAAACTTAAATCCCAAAATGTCAGTGATACTGTGTTTCATCTAATATGTAAGTGTCTATTGCAGAAAAGGAGATATTTAAGAAACAGAATCCTTTGGCCCACGACTTAGTGACTTTTAAATTGTTTTCTGTTATCAGTTAGGTTTGACCTTTTGTCAGAAGCATAGCAATAACAGCACTGTGAATTACAGGCTATAACTTCATTTCACCAAAGATTGAACCAAAAGTTCAGAGTGTAAAGGAAAAGCTGGGCTGGGCTAACAAGATAACTCACAAATCTAAGTATCGGAATACTGATCTGAGTTCTGCTGGACTAACTCGTAAATCTAAGTTAATTAGTGTTGGTTTGCTGTTCATGTTTTTTTGCTAGCCAGCTGGATTTTCAAAGAGACATATCTGGCTTAGGAATGTTGGTTTGCTGCCTCCCTGCCTCCACTTTTGTGACAATGATGCTGCTAAAGCTGTTCCATGCCTATTGGCCTAATACCCCAAGCTTGTACTTAACCCTATAAAACCTCACGCGCACGCCTTGGAGGTGCTCAGAACTTTGGAGCAGAAGCCCCTCTGAGCCCGCCGGCGTAATACATCTGAGTGCTCCAACCCTCCCAGTGGTGCTTGTTTCTTGGCTGGCCTGTCGTTTCTGTAACAAGAGCAGTTAGGAAATTTTCTTATAACCATATCACTGGTAAGTCAGGTAATTCTGTGTGGCCCCAGAGTTCATATTCTGCTGCAATACACTATAATACATGTGACCTATTGTGGCCTGGTACCCTATCATATAGAAGTCATGCTTGTGGAAGAACGAGATGACAACAGTCCAAAAAATCACGAGGTATGAAGGAAAATACATTTAAAAAATAGTAACGCCTTATTGTGGATGGGTATGCAAGGAGATGAAGAGTCAGGAAAGAAAATGAAAATCAGATCTGAAATTATTGACTAATTAGCAAGTGTTGTCCTAAGAAAGGGAAGGCTTAAAAGAAATTCGTAAATAAATTCCTTTATTGATGAATATATAGAAAAACAAAAGAATAACAAGTAAAATACAAAGAACCATCATATGAGAAATGTCCTGTTTGCTGGAGATGAGCAAAAAGAGAATGAATGAAAATTAGTAGTATTGTTACGCTGTTTTTTTTAGAAAGAAGAGATTATCCTCAAAGTCGCCTAAAATGTTCCCTGACCTTCAAGTTCAATCTCTCTCTATAACTCTGAATCTAAATTTGAGTCATACGTAAATCAAGTAGAGGTTATTTAATGAGTATTATGCATTGTCTTAACCTGGGATCTTTTGAGCACACTAAAAATAGCACTCACTCAAAATAGTTTCATCCAAAAGGGGAACTGATTGAAAAGGCATAGATAGTTCACAGAGAAGGATTCACAAAGCCTGGGATCAGGAAGTGGAAAACAGGGCTGAGGTTAGCCTGCTGTGTATCATCTCTGCTCCTCTCCACGCATTTCAATCACTCTCTCTCGCGAGGCTCACCCTTCCTCCACTTTGGCACGTGTGCCTCTAATATAGCTCTGGCTTCCCATGGCTTCTCTGTTCGATCCATCATACACAGACTGGAATCCCAATTAGCAGAAAAGAGAACCTGGCAGGCTCAATTCATTTCAGGTTTCAGGTGTTATGTCCAGCCCCGCTGCCTACTGGGAGGTGGTGTCACTGAACTGCAGTCCAAAGGACTATGGAAACCGACTGTGTGAGATGCGGCCATACAAAGATCCTGTTAGAAATGGCCAAGCAAAGAGGAAATGACTGCAGAAAAGGAATGGAGTGCAGCACGTGCATGCACAGTTACGTGTAGACAAGATAGAAACTGTTTTAAAAGGCATCATTGTGTGCTAAATCTCACCCAAGATAGGAATATTCCTACTCAAATTTCTTTAAAACACTTCTTAGGCTATATGCCATATGATTGCTTTATCATTTGCCATCTAGCTCCTCTGTAATAAGCATGATTTCTAATCAAGAACTATTTCAGTTTTCATTTTGTATTTTTTTATTGATGGTAAAAATAATGAATGTTAACTGTAGAAAATCCAGGGAGGGGAGTCTAAAGAAGCAAGTCAAAAGCAATCATCCCACCCAGCAACAACCACTGTTAACATTTTGGTGTATGGCCTTCAACTTTAACTCTACACACAAACCCTTCATACGCTTGACTTTATACTTGATGTACTATTTTAAAGTGCTTTTTGTAAATTCATAAATTTGTTTATCATTTTCTTTTTATACTAGAGACTCTTTTATGGTATGTTTTACAGTGGCTGTATTGAATTTCATAAATTTCTGAAAAAAAATTTGTTTACTCCAATTTGTCACTATAAAAATGTTTGAATATTTCTATATCTATATATTTATAGATGTAGACATAGATATATGCATGTACAGATATTTAGATTATATGTATAATCTAAATTTCTGTATATATGCCTGATTATTTAAATTTCTGGGTTAGATTACCTGGTGAACAAATGAGAAAAACTATACGACTCTTGAGATGTATAGCAGTCCGAAAAGACTATGCCGACTCACACTCTCCTCCGTGTTTACATGTCGTTGAAGTGGCCAACAAAGCAAACCACCGCCACTAACAACATAACCGGCCAACTGGAAAGAGTAAATCATCTCACTGTTTTATGTTTTTCATAATTACAGAAGTTGAACAATTTAAAGTTCTTATACTTAATTGGCCATATTCTAATTCATACACTGTTGTATGAGATCTTTTGCAAGTTTTCCCCCTAAACTTTCACAATCACTAACTTATATAACATAGATTTTACTTTCCTACAATGTTTCTTAAAAGAAAACAGACTCTGCTATGATATTCAATTTAGATGACAATTGAAGAGTTGGAAAAAACATTACTAACAGAGTCATTAAAAACTAGATTCAAATGCAGGCTTTGATATTTAACCTCAGTTAGATTCCAGGTAGTCACTTACCAAATGGAGACAAGAAACCCTACTTTTCATAATAGAATTCATTTCTTCTCACTGCTCCGAGAACATATGTTGTACAGTGTCATCTCTACTTTATGACTTACACTTTTTTGTTCTCTATACTCAGAAATAATGGATTTGTTAAATATTTTTGAATTTGCTTTGTTCTTTCACACTCAGGAATTTCAATATAATATACGCTCTGCCTAAAATAATCTTCTTTCCCATCTTCCTGGTTCCTATACCTCTTTATTATTTAAAATTTTACATCCACATAAAAACTTTTCTTTAACTCTACTCATGCTACCTGGGGTGTAACTGGTTATATGCTCCAAACTTTCCTTTATCTTAATCACTGCATATGATATTTTTCATTTTAATGTTTGTGTTTCTTTCTAAGCAGTTGAGTTCCTTGAAGATATGACCCATTTATAGCTTGTTTACTGTTGCATCTTCAGTGCCTTGAGAAGTACTTAACTACCAATAAAAATATGTATAAACTGATGAGCAAGTCAACTAATTTTTTTCTTCTGAACAATATTTCCTCTTCATCCAAGCTACATCATTCTTTTATCAATTACTGAAAATATAGTGTTTAGTTTGAGGTAACTAGAATAAAAGTCTAGTCTTACTGAGTGGACTCCTTTTCTCATGCACAAAATAATATTTCACTGAGGGCCGAAGGCACATTTCTGGTGATAGGTGAAATAATTTTAGGTAGTAAAAATTTATTTTGAATAGTTATTTAAGTGTTTTGGTTATCATCTATCATGAAAGTGATCTTGTACTCCTGTTTTGGTAAAAAGGAGACAGGAAGGAAGGGGACGGGGCACAACCATGGAAGGAATGAACCAGCAGCTAAGGACAGGACAAACTAGTTAGAAACAAGACAGCATGGCAGAAGATTCAACTTCCAGTAGAACTTGAGCCTCATGGCACACAGGAAGGTGTCATGACGGTTCCTAGGCTGACCATAAAAGTTCACAAAGTGGACAGTGGCCCAATTCCTGGAAATCTCCAACCTCTCCTCCAAATAGCTAGAATAATGCTCCTACTTGTTAACATAGGAAATTACCAAGCCCATAAAAACTAACAACCCCTCACCTCATGGTCACTCTCTCTGTGTCTTGCCTTCTGAGATGGACTGCTCTCTGTCTATGGAGTGTGTATCTACTTTTACTTTAAGCTAAACACCCCCACACCTCATGACCTCTCTCTTGATTCTTGAGATGGCCCACATTCTGCCTACGGAATATGTAATATCTCCTAAGCTGCTCTTCCTTCTGAGTAAGATGGACTGCACTCTGTCTATGAAGTGTGTATCTCCCTAAATAAACTTACTTTTACTTTACTGTGCCTCATTGTTAAATTCTTTCCTGCATGAGACAAGAACACATTCTCCAGTAACAGAAACATAGAATGTACACTCCACCTGCCTTTCTCTTCTTCTGGATACTCACATAGGAAGACTTATTCTCCACATGCAACCTGTACCATTCTTTGTAATTTGTCAGGGCCATGTGACAATTTCTAACCAATGGGCTGAGAGTGGAAAATATGAGAGTCATTTTTAGGCTAAAGCATGTGATTGCCTTTTTGAGACCTTCCTCACACAGAAACTGAGAAGTTCTCCTGCTCCTTATGTTGCCAAGACCGATGGAGGCTCTGCCAACCTGTGGCCTTTAGTGACTGTGCAGAACAGACCTCCTGTCCTCCCACTGATCCTCATGGGATATCTAAAGTGAACAAGATATAAAACTGCATTGTGGGACTTGTTTATTATTTCAGCATTACCAAATTTGTCCTGATTACAGCAGTGATAATAAAGTGTCATTTTAATATAATTTATCTAATTAAAAATGAGGTGATTTTTACAAATATATTAAGTAAATAATCAAATAGTTCAACTGACTACCTGCTCTAGCAACTCCACTTCTGGTGACACACCCAAAATACTTGAAATCAGGGACTTGAATAGATATTGGTACAACCATATTCACAATAGGCAAAAGGTGATAACAAGCGATATGTCCATCAACAGATGAATGTATAAACAAAATAGTGTGTATACATACAATAAGATATTATTAAACTTATGTTGATTGACTTGGTTGTGGTAAATGTTTCACAACGTCTATCTATATCAGGTCATCAGTTTGTACAACCACCTAAATGTATACAACATTTGACTGGAAATTATACTGTAATAAAGTTGGAGGTGAAAACAAAGAATAAAATTCTGATACACGCTACTACTTGGATGAACCTTGAAAATATTACGTTAAGTGAAATAAACCAGTCACAAAAGGACAAATGGGATTGTATGATTCCACTTCTGGGAGTACCTGGTAAGCCAAATTCATACAGACAGAAAATAGAACAGTGATTCCCAGGAGCTGGGGGAGGAGGTAATGGAAAGTTAATGTTTAACAGGTAGCAGGTTTCAGTTTGGAATGATGAAATAGTTCTGGGGATGGATGGCAGTGATGGCTGCCCCACCGTATGATGTACTTAATGCCACTAAATTTAATACTTTAAAAACGTTTAAACGGTAAATTCTATGTTACATCTATTTTACCACAATAAAAAATAGTCCAGGTAATATTCAGGTATCTTAAAAGGAGTTTTGGATTAACAGATATGCATTACTATATATAAGATAGATAAGCAACAAAGACCAACTGTATAGCACAGGGAACTACCATCAATTTCTTGTAATGGGCTGTAATGGAAAAGAATCTGAAAAAAAATTATATCTATCTATCTATCTATCTATCTATCTATCTATCTATCTATCTAAATCACTTTGTTGTACACCTGAAACTAACATTGTAAACTGACTACACTTCAGTAAAAAATAAGAACTAAAAAAATGTTTTTTAAATTATCAAGTTAAAAAAAATCATTCAGATGATGAACAATTACAGTTTGAGAAATACTGACATAGGGGATGCACACAAGCTTTTCAGATCAAAGAGACCTTGGATTTCAAGCAAGGCCGTTTTATCCTTGCTGAGAACCTTGGGCATTTGTTGACCTTTGTCAGCCTGACTTTCACTGTGTCTGGAAGAGGGTCATTGTAAAGATAAGGACAGTAACATGCAAAACACTTAGAACAAAGCAGGCACAGCGTAGAAACCCAATTAGTGATTCCAGTTGTTACATTGCCACTGTTTTAGTTACGCTTTAAAATGAAACAGGAGACTGAAGTGTTCTTTCTATGCAGTGGGTTTTTTTTTTTCAACATAACATAAATTTGGTTAGAAATCAAGTTATGAAAAACAAGATTTTGTTCCAGTAGAGTTATTGAATATTTTATCATTTTAGAAGTCCAATTTTCTTCACTCATTCTCAGTATCTCCTGCCTTTATAAGATAAGGGACAGATTCAATTTACGCTGTCAAACATGAGCTACCTAGCTATCTAAAAGACTACTTCTTTTATGTTTACCTTGCTGAAATAGAGTTAAATGCTTTCAATAAAATATAAAACCACCACCAGTAAAAACCTACCAAAGATTTCTATCCCTCCACATAGAAACCAATCTTTTGAGGCAAATGAACTATTCAGCTTAATAAAATTTTACACATTTGACTTTGTAGACAACTTGTAAGCAAGAATGGTCATTTCTGTTTTGTTGAATGATTTTTGTTGAATGCCCATTATAAGACTATGATATGTTTGAGGTTATAGAAGAGCAGAAATAAGAATACCTCCATAGACTCTCATCTCAAAGAGCTATAAATCTTATGGACTAATTGATGATACAAATGCCCTTCTCTGAACAGAGTCTTCACTGGTAGAGTTTAAAGTAGACAATAATGAGCCCAGCCTCATTCAATATTTCCTAAAATGAAATGTATGCTGTATCATGAAGTCCCCTTATAATATTAGTATCTAACATGTTTTTTCTTAAGTCCTTGCTTCTGTTCATACTGTGTCACTGTCGGAGGGCCCCTCTGTCTTAGACAAGCCTACTTACATCCTATTCTCTCTCTAAAATTCACCTCTCTGAAGTCAGCCCAACCAACTGTGCTCTACAACAGTGTTTCACAAATCAGTATGACCTTTAACATAAAATCTACTACTAGATTGCATGTTGTTCTCGGTTTGTTTTCTAACAATGCCTAGAGAGAAGATATTGCTTTTCATTTAAATGTAAAACATTTTAAAGAAATCCATTCCCTTATGCATTTATATGCTTCACGGTTCTCAGAAAATTGATGATTATAATTTAGGCATTCAATAAATACTTGCTAATAGGGCTTAGCCAAAATAATTGGATACAGGGGGCTGTACTCAGTCCTTTTAGTTACAAAGGACAGTGATAATGCACTCTTTTTTATTACAGACATTGCAGAAATTCCACCAGTTTTTCAGCTGTATTGGTTATCTCTTACAGGAAATTGGTTCCCAATATTTCTTATGTACCTTGGGCATTTTTGCCTTATTGTTCACATCATTCCACATTAAGAGTTTACCATGAAATTTAAATGCAACCTAGTAGGCAAACTTAAGACAAAGAAATCAACCAAATCAGTCAAACTAATCATATATTTATAAAGTGAAATAACTGTATTACAGGATTAAATTAACATAATTTAGGGAAATGTCCTCATGCAATAAAAAATAAAACATGCATTTTTAATGTAACAGCCAGGCTATTAGAAGTTTTCCATTTCCTAAGTATTTAATTTGATCACTTTGCTATACAATGCTCCTGTTAGATAATCCTTTGTCCACATTATTATACTGTTTTTTTAAAACCTCCAGGTAATGACTATGTGTAATTTGGTGTAATGAATAAAGTAAATTAATAAGGTAAATTTAGACCTGGTGCCAGCACAAAGAAAAATAAATGATCAGTCTTCCCAAATCTACTCTTCTCAAAAATCTATAATAAGGATTGTCAAAAAGAAAAAAAAAAATCCAGGAGGAAAACAATCTAAAAGTTTTTTCTTTTTCTTTTCTTTTTTCTCTTCTTTATACCATTAGGGAAAGACATTATTTAAATTAATAACAACTACATATAAGACTTTTCATGTTTGGTTAACTATGTTTGAAATCAGACAAGAAAAAAAAAAGGATTATTTTTAAACTATATCTAACATATTATTAAAAGGCCACTGATATATACCTGAGTTTGAATGTTATTGCTACAGCTCGGATCTTTTTTTAATTTCTCACTAAGGAAAATCAATGACTCCATTATCTATGATATACTAAGTGTCATTCACATATTTATATTTCATTGTAGTGTACTTTATCCACCTTACCTGACTATTACATATATACACACACACACATATATACAGATATATATATATATATATATATATATATATATATATATATATATATGTTTCCTACTAATAAACTGGGACTGTTTACATCATGGTTTAGGTTAAACATTTATGTAATATTAAGGCAAACTAACTGAACTAAGTCAGCTATCAGATATACAAAGAAGATATATCAAGTGATGATGATGATGATGTTCTGTTCTGATTAATATTATTACTAATAATAACAGCATAACAACAATTATAATAATAAGTTATAATAGTTATCATGTGATGAAGATCGAGAATACTAGGCATTTTATAAGTCACCTTAATGAGCCCTCAAATAAATCCGAAATTAGGTATCATTTTCCCAGTTTCAAAGGTGAAGCCACTATAGTTTAGTTCTCACTTCTCTTTCTGTTTGGCACCTTTATTTCATTGCTCTGCAATGCTTCTATGCATAGAGTTGCCACTCCCACAGTAACCCATGGTCAGATTTGGCTCTGTTTAGCTAATTGCAAACATATGCTTGAAAAGAATGGCTCAACATATAGTCAATTGACTGGACTTAAAAACCCTCATTTGCCATTTGGTGCTGTATGGCACAAGTTTTAGTTAGTCGTTACTCAGTCCCTTCATTAAAACAGATGTGGATCAGGAAAGATGGAACATGGGGAATCAATTAATACAAAAGACCAATTGGCATATTTTGCAAATGGACAGTGATGGCCAGATTCACAAAGCCAGTGGTCGGAACCACGCTAGGGTCCCTCGTCCACGCATCTGTGGTGAGTCAGTAATTCTTCCTGACAGGGGATTATCCAGCTGTCCTCTTTGGAGTGGATCAAGTATTTAAAGAAAAACAGAAAACTTTTTTATCTCCCTGGCTTGGGAAAAATGAAATAAGTCCAGTCAATAAACATCTTTGGACTTCACAAATTTCCATTTTCCTCAATTATTCATGTCTTTTCAAACCTCAAACACACTCCATGGGGATTTGATCGTATACAATTTCCAATCAAATTGCCACAAATACCCATGGAGAATTCAGTTTGACTTGGGGATTATCCCTTATTTTCCTTTGATCAAAGTTGCAGCTTGTGGATTTTTTTTTTTGGACCACTTCAAACAACTGCTTTGGAAAAAGTTCATGTGTGTGTTCCTGTGTGCTCCAATCTCTGATCATGCAGGCTCCACTTGGTTCAACTAGACAGGATCTTGGACTCTTTTCACAGACTCTCTTCATCAACAAGGAAGTGAAACTGGCACCCCCATGGGAAGATGAGAACTCTCTAGTTTGGAGAATTCACTCAATTCATTGGAAGTAAATGATAATCTTATATTATAATTCTAACTTTAAAGATTTTGTGACACAGATGCTACTGTGGAGATTTTCATAGGCAGTATCTATCACCTTTCAGGAAGAACCCAGGAGTGCTTCTAGGGGGAACAACTTTTCCTTCCAAAGAATATCTTGGTAGAGAAGTACTGCATATCTTAAAAAGACTGCATGATAAAAATAACACCCTATATTCACAATTACTCAGTATCCGCTGTGTGTCAGTATCCAGCACAGCAACTAATACATTATAGGGGCTTAATAGACACTTCTTGACTGAATAACAATGACCACCATTTATTGTATCTATTGTTTGCCAGGGACTAAATTGGACACCTTACACCTGTTGTATCTTTCGCTGACATCAATTGTAGAGTGAACATCTTATTATTTTCATTTTAGATATGAGAAAATGGAGGTTTAAGCAGGTTAAACTCTCCACAATCTGTGAGTTCTCAGCAACAGACTGTGATTTTCCTCATTTTACCACAACACGTCAAAGAACACAGTATTCTAACATGTTTTTCAACCTCAATTAAAACAAAACTACTTCTATGTGCAACACCTAAAGGTTTTTACTAGTTTGCTTTGAAATGTTTTAAATTAGATAATAAGATAGTTATAAGACATAGTAGTCTTTACCTGCTGGCCCCTCTTAAGCTTAATTATTTCTACTCTTTCATTCTTGCTCTCTAAAGGAGTATCTTTTTCCTCAAGACCTATATACTAGGGGAAACTACGTTGAAAGAGAGAGGCAACAGGGAATCAGAGATAAGTTCAATAAAAAGTCTTCCTGGTACCCTTACATGCAAACACACGCCAATGTAGATATAACACCTTGGAGATTGCCTTATTCTCAGTCCCTTATATCACCCGAGTGATACTTTTGATAACAGTAATAGTAACAAAAATCCTGTTAGACTGGTAAAGAGCTTTGAATTTTACAACGTGCTTTCATCGACATGACTGTTTATCTCAAATGTATCCATGAGGAGAAAAGGGCAGTGTGTTTAGACTTGCTTGGTAGTGGTCATGTGACGTTCAGAAACATCAAGTGCCGGTAAGGCAGTAGTTAAGTGTGCCCAGAAGACCCTACGACAGGGAGTGTCACTGCTCTTGCCCTCATGCTGTTCCCAGTCAATGGCTGAGTACAGCAGGAGTACCAGAAGGCACATCTATTCCAGGAAACACAGGTCCCATCTGATAACCACCTTCGGTTCAAGGACCGTCCAATGGCTTAGCTGATCCTCCTTTCAGTCTGTATTATAATCTGAGATGCTTTCAGGCCAACTTTCACCCCTCTTCTCCTTCATTCAATCTCAGATTTGCATCTCAGTTGATGGTACTCCCAGCTTCTTCCAAATTTCTCCCCTTCTCCAATTACACAATCGTTTCCCCTAGTACAGTCTTTGCATACTTAATCCTGCTGCAGCATCTGCTTCTTGGGGGACCTAACACAGCAGGCCCTGTATATGGCATGTAACACAAACTAGATCTCAGGCTTCATGGCTGGAGTGTGAAATTCATTACTTTATAACAACTACAGTAACCACTAACCCAGGCATAGAGCGAATCATTAATTGATGTTAAATTTAGAGAACAATTTGGATTAGGAGCAGGCTATTTACAACACGGTCTTAAAGTATTTTCCTAATTATTGCTTACTGGTGGCAAAGGGGAAAAATAAGAACTATACCATGGAGAAATTAAGCAGCGTGTTGATGAACTGATCAGTTTAGCAGATGAATGTACCTCCAGGTGAGATACTCTCAGAAGTTCACAAAATCACCTATGTGGTATTCCAGCTGAGGATGTGTAACCTGAATCCAATCATGAGGAAACATCAGAAGCAAACAAACAAATGAAGAATGTTCCACTTTTAAATGAGAAATATGCTATTTTTTTTAAAAAAATGACATAAAAAAAAGACCAAGAAAAAAATGCTATAAGTGTTCCAGATTAAAGAAGACTGAAGAGTCATGATAAATCAAATACAATACTAATCCTGGACTCAACCCTGTATAAGAGGGGGAAGAAGTCATAAAGGACATTATTGGGTCAATTGACAACATTGGAATATAGATGATAGATTAGATAAAAGTGTTGTGTCACATTTAATGTGATTGACAACTGTTTTGAGTTACATAAGATAATATCCCAGCTCTTAGGAAATACACACTGAAGAATTTTGAAGGAGAGGGCCTGGCTGGATGCAATTTACTCACAAATGAGAAAGCAAAACTAAACAAAAAGATATAGACAAACCAATGGATAGGTAGTTAGGTAGACAGATGGATGGATGTGTAGATAGACAAATAGACAAAAAAATGTGTGTGTGAGAGAGCACAAACAATAAAGCAAACATAACACAATGTTAACAATAGGTTACTCTAAGTGTATTGGGTGTTCTTTGTATTATTTTTATTCTTTAAACTTTTCTGTAAATTTGAAGTTACTTCCAATTAAAATGTAAAATATTTGCTCTACCAAAAGTTTCGGGGTAACAAAGAAACAAATGCAGAGAGGAGTTGGCAAGTATGTTTTCCAGCTGTAAAGATGTAACTTGCCTTCCAGGGCTCACCCAGTCATACCTGTACGGTAGCACCTGAGAGGACTTCACTGGATCCTTTCCTTCCCAGCTCCCTTTCATCCTGCATGCTCTAGAGACCATCTTTAATATCACCCTTCAGAATGCTCACAGGCTGACCAGGAAGGCCAGACTTAGATTTGGCTTTGCGATATATTTGCTGAGGAAAATCTGACTTCAGCTTGTAGTCAGAGAGACAGAGTGACCTCTGGCAAGTTTTTCTTTCTTTCTTTCTCTCTTTCTCTCTTTCTCTCTCTCTTTCTTTCTTTCTCTCTTTCTCTTCTTTCTTCTTTCTTTCTTTCTTTCTTTCTTTCTTTCTTTCTTTCTTTCTTTCTTTTCTTTCTTTCTTCCTTCCTTCCTTCCTTCCTTCTTTCCTTCCTTCCTTTCCCTCTCTCTCTCCCTCCCTCCATCTCTTTCTTTGTTTATCTATACAAGTTATTATCAAATTTCTACCACGTGCTAAGTAAGACAATCCATACTCCTTAGTTCTTGCAAGCCTAGCATTGAGATCAGTGATACCGGCTCTAGAATTACATCGCTGGGGTTCAACTTCTGTTTCCTTGGCAAGTATACCCTTGGGCTAGTTACTTAAATTCTTTGGTTTCAATGTCCTTGTCTATAAGGAATAAAAAAGAGTAGCACCTGCAGCAATAGACTGTTCTGAGGGTTAAAACATTATGGTCACTACTTAATATTTTCAATACATAACTATTTTCAGGATCAACATCATCCTTATTACTCATAGGACTCAGAGCTTCATCTCATCTTCTGAGATTGTGGGCAGGATTTGATATAATACATGCAAGGCATCCAGCAGTTCCTAGAACATCCTTCAACAAAGGTAATTATTACTCTTTAAATAAAAGGAGAGAGCTGGTTGAGTGGGTGGTCTAATACAACTCTCAAGTCTCCACTCTTAGAGCTAAGCTCTCAGTACCCTCTGAAAGCCATCCTTCCTGTTGTATGCTCTAAATTTCATGGCAAAGACAATTTTCAAAACAGCTAATCGGATCAGGCTTATGCATATAGCTTGGGATTCACATGTGGCCAATGGTTTCCCTAATTTAGGTCCACCTCTCTAACAATTCCATTTGGTCTGTAAGCATTTATTTTCTTTATTGATCTTGCTGGAGACAATGAATCCTATACATGACTTTGCTCTTTGGTCATATGAGTCAGGCAATGCTCTATCCATGGAAAGCAACACCCATTTCCCACCATTTCACCTTTTTTTTAAATGTCTTTTAAACTGCAAGAGAAATGGTTACAATAATTTTCCCTAGACACTATCATGTTTCTTCCTGCTTCTTTGATTATTGTCTAAAAGTGAACTGGGGAAAATACAACAAAGTTCTCTTCAATAATTAGTTCATTGGCCAAGGAAAAATTGGCTAAGGAAAAAGAATTTGCGATTCTGTTCTGTCATTAAAGCCTCATTATTTGGGGGTCCAGTTAACACAGTTTTATAAAGTAGAACTGAGAACAGCTGGTGGATGAGATGAACGAAGCCAAGTGCATTTGATTTTCTCTACACTATGCCTCGCTCATTATTAAAAAAAAAAAAAGATGAAATTTAATTGTTGTAAATGTGGTGATCAAGTTAGAATTTGGATGAATACGTTAATTTTATGTAAGAAAGTGATACTAAATTAGGGCATTGTAGATAAGCTCTGTTATCACTTCTGTTATTGATTAACTTTGACCTTGGACAATTTACTTACCCTTTCATATTTTGAACTTCCTCATTACTCACATTGGAATCTCTTAACTATATCATAAAGCAATAATAACAAGTAAATGCCTAAATTTGTGTGAAAGTGTTTTGAAAAGTATAAAAAACTATACAAATTTTTACTTTTTGTGTTAATCCTCCTTACTCTTATTAACATCTTCTGAATGTAGCATTTACAATAGTCATCTAGAGAGTCTGTGAAGACCTAAGGCCATTATTTTATTCCAGTAAATTTATATCTTTCTTTAGAAATCCTAATAAGCATTTTCTGCATAATAAGTGATTAGAAGTTAGAAAATAAAAACACCTGCATCACTCAGGTAAACTTAGAAAGTATTATCAAATAGGTAGATTTGAATAAATAGAAAAGTGTCCTTGCTTGATTTAGAATGGTGAAAATGATGAATAATAAATGTATATATAGCACAGGTTTTTATAATGCACTAGGAGACCTTATAGTATTTGGGCTTTTATGAAACCTCTGAAAAGAAAGAAAAGTGGATACACATTATCCTTATATTACAATGAGGAAGCTGATAGAGAAATGAAATGCCTTGACGAAGGTAAAGGAACAAGTAAGTGGGAAACTCAAGAGTCTTCACTCATTCATTGGCTTATTCATTTAGTCATTTAATCAACAAACACTGAGTAGGGTATTATGCATGCAAAAGAGAGCCACACTGTTATCCCAGCTTGTTCTGATGTAATTTTTAAAATGAGACTATTGACTCCAGTTGCTTCCTAGAAACAGTGTAGATGTGTGTTATTTATAAAATTAGAATCGTCATGTTGTACTTATTTAATGTTTTCACCTATCATCTCCTATTTAATATACCTTCTCTAGATCAGACAGCAGAGCTCCAAGCCTACAGAATACTTCCAAGTATGTGGGATGTGGCAATACTTTTTAAAAAGATTGAGTTCTAAAGCTGGAAAACCAGGAATAATCTTAACTGTAAATCTTTCTTTCTTTCAGAATTTCTAGTTGACTAAACTACTACCTCCCTGAAAAATCAACTGTTCCTTTTAAAACCGTGTCTTTGGAAACTTAACAGAAACTAAGTCTTAAAAGATCAATGTAGCTGGAAAACATTCTTGACCATCTAATGGTAATGGAAACCCACCTAATTTAATGTGGATAGAGTACCACAAATCACTATGTTTATAAGACTTAGTACCATAGAAAATGACCAAAAAAATCGAAAACAGAAATATTTACCCAATGAAAAAAAGAGGTAATTCAAAAAACCTAAAAGAACTTAAAAGGTCCCTCTAATTAATATAACCAGAGGGATTTGAGAAGATACTTCACCATTACAGTGAGGATTGCTGTGACGGAGAGAAAAAAGTAAAGTGCATGCACTCACTCTTAGAGATTAAAGATATGATTGCAGGCATTTAAAAATATATATGAGTAGAAGCTATACAATATAAAGATGAGGAAATATCTCAGAATATATAACAATGCAATAAACATAGAGGCAAAAAAAGAGGAAAGATAAGAGATAATGTGGCTCAAACCAAAAGATCCAAAATGCTACCAGTAGGATTCCCAGTAAGAAGTAATAATAAAATTAGAGGAAAAATCACCAAACAAGTAAAAGCCAAGTATTTTCTTGTGGCTGCAGAAAGACATAAGTTATCAGACAGAAAGGACCCCTAACTATCCTGTGCATGGATAATACAAATAATGGGGGAAAAAAACCCAAACCTAACTGCATCCTCGTGAACTTCAAAATACAGATACTGAACACTTTCAGAGAGAAGAAAGGAAGTGACATTGAATGGACACCCATTAGCTTTTAATTAGCAACATGAGATGTCAGAAAACAATGGGGGCCAGTGCAGTTAACATTTTTAGGAAAAATAATTTTCAACTAATGTTTGAAGCAAGGTTAAAATATCCGTACAATAATTTGAGAAATCAAGGTACTTTTAAACATAAAATTATTTAGAACATTGATGTTCCACATACTCTTTCTTGAAAAGCCATTTTATGATCTACTCCATTAACTATAATGTAACAAAAAAATAGTAAATAAAACATGGAATGTGGGAAACAGCAAATTGAGCCTAGTTGATCAGTGAAGGGAAATCCTGGGATTAAGACTGGGTAGCAATTGGGCAAATCCCTAGTCCAGATTGATACAGGTGTATAAAAGATTCCAATAGAGAAAACACATGGGAAAAGAAGGACAGGTATGAAGGAAGGAGGGGAGGGTCACTTGGCAAGAGTAGAACATACCATTGAGATGTTCTAGGAAATTAGAATTCTGAAAAAATAAATGATGCAAGAAAGAAAAAAAAAAAAGAAAAGAAAAGCAGTTAGAAACCCTGGAAAAATACAATAACTATGCAAGAATATAATGGCCTAAACATGAAGCAACTGAAAATATTGATGGATTCTAGAAAATGACAGAGTATAAGAAAGAAATTTAATTTGAATTTGCTACTAGGAATTTTTTCCTTTAAGTGGCCCAGGGTGTTTTTGACATTGGATTCAGAGACAAGGAAATTCACTTTTGGTCCAACACTGAACAGTATACAATCAGTCATGCTACTGTAAATACTCTTAACTGGTTTTCAGCTTTTAGATTCAAGCTGTGCACAAAGTCACAAAGATCTGAATGTGGTGATAGAAGAAAATACTTAGAATTTGGATCATGCAAAATGAAAATGGAGTTGTCAGAAGATGAATCTCAGAAAGTGGAAGAGAAAAATAATGCTAAGAGAGACTGTCAGAAGTTGATAGACTGGAATTAGTATATAAAATTATCATATTAGATTGCAATGACATCAATAGCAAAGGGAAAACCAATATAAATATCAAACATTACTATCAGACGAGGGAGAGAATAACAATTAGGGTTGTGAACTGAACACAAGGACAGAGAACTTTCATGAAGATGGGGTTTTCACACTTTCAGTGCTTAATTTTGAAATGTAAAAGTGCATTTGTAAATGATTAAGCAATAGTTCATCTTTAAAAATGCTAATTTGATTATCTTTGCCTCTTATTTACTCAACAAAGTCTTCTACTTTTAAACATACTGTTTGATTCCTTTCTCTTACCCCAAACACTATTTTAAAATGTAAATAAAGGCATTGGTCTGTACATTTTTGCTGCATTAAAAGTATACCCCCTAAATTGGGAGTTCTAGATTTGCACATACCAACTGCTATGTATATAATAGATAAACAACAAGTTTCTTCTGTATGTCACAGGAAACTATATTCAATATCTTGTGGTAACCTATAATGAAAAAGAATATGAAAAGGAATATACGTATGTATATGTATGACCGAACTATTATGCTGTACACCAGAAATTGATACAACATTGTAAACTGACTATACATTAATAAAAAAAAAAATAAAGTCTTAACCAGTAAAAAAAAAAAGTATTATCTCTGAACTTCGGCAAATTCCTACAATAGGCTTCTGAACTCAAGCCCTATCTTCACAACCCAAACTCAATCCTTCTGAAGATATTAACTTACTAATGTCTATCTTTCTTTATTCATATTATTTTTATATTTATTTCTTGCCACAATACTGAAATACTTAGAAGCAATTTCCATGACCCTCCCCCTATCCCAGCCTCTAATCCAGATACCACGTTAATACCAAAATATTCTCAGAAATATGTATTTAAGAGGCATACTAATCATCTTTCAATGCCTGCCTATAAGAACATATGATAGCCAAAACCCCTGTCTATCTGAGAACAAATTCTCTTTACAAACTTGTTTACTATATTCTTTCTACGGATGTTATCCCCCAGTAATAGGAAACCACTATCTCAGGTGAAAAATACGTCTTCAAATGTATCATTCAATATACATGCCACCTTCTTCACACACACTCATTTCACTGCATCTCCAAAGCAAACTCCTACTCTTTCTTCAAAGACCCAGATCAGAAGCCCACTTTTCTGAGAAGCAGGAAACTAAGAGAAAGAACACTTACAGTGAATGCCTGCTGAACACTGGGCTAAGAGTAGATGCACAGGTTAGATATTAAGTCAAAACAGCACTTTAAGACAAGTGTTATCATCGCCATATTTCAGACGACCAACTGAGACTTCAAGAAATTAAACAAACTGCCCTGTCACATACTTTGTAAATGGCTGAGCAGAAAGACTGTCTGATTTCAAAGCCCATTATTTTTCTGTTTCACCATTCCATTTGAAACTTTACTTCTGTGTGTTGATGTCTCTTTTTGTACACATTGCACATAGCTTTCATCATACCATACTGTAACTTTTTGCTTACAAAGGTACATTTCCTATTAGGATGCCCATATTCTAAAGGCCAGGAGTCCTAACCTTATGTCTATACTCCCAGAATCCAATACACAGTTTGATTTCTAGAGGACATTTATTAAATTCTTAATGAATGGAAATTTCAGAATCAGAAAATACTGTTATTCATCAAAATCTTACTACTTCCCCAGGAAACGGTAACGGTATACTAAAACCCAAAGAAACACAGCAGCATTTACATGTGGTTTCTTTTGACTCCTGGATTTATTGGCATGGGTTAATTCACATGAAAAGTTAGAGCTTCCAGGAACATGATAGATTATCTAAGATAAAATATTATTTTACTGAAATAAGGTTCAGAAAGGGAAAACAGCATTTTAGTTACAGAGCTAGTGAGATGGAAGGTTAAGACTCGAACGAAGCACTGATTCTGCTAAACTGTGCTTACTTTCCTGATACTATGAAGAAAGAATTTCATATAATTTTTATATAGAAATAGGTTCAAATGGACTTCAGCATAGCTCAGACCAAATGGAATTATTTATGGCTATGTGGAAACAGGGTTCAAACCAGAAGGAATCCATTCTTACCTGAGGATCTATTAAATGGCCAGCTCCCCTAGATTTCCTATTTTGAATGTCTGTGTAACCTTCCATACCTGGCCGATATCCCTCTTCACATATAAATGAGGACAATAGTAGGTGAGAGAGGGTGAATATGGTTTCGATTTAGGAAAAACCTGAGCTACCATTTATTAAGTGTTCATCACATGCCTGTCACTTTACACATGTTACATCATCTACAGCTCCTCAACACTATACCTCAGTGCTATTATTGTATGTATTTTATAGACAGAAAGAAGAAGGGATCAGCAAAGTTGAGGAACTTGCCCAAACCTCACAACACGTGGGTGGTGGGGTCTAGAGTCAATCCAGCTAGTGAGTCTGCAGTACCTTCTCTTTTAACTGGGACTGTCCCTTGAAATAGTCACCCTTCTCTCTTCATCTCTGGTAACCTTTGTTTCTATGTGGCTGCCCTCAGAAGGTACCATGCTGCTGAGGTACACAAGGTGGTTGGCTAAGGCAATCATTCCCAATATGTCCTACAGACCAGGCCTGAGAGCAGCCTGAGGCCTGGAAGGGAAGCAGTTCTCAGCAGATGAACCTTAGCAACCATCTGAGCCTGACTCTCTCAGCCCCTAGAAGATGGTTTTATTATAGAAAAGATAAAACTGGCTGTTATGTGCACATAAAATTAATTCCACAGTTGTTCTTTACCAATGAGTGCATTTGAAGTCTAAAAATAACCATTGAAAATGAAAACAGTTAGTTTATTAGAGGAGTGGGATTCTGAATTTTCCCAGCTCCCCACCCCCCCCAATTTTACTCTTGCAACAATGTTGTTTTTAGATGGTTTCCCATAAAAGTTACTATAAATATTAATAATACTAAAGAAATAAGTGTTTCTACTTTGTTCCCCCAAAATTTCAAGAGGAGAAAATTACTAAAATAAAAGAATGATGGTTAATAGAGTTTTATGAGAGTCTTAAAATGCAAGTAAAACATGTACATGGGGGAAAGCAATGCCTTTTCAGTGCAGTAAGCAATTTGCATTATAACTTGGAGCCACTCGTCTTCCACATAGTCTTGCATATAAAAACTGAGTACATATATAGCAATGGTAGGGATCTAGTTTTCATTATGAAAACAATAAAAAATAAATGTGTGAATATAAATGATCTATTTGTAGCCAGACTTCAGGAGCCCTGAAATAAAAGCCAAAAAGCAAGATGGTGTACAATAATATTACTTTTGAGCCTTGATTTATACGATATCCTGGTGCTGGCAGGCATTCCCAGCTATTGTTGGAGCTTAACAAACATACAGCAAGGAGAGAATCTGGCAGTTACTGTTCACTTAGAAGAAAGCTCATTTCTTATTTTTACAACATGCAGCAGCTGGCAAAGCTGTACTGTCATTTGTACATTCTTCTAACAAATGGTAATCAGATACCTACTATGTGAAAGACATTGAACTAGGGTTGGGACGAATGCAGGGGAGTGGGTTGAAAGAATCACTAGGAGACATGTACGTGTGTGTATGTCTGTGTGTTATATTTAGCTCTCAAATGATCTTCAAAATGTTTAAAAAAGACAGAAAGACACAGACAGTTAGCAGACCTCCTAATCTCCGCTCACCATGGCTCTTCTGCTCTGGTTTTGTATTTCACTCGCTTCATTGGTTCAATCTCTATTTCTCAGCCACATAAGGAATATCACCTTCCTTCTGATGCCTTTTCTTGATCATCTTCAGGTAGATTTTATCACTCTCTCCTTCATATGCCTTTTTACTCAATACCTGGCCATCATGTATTCAATCATTTATTATGTTTATTTGCCAATATCTCAGTGTGCTACCATTGGATTATAAAATCCTTGAGGATACTTTCCACCCCCAGAACTCAACACAAGGCCAAACTCATGGTAGGTGCTCAATAATATGTGATACATACACAAATGAAATATTTATAACACAAGGCCAAAGGTAATTCTGATTAAGGTAAGAAGTAGCACAATGAGAGTATGGGGAGGGGACCAAATTCTCAAGAGGTGGACATGAGGGAAGTGGGTTTTGATCAGATCCCCAACAATGATTATGGTAGGACAGAGAAATCACTTTCCAGTTAGTAAGAATTACATAAGCTGTCTTGGTGAAAAATGATCATAAGCTCATGATGAACATCTACTGAGGACAAAAGCATGAGGAGATGGGGTTGCTTAACTAACTTACATATTGCTTCTCTCCTCTTTCAAGAATTGCATAATTCTGACTTATTTACACATCTGATCTTTCAATTGTTCAACTGATCCTTCAACCCTCTTTTAATAAGGGATCACTGTTTCTTCTCACATATTGGGTCTTTTCAGGGATATCTTTTTAATTTCCCTGTTTTTATTTTCTTCTTGGTCCTACTGGAAAATCCACACTCTGCCTTTACATTCCTCCCTATCTACATTGATAACAACCCACAAGTGGAACTCTCCACCCACATCCTTCCATACCTTCTGCATTTGCTTATCTACAGCTGTCTCCATTATCTTTTTCTCTGTGTCACTGTCAGCTTCAACTGAAGATAGGAAAAATTGTCACTTCTTGTTTTTTAATTCTTAACTTTTCTTCTTCTTGCTCTCTTATATCACTTTGATTACAATTCCTTCATTTCCAGCACTTATAATTTGTGTCATATTTGATCTTTAGCTCTCATTTATGTTATCATTTAGGTTTTAATTCCATAATGTATATAAACTGAATTTAGGTGACATTAAACAAAATCTCATCTCCAATATCATGGGTGAGTATATACTAAACATCTTGTGTTTTATAAACATCATAGTGTTAAAGGTAGACAAGTGGGGACACTGGGCAGACAGGTG
The DNA here is from genome assembly GCF_009834535.1 of Camelus ferus. Lineage (NCBI taxonomy): Eukaryota > Metazoa > Chordata > Mammalia > Artiodactyla > Camelidae > Camelus > Camelus ferus. Next base: position 37,270,413 of record NC_045705.1, read on the forward strand.
GAGGAGAGGGAGGATGCTCTGGAAGATGGGGGTATGACTGCCTTCAGCATAAAGGGGCTTTCCTTCCTCTAAATGAGTGCCAGCAAGAAACTAGTTAGAACCTGATGGCCGCAACTGCATGGTAGCGACGGGGACCTAACCAGACATGACCCAATGCTCACTGTAATATAATTAGCATTGCAGTTTAGACCCCACCTCAAGGGTTTTTCTGTGTGCATCATGGGTAAGGACGTGCACAAAAGGGGGCAAGCATAACTAAGCACTCCAGGGGCAATAGCTGTCAATCAATCAAGAGACCACCTCCAAGAGAGGGTATAAGAGAAGGAGCAAAAACAGACTACTGCTATCTGCCCTTGGATCAGCCCACCTCCCATTTTTGGAGGTGTACTTTCCCTTTGCTAAATAAAACCTTTAAAATTTTACACTTCTGTCTCCTGTCTGAATTCTTCTCTTTTGGGTAAGACAAGAGCTGGGTATTTTTTTCCCATCCCCTTTTGGGGTAACAATAGTAGGCTGTAGATATTTTAACAGCTAATATTTATTGAATGCATATTTTGTTCCAGGTCCTCCATAAGTTGTATGCATTATATATATTAATTATATGTATTATATGTATACGTGTATGTACATACATCTATAAATCACACACATGTCTGTATATACATATAATACATATAATTAATACATATAATACCATTATATATTATATACAGACACACACATAAAACCAAGCTCAACCTTTATTATAAGGTTATTATTTTGGCAACAAGAAAAGCCCAACTTAGAAGTAGCAGGTAACTGTCACAAAAACCGATGCACATTCCTCCACAGCAGGAAATTATCTTCTTTTAAATAAATGATTATGAAATACACTTGAAAATTATAGATCTGTGATTTTTATGTGTTTGTTCTGTAGTCTGGTTTTGTTGTTATTTTCTACAATAAAATCTCAAAAGTGCTTCAGCATGTCATTGCAAAATGGCATAAGTTATATTCAGAGTATTAGAATGGACATATTTATTTTAGGAAGCTATTTTCTAGGCAAAAAAAAAAGGGAATCCTATTTCCAAACCTTTATGATATATAAGCAGAGAGCCACTGACCTGTGTAGTTGCTTCTCATTGTTTCTTTGAGGGGAATAAAGTAGTATGCAGATAATTGTGAGCTCATTAGGATCAGCCACAAGGGGAATGACTGATAACTGTCATGATTTTTGGTCAGTTTTACACTAGAAGGAAGACTTGTAGAGTTAAAAAAAATGACACTTTGACCTGCTGCCAACACTACTAAGCATTTCACGTACCACAGTCAGGGCATAAAAAAACAGCAGCAGACAAAATATCACTTTGCACCCTGAGATAAACCAAAAATAACAGCATCACCTGATTAATTCTGGTCCCCAAGATAATAAAACCTTGGAGATTTCTCATAAACTTGAAATACCTATAAAACAATTTTATCTCTGATTTTTGCTATGTGGATGTCTGAATATATAGCATGACCTTTATGAATATGATAATCATAAGGGAAAGTTTCCGAATGTTTATCATGAATAAACTAATAGAAACTTGGTAAGCGTCTTTATTTTGCAGTGTTACCTTTAAATACTTCTATATTTCATTTCGCCAATAAGTCATTCTGACTCCCTTGTGCTCTTTTCAGAACAAATCTTTCACTCCTTTTCTAAATCTGCTTTGTCTTTTAAATATTTTCGACAGACTCTACACCCTGGACCAGGCAGCCTTTGACACCATTGTTCCGCCTCTGAAATTTTAAATTCAAGTATCCTTCTCTTCAACCACAAACTGATGAGTTCGGCTTTCTCACTAACTTCTCCAGTGTCTCTAGATCTTCCATCATATTTACACATCCAGTACCTACAGCCCTAGGATTAGGTCTCAGTGTACTTCTCAGTTTTGTTTTGTTTTGTCTTCCCTTTAGGTCCCACAGGAAGGCTAGAACAATTGGAGCTGGGCATCTCCCTTCCCCCAGGTCACTTAGACTCTGGTAAAATAGTTTTCCTGGGGGGCAAGCCTTGTTAAGAGTAGAATACTCTGGGCCCCTGGGTATATCTGGAATGGCTATTCTGTCCCCTGCCCACCTGCCCCACTCCCACCTTTTACAGAAGTTCCAGGGGATTTTCATTGGATTTTCACTGTGAGGACCTCATAGGGCACCTGGAGGTAAAAAAAATCACTAGAGTGTGAACGTCCCCCTATGACTGAGGCCTCTGGAATTTTTAATTCTGAAGCTTGTCCACAGGAAGTCTCCAGCAATTCACCCATCACAGTTCAGGTCATCTCACCAGGTACGGTGGAGGATTCTAATCCCCAGGTTCTGCTCTGGTATGTTGTATTTCTCTGTATTCACCTGTCTTCCTTTTGTGAGGTGACCATTTGCCCTGTGACCTCCCTTCTCTGATAGGCCTAAGAAGAGTGGCTGAGTTTTCAGTTTGCTAGGCTTTTTTTCCTGCAGTGTGGATGGCAGGAATGACACCTTCCAAGCTCCAAATCCCTCACATGCCAGAACTGGAACCCGGAAGCCTGCTGTCTGGTCTCCAGCAGTCTTCGTGTTTGTTTCCCGTTCAACAGCTATTAAACTTCACGCAGGTCCATTTCAGTCATTCACCTGCATAATGAAACCCCAATTCTGAATCAATCCAGCTGTTCAGCTCTTCTCTTTCTCTGGACCACTGAGGTTTTTGGAAGAAAAATACAAGTCCTTCAAGACTTGATGTATCTTCCCCTCCCTCGGTATTTCTTTTCATCCTACCTATCTCCACCAATCACTTGACACCTTAAAGTAGAAATCTTCCTTAGCCCCTTCCACCAAGGAAAACTGTTGATTCTGCCTCCTTAAATTTCTTCTTCCCTGTCCACTTAGGTTCATCATAATTTAAGCTATTGTTGAACATCATCTCCTGTTATCCCGCTAGTAACAGCCTTTTGTTTGTTCTCCCTGACTTCACCCTTGATCTTTCAATCTATTTTTTCCACATTGTGTCTAGACAGATGATTCTAACACAGACATTTAACTGTGCAGTCCCTCCCACCAGTCCATAATCTCCCTGCTCCTCCCTGTGTTCAGGTTATAGTCTATACTCAATATGGTCGCACTATGGTTTCCAAAGCTCCTCATGTCTTTCTAGCTCTGGCGCAATGGCTCTCATCATTTAACCCTTTATTTTATTGGACCAAATTTTCACAACACCCAGCTTCCAGAAGAGATGCTGGTCTTTCAGGTCTTGATGAGTCTGTATAAACTGTACTCTTTCATATTTTATATTAAATATCAATTATCCCTATAAGAAAGACCCTTCAAGACTTGTTTACTCCTCTGCCCTCCCTTACAAACTTGCCCTCCCTTTATTATAGAATCCATACTGTGCAAAAATTTTATTGCCTCTTATTTTGTCTCTTTCTTATGGGGAAAAGAGATTTTTATCTCTTATTTATCATTGAATCTTCAGTATCTAGCATAGTGCCAGTTATATAAAATGCACACAATGAATATTTATAATGAACTATGAGAGAATGCCATATGGGATTACATAAAACATGAACTTAGCCTCTATCTCTATATTCTTAACCTGCTTGCTGAACTTATATGCTTATGCTCTTAGTGTAAACTGTAAGCTATTAGACTCAGCAGAAGTTGCAAACAGCCAGCTTGCAGGCTGAATGCTGCCCACAAAATGTTTGTTTTAGTACATTCAGTGCTTGGGAGAAAATGGAGCCAATATTTAAAGATCAAGAAATTAAAAATCCTAATTTCCAATTGATTTCAAAAGTCAGGAAACCTAGATATACAGACCCCCAAAAAGGCTTTGTGGTTAGATGTGGGCATGCACGGATATGTAGGTTTTTATTTACAAACTTGGTGTCTTGGGAAAGTTTCTCATCTAATCCTTATAGTACTCCTCTGTAAAAGAGACATAATGCCTAGAATTACTGTGAACCTCAAGTTAATCAGTTAGATAATATATGCAAAGGTCATCCTATATTACATGACATTTGATAAGCATTCAATGAATTATCAATTTATTATTATTTAGTGATTTTAAAATTTGACATGTGCTTCTTTAGTCCAGCGTGAATGCGTACGTTACTTCCACTGACTAGTGAGTTGGTTCAAATGGCCACAACTTTAATGAGTTTGATACTGTAACAGGGGACCTATAAGCTATTAGCTGGTTCATTCCTTCCACTGCTAGCAGCTGTTGCTTGTCCCGCTATGTATTAGTCACCAGGTGCATCCAATAAAACTCAGTAGAGTTCTTACATCCTTTCTCACCCATTGGTTTACCTGTTGAGGTAGAAAAAGATTAAGCTCTTTTTCCTTCCTCTGCACCCACACTCCTCTCCTCCTCCAAGGAAAAAGAAATTCTAAATTGGATTTCCAGAGCCCAGGGCATTAGTTGGGTGAACTTCACTACTGGGTGTGGTCAAGCACCCATTCAAAGACCCTTCACTCCTCCTGTCTTCCTAGGGTCAATAGATCCCAGCAAATCCTGGCCGTAATGCACATTGTTATCTCTTTTCTGATTCTCTCTTCCTCCCCAATCAGATGGATGTGTAAATTGATTAAGAGCCTGCCCATAAGTGTAGGCAGAGGTTTTTCTAGCCCTCCTTTCCTCCTTTTTTTTTTTCTCCTACTACTCAGTAGCCTTGCTTGCCTTAAGCCATTGACCTGATGTGGGTTCAAAACCTATACCAGTTCAGCCCTAAGCATGAAAAACAAGCGTACTCTTCTTTACCATCCATCTCTTTCAATGTCTGAATAAATGGTAGGGATGCTTTGACCAGAGCTCTTCCCTCCCATTACAGTGGTCTGGATGTATGCGAAGGTGGAGTAGACAGAAGCTTGCAGATACATACATAAAATAGGGGTTCAGCTTCCCTAGGCATTTAGAACAAACTATGACACTGAGAAACTTGGCTGCTATATTTAGCAAATCTGGACAGAATTGATAGTCAGAGGAACAAGGAAGAAAAGAGCAGGTTCCCTTACAGACTTTGGACCAATGGCAGCTGTCCTTCTGGTGGAGGTAAATTAGATGTCCAGGGAGGGGGAAAAAAAAAAACCCACTAATACAGAAGCACTATTTACAAATTTGTCAAACACTGGCTCTTGGAAAAGCTTTATTATCCCAGCTTGTCATTCCCCTCTCTCTCTTGTTTCCAACCCACTGATGCAGGTTAGCCCCAGGCTGTATAAAGCAGCAGACCACAGTCTGTGACAATTATGGCCCATGGGTTGCTTCTGCTGGATAAGGGGAGGTCCCACAGATTGGCTGCTCATTGTGCATGTTTTTATTTGTTTGCATGTTTTGCTTTCAGGATTTCTCTCATCCCACCCCATTTCCATCTCATTTCTCAATTGGAACTGATGGTGATGGGAACTGTCTAAAGTAAGTAGTGTCCGGGTTTAATAGAAATGATGGAATTTCTGTGCTAACATTGAAGTATGAAGGTTAACTAAGGCTTAGGGGAATTAAACCAGACCATAAACTAATAAGCTGCAAGGATTTGGGGAGGAACATACAGCAGATAACATTTATTACGGGATCTCTGAAGGTAAAGACTTGTAGAAATACTATAAGGCTTCAGGGGCTTCTGAACCATCTGAGAGAAGCCCATGTTATTGCAACGATTTTTCCAAAGATCATGCAACACTGTGGCCTTAAAAAATTTGCCCATGTTTGATAACATCTAGGTAAAGCAAAACTGAACATAACTATTTTTTCCTCCTGCTTTCTCTATTTTAACTTTGCTAGATAACTGAAGGTTTAGATAAAAACAAGAAAGAAACAAAACATCACCTTTGCTTGGGAATGTCTGTTGCTGCAGTAGCTACACAACTTGCTAAATGTTGTGGGTACAGGACTGATGCTGCCCCACATTTATGTGATTGTTGAAAAACGGAAATTTGGGAAAATGAATATATGAGAAACTAGATGTGTCTGTTAGTTATTCAACATTAGAGTGTGCAGAGGTATGCCTGTACTAGGGGAAAATAACCCATGATGCAGCTACTGAAGAGACAGCCCAGACTGGCCAGAAATAAGAATGCTTCTAGAGAAAATGAGGGAAATAAAGAGAAAATTTGAAGCTCAAACTACTTCAGGCATGAGGGATAAGGTGAATTTTATATATATATTACTTTTAAAAAAATTTTATTGAAGTATAGTTGATTTACAATGTTGTGTTGGTTTCTGGTATATGGCATAGAGATTCAGTTATATATATATTCCTATTATTTTCCATTACAGGTTATTACAAGATCTATATTACTTTTTTACAATTTATTAAAAGAGGCCAGAGATACTTCATATTAGAACACTGTAATGCCCAGGCTGTTCAGGTGAACAAGTTAGAGAATACGGCAAGACATAATTTAAGAAGTAGACTTTGAATGAGAGGATCTGATGTTTTAGCTTAATTTTCAGTGTGGCTTTCAAGTTAATTATTGTCTTGACTCATTAAAGGGATTTCTGAGATCTTCGGTTAAAGTCTTTATCACACTATCAAGGAGAGGTGCAGAACATGACTAGACGTTACAGGTAGTCATGTGGATATGGGGACAGGGAGTCCTTATAACTCCAGTAGCTATCCACATCTGAGGAAAACAGCACTCTCTCTGAATGGTCCATCACAGGCCTGTGAGATGGGTTAACAGACTAAGCCGCATGTTGGTAGGAATAGAGACAGTAAGGTTTGCCCTCAGTCTGTGTGCTGTCTCTTTGGTCCTTCACTCTTTAATCTTCTCCAGGAAGGGAGAAGTTGCCATCCTGACACAGGAGAGTCCAGCTTATTGACCGGGAGTCATAGGGTCATGGTAATTAAAAGGTCGTGCATCAGTTGGTGGCTGACTTTGGTTCTCTTCCATTTCTTGTACTCATTATGGACCCAAGCTGATAAGCTGATCCAAGGCCTCTCTTCCCTCAGTATACAACAAAGGGTGCTGGTCATTGTGTTGGGTTCCTAAATTGAATAGATCAAAGGTGGTCAGGCCCAGTCATCTTTCTTCAAGAGGAGACAAGAGGTTCCTCTTGGATCTTACATCCTAAGTCACATTTTCCTACCCAGCTTCACCAGAGTTTTACAGGAAGGCATTGGGAACTAGCCTAATAAGTTATCATATGGGGATTCCCCCACCTCCCCCCCCCCCCATTTAGCTGCTTTTCCATGCATGCCTGTCTTCTTTTAGGGACGTTGTTCAGGGAGGTCAGCCGGCTGGGCGATATTACTCTAGCCTAGTCAAAGGGTATGAACACCCCAGCTATACTACAGACTGCTTATGTTCCTCATTTATTTTCTACAGTCTGAACTCTGTGCTCTGCCTATTTTTCAGCATAGTGTTTTTCAAAAGTTCCGTTAGAAATATCTCTGCTATTTAGGGATAATGAACACATAACCCTGGGTCTGAAAGTACAGGCCAAAGCAAGCCATCGTGAAGCAGAGAGTTCTCTAAAGTCCTTCGACACAACAGCAACAGAAAATATGATAAATATGCAACTACAAGATATTGCCAATTTATTTTCATAAATTATGTTTTCAATTACTTATTACTGATTAATATCAACTTTGACAGGAGAAATAAGGAACTGGGCTTTATAATTAAGCAGCCAGGGCTTGAATCCCAGTTTTCCATTGGCTAGCTGTGTGTCCTTGGCAAGTTATTTAAACCACTTTGAGCTTCAATTTCCTCATCAGTATAAAAACATGAAACAACCACAACAAAAAACCTACCTCCTTGGCTTAATGTGAGAGTCACTGTTGTGTATAATGCTACCACGTATTCAGTAAATGTTATAATTTCTTTAGATATAAAACACCCCCCTCTATTTTCGGTGCATATCATATACTTCTAGCTCCCTGCCTCTGATTCCAGTAGTAGGTCTGTTCTAGCTTGAGAAGTATGAATCTAGGTGATGAGAGTCGTTTCTGGAAGATGTATCCTCTCCTTGAGGCTTGTGCTCCTCAGGGACAGACACAGTGATACAGTCTACACTGGCTTTAAAGAATGAGGCCAAAAGGTACATTCCAAGTTGCCTAACCCTATGGGAATGGAGTCACAGTTTGCTCTTAGTTTAACGAATCACTTCTTTCTCTGGGCTGTTCATTTTTGTTTCTCTTTTTAAAAATCTTCCAGATATGTCCATGCCTTCCAGCTATCCCTGCTGTCCACTACATAGTGATGGATGCTAATACAGCAGCGACAGCTGGAGAGTTTCGTATTTTCCTTTAGGGGAGCCCGTTGGTGGGAAACTGAAAATGAAGACATTTTTAGGCATTTCCCTAAAGTGTCTCTCTGCCGTCCTTATGGCTAGTTTGTTTGCCCACTCTGCTCTAGCAGAGATCTGTTAACACAATGATTGCAAACCATCTGGGGGAAACATTTAGATACATGGGGTTGCAGGAGGAAATTTTATTGTTATTAACTAAACAGCTCACCATAAGGTACCATGTCCAATGCCTTCCGAGTGCCATATAAAGTAATGCCTGATTGCCTGTCCCCAGGATTCACTGCCAATTAAAGTAATAAATAAGCAACACAAGCCTTAGAGACAGAGGGAAGGATAATTGTCTTTCCTTGTCAGATAAATGAGGGGCTGGCTAAGAACTAGAGAGAACTTCAGAGGTACATATTTTCCTCTCCCAGGGTGTCATTTTCATTGTTATTTGATATCCATGACAATGGATGGAAAGAAAGACTAAGGTGATAATGACTAAGTGAAGTGGTCCCATCCTCATAAGCCAGAGACTGACAGTTTCTTTTCAGTACCTCTAACTAAAATCCCATCTTAAGTTCCCCTCACGGCTCCTGTGGGAAGCTTTGGATGCATTGAGTTCATTGTGAGGAAGAAGAGTACCTCAGCTTCATCTTAGGGGAGAAACCAAGAGAGGTTGAGTGAACTTTATAAATAAATGAATCACATAGACATAGACACTGCAGGATAGACCATCTCAGGCTGAGAATAACAGAAACTAATTTTGTCAATCGCATTATAACATCCACAACGATAATGACTGTCCTCTACTAAGTGCTCATTGTGTTCCATTCACTGTGCTAAGAAATAATCTGTATCCTCTAATTCAACCTCTGAAAGTAGTTCTCTGGAGTTGGTGCTATTATTTCCATGAGGATTACAGAACTTAGTTAATTTTCCTAGGGTCACAAAACTCAGTAACTGTCTCCATAAGTCAGTTGATGCTGTAATTAAATGAATAAAATTACCTCTGATAAGGCAGATTTTGATCAGCAAATGTGTAGTTGTTCATATAGAAAGCAATCAGGGGCACTATCTCAAAGTATTAACACTTATTGAATATCTGCTTTTACTACCCTGAGTAAATTACAGGTGATTGTGAATGGACAGGAGTTGGAAATTGAATTAACACATCCAGTTTTTTGCCACACTGTACTGAATTGTACTTCCTTCCTGCTCTCCACCCACAACACACATCCACACACTTAACACTGAGTTGCTAAACCAAGGACCTAGTTATATTCATCTCTGTATATCTGTATTTTTTTCCTTATTATAACCTCGAAGAAGACTATGTTTAAAAACTATAAAAGAGAAAGGAGAGGAGATACAGGGATGTAATATTTCTTTGTGAGCATATACAGAGTTAACAAAATTACAATCACTCATATCATCATTTTGAAGAAGGTAGGATTACCCTAGTTACAGAGAAAAGATAACAAAGGTTCTGCAAAGTTGCTCATTTAGTACATTTGAACTGGACCGGGCACCTGCTTTTGGCAACTGCCCAGTCTATGATTTTTCTACAACATAATGTTGAGCAGGTAAGTTTTTACCACTATTAGTCTTACATGATTATGATTAACTTACATTCACCTCTGCTGATGAATTAGCAGATACCTCTCAGGATTGCGTGACTGGTGATGATTCACGGAGAAAGAAAACAGAGGAAGAGAAATAATATTCAGGTATGTCTGTTTTTGGACTATTGAGTTTGAGGCAACTGCAGGTATGCAAAAGGAGATTTTTTTTTCATAGGAGCTGAAAATATGAATTCAAAATTGAGGAAAAAAAATGTGTGCCACAGATGGAGTTTAGGAAATGGCATATAAAAGGGGTAGCTTAAGCCAGGGTAGTCAATGAAGTCCCTGAAAAGGAATATATAGACTCAGGAGAGTGCTGAAGTTTAGCTTTATGGAACTGAACAGAGAAAAAAGTCTAAAGAGAAATTTTGATAAAGGCCACCTAGAGAAGAGTAGAACAAAAACATAAATATACTAGAAGGTAAGAAAAGAAAGAGTTTCAAGAAAGTAGAAACTGGAATATATTAAAGTGAGGTAAGATATGTCAGTTGGATGCATTGATTACAAGTTCTGATCTATCAACCATTTGGTAATGGTGAAGTCTTAAGAGTTATTTCAGAATATCTAAGGGATATTTGAGTTGAGAGAAAGTCTGATTTAAGCTCACCAATAAAGAAAACTCCAGGGTGTACTTCTAAGCAATGGTCAGTAGGAATAGAGTATAATTGATATCATGAAAGAAGAGTCGTCCTCTGCCCCCTTACCCTGATTTGCATTGCTTTAATGTATTTATTATCACCTAATATATAACTTACATGTTTGTCACTGTTTCCTTATGGTAGAATACAAGCTCATAAAAGGAGGCACTTTATTTCACTACTACTGCATCCTCAGGGTATAGAAAAGAAGTTTGCCAAATACATTCCACCTCTTGTATGTATAAATAAAGTTTTATTGGAACACAATGGCTGTTCATTTACTCTGTAGCTATTTGGACAAAGTTGAGTCAATGTGACAGAGACTCTCAAACTAAAAATATTTACTGTATGACCCTTCACAGAGAAAAGTTTCCCAGCCTCTGTTCAGAACAATACTTGCACATGGTGGATGCTCAGTAACCATAATGGATAGGCAAATGAGCTAATTAATATATTAAAGGCATATTTCCTAATTATTTAATGTTATTGGCCAAATTAATCTTTCCAAGCCTTGTTTCCCCATTTGTAGAAATGAGATAACAATATATATATCTTAAAGGATGTAAGTGAGCATTAAACGAGACATATAGAATTGACAAATGGTCAAATCAAAAAAAAAAAAAGTTCCTTCCCTTCCCTTTCTCTCCTTGAAAAGCTGTCTATGAAGGTGATTTCACTGCATCCTGACTGGCTCCTCCAGGACTCCCTCCAGTCACTCTGGTTGAAAGAACCAACAGCATGAAGCCAATGAAATTATACTGATTCACCCACAGAAGATGTCCTCTGTCCCTGGAAGTTGTGAGTTCTAATCTGTACAGTCATGATAAACAAGTTAGAGGCTGAGGAAAATCAAAGCGCCCATCTTCCAGTGATCCCATTTCTTTAAGGTCATTATATCATTATTAACATTATTTCTCTTGTGACAAGATAGATAATAGAGATATTTGAGATTGATGAAAACTACTTGGAATAATTTCCAAGGTACTGGTCTTCACCTTTCTAATAGTTCCAGAAGTGTTCATTGTTCATGACTTTCCCTGCAGAATGGTGTATTGTTCAATACAGCTGTCAAGATCATTCAGCTTCTGAATTTTTTTCCTATATTTTTTGCTAGTTTTTTTTTCCCTATGGTTATTGGGTATCCAATGTGAAAGTTTTATGTTTTTAAGCCACTTAGCTTTTCAAAAATACTAGTACTGAAAGCTATTCTAAGCTTTCATTCTTAAACACACACCCTCAACCAAGAAAGATAGTTTCAATTTTATTTTGAAAAGGGATTTGAACATTAAAATGGAAGCATTTGGAATTGGCAGGTGCTAAGCAGGAGAAAGAAGAAAACACAGACATTACAATTCTCAAAAGGATTTTAACAGTTTAGAAAAATACAGAACAAAGAGAGCACAAGGACAGACAAAAGTTAGAAAAAAATAATGCTATTAAAAACACGAATGTCTAACTCTTTATCTCTTAGGTCCCAAATACCCTCAAATTGTTTGATGCAACCTCAAATCACATCTTTGATTCCACAATTCCTGTCTTCCCTGGATATCAAGTCCTTTATGAATCCATGAAGCAAATACATAGTGAGCTTCTGAATTCTGTGATACAGTGTGTGAAGTTACGTAGATACCACACAGAATGGAAGGCCCCGGCTTGACTTCAGGCTCACTACCAGGGGACACTGATGATACTACATCTAAGTTACTAAAGCTCTGAAAAGAGAACACGAATTTGTCTTACAAAGAAAGAAGACTGAGAACAACATGTATAAAAACATCATGGGATGAATATCATGGAAGATTCCATTCCTTCATTTGTTTGACAAATATTTATCTACCATATATTAGATGATGCAGAAGAGGCCAGGAAGACTACAATGCCACCTTGAACAAAGTGCATCTTAATACATATTCCTTAGGAATATGGAACAGCTAGGAATGTTTTTGACGTTTGCCTTTTGTCCAGTTAATAATAGATTCATTTTAAGCAAATTTAAATGAGATGTTAAAAAAAGAATTCTTTGCCAAGAAATTTGACAAATAATGTATTTTATTCACTTTTGTTTCATCTGATGTTTGGAATCTTTGAAATTTGTGATTTTAAAAATTAGATGCAATTTTGATCCTTCTATTTTGTCTCCAAATGGCAAAATAAGATTGGTATCAGGGTGCTATGTGCAAACACTTTTCTCCAAATCAACCATTTATTAAGTCTCTGTTCACAGCAAATAAGAGCAAATTACATATAAAAATCAATAGTTAAAAAAAAAAAGAATTTTAACAGTGGCCTTAAAAGACTAGAGACATTTTGATAATGTTACATACTTCTGATCAAACGACCACAATTTACAGAGTTAGTAAATGTTGCCTTACTGTGAATTTGTAGAATTATTTTCACATTTGTGGTCATCATTATCTAGTTTTTAACCTGTTTACATCAAGTGCTGATGTTACAAAACTGTCTCTTCTGTCAGACTACCCGAGTTCAAATCTGCCTTCTACTTTACTTTGGGAAAGAATCTCCCCTCTCTGGGCCACAGGTTTTCAATCTGTAAGATGACCGTAATAGTACCAATTACCTCCTAGCGTAGTTAAGAAAATTACCTGAATTACTTCATGTCAAATAGATAAGTATTAAATACTTATTTAGTACTACTTCAAGGTATTGTAGAAAAATCACTGTATATTACCTAGGGAGAACTTGGTGGTAATTTCAACTTTCGAAATTCTACGTATTTTCCTACATAAATCACTAAACTGACCAGAATTTCAGTTTTTCATTTTTAATGTTGAAAACACCTACCAAAGAGGTTATCCATGAGGACTGAATTTGTGAAAATAAATAAAGGAAACCTTATTTAAAATGGAGTCAGGAAGCCCTGAAGGGAGAGCCCTCAGGCACTACGACTCAGACCCCAGCAGGAGGAAGGAAGAATTTCTCCTCGCCCAGCGATAGCCTGGCCAGTGAGAAGCTGTCACCACCCTAGACTCTTCAAAACAGCCCCTCCCAACTTCCTTTTTTCTCTATAAAAGCCAGCCTCTCTCTGTTCTTTGGACTTGCTTATGATTTGCCATAATTTGCTTGTCCTAAATTGCAATTCTCTGTTATTCCAAATAAATCCATTTTGCTGGTAAAATAACTGGCTTTTTTTTTTAAGGTCAACATTACATGTCAACTAAAAAGGGACGTGAAGGAGACAAACCCTTGAGGAACTAACAACCCTCAGAACCATGTGTGGTACCCACTTAAGCCTTAATGCCCTCCACTTCTGAGAGTCATCATTTTCCTTTCAGTTTGGTAAATCCCCTCTTGGATCCAAGCTCCCTCTTATGGGTTGGGCTTTCCAAATTTTTAAAAACTTTTTTGTGAAGGCATAGCCCTTTCTGGTGAGTATTCTGTTTTCTAAACCTCTGGTTTTGAATAATGGGATCCCAATCTGCTAAATTCCCTTAGGAGAGTCCTTCTTCTCGTTCTCTGGCCCATTTTTATGTTTAAAAACAATGGTCTCTCTTCATGCTCATTTTTAACTAATTGGACCAACTTAACAAAAAATAATTTAGAACCTCAATGATCATTATGGGGAACTTTCAGTCTCTCCAAATCTGTTCTTAGAGCCAATTTAGAGGACCAAATTTCTAAAATGAAATAAACTGAATGGGATGCCTATTTCAACTGGTATCTTGAGGCTTCCAAACATATAAAGGACTCTAAAATTGCCTCTTTCCAAAATACCATTTCTTTATTGGCCAACACAAAGAAGCAGTTGAAAGAAGATAAAAAAGCAATGGAGGCTTCATCATGCTCTGCGTCCCCTGTACTAACTTCCTCTTCCCTACTTTGTCTCTTTGTACCCTCCCTTCTCTGTTCCAATTCTCTCACTGAACTTCCTTCTTTCTCTGAACTTCTCCTTACTTCTTTTTCAAATCTGATAGAAACTGCCCTTTTTAAATCAAATGAACTTATTTACAAAACAGAAACAGACTCATAGACATAGAAAACAAACTGATGGTTATGGGGGCAGTGGGGAAGGAGGGGAGTGGGAAAGGATAAATTGGGAGTTCAAGATTTGCAGATACTGAATACTATATATAAAATAAACAACAAGTTTCTACTGTATAGCACAAGGAACTATATTCAGTATCTTGTAGTAACTTACAATGAAAAAATAATATGAAAACAAATATCTGTATGTATATGTATGACTGAACTATTATGTTGTACACTAGAAATTGACACATTGTAAACTGACTATACTTCAATTAAATCAATCAGACCTTCTGAGGATCCTGATGCTAAGCCCTTAATTTTTTATGTTCCCTGTAGTAAGGTCGTTCTCTTCTAGTTAAAAGGACCAGGAAGAAATAAGAAAACATGTCCACTCCAGCTTTAGTTAATCTTGCAAATTAGCTTGCCCACATCCTATATGATTCAATAAAAAGAAGGCCACTGAAATCCTTAATTTTCCACCCTAACAAATGGAGGTCCCTAAACAAAACCAACCCCTTCCTGATGCTTGTCATCACTGCAAAAGTCAGGACATTGAATTACTGTTATAAACCTAAGTGCTCCAGGCACCTTCAGCCCTCTAACTAGCCTTTCCCGTGCTTTTCCAACCCCTAGTTATGGGACTCTGAGGAACTGTAGTGGCTTTTCTCAACCTTTCCTCTTCACCAGCTTGGAGAAATAGCTCTCCAGATTGGGAATGACTCTCTGCCCTTATAGACACTGGAGCTAATCTTTCAATGATCAACCTCACTGTTATTAAACAACCATTCGTCAACGTACAAAAAAATGTTCAAATCGTGGGGGTTTCTAGTAAACCTCATTTGGTTCCTAGACAGTTTCTGCCTCCTTTGATTCATAGCTGATAAAAGATCTACTTCAATATTATAAAGACCTAATTACTGAAGATAAACATGCTTCAGTAGAGCCGTCTTTTCCCTGTGCACTCCTGGGAGATGAAGACCTCAAACATCATACCTTGCAACCCAGAGATTTTATCTATTAGAAAAGATATTTCCTGAAAGACACTCCTCAACCCCAATTGGAAGTACCTGGAAATCAGGTACAACAACCTTTGTGCTACAAAACTTCAAGGAAAAGACTCTTGGATTCACACATCACATATAAAAAGATAATACACTTGACTGGACCTGCACACCATCTGGCAACCTGAAAGAAAGGTTCCCAGGAATTGAAGCGGATGACATCTGATAGACAGTTTTCCCAAGATGACCAAACCAGGCCTGTATACCTTTTTCTTGCTGTCCTCTCCTCCCTCTTTTTCTTTGTTTAATCTATTGCAAAAGGAGGAAATCTTTCTGACTATTGGAGCTGTCACCAAACACCCAATCTGTTCATGATGTCAGAGACCCCTTAGTTTTCTCTTTGATCTGAAATACCAACCCTCAAACCTATGGGTGTTACCTATCAGATTAGACTGCTAGGAAGCGGTGTTCCCATTCCTTATTACACATTTTCCAATCATCACCTGACAATCTATGACCCTTTAACCTCATTAGCTGATTGCCTTCAGGTTTGACTCCTGGGTTATTATTATTATACAAACTAGAGTCATTATTCTGTTAAATTTTATGCCTGTTGGCTGTCAAGTCTCTGCAGAAGTAATCCACCCAACAGAATGATAATCTTCAATATTTATCTCATATGGAAAATGCCTGAGAGTTCTCCCTTCTACCCTTTCTTGTTATTCAAATATTTCCTCACTGGTTTCCAGTCTGGGCACTTTCTCTATGATGTGGGGACATGGGACATGGCAACCAAAAGAAGTTCTTTCTGGCATTGAAGGAGTAAACCGTTAAATGAAAAACTTAACTGTTGATCAGCAATGATTTTGAGGAAAGATATTGATTGAAAGGGGAAAATGTGAAGATAAAGGAAACTTCATTTAAAATGGAGTCAGGATGCCCAGAATGGGGAGCTCTCATGCACCACCACTCAGACCCTGGTAGGAGGAAGGAAGAATTTTCCCCTGCCCAGCAACAGCCCAGCCAATAAGAAACTGTCACCATCCTGGACTCTTTGAAACAGCCCCTCCCAACTTCCTTTTTACCTCAATAAAAGCAAGGCCCTCACCTCTGTTCTCCAGATTTGCCTACAGTTTGCCTTAGTTTTTTTGTCCTGAATTGCAATTCTCTACTATTCCCAAATTAACTTTTTTTTTTCTGTTAAAATCACTTTTTTTTTATGATTAACAAACTAAATAATGAATGTGGATTAGCACACAAATTGGCCCATTCTGGTACTGAATTCATATTTTTTAATGTAGTCAAATTCATGGGAAAATTAAAATAAACATACATAAAAAGCATATGCAAAGGAGGTGGCAGAATTCTCGTTATACACATAGTAGACAAGGTTTATAATTTTTCACATACAAAAACTCTTAGAAGCTAAAATTTCAGTAGAAAAATGGGTAAAGAATCCAAGGTAATTGCCAAGACAAAAATAAAAATGGCAAAAGATATATTAAAAAGTCAACGTTATCATATAATGAGAAAAAAAAAGAGCTTTTTTTGTTCGTTTTGTTTTCACTTATTACAGAGTGCTTTCCAGGAAGTGGTGGCTCTCTCATATAGGGCTGATGGAACCTCCTATTACTATAACTAATGAGACCTCTAATTATTGTAACCTTTATAGATTGCAGATTGTCAATATGTACCTAGATCTTTAACAATGGCCACAGTTTTGGGTCTACTAATTCACGCAAGGGGTTTAACCAGAGATGCTGAATAATTATTATTATGCATGAAGTTGTCCATGCATCACTTAATTTTTAATAGCAAAAACTTGTAAAAATTTCAGTGTGCAATGATAGGAATTGATTTTAAAAACAAAGAATATTTAGTGAGAGAAAATGATTCTAATGTTATGTGAAAACAGCAGTTTGAGTTCTGCTTTGTATGTCTGTGTTATTGATTATACAACCAGGTTATTAATGAGCTAGCCTCCTTCAGGCTCATTCTGAAAGGGCTTTACTTTTCCCCAGCACTACATTCAATTTGCTATGTCAGCTCTTTTTCCCACACCAACTGGGTAGTATCTTTGGCATATCACATAGGTGTCCAGTCATTAGAATACTCTTATTTTCAGGAATTGAGAAGTCTAGTTAACAATAGATAGGGTGGGAGGAACATTACAGTGACTTCTACTCCTGTGAAATCTATTCAAGAAATTCTCTTCTCTTTTTCATTAAAATAAAACTTTAGCTGTTTTGTATGTAGCTTGGAAATATGTGATGGGTAGGCTAGCTAGAGATCCTGGAATGATTTTGGTCACCTCTCAGCAAGTTCAGAGGTGAAGTATCAAGCACTTCTCAGACTATATGGATGTTTGTCACCTATCATCAGGAGCTGTGTTGATCAATCTAGATTCTCTCTTTCGAATATGTGAGCAGTTAACACTTACAGTATTCACCTTTGGGGCATTTGTTAAAAAAAAAGTCTTCCAACAATCTGTTAATTTTGGAATTGCAGATTAATTTCTGCTTTATTTTTGATATTGTATCTTACAAGTTTTCTAGTCATATGGTCTTTATAAGAATAAAATAAGAACTACTAAGTAATTCGTTTTGCTGGTACCAAGATGCATTATTCACATCAGGTAAAGTACATTATAATCTACTTAGGGGCAATGATCACTTGTATTTTTATATAAATCATGGGTATTGAATACCATTATTGTTTAAAAAAAAGTCCAGAGAAATAAACAATAGATTACTCAATATTGATCATTGAAAGGAAAGAAGAAAAACAAATAATACTGCAATATAACAATATCTTTATTACAACTACACCTCTGATAGACCTGCATTACAGCCTCTCACTCTGGGGTAACACTATGCTAAATGTGACATGTAAAGTTTTCTAGTTTTATCCAATGATACCTCTGAAAATACCAACTGGTTGTTTCAGACAGAAGCCTAGGGAAGTGGTATGTTTTTACCAAGTTTACTCTGCTAGACAGTTGGCACAATGATGGTATTCAAACTCTGCATGACATAACTAGAAGATCATGTGCTTTTCACTGCCCCAGACTAGAGAAAATATTTATTAGGAGAACTATGGAGCATGGTGTCAGCATCATATTCAAAATTCCCTCTCTTGGTAAGATGAAAAAATCACCATGGATAATTGGCCCCGGCTAATTAAGGTACATTAGATTATTGGTATCTGACATTTTTAGATAAAGAAGAAGATTAATATAAATAGAAATATATAATGTATAAGACATGATATGGTGTAGTAAAACATGCTCCTATGTAGAACTTACTTTGTTTTGTAAAGGGTGATTTAATTATTACAGCTTGCAATGTCCGCCTTTTATTGAGATTAACAAGGTAGAATGCTATAGTCACACACTGAATCCTATTACTGGCATGAATCTAACAAGAACCAGTCACTTCATTCAAATTCTTTCTTCCTTCAAAATGCAATTAACAGACTGTGATTAGTTGAACAAATTCCAAATCGTATTCAAATGAAAGCAATTTACCCAGAGTCTGGGTCCAACAGGTGATCATTTCAAAGCTCCTGGAAGAATTGGATGGTTTCATCTAATTGTTCTCAGGAAGAAATGGATTTAAACGCATGGTTCCAACAGGCCCCTTCATGCACAGCCCATATGGTGGTTCAGTGCAAGCCTTTCAGCTTCATTAGCCCAAAGGGCAGCCTGGGTAATTACGTCTTGCTTCCAAAATATTTTTACGGTGAATAAAAATGTTTCAATCTAGCAGAAAATAACAGCTGAAACTTCCTAACAACTAAGCAAAGAAAGTTGTAGGTGTATGTGTATATAGAAGGGTGTTTGTATTGGGGAGTGGGGAGGAGAGTACCAAACGACTAATAATAAAAATTATGTGATGCATTGAAAAATACTTCACTTACTTTGTACAATCAGACTGTGAGGTGTGCAGTACTTCCTCCATTATTCCAAGGAAGAAACTAAGGCTTAGAAGGTATTAATAAAATTTGCAAAAATCACACACATTGTTTAAACAGAAAGAAGCAGGATATTCAAAACCACATGTAAATATATAACACAAAAGGCCTTTTTCTTTCCTCTCTACCAGGTTGCCTTTATTTCTATTTCACACACCATAGAAATTTGGTTGAAACATTTTGTTTTCAGTTCACCAAAAAAGTTAATTTAAAAACTATATGCACTTTTTTTTTTTGGTTTGGTTTCCAGTCTGCATATCAGGAAGGAACTTGGAAATAACCAATCCATTGTAACAAGTAAAAAGCTAAACAGACTGAAAAATCACAACTCTTTCTGGATCTGTAAAGAGAGGTGAGGACATAGGGCAAACAGCTGCCTGCATGACTGGAGAAAAAGACAGGTGCATAGAGAGAGCCGTGACTTACCAGAGCAGGGACTTCTGAGTGGAGACCACTGTGGGAACCACTGCCCAGGTAGAAAAACCTAAACTGTAACTGATGAACTGCTCAAAGCTCAGTATGGACAAGTCTGAGAGTTAAAAATGTCAAGGGGACCCAGTCATACAGGGGGCTACACACTATTGTGAGTTTTACCTCCAGGAGCTTGACCAAGTAACCACAGTAAATATCAAAGAAAAATCTGCGATGCTTCCAGCAGGGGGAAGGGAAAGGAACCATTGCAGAATATACCCGTGTACTCTGTTCTTCTTGGCAAGGCCTGCCCTCAGAAGAAACTAGGTAACTAGCGGCTTATCTGCTGGGTGATTATCAGAGTCTAACTGAGCTGGGTGCAGTGAAATACCCAACTCCAGCCCACTCTAGCGAGCCTTTTCCACTTAAAATGAGAGAAGGAAGGCAAACAAACAAACAAACTGAAAAACACTTGTGAAATTTACAGTCCAGGGGGACAGGCCCATTACAAAACTGATACTTTATCACAGGACTATAGAATGTTTCCCCTCCACACCTTGCCACCATATTACCAAAGGCCTATTTACAGATGTTCCTTTTGCCTGGTACATCACGTATTAAGAAGAAAAGGTAAGGGATATTAAAAGGGAAAAAATGCACACACCCACAATTTAAAGAAATAAAGCAATCATCAGAACCATACATGCCATAGATATTGGAATCATCAGACTGGTAATTTCAAACAATTATGATTAATATGCTAAAAGCTCTAGTGGAGAAAGTAGACATCATTCAAGAAGAAATGGGCAATGTAAGCAGAGAGACAGAAATCCTAAGATGTAGCCAAAAAGAAATGCTAGAGAAATGTAGTAGAAACAAAAATTTAATTTGATAAGCTTTTAGTAGGTTGTACATGATGTGGAAAAAATCTATGAACTTGAAGATGTATCAATATACCACCAAAAATGAAAACAAAGAGAACAAAGAATAAGAAAAAGATAACAGACAATCCAAGGATTTTGGAATGTCAATAAAATTTTTAAAATATGTGTAGGATAACAGAAAGAGAAGAAAGAAAGGAACAGAAGTATTTGGAACAATAATGACAGGGAATTTCTCCCAAATTAATGTCAGACACAAAACCACAGATTTAAAAAGCTCAGAGAACACCAAGCAGGAAAAATGTCAAAAAAACAAACAACAACAACAACAAACCCTACATTTAGACATGTTGTTTCAAACTATAGAAAATCAAAGATAAAGAAAAAAAATTCTTCAAGAATCCATAAGGAAAAAAATTCCAACTTCTCAGCAAGCAAGAAGAGAGTAGAATACAATATTTAAAGTATTTAAAAAAAAAAAAGGCATCAACCTGGAAGTCTGTACCCTGCAAATTATCTCTCAGAAGTAAAGTAGAAACAAAGACCTTCTCAGAAGAACAGATGGGAATTTGTCACCAGTAGTCATGCTTCACAAGAAATGTTAAAAAAGTTCTTCAGAGAGAAGAAAAATAATACAGGTCAGAAACTTGGCTATATAATAAGAAAGGAAGATAATTAAAGAAAGAATAAATAAAGGTAAAATAAATTATTTTTCTTATTCTTAATTGATCTAACAGATAACATTGTGTTCAAAATAATATTGTATTCATCAATGTGTATATATAAGTTTGCTTATATATAAGTAAAATGAATGATAGCAATGTTACATGGGAAAAGGCGGAAATTAGGATTATTTTGTCATTATGAGGTATTCAGACTACTCTACTTGTGAAGCAGTATAGTGTTATTTTTAAAAATAAATTTATGAAGCATATAAAATGTTAAAGTCATGATATAGCTACTGTGGGAAATGCAAATATTGCACGTGGGTCTTCTTCCTTTATCTCCTAGGTGGAAGTTAAAAGAAGTCCCTCCCCTCTCAAAACCCTACAGTAATATAATCTTAGGTAGTCAGAGAAATATATTTCCATCTTTAAATTATAGAAAACTATCTCTGTTTACCCAGCACTCAACCTGACAAACAATCCTCTTGACTCTGCCTTTAAAATGTATTTATAATTAGCATACTTTAATTTCAGCATTTCTTAGAAGGCAAGTCTAGTGGCAATAAACTTCCTCAGTTTTTGTTTGTCTGGGAAAGGCTCTATCTCTCCTTTATTTCTGAAGGGCAACTTTACTGGATAAAATTTTCTTTGTTGGTAGTTCTTTTATTTCAGCACCCTGAATATATCATCCCACTCTCTAATAGCCTGCAAAGTTTCTGCTAAGAAATCTGCTGAGAGTTTATAGAAATCCCGTTGTATGTGAGGAACATTTTTTTTTCTTCTTACCACCTTTAATATTTTCTTTGTTTTTGATTTTAGATAGTTCTATTGTAATGTATCTTGGAGAAGATCTCTTTGAGTTGAGTATTTTAGGGGATCTATGAGCTTCATAAACTTGGATGTCCGAATCTCTCCTCAGGTTTGGGATCTTCTTAGCCATTATTTCTTTAAATAAGATCCCTACCTCTTTCCCCTTTTCTTCTCCTTCTGAAACTGCAAGGGTTGTTTCACTTTGTGGTATCCCATAATTCCTGAAGGCTTTCCTTAACTATTTTTCTTTTCTTTTCTGTTCTCCTTTGATGGGATAATTTCAAATAATCTGTCTTTGACTTCACAGATTCTTTCTTCTGCCTGATCAAGTCTATTGTTAAGGCTACCTATTGAATTTTTCATTTTACTCATTGTATTCTTCAGCTCCAGAATTCTGTTTGGTTCCCTATAATGATTTCTATTTCTCTGTTAAACTAGTTTTCTTCCTGTATTGTTTTCCTGATTTCACTGAATTGTTCTTCTGTTTTCTCTTGTCGTTTACTCAGCTTTCTTAAAACAACTATTTTAAATTCTTTATCAGGCAAATCAAAGACCTCTATTTCTTTTGGGTCAATTACTGGGAAATTATTGTGCTCCTTTTGTGGTGTCATGTTTTCTTGATTTTTCGTGTTCCTTAAAGTCGACTGCTGATGTCTTTACATTTAAAGACAGAACAACATCCTTCGATCTTTACTGAATGATTTCAGTAGATAAATCCTTCTGTCATCCCTGTTAGGGATTCTGAGACTGTTTCAGACCTTTCCTATGGACACACCTGCTCTACACTTCTTATTCCATCATTGGGGAAGTTCTTAAGATTGTATGCCTTCTCTTGACCCTGTAAAGGCAAGCCAGGTGCTGACAATGCCCTATTTATTTTCCTTAGGGTGATGTTAAGTGCTCAAGTTTGTCTGTTTTCTCCCAAGCCTACAGACTTGGGCCAGCTTTCTGAGTGTGCTTGCTAGTTACCTACATTACCAATGTCACACTCCCTACAAGAGTGTGCATAGGGAGCTGGTTGTGGAGTTGGTGTATGTATGTGTGTGTGTGTGTGTGTGTGGCATGCAGAGCATTGTGGGCCAGTTGTGGGAATCTTCAGGTGAGGTGTCCCCAGAGACATCTGGGTGTGCTTCCTGATGGAGTACTCAAAGCTGTTGGTAAGGTTCACATCCTATGATAACCTCAGAGCCCTGGCTGCTGTTCTGTTGGTCCTTCATTGCCCCTCAGCTGTACAGAAAACTCCAGTATTCTGGATAGGGTGAGAAAGAAGGGAGTCTCTTTGGTAGCATCCTGCACAGCTGGGGAAACCAAGTAATTACTGATAAACTTTTGTTTTCCCTTTTGAGGAAACTACAGGCCAAGAAGATTAAGCTGTGCTACCTTGGGGGAGTAGTATTGCAGGTAAGATAAAACTTTCTCTTTTCAATGAGTTCAACATCAGATACTTATTTATCTGTCTGTCTATCTATCTATCTATCTATTGGTCTATCTATTTATATACAACAGTGTGCTAGAAATTCTTTGCTAGACTCCCAGAATTGTACAGACACTCTTGTTCATGGGAAACTGTCAGAATCACTGTTCTTTGGAATGAAGATGATGTTAAACTCTTATTCCACCATTTTTCTGATATCCACCTATTATAATGTTATTTGAACATGGATTTGGATTAGTTGTAAATGTATATTATAAACTCTCAGACATCCACTAACATAATTTAAAAAAAAAGAATTTTAGCTGCTATGGTAGAAAAGGAGAGAAAATGGAATCATATAAAATACTCAGTTAAAATTACAAAAGGCAGAAAAAATGTGGAAGTCAAAAAGTAGAAACAAAGAACAAGGAAAACAAATAGAACACAGTGACAAATATGGTAGCTGTTAATTCAACTATCAATAATCCCTTTGATACTAATTAAAAGGTAAAAATAGTGTAGATCAAAAACCAAGACCCAATTATATGCTGTCTATAAGAAACTCATTTGAAATATAAAGACATATATTAACCCATCCAGAAAATGGAGAAAAAGATAGCACATTAACACTAATCAAAAGAAAGTAGGAATAGTTATGTTAATTTCAAACAGGGCCAACTTTAAGGTAAGGAAAGCTATTTATTGTAAAGGAGGGCATTACATAATAAGAAAGGGGTAAATTCTCCAAGAAGAAATAATTCTTAATGTATATAAACCTAAAAGCAGAGCATAAAACTACATGAAGCAAAAGCTGGAAGATTTCCAAGGGGAGGTAGATGGATCCACTGTATAGTTGGACACTTTAATACCCCTAATATTAGAAATGGACAGATTCATCAGGCTAAAAATCAGTAAGGGCACAGTTGAACTAAATATTACCATCAATCAATCGGATATAATTGACATCTAGACTACATTGTCCAGCAACAGTAGAATACATCTTTTTCTTCAAGCTCATATGGAACATTCACCAAGAAATATCTTATTTGGGGTAATCAAACACACTTTGAAAAATGTAATAGAAAGCATACAGTGTCTGTTCTCAGACTACAATAGAATTAAATTAGAAATCAATACAGAAAGATAACTGGAAAATTCTAAAAAGCATAGAGATTAAACAACATACTTTTAAATAACATACAAGTAAAAGAAGGAATCTCAAGAGAATATTTAAAATATTTTGAACTTAATACAAAAGAAGACATAATTTATAAAAGTTTGCGGGATACAACAAAAGCAGGACTTAGAGGGAAATTTATAGTACTGAATGTGTATATTAGAAAGGAATAAAAATCTAAATTAAGCTTCCATCTTAGGAAACTAGCAAAAAAGATAAAATTAAATTTAAATTAAGGAGAAGAAAAGAAATATAAGAATTAGATCAGAATTCAGTGAAACGGAAAATAGGAAATAAATAAAGAAAATTAATAAATCCAAGGGCTGATTCCTTGAAAAAAATTAATAAAATAGATAATTCTCAAGTCAGACTAACTTTATAAAGAAAAAAAAAGGAAAAGAAAGAGAAAGAAGACACAAATTACTAACATCGGAAATGAAGGAGAAGACATCAATACAGATACAACAGACATTAAAAGGATAATAAAGGAAAACTATGAACAACTCTATGCCCACAAACTTGATAACTTAGGCAAAATGGACCAATTCCTTGAAAGACACAATTTGCCAGGCCTTCAACATGAAGAAATAAATAACCTGAATAAATCAATATAAGAATTTGAATTAATAATTAATACATTCCTAAAATGGAGAGCACCAGGTCTAGGTATGTTCACTAGTAAATTCTACCAAATTTTAAAGAAAAAATTCCAATTCTTTACAATGTCTTTCAGAGCACAGAAGCAGATGAAATACTCCCTACCTTATTCTGTGAAGCAAGCATTACCCTAATGCCAAACCTAGACAAAAACATCACCAGAAACAAAAGCTATAGATCAATATTTTTGATGAACATAGATGTAAAAATCCTCAGCAAAATAACAGCAAATCCAATCTAATAATAGTTAAAAATAATTATATGCCACAATCCTGCAGGATTTATCCCAGGTATGTAAATCAGTTTCATTATTTGAAAATTAATTAATATAATCCATCACATCAACAAACTTAGAAAGAAAAATCACATGATTGTGTCAATAGATGCAGAAGAAGCATTTCACAATATCTGACACACATTTATGATAAAAACTCTCAGTAAACTTGGAATAGAGGCGAACTTCTTCAACTTAATAAAGAATATCTAGTCCTAGTCCTAGAATGCTAGTTCTATAACTAGCATTATTTTTAATGGTGAGAAACTAGAAGTTTTCCTATTAAGGCAAGATGTCCCCTACCATTACTTTTCAACATTGTAATGGAATTACTAGCTAATGCAATAAAAGAAGTAAAGGAAATAAACTGTATATAGATTGGGATAAAAGGAGTAAAACTGATCATAAATGACATGATTGTTTATGTAAAAAAAACGGAAAGAATTGACAAAAAACAAATGATTATAGAAAGTTCGCAAAATATAAAGTCAATGTATGAAAGTCAAATATATATATATATATATATGAACAGAGGGGAAATGAATGAACAAGGGAAACTTAAAATTAAAAATACAATGCCATTTATATTAGCTCCCCCAAAAATGAAATACATAGGTACAAGTCTAACAAAATACATACAAGATCTATATGAGGAAACTACAAAAGTCTGATGAATGAAAAAAGAACTAAATAAAGGGAGAGATTCCATATTTATGGGTAGGAATACTCAAATTGTCAAGACATCAGTTTTTTTCTAACTTGATCTATGTATTCAACGTCATTCCAATCAAAACCCCAGCAAGTTATATAGTAGATACCAACAAACTGATTCTGAACTTTACATGGAGAGGCAAAAGACCCAGAATAACCAACACAATACTGAAGGAGCAGAATAAAGTTGGAAGACCAACAGTACCCAACTCCAAGACCTACTGTAAAGCTATAGTAATCAAGACAGCATGGTACTGGAAAAAGAAGAGGCAAATAAATCAAAAGAACAAACTAGAGAGCTCAGAGATGAACCCCATAAATACAGTCAACTGATATTTGACAAGGGAAAGAAATCAGTACAATGGAGTGAAAATAGTTTTTTCAACAAATGATGTTGGAGCAACTGGACACCCATATTTAAAAGAAATAGATCTGGACACAGACTTTACATACTTCACAAAAATTAACCCAAAATGGATTATAGATAAATCTATAATGCAAACCTATAAAACTCTTAGAAAATGATATAGAAGTAAAATTATATGACCTTGGTATGGTGATGCCTTTTGAGATACAACATCAAAGATCCATGAAAGAAATAACCGATAACCTAGACTTTGTTAAAAATTAAGAAAAATGTCTGCTCTGTGAAAGACAACATCAAGAGAATGAGAAGACAAGCCACCGACTGGGAGAAAATATTTGTGAAAGACCCATCTAATAAAGAATTGTTTTCAAAGTATATAAATACTTCTTAAAATTCAACAGTAAGAAAACAACCTGGTTTAAAAGTGGGGACAAAGACTAACAGACAACTCATCAAAGAAGATACACAGATGGCAAATAAGCATATGAAAAGATGTTCAACAGCATATGTCACCAGGGAAATGCAAGCTAAACAACTATGAGATGCCACTTGACACCTATCAGAATGGCCAAACGCCATACGACACACAACACAAGATGCTGGTGAGAATGTTGAGCAACAGGAAATCTCATTCATTGCTGGTGGGAATGCAAAATCTTACAGCCACTTTGGAAGACAGTTTGGCAGTTTCTTATAAAACTAAACATAGTCTTACCATATAATGCAGGAATCACACTCCTTGGTACTTAGCTAAAGGAGTTGAAAAGTTACATCCACATAAAAAACCTGCACGGAAATGTTTATTGAAGCTATATTCATAATTGCCAAAATGTGAAATCCACCAAGATTTCCCTCAGTATATTAATGGATAAATAAACTGTGGTATGTTCAGACAATGGCTATTATTCAGTGCTTAAAAAAATGAGCTATCAAGCCATGAAAAGACACAAAGGGACCTTAAATGTATACTAGTAAGTGAAAGAAGATAATGTGAAAAAGCTACATACTGTGTCATTCTAAGCATATGCCATTCTGGAAAAAGGTAAAACTACAGAGACGGTACAAAGATTGCCAGGAGTTGGTAAGGTGAGGAAGAGGAAAGAATAGGCAGACAACAGAGGATTTTTAAAACAGTGAAAATACTCTGTATAACACTATAATAAGGGATATATACCATAATACATTTTTGCAAACCCATAAAATGTACAACACCAACAGTGAACTGTAATGTAAACTATGGACTTTGGGTATTAATGATGCTTCAGTGGAAGTTCATCACTTGTAACAAGTGTACTATTCTGGTGGGGGGAGTTGATAATGGTAGATACTATGCATGTATAGGGGTGGGGAGTATATGGGAAATTGCTGCCCCTTTTTTTTATTTATTGAAGTATTATCAGTTACAGTGTATCAATTTCTGGTGTACAGCACAATGTCCCATATATATACATACATATATTCATTTTCATATTCTTTTTTCATGAAAGGTTATTACAAGATATTAAATATAGTTCCCTGTGCTATATAGAAGAAAATTTTTTTAAAATCTATTTTTATATATAGCAGTTAGGGAAACTGCAATCTCAGTTTTGCTGTGAATCCAAAACTACTCTAACTCTCTCTCTATATATATATGTAAATTATTTCCACAAATATATCAAAATCATTAGATATGATATTGAACATAAGATATCATATTCAAATAGTATTCTAACACCAAAATTAAAGGTTCTCTTGAGGAACTGATCTGAATTTCACTCATATTTTACCAATACTTCAGTGTTCACATTCTTTGTGGGTGGGAGACTTGACAATGGGGTAGAACAGAAAGTGACATAGACCTAAAAACATACCCAGTTACACCATTTAGTGGTCATGCAGCCATAGGCATTTATGCCAACCTTCTAGATTTTTTAGAGAAAGATTATTTTAGGAAGATAAGCTTAACATGAAATACCTATGTTGATAAACTGTTTTTTCATAGACTTCTAATGAATATGTGAATGACTTTGCTGGGCTCCCATTGTAATTTGGCCCATAGCTTATCATTATCACTGACATTATCTCTTGGTGAATCTCCATCATTACACCTTGAGATCCTCAAAGGGCTAGGATCTACCTTCTTGCACTTGTCCATGCCCAGTATAAAGCACCTTTTCAATGACTGTTTACTGCTATAATTGATTCATTGATGCTATTTCATACTCCTAACCTACATATCAGCTCTCCCTCTAGGCCTCTTCTTCCACATCAGTGTAGTCTCTATTTTTCTCCATCAACATGGAGAACAGAGCACTTTTTAATTTCTTCTAGAAAAAAGCAAAAATCCATGACCAGTAAAGCATTAGTGAGTATTAGGGGTTAAACTGTGTCCATCAAAATTTGATGAGGTCATACTGGAATTGAATGAGCCCTAACTAGACAAAACACCTAGTGTCCTTAGACAAAGGGGAAATTTGGACACACAGACACAGAGAACTCCATGCCTAAGTTGGAACTGTGTTGCACAAGCCAAGGTGATATCAACCAGGACCCTGTGAGCCCCCACCCCCAAGGCCTACCTCTTGTTTATAGAAAAGCTGAAGCCTCCAGGCCTCCCTAAGTCATAGAAAAGCAGGCTCAAGCAGTTGAATAGGACAAGCCTGTAGGCATTGGGGGATGGCAATAGCTCTGACCACCTATCTCAATGATAAACTGAGGTTACTCCCCCACTTCTCTTTAAAACTGTCCTGGCTGAACAAAATTTTCAGAGATTTTTTTTACGGGAATGCTGGGTACACCCAGATTGTACATATTCTGATGAAAAGCAACTTCCTTTTTAGTTACCAAGGTTGTTGCCCCTAGGATCATACCCCTTGCCCCTTCTTTGACTAGAAACCAATTACTCTTTTCTAAGTCTCAGGAGGCAGCTGCAAAGAGAAGAAATATGAACTGATTAGGCCAAAGGAGCCCAAGATGGTGGAGGGTTTGACTTCCAGTGAACCTTGAGCCTTATTATATGCTCACTGTCATGTATTAGCATGCTAAATGACACACCCACCAGCACTATGACAGTTGATAACTGCCATGACAACCACTGGAAAAGCCCATACAAGGACTGATTGACTCCAGCATACCTGGAACAAAGATATAATGAACAGCAAAAGCCTCCCATAAATCTCCATGTGGCCTGTCCCTGGCCAGAGTTGTCTCTACGGGTCATCTTGGCTAATAATTCCCCGCTGGAGTGCTTTCCTTCCTTTTCCTCTTTTGAGAAATAAAGCAGCCTTTTCACTTTGTCCCTGAGAAGTAAAGCAGCTTTTTCATTTTGTCCCTCTGAGAAAACTTTTGCAGCTGGCAGCAAAAACCCCCAGTTTGGTGGGCCTCCTTTCCACTAACAAAGGAACCATCAGAGGCAAGAAGAGAGTTCTGGAACAGATTCTTCCCTAGCACATTTAGAAGAAGTATATCCT
Organism: Camelus ferus; assembly: GCF_009834535.1. Classification (NCBI taxonomy): domain Eukaryota; kingdom Metazoa; phylum Chordata; class Mammalia; order Artiodactyla; family Camelidae; genus Camelus; species Camelus ferus. Next base: position 37,300,685 of record NC_045705.1, read on the forward strand.
TAGACACCCTGATGTAGGACTTCTAGTCTCCAGAATTGAGAGTCAATTAATTTGTGTCGTTCACCCAGTTTGTGGCACGCTGTTACAGCAGCCTTAGCAAACTAAAACAGTGAGTCATGAAAGCTGTATGTGATACCACTTCCCTCACTCTAGCAAACACTTGCTAACTAAAATTTGGCACTTGCCAAGTGCCTCTACAAAGACTGGATCACACTGGCACTTGCCATCTAACTCTGCTTGGATGAAATCACGAGCCACTCCAGCCGCTGACCTCCAACACATCCTGAAAGGAATTCAAGATTGAGATCAGGAATGTGGCACTCTGTGCTCTGGGAAAACTGGCTGAACAGGCCTTCAGATAGTTAGATATTTTCAGGAGAAGATTTTATGACCCAATTCTCACATCTGCTCATATCTAGAAGAGCACTAAAATCATTACGGGTGACATCTGTGCCTCGTGACTAGCAGCAAACCTCTGCCTAGATATGTGCTTGACTGCATGTCCCCCCCCCTTCACTGAAATCACATATAATACTGAGTTTCCCCCAGCCTCTTTGGAACAGTTTCTCAGAGCTTTCTGGGATGCTGTCTCCCGGGCTATAATCCTCATTTTGCCCCAAATAAAACTTAACCCACAACTCTCACATTGTATGATTTTATTTCAGTTGATACACCTTAAATCTCCTTAGTAGATGTATTATTTCCTGAGTCTTTTCTTGGTATTTTCTTTTTATCCTCAAAGTATGTTCCTCCTCTTTTACCCAACAATTTCACATTTTTATCCCATTATTACACAGAGCACTTCAGTACAACACCAAATTCTACTCCAAGTAATAGCACAGTACTTTGCATTTGCATACATTTTTTTCTCTCCATTTTTATAAACTCTGATACAATAGGTATTATCATGCTGCGTTGACGATTAAGGACAGTGGAACCCCAAATGTTAAGTGGCTTGAGAACACACTGCAAATAAGTGGAACAGTGGGTGTTCCAACCTAGGTTAGTATTTTCATAGACAAAACACATAGTTTCATTTGGCAATGTCCACACATACAGGTACTTGGACTGAAGTGATTGTCAGTTGAGTTTAAAAATTGGTCAGATTGAAAAGAAAAATGAACTGAATTGAAGATCAATTTGACTGATGGCTCCACAGAGTCTAGTCAGGCTAAGTAAAATGGCTGTGTGTGCAGACAGTCTGCACTTTCTTTACTCTTGTTGACTGAATTACTTGAGTATTTCCCTGAGGAGCCAAACTCAGGATTCCTCTCTATAGAGGACGCTGGCCTGGGCTTTAATGTAAATTCAGCTCTGCACAGGTTATATTGGGACATTCATACAGATAATCAATTGGCTGATTACTTTTATGAAAACCTCGGGAGAGGCATCTCCCCACTGACTCATATTCCCCTCACAAGAAAGTCTAATGTATTACTCTTCACTTACCAAGCTTATCTCTTCCCTTTTTCTCCACTCCTACTCTTTGTCATGCCTCATATTTTGTAATTCACACAGACATATCTGATAAAGACACATCAAAACCGCTGAGATTCATCCTTTGTCTTTCCAGTTCTCATCACTCATTAGTGACACACAGATAAGTCTCTGACTATTTTGCTCTCTCTCTTTTTTAATTCCTCGTATTTTAAGTGCACACAAAGAGCTGAGAGACAAAGGCTCATCAAAGCCATCATTAGGCTACATTTATCTGCTTCAAACTGCTTTTGTCTTCTATTAGTTTTTAAAATGGTCCCAATCCTTGTGTAACTAGCAGGATTCTCTCACATTTGTGCCTTTTTCATCTGTTACGGAAATGGCGGTGCTCCTTGGTGAATTTTTTTGTCTTTCATTTCCAGGGAGGAGAGTATCTCTGAGCAATCTTCTAGAGGTTTGAGTTCCAAAAGAAAAGGGTTTTTGTTTTTTTAATTAAAATATTAAGTGCTGCCTGCATTTATGTTTATCATCTGTGAAACATTCATTTTTTATACTCATTCCCTTGCAGTGTGAGAGCATTTTTATACAATGATTACTCCCAATGCCAAGCTATCAACAGGAGTATTTTGAGATAAACAACATGTTTACAATTGGAACTGTAGCGGTATCTTTTGTTCCGGAAGATGTTGGCATTTTTATTATTATTCTGCTCAGGAATGAGCCTGTCTTTCTAAGCCTATTGGAGAATTGCAGTAATTTTCTCAGTGATTGCACACAGAATTGGCCCTCTCCTCAGTGTCATCACCAACTGAGGTGAGGTTCCCTAGTTTTTTGGTGACCATAGTTAGTTTATTCACTCATTTATCCATTTATTATTCATTTACCCATTTAGTAACCACAAACAATGCAGCTTTAAATAACATCTAAGAAATAGCCATGGCAATATCCTCTCTCATCAAAATATTAATCTATGAATTTTCAGGGGAAAAAAGTTTAAGCTAATATGAAAAACTAAAACCAACAGACAAATCTGGAGAGATTTCTACTAATTTCCAGGCTGAGTGGTTTAGATTATGAAATACATGTGGTAACATACCAAGGCTTGTCCTCAGAAAGTAAACAGAAAGATACATCTTCTATTTTATTTGATACCTGAAGTAGGGTGACCCACCCCACTTTGAAATAAACAACCAGGCCAACAAAAAACAAAAAATATATTCACTTGGCAAGGTCATCTCAGAAAAAATAGGTCAGAAATGAGGGGAATTATGTGAAAAGAAGGGGGAGGGAGTTTGGAGGAAAATGATGGTAATTCATTGGGTCACAAAAGGCACATTTCTCATATATATTCCCTCAAATAAGAGCTAGGTAGGGTAGAAATATGACTACTGCTTGTAGAAATACATCCTGGCAATAGGAGCTATTTATTCCTGTACTCAGTCCCACCCCCTAAACCTTAGGATCTCAGCAAGACAGGTGGGAGACAATTCTGTCTCAGAATAGTGGATGCACTAAAGAAGGACTTGGCCAACCAAGGGAATAGGTTAGGGTGCATATCAATTTACCTCTCAGCTCAAAGGAGGGTTCACTCGGCTGGCAAATGTACAGAGTGTAGAGCCTAATATAATACTATACTATATTCCATTATCAAATGGCTAATCAAACTGAAAAATTGAATAGCCCAGGATTATCTTCCTATGAGTTTTGTGGCTACATCACAAATTTCTAATAAATGCTCTATTCTAGACAGGCTTTATTGTGAAAGTTTTTTTTTTTTTTCCAGAATTGGTAACAATTATCAGCTCTAATTCTGCCTTCTGTGGTCTATAAGGTGTTGCATATCTAAAAGAATAGCTTATAGAGGTTCAAGATACCTCTGAATATTCAGGGTGATATTTCCTTTCTTTTAATATATAGTACTAGATTTTCTTCAGTTTTTCCATTTTTCAAATAAGGAGACTTAGCAAACATGGCTATGGAGGTGTAGGGAAATGCAGAGGAGGATGATGATCTGAAGTTTCCTTGGACTTAAATATAGAAAATTTAAAGTTCTCATTCTAGGTCAAGTCGTTTTGCTACTGTACTTTTAATAAATGGGTGTTTTTGTGTATATGTTGCTTGAGGGTCTAATGCAAGATGTTAAGAGTTTATTTAAGAAGTTAAGGTCAAACAATTGTTAAATATCTAGTTACCAGAGCATCCTGGTATCTGCTTCTGCTGTAAATTAATTCATTTTCTTTAAGGTTACTCATAGAATCTGCTTGGTGTGATAGAAAGAATGTAAGCTTTGCACAGATTGATCTGGATTTGAATCCAGATTTTATTAATTACTGTCTCCATGATACACATGCATGGGCGCACACACACATACATCCCTAGTTTTTTACCTCAAAAGATTATGGATGTAAATTGATATCATCTTAAAAATATTTTTCAAGGGCATTCTCTTTTCTCTGCTTTTGCTCTGAAGGCTTTGGGAAGATAGATCTAACAGAAGAATGGTTATCACAAAATTAACAATTTTTACTTTTTAGAAACTTTTCCTAGAGAGGGTAATTTTGTCGACATTAAATAGCAGCATCATGGCATCTGTGCTTCCTATTTATTTGTTTGTTTGTTTATAATCTTACCTGGGCTCATTTTGAGACTACATTTCCCAGCTCCCCTTACAATTAGAAGTTCCCATGTGACTAATTCTAGTCAATGAAATGCAACATTCCTCTCAAACCTGGTTTACAAGTGTCTCCTATGTAACCCTCCCTGCTCTTTTCCCATTTTTGCTGGCTGAAATAGAGGCCTCCAGGGAAAGCCTGGGAATTACAAATTGAAGATGGCAGAAACCCAAGGTGCAAGGAGTCTGGGTCCCTGAATACTGCTTGGAGAAGAATTGCCCAACCAAGAGCATCCCCTTTCCTGAACAAGAAGCAGATATCCTTTGCATTATGCCTGAATTACCTTAATTAATGTAAGTTCTTAGCCAATGCTTAGCATATAGTAAGCATTCCATAATTGTTCTCCTTTCCACCCATCAGCATGTATTAATTCAACACATAGATTAAAACCTAGACAGACCCTGGAAATAATCTCTGAAACCACTCAACTGTAATTAGAGCTTTCTCATCTACCCACTTGTTTACATTTGTGTCTTTCCCTACCACCTCTGCTAACCTTTGACCAGCTTAAAAATAGATAACTTTATTCATTGTTGTATCTCTATTGCTCTGATCTAGATGCCTTGTAAATGTTTCTTGAGTGAAAGAAAGAAAAATATTGGGCAGGTCAGACCAGAGCCAGACAAGAAAGTACAGTTCAGTCCTGGGCATGTAAAACATAGTGGTTTAAAGCTCAGTTTCTTTTACTCAGAAAGCCCAAATTTTGTTGTTAGAACCCTGAGTCAACCCCTTATTAGCTGAAGGTACTGTGGCTTTCTGAATTTAATTTACTCATCTATAAACTGAGGATAATAATAGAATTCATAAAATTAGCTATAGTTACTATGTTATTATTGTTATCATCATTAGGCAGGGAATTTTTGGCTATTTTAAGATACCAGGGAAGGTACGCATATCCGTCAAAAGTTTGTGAAGTGGTAAGGACCTGTCTCTTAGATTCTCCCAGTGAATATCACTTCCTTTAAAAGAACAAAATTCTCAGTCAAGCAGGGATCACTACACAATTACACATCCATAGCCCAAAACAGTGTTTGTTAATGCTATGCTGACTCTTACACATCTAGGAAATATCTCTACTTTTTGAAATTTTAAGCAAATCAAAACGTGTGCCTGGAACTTAAAAGAATAACAACTGGGGGGAAAAAAAGCAAGCGAAACACATGAGAAGCCATTTTACCCTGAACCAGACTACAGAAGAATAAAATAGGTATATATGACACAATCGTGGCTTGCTGCTGAATTCACACTGGCAATCCTAACACAATTTGACATCTAAATAAAGATACTAGAAGTGGGGAAAATGGTGACATTTCAAAAGAGTGAACTATGTGATTAGGCTGTGTAAGAGTTGTTTAAATATCAACCTTACAAATCATTTAGAAAGCATTTAACACACAAAACAGTTGGAGATTGAAAAAATATAATGCTTAGATGAAGACAAGCTAGGTGGCTTTTTAAAGAGTATACATTATCAGGGATAATGGAAAAGACATTTCTGTAGACATTACCTCTGCTTATTACTTTTTCTTTTATTTCTTTTTTTTTAAGCAAAAACTAGTTAAAATGAGCATGCATCCCCAAAACACTTGTATTCAGAATTTCCATTCAGTGTGTATTTTTCTATTCTCCTTTCCACAAATTAGAAAAGCTATTCAGGAGAAAAAAAAAAAATGATAGATGCCTGATTAGGGGAAAGTTGTCTTACAGAGGAAGTAGAAAATAATAGTGTTTCAAGATTCCTGAATGTCAGAGCTGGAAGAGAACTTTACTACAAATACAGGTGGTTTCAAATCCTAGCTCCAGCACATACTGATCCTAGATCATTTCATCTCTCAAAGCCTTCATTTTCTCATCCATAAAACTATGACAATAATATACAACATATTTGGTATATAGAAATTTTCATAAATATTCTTGCTTTTTAACTCTAAGCTCTAAAAGACCTCCCTTGCCCTTGTCCAAGATAGAACAGCAAGTTAGTGGCAGAGACAAGATTAAAACCCCAGTATCTCAAAGGTCAGACCAGAGCTATTTTCTCTTTACCAAATTACCTCCCTGTGTCACTATTTGTCAACTGGATTCAACTTTCTCTAATTATTTCCCTGATGCACTATGTTAAATGCTGACAGATAGCCCCAACACATCCTAATCTCTTATGAATTCATTTATTAACAAGTAATTGTAAAGCATCTGCCACGTGTCAGGAATTATTCTAACTACTGGCGATAGATGGATAATCAGTGGAGACATTGCCTGACCTTGAAGAACTCATGGCCAGTCCTGGGGCAGGAGTGAGAGGGCAGAACACAGACAATAAACAAACAAATAAGATGATATCATATGGTGATAAATGCTAGTTAGACAATTAAAATAGAATGCTTTAATAGAAAATTGGCTCTGTTGCATGCAGTTTTTAAGAAAGGCCTCTTTGGGGAGATAACATGTATTCTGCGCTCTGAACTACATGATGAAGTTAGCCATGCAGAAGAAACCAGTATGGAGCCAGTAGAGCAGGAACAAGCTTAGCATGTTCAAGAAAGAGAGAGGGGTCAAGCAGAGTGAACAGAGAAAGGAGGGTAGTAACAGATAACATAAAATTGGTGGCCAGATACCACTCTTCATTATCTAGGCATTTGTAATCACAGGTAAGAGTTTGAATTGCATTCTAAGTACTATGAGAACCCACTGGAAGATCTTGACTGGTGGAAGTATCATAATCAGATTTAGAAACACATAAGAAAGAGTAAGAGAGCCTGAAAGAGAGGTTCCTGGTCAGCAAGGAGAGGAAGATGAGAGAGAGAGAGCATGCGAGCACACAGGATGTCCAACAACCTCCTACCTGGTCATAGTCTATCTTCTAGTGTCAAATTTTTAGCAAGTTTTAGACATTGTCTCAAGCATCAAAGCAAAATAACAACAAATAAAACCTGTACGTAAGTCCAGTTCTAAAACAAGGACAAATGGAGCAAATTTTATTGAAGACATTGGTTGCCGGAGAAGCAGGAAAAACTAGTTTTTGAAACACAAAGCAATGCAGCCTCAAAAACCTCCTTTCAACACGTCTACTCCTCCAAAGCTTCTCACCCTCCAAAGCTGTCTCATTTTTTCCCTTTCTCTCTGCCTCTCAGCACACCTCTCTGCCTTGCCCCTGGTCATGACACTGCAGAAATGTTTTCTTCCTCTACCTGCCCTGCGATCTCTCCTCAGGGCCTACTTTCTCTCTTCTGCAGATTAACTTTGTCCTAATTTAGATGCCAAAATGAGCTTCAACCAAATTCCAACTCAGGGATTCCCCTGTAAGCACAAAAATGGAACTGATAGGTCTAGGGAAGTTGTGATTGACTAGTAATAGTAATAAAAAAAATGGAGGAGGGGTCATACATGCATGAACTCGATGGATCCTTATGGTGGGCAGCATTAAAAGACTGCCCGTAAGATTCCTGTTCCCTATACAATTCCCTTCCCTTGAGTGTGAATGGGACTTGTGATTATGATGGGATGTCCCTCTTGATCAGGTTACATTATATGGCAAAGGTGCAGGGATTTTGCAGATGTAACTAAGATCCCTTTGAGAAGATGCTGAGTTAACCAAAACAGAGATTATCCTGGATGGGCCTGACCTAATCAGGTGACTGTAATGGAGAATTTAGGCTTTGCATGGAGGGAGAAATTTAAAGCAAGAGAGATTTTCCTGTTTGTTTTGAGAAGTGAGCTGCCATGTTGTGAAAGAGCCCTTGAGAGGGGTGTGTGGCCAGGATGTTGGGACTGAGAACTGCCCCAGGCTAATAGCAAGCAAGAAAATGGGGTTCTCAGTCCTACAAAATCAAGTAACTGAAGTCTCCCGACAGCCACATGCTCTTGGAAGAGCACTCTGAGCTCCAGAGAGGAATGCCACCCAGCCAACTCCTTGTCTGCAGCCTAGTGAGATACTGAGCAGAGGATTCAGCCTCAGTCTCTGCCTAGACTCCTGACCCATGGAGATTGTGGGATAAAAAGTGTTATGCTGGTTTTAAGTTGCTCATTTTGTGGTAATCTGCTGTGCAGCAATAGAGAACAAATACAATCTGTGGATAACATTCCTAGATCTATTTCATTAGTCTAATTCTGTGGTTAGTTTTTTTTTTTTTTTTTCTGTAATCTCCCTTTCTCTGCCTCCAGCACAATGGTTTTATCTCTGTCTTAGCCTTTTTTTAACTTACTGTTGGTTTAGTCAATCCCTTTGATGGCCTATTGCAATCATTTTTAACTGGCTTTTCTAAGCATTATTAAACACTCACTCATTTCCCAAGGCCATGTCTCTTCATTCAGATTTTTCTTCACTTCTATATTCTTCTTTTAAAACACTGCTTATTCTTCTATATATAGCTTAAAGGCCACTTCCATCATGAAGTCTCATTGGATTACAGTGGTGCCCACTTATTCCAAATTCCTTTAACACTTTCTTTGTGCATCTTTACGTTTGCCTCGTTTTGTAGTTACTTGATTCATGTTTCCTATCTTCATTGATAACAAAAGCCATATTTTTTCACTAGCACCGAATGCAGTCAGTCTTTATTATTTGCATATTTCATATTTGCAGATTTGTTTGTAACTTCAAAGTCAATACTCATAGCACGTTCACAGGCCTTCAGAGATATGCACATGTGCAGAGAGACAAAAAACTGACTTGCCTGATGCACACGTTGCCAGCCAAGAGGCAATAAGGCAGTCCTTTCCTTTCCTGTTTCTGCTCTCTTACTGGGAACAAGCGCTCTTTTTGCAGTCTAATTAATGCCACATTTTTTGCATTGTTGTGCTTTTCGTTGGTGATTTTGCTGTTTAAAGTGACCCCAAGCAGAATGCTGAAGTGCTTTTTAGTGTTACTAAGTGCAAGAAGGCTGGGATATGCCTTATGGAGAAAATGCATGTGATAGTTTCAAGCAGGCACTAGTTATATAGTATTGTTAACCATGAGTTTGATGTTAATGAATGGACAATATATGCTGAATAAATTGTCTTTAAACAGAGACACACATAATATAAGGTTATATATTGATCAATTGACAAAAATGTGGTGACCAGATGCTCCTAGGAACCTAACTTTGTATTTCTCTTGGGAGCAATGGTGCAGTATTCACGAATTCAGGGTTTGGGCAACTTTACAAAACATAAACACTGCAAATAATGAGAATCGACTATACTTAGTGCATTTCTTTCACTGCCCCCTATGAATTCACAAATGTGCCTTGTTTTCCCATATCACTGCTTCATCTATCCAACCATTCACCCATCTGATTGTCCACTAAATATTTATTTGTTCCTTTCCTTCTACCAGGCACTGCTTGGGAGCGAAGATGCAAGGGCAAACAAGAGAGATATTATCCTTGTTTTCATGAACCTCACAGTCTAACAGTGAATAGTATAAAATGGTATATGTTATAATACAGAAGACACACCATTTATGGAAGTTCACAAGAGGAAAATCAGACTTAGAGTAGGACATCAGGGTCTTTTGGAGGAGTAATTAAGAAAAACATAAACCCAACAACCTAGTGAAGGATGGTGACAAAAGGAAGGGTGGGTAAGTGTTCCAAAAGTGTGAGTGAACTTGGCATTAGTTAAAAATTGAAAGAATTCTGGTATTGCTGGACGGTGGCAATTCAGAAATAGAGAGTGATATGGGACATTATCACTTACATGTGAAGAACATGGTATACTTTTGTAACATGTTGTTCCTCCGCATAGAAAATGCTCATTAAAAGTGAGCGTAAAACATAAAAATAATGAATAAAAATGGCTTGATGAATGAATTGAATTTTACATAAACAACCTGAGAGATAAATTTTTTAAATGTATTTGTTGAAAATCAGTAGCAATTGTTTTTTAACATATATATTTATATGCCATTAGTTAAATTAGATATTCTAGTGGTTAACATAAAACATTTGAAAGGTTAAAAATCAGAACAAAACAAATAAGCAATCCAACAACCTAACAAAACATTTATAAGACTTTATTTAATAGAATAATTCAATTTAAGGAGTGTCTTGCCAATACTCGTCAATTTTTCATCAATGAGGTAAATTAATTCACTATCAATATAGCTTTTCAAAGCACATAATCCTCTAGTGGTCTATAAAACATTAATATATATAGACAGGTTTACTGTATCATAAAACAATCATTTTTATTTAAAATTCCAGAGTTTTGATTCTGGCTACTTCCTCTAGATGATCATGATAGGCTAACCCTTTTCCCTGGAATTCTCATAAAGTAGTTGTGCTTATCCTGCAACTTTAACATTAATAGGGTTGTCTTAAATTTTAATTTTTTATTTTAAATTTTTCACGTGCTAGTAACTTTTAGTCAGGTTACACACCTTTCAAAGTGGATATATTGCTTCTAGACATGTGGGATACTAACTCTTTGCATCCATATGTTGTTAGGCCCGTGTGTATCAAGAGATCTTCCTGTTGACACCAGGCCTGTGACCACAGCTCTTCATGAAATTAAATTACTATTGAAATTTTCATCACCTACATTAAACTTGCTGTAAACTAAATATGTGTAGTTATCACTGAGACTATTGAAGCATGCATCTTACTTGAGAGGACATGTGAGTATCTATATTGAAGGATATACAGGGGAGGAAGGAAGGAAGATACTTTATTCAAAGACTAATAGTCCTTGATTCTTCCTGAGTCTCCAAGGATATTTATGGTTTGTGATTTAAGTAGATATGGATACGTGAAGAAAAGCATACATAATTAAATTACTGAATGGATGTTATACCACATTGCTTTATTTGGCGGAGAATGAGGAAGATGAGTGTTTTTTGGGTTTTTTTTTTTTTTTTTTTTTTTGTATTCCTTGGTATAGCAGGGAGTTAATGGATCTAGCTAGAAAAAAAAGAGAAAGGGCTTTTTAAAGGCCAGGAAGATCATTCACAGAAATGCTGAGCTGAAGACAAAAGATTGGCCTTTACAAGATGTGGACCACACCTGAAATATGAATGAAAACAATTAGGAAAAAATAGTTAGTTTCCACCTAGTATGACAAAAGTCAAAAAGAATGATGCTACTCAGAATTTTATAAGGGGGAAGTGATTTCAAGAAATAATTAGTGAATCAAGCAAAGGTAAATGGGCCTTAATGTTTACCACTGCATTTTTCTAATAATGTATTTTATGACACTGGAAGTTAAGAAATAACCTAACATTCAATACTTGAATGCTAGTTCTATAAGTTGTGATATATTAAAATGGGAAAACATGGAAGTGATAAAATGATTATGGAAAAATAAGCATTATAAAATACATTATTAAAAGTATGACTATTTCATGGATGTATTAATTTTAGTTGAGAAAGATAAGGACCAAATACTCACAGTATTATTCTGGGATGTGTAAATGGTTTACTCATATTTTATTCTCACCTTTTCAAATGATTTTTTTGTGTGTGTGTGTGTGAGAAGTGGCTGGAATAGAGTGGTGTTCCCTTATTAAAGTTAACGATGAGATTCCATAGGTCCTTCCAGAAGGAGAGGAAATTTATAAGGACTTCTACAAATTCAACCTTCAAAATCGGCTTCTAAGCTATGTGTGGAAGGGTTCATTTAGACATGCAATTACCCATCACAGGTCTAATTGCCCATTTGCATGCACAATTTAGAAAGGCACAGTTGAAATTTAGTCCCAGGCTCTCCAACACTAATTTTCTCCCTTGAAATTGCCATTTCAAAGAACATCAGGTGGCTAAAACCCCAGATTTGTTATTTATTTCAACAGGAAGGGAACCTTTTTAATCCTTTTCAAGTTGAAGGTTTGGTTTAAAAAATTTAAATTAAAAGATGAAAGAGAAAAGACAAGCATACAAAGGAATATGCCCTCCCTCCACACCATCAAGAATAGACTCTTGTTTGCCTTGAAAGGAGTTATAATGTGATCGGTTATCCCATTAGCAAGGCTTGTCCCTATTTCTCCATAGAGAGGAAAAGATATTTGGCCATCTTGTAATTTTCTGTTTCTGTTTATAAAAACCTCTATCATCCTCAATAAAAATGAGGGTAATTGTATGCATTTCATGGAATACTTTTGAGAATTAGAGATGATAAGACATAAAAAATTGCATAGTAGGCCATCAATATCAGTCCTCTCTCTGTTCCCTTCTTATTTTCCATACCTGTTATCCTTCATCTTCACAGGTAATAATACATAGAATTTACTTCATACCAGTTTTTGACAGGAAGGATTAACGAGTGGTGAAACAGACCTCTCTTCTCTGCCAAGGCAGTTTTGTGGGTCTTAGTTGTATGGATTGGAAACATATGTATTTATGCATTGGCCGGTTAGGCTCATTCACTGTGCTGTTTAAAATAGTGGTTATCAACAGCTATTATCAATGGGAAAGAGAAAGGTGAATCCCTACTAACTGGCAGGTCTTATGAACATCTAGCCATCCATCTTGACTCCAGCCATTACACATTTAGAACAAAACAAAACAAAAACATGGAGGCCCTTGGGAGTCGGGTATCTGCATCCACGGTGGTGACTCACTTCTGGATGATTCACGGGGGAGCCAGGGGTGGTCTGGCTAGCTGCTTTGGCAGTGGAGCACTGGGGGTGTTGTGCTATACTGGGGTTGGCCTGGACCACGTCAGAGCAAAGATATGGGTTTCTGTGGAGCAGCCTTAGGCACACAAAAGAGAGCTAGAGTAGGATGATTTTGTCCAAGAAAGCCAACTGGAGGGATGAACAAAGCTTAGCAGAGAGAAACTGGAAGCCAACCATGCTCCCCCTGCTCCCCCACCCCTACAGCTTCCCTGATTAATGTAGCCCCTGGCTGCGGGGAAGACCTCAATTCTAAATCAAAGAGAATTTTCACTACTCCATGAGCTTAAGCATGTCTAAGTGAGTACCAGCTACTTATCAGAACTATTAATAACTGGGAGATCATAAATAGTTAATAAATGGAAGGAAGGAAGGAAGGAAGTGGAAGGAGGGAGGGAAGGAGTAAAGAAAGTAGGGAGGAGGGAAAGAAGAAGGAAAATTTTCATTTGTGTTTGCAAACATAGGCGCATTGTTTATGTGAAAGTAAACAGCAGAGAAATTGAAATAAGTAGCCCAAAGTCAGATGCCCAGCACTCAGTAAAGCTGGGCTTTGAACCCGGTTATCTGGCTACAGAGTCTGTACGCGTCAGGTGGCAGCTGGAAGCACCCTTAGTAGCCAGACCACTCAGAAATCCTCTCTGGGAACATGAACTGAGCAGACAGAAAGTCAGTGGTTGTTAGAAACATGCAGGCAGCAGAGACAAGAAACAGTAGAGGCTATGAGACACATTTTGTACAGAAGATACAACTAAGCACAAACCCTTCTCCCAAAATTATTACCTGTGATCGGGTTGGCAGCTTGGAGAAGCAGAAAAACAGAAAATTGTCACCTTTTCTGCATAAGCCACAATAAATACCTGATCACTTGCTTTCTGGATCCACAATGACCATTTAAGAGCCAGTGAAGTTCCATTTCAAGGCACAGGGCTATTTTTTGTTTCCCCATGATATTCCTGTTGCTGTTGTTATTATGATTGTTAATTCTGCTTATCTCTATAATAAATCTCCAGTAATTGAGCTAATCTGACTGAATTTCTCCTCCTTGAAAACAAAATTGCCCAGTGCAGCCAGAAGTTATTACCTTCACAATTCCTATTCAATGACACCTTTTCCTTTCTCAATTACGTGTCAATGAATTTCTGCAGAGGTGTCACTTGCTAATTATGGGTCTGGCTTACAATGGCTTACAGCAGGGCTTCTCCACTGAAGGGCTCTTGAGCACAGGAGAGTGAATGGGTGCCCTTGGGATTTGGGGGCAGAGCACCTGCAGAGATTCCTGCAGGAGAGACAGAACTTTGAAGTCTTGTACATTACTTTACAAATCCATATGACTTTGGTATTCTTTCATAATGTGACTATGCTTGTTTTACTTTACATTTCCCCCCCTATGGGTTTGAGGACTACCAAACACAGTGCCATGTACATTATTTTAAAAGGCACACCATGAAAGTGTAAGTCCTTTCAAAAATGTATGGAATTTTAAAGTACCCATTGCACGATGGAGAAAAAAATAAAAGCAAAAGTTTCAAGATCTGAAATCACTGAGTTATAATGGTAAAAACCTAAATAATGATATTTGCCATTTGCTGGCATGAAGTCCTGACTTGGACACTTTTTCAAGAAATTTACAGATCACAGGAGCTGCAGAGGCATCCATGAGACGACACTTGGTTATTTCTAGATTTGTGTTTAGACCAATGGCTTTCAAGCATTTTGTCATTGACTCACAATAAGAAATACATTTTACATCTGAACCTAGTTTACTCATCTATACACCTAAAGCCAAAGGTCCATGAAATAATAGGTTATCTTATTATATATAATACTCTTTGTTCCATCCTTATTTTATTTTCTAAGACATGCTGGTCAGGACCCGCTAAAATGACTCTACAACCTAGGAATCTGTCACAACTCACAGTCTGAAGACAATGCATTAGATGAGGTCTCTTCATGCTTCCTAAAAAAGCAACAAGCTGATATATGGGAATGACATGGGTTTGAACTGGACAACAAGAAAATCAAGCTTAAAAGACATGTACTACATCCCCCAAATGAAGCTTAAGACGTACTAGGACAATATTTAAAGGATCAGACTTGTCTTTCCTCATAAGAGTCACAATATCCAGAGTTCTTGAAGACATGTGTCTCCCTTGAACAGACTGTATTCACTGCATCCCCTCTAACTGACCCTCACAGCTTGGGCCACATCTCTTTAATAGAACACTTAAGCTCCATGACTTGCTTTTTAATATACTTCATCTAATTTAAAAACTATAGAAAACCACAAGAGAGAAGTGTTTTGAACTTGTTTACAAAACAGAAAAGACCCACAGATGTAGACAACAAACTTACGTTTACCAAAGCAGAAAGGGGCAGGGAGAGGGATAGATTAGGAGTTTGGGACTAGCAGATACAAACTACTATATAAAAAACAGATAAACTATATTCAGTAGCTTATAATAGCCTATAATAAAAAAGAATATGAAAAAGAATATCTATGTATATAAATGAATCACTATATTGTACACCAGAAACTAACACATTGTAAATCAACTATACTTCAATAAAAGACAGAAAAAATGTAAAAGTTTAAGAAAGCCACTTGCTATCCCATTACCTTGTTTTTTTGAAGTATATAAAGTCCAAAGTGGAAACGCCCCTCCCTCCACCCCTCCCTCCTACCACACCTTTCAGAAATAATTATTGTTAACCATTTGATACATAAACTTGCAGCTTTGATGATTTAAGCATATATTAGGCTATGTATCTTATACAGAGACATTTCATACACAAATGTATATACTTTTAAATGGAATTTTGTCATATAACACCATGATCTTTTTCATAGCAAAACAGCATATTTTTTTGAATTTAGTTCATATACATGTACCACTGCCATTTGCTAGTCAATTGGAGTTTAAGTTTCCCACTGTTTTCAACATTACCAGTAATGCTGCAATGACTCTCTTACCTATTTGTAAGCCCAAGACATCACTGTGGCAAATTCATAAAAATGGGGATTGTATTTTTCATCAAGGCATCAAATTACTCTCCAAAATATTTTCACCAGTCTATATTTGCCTCTCGTACTATATGAGAATGACCACTTCCCAGATCCCTGTCAACACTGATATTATCAACAGTTAAAATTTCTGCCAATTTTATGGACAAAACATGCAGGATTTCCCTGAATTTTGTAATTAGTTTAACCATCTTTTCATGTCGTGTGCATTTCATTCTTTCTTCTTTCTGAATTTTTTTTTTCAGTTTTCTATTCGGCTGTTTATCTCTTTCAAAAATTTATTTATAGAAAATACATGTGATGAAGCCCTATGTCTATTCTATGTGCTCCATTTCCCAGCGGCATGTCATTGTCTTTTAACTTTATGTATGGCACTTAGCCACAGATAAGTGCTTTATATTTAAATTTGCTTATTAATATACATATAGTATACATATGTTGCTATTCTGTTGATGACTGCTATGTGATCTTGTGCTAAAACAGGCATCACCACTTTCAAGTCAAAAATAGGCTTGTGGATTTTTTAAAACTACTTTTATAGTAGTGTATTTTTAAAATATAATACACTTGATATTTATTTCCTATATAATTGGGCCAATTTTTATAACTTATGTTTTGCTAGAAAGTCATCCATTTTACATACTTCAAATTTATTTGCATATTAATGGAAATACAATTCTCTTATAATTTTGTTTAATCTCACTTGTATCTATAGTTATACATCATAATTTTTATTCCTGATGTTGTATATTTTTGCTTTTAAATATTTTCTGAATCAGACTTATTGGTGTTCATTTTTCTGTTGATTTTTTTTTTACAGAAATGTATTTTACTTTTATCATTCTTACTTTTTCTTTTAGTTTTAAATATATTAATTTTTTACTTTCATTAGCACTTTTCTATCTTGGTTTCTTTTGTTTGTTTTCTAGTTTCTAAAGTTGAATTTTAGTTTATGTATTTGTAATAATTTTATTAAAGCATATGAAAAGGCATATAAAACTACACATTTTACTCTGAGTACAGTTACTGTTGCATCACATAATTTCATAAACTTTTCTTATTTCTGTCCATTTCTAAATAGTTTATATTTAAAATTTTGATTTCCCTTTTGCAGTATCTATTTGAAGCAGCAGCAAACATTTGAGTTTAGTTAGGAAATTAGATATATCGAGGCAAACTAGTAACGGCAATAGGACTAAATTCTCTCTTTTCCCTCCACATACGGAGATGTCAGTGGGGCTGGGAGAGAGGAAGCAGCAGTTCCAGAACAGAAGGTGAAAGGAAAGAATAGCGACGTTTTCCTTAGACGCTGTGTTGGCCCCAGGCCCACTAAAAGGAGTAGGATCTTGGCTTCAGTCTTTCTGAAGAAAGATCTGCCTGCAGAAACAGAGGGTGCTGTTTTCACAGGGGCTCCCTCCCTGACAAAGCAGCAAAAGCATGCCAGCTTCCTGAAAGTGAGACAGGGAAGAGAGCAAAGAGCCATCCTCCGTCCTTCTGCACTGACCACAGTATGGCTCCAATACATTCCGATTTCCAGGAAAGCCTTTGGTAACCCTTATTCATCCTTTGCATAGATGTTTTTAAGCTCCTGCTTCACATCAAGCACTGGCTCCGCCCTGGAGACGCAGTGAGGGACAGTGGTGACTGCATTGTAGCCTGACTCTTTGGCATGGACTCCTGCCCAGCCATACTGGACACTGGTAGCTGAGGGCAGTGGAAGGTGAGTGTGGAGATCTGAGATCTCATCCCCAAGGACTCTCAGAAGTAGATCACAGAAACAAGGGACAGAGGGATGAGAAGAACACGAGAAGGTTGCATATGAGCACACATGAAACTGCCTCCTAGAACTCCCACTGATTCTAGTGTAAAACTTTTGTGGATTTTGAAAAGGTTCTACAATTGTAAGTTGGAGGGAGACCTAGAATTATGTGAGTTATTACAGTCTATGTGTCCCAGCTTTGTTTCTAAAGACCAGTGAGGTCATTACCTACGCATTTGCTCATTATCAACACTAGACCAACCACTGGGAAAAGAGGGGTACTTTGTTACTCTTGTATACTTATTTATTCCCTGTGTCTTCTCCAATATAATGAGAGAATTTCAGCTTTATCCAGGTAACACACATGCCAGACTCACACGTTCCTGGGACTCATATACAGAGCATCTTGTAAAACAGCTCTGTCTAGCAATGATCATCATCCCAGCTACAGGGCAAGAAATTGACGCTGAAGGAGATTGAATCACTGACTAAAGTGACATAACTCACACAGGGTAGAGTCTTTTCTAGGAATTGTTCAGCTCATATGTCTGTTGGGCAAAGAAGGATAGTGAGCCACAGCTGTATTACTTGTTCAGTTGCAACAATTTAAATTGAAATTAGTTAAGTGATATCCACTGAGTAACAGAAAGAACTTACGATTACAACCCATTTCAAAGTAGCTTACAATAAAATATAAAAAAAAATTCACTTCTCACCACAGATGGTTTTGTAGATGTATGAAACAACATTATAATATGTAATTATCTGGAGTGAAGCACTGCAGTGGGTACAAATAAATATGGAAGAAGTGAGTGTTAGTTATGTTACAATTGTTCATTAGATTTAATCATGTATTTATTCAAATGTATGCCTTGAACACCTCCACGTTACTAGATATTATGCTAGACAGTATGAGAGGAAAAAATATGGACTTTTATTTAAAAGGGATCTACAGTTTAGGAAGGTAGATGAGATTGGACTCTGAATAGAAAGGGCTGTCTGTCATCTGAGACATACCACAGCAGCCAGGAGGAAGAAACCTAGAACAGTATTTCTGCCCTCATCACAGATCAAATGTAGAGCTTCTTGTTCTCATGTTTTCTCTCTGGAGTTCAGTTTTCTCATTAGCAAAATGAAAGGAGTGGTCTAGAGGATTGCAAAGATTTCCAGTATTTTTTGAGTATAAACATTTTATAAATTATTCAGGAGAGACTAATTCTACCCAGAGTGGGTAAGTATTAAAAAAGAGGAATGGCATCTGAACCTATCATGAAGAATGAATTCGAAAACCATCATAACAAAGGAGGAATAAAGTCAGCCTATATATGTTTATTACTAAAATAGTCTATTAAATTCTGATATCGGTTTAGCCACAAAATTTTGCTTGGTCCTCAGTACACGTGGAGAATGTTTGGGGAAGTGGCAGCAAGGGGTTGCAAATTCTTGGCAAAAATGTTTTAAATTAGAATTTAAATTCTCACCTCTGCGTGGGCTACACTTTTTCCATTTTCTAAAACTTGTGTCTTTAAGGTTACTTGAAAATTGTCTGCCCACTGGCACACATTCTTTTTTATTTAATAGCAAACTCTTAAGTTATGCAATTTGCCCATGTTTCAACACCTTTCCTCTCATCCTATAAGACTGATATATCTTGTGCAAGGGTTCCTATTTATACTGAAATCATACCATTATCAATCTTTTTCCTACACACATTTTTGCAAATACATCTTTATTGTCTACCCAACACTGAAATATTCTCATGATAATGAAAAAAAAATCAATCAATCATCTTGGTGTCAAGCAGTTGGCTGACTGAATTGTTCAGCTTTCACCCAGATGTTAAGTTACAGGAATCAACCAAAGACAGCGCGTGTGCACGTGTGCGCGCCTGCAATGTAAGATCTATATATTCAGATATTTTCTTTGGATATACACATCTTGAAATTGCCCTGGTTTTATCTGTGGATTAAATGGAAATCACTACTAATAGTGCCACCTTGTGTCTGAAATTTAAAATCAAGACTGTATGTTTATATATTACAGAATTTTCAAGCTAAAAATTAACATTATATTCATCTAATACCGAACTTCTCTTTTCAGAGTTAAGCAGCTGGAGGTCTAGGGAGGTCACGTGACTTGTTAAAGCCATTCCCTCAGTGGGTGGTGCAGCTAGGACTGAAACCCAAGATTTCTGATTTTTGGTTTAGTCCTTTTTCAATATATCACATCCTTTAGAGAAATGACTTTTGATGCCAAAAGAAGTAGTAATCAATTTTAGTTTTATTAAATCCAAGTGTAGATATTATATTAATTTAGCTTTAATTTATAGTTGCAATAGGATTCAGTTTTGATATTTAAATACTTTAATATCCTGATAGTTAACGAATGTGTATAGCAATAATGTAGGTTCCTAGTATTAATGGATGTCATGGATAATTAACTTGAAGAATATTATTCTTTTAATCATTTTTTAAAACATATTAATTTAAGAGAAGTCACCCAAGATGTCTTCTCCCACATTATCTAATTTTATATTGCATTTGAGGCATGAATCTACTTTAGTTTTCAGAAGCAATTTTTAAAATAAGGTTGAGAGTTAATGGCACAATAGATGTTCAGCAATAAACAATGCTAATTAACAGGGTTGATAGAGCTTTCATCCTTATATTAGGAAACTGGTGTATGGCATCCTTTTATAGAATCTTTAGAAACTGAGGCCTCCTTCCTCAAACTTTAAATCAGACTTTTTCATTAACAAAGATGAGTTGAGCACAGCATTGGCCATAATAAAATGTCAAAAGAGGTAGAGCATGTGGTCTCCATCCTAAGAGTACACAAGCATTCTTTAGTTATCTTCCAAAGTTAAGGATGATTTATTAATACTCGATCAAAAATTCCCATAACTCCTATCTTTCTGCTACTGAGGAAATGGAAGGAAAATAAAGAGAATATTTCTTAGCCATTTGTATTATGCTAGCTAGGAACATCACAAACTCTGATCCAGTAAACTGAGAAGGCGCTTTAGAGATGAGCCACCCCAGCTCCCACTGAATGTCCATGGTCACATTGTTTCCAGCTTCCAAGCTGCCTTTCTGGTTTGCCAACTCTCCCTGAACGACATGGGTTTGAACTGCATGGGTCTAATTACAAGTGGATTTTTTCTAGTAAGTATGTACAGTACTAAGCTATCCACAGTTGGTTGAATCTGCAGATGTGGAACTATAAGGATCCAGGGGATAGACTATGGGACTGGAGCAGCCTCTGATTTTGGTATAGGAGGGGGCTCTGAGAATCAGCAGGTACCAAAAGATGAATCCATACCTAGATCGAGATCGAGATCAAGATCGGGAGAGAGAGAGAGTAGATAGATAAAAATTGGCTGTTCTGTAATGAGGTGCAGGCTCTGTCATCCAGGTATAATATAGAACAAAACTTAACTTCATTCCCTCCATTTCCAGATTTGGGAATTAATTCACTTCATTTGATGTGTGTTTGTTTGTTTGTTTACTAAAAGTCTAAAATGATCTTAAAAGGTAGACTCTGTTTTCTGGCAATTAATTCTGAACAGAAACAAGCTAAGCTAATGGGACTCTTCCAAGATTAAAATATAACAGTTTTCAAATGCAGCCAGTTGTTTGATAGAAATTATCCCACAGAAGACCAAGCTATTGCAAAGTAGAAACTAGAAACCATTTTCTGTAGGTACCTCCATCACAGGTATGTATAGTCATATCCTCTGAATCAACAGTGTGTCCACGGCACATGCAAACAACAACCACCACCACCTTGACTATTCCCCATTTTTCTTTAATTAATTTGCATCAATTCAGTTGTGTCAACCTGGTTCCCATGATAATAGTGATAATTCCAAGGTATGAATGTCTAGCACAGTGCTTTAAAAAGGATATGGAACAAAAAAACTAAAATGAGACAAATGTGGAAAATAAAAGAAGATAAAGAAGATAAAGCCACAGCTAGGTTTACAGAATGCCATGCAAAGTGACCACTGAACTCAAAAGGAAAAGGAATAAATAACAAAAACACTATTATGTCAAAAATCAGATGACTTGATGCATTGTTCAAACTTGGCACATTTAGCTAAGAAAAAATTGCAACAGGTTGTTTTGCTTCTATTAGCTGCTTAATTAGGGAGGAGATCAGAGTATTAAACTTCAGTAAGAGTTAAAAAAAAAAACAAAAACCAAGAACATAAATGTAAAGGCCAGTGAAGTACACAGCTTAGCTTACTGGCGTCTTTCCTAGCATTCTTCTCTATTTACCAGGTGAGCATTTTATGAGTTTTGAAAGATTTGGCTCTCTGAAGGTTGCAAAATTTCCCATAGTGACTGTTAAGACTTCTTTACAAAACACTGTATTTTTAAAGAAATCATAGCTTACAGTGTTTCAGGGGAAATAAAAATACGATCTGCAAATGTGACATTTTCTAGGGTAAAGAATAAAATAGAGGCTGTGTCAAGAACCAAAGAAATTAGTTTAATGCTATCTCAGCACTGTTAACTAACTCCTGGCATTTATGAAATATTAAGAGAAAAATTTATCTACTGACCTGGAAGGGAAATGAGAAAGCTATGTACTGAGTGGAACTAAAATATTTGTCCCAGCTTAGAGACACGATAAATTAATATGCTTGAGAATCAGGTCTCAAACCAGTTTTTAGAAATTTGAAGACTGGTGTCCAGAAATGTAAAGTGGGTAAAGAAAAAAAAAAAGGGTCTGGATGTCCAACACAGTGTCTCCCATTGGGGCGGGGAAGGAAAGAACAAGCGCAGAAGTGATCCTTCCAATCCAGTTTGGTGTCATCACGTCAAGGAACCCCCACGCACATACACACACATACACATATGAACATACATAGAGTAATAACTGGTTTTACAAATCACAACATAGTGGGAAATTAAAGCATACCTGGATACTATTTTTTTAACTACCTGGGGTACTTTGGCATCATCAGTGGATTATTACTGTCTGGGAAGGATGATCAAAAATCTATCCTTAAGGATAAGAAAGCACATTTGAACTTAATTGGATCATCAGTCCATTAAAAAATGGAAAAAATGGGGGGAAAAGTGAATATTTTAGTTAGTAATTTAAATGAAGTTGTGGAACATCTATGTTTTCTTCTTTTGGCTTACCTCTATTTTATTCTCTACAATAAATATTTATTGCATTTATAAAAATCAATTATTTTAAACCAAATAAGCGAGAAAACAAGAAATGTAAAGTTTTAGAAGGGAATTCTTTGAAGAATGATGGGACATTCCCTGGGAGTCAGAAGTCAGAGCCGTGGATTCTAGATCACTCATTGTGTCAGCCAATTAGCAAGGATTTGTGGTATCACCTTACAGCCATGTAAAGAACTTCCAGAAAGCACATCTATTTGGGACTAACTAAGAACCAGGCAATCTGCAAAAACAGGGAAAGGAGTAAGAAATGGATGAAGAAAGAAAAGAGGAAGAAAGGAAAGATAGGGAGAGAAACATAAAGAAAAGTAAGGAGTGAGAAAAAAGGAAATGATGTGTGATTAATCATACAATTCACTTATTAAATCTCATACCCTGTACTTTACCCTTCCCACATATAATACTATTCAGTCTCACTGCAACTGTTTTAAAAATAGATATAATAATGCTTTCTTCATATGAAGATCAAGTTTTAAAAATCAGAGATGAGACTAGCAGAGTGTCTAGCATACAATTGATACACTTTGCATATATGTTGGGTGCTCTAGTGAGCTTAGTGGTTTACTCCATGGCATACCAAAATTTTAAATGATGACTCAGGTAATTATGAAAAAGTTATATTATGTACAATATCCTTTGCTTAAGAAATACACATTCAAAACAAACTCATGTTTACCAAAAGGGAAAGTGGTGTGGGGAGGAATAAATTAGGAATTTGGATAAATTAGGATTAACAGATACACACAACTATTTATAAAATAGATAAATAACAGGGACCTACTGTATAGCACAGGGAACTGTATTCAATAACTTTTAATATCTTATAATGGAAAAGAATCTGAAAAATAATATATGTATATGTATAACTGAATCACTTTGTTGTACATCTGGAACATTGCAAATCAACTATACTTCAATTAAAAAAAAGAAAAAGAAATAGGCCTTCAACTTACTCAAATAATTTAAATAAACAAATACAATTATTAAATAAAATG